>NC_069499.1:1433925046-1434545046 GCF_027579735.1 Bombina bombina | reverse complement strand
GATCGGCAGGTAGCTCAGAAAGTATAATAATGCCGCTACAGAATGTGAGTACCCTGCACAGGTTGTAAACTAAATATTGGGTCCATACAGATTCACAGTTTGTGCGCTTTTGTTTGCACCTAGTTCCTGATCCTCATACTGCTGGACCGACCTTCTACAGTCTGCTAAGACATACAGACTCCTATCGTAGGATTCCCTGGAGTGCCTTGCACAGCTAGCTGGTTTGCTGTGAATACCAGCCTGCATCTACAGGCACATTTGAGTGCCTTTCTATATTGTGAGTACCCTGCACTTGTTCTAATTTTGATGCTGGTTGTTACAGATTCACACATACGGCGCCTCTTTCCTTGTATTTCATTCTACTTTTCAAAAATATATGGTTTGATGGGGGTACATTTCATTGACTAGCTTCAGAAATGTCCCAAATAGGACATGGGTGCATGATGACATATGTGAAAATTCCAAGTTGAAAAACTGGATTGCGCCCCCTAAAAATAAGGCCTTTTAGCCCCCAGAGAACCCGACACACCTATACATGGGTGGCATTACAGTACTCAGGTGATGTTTTTTAACACATATTGAGGTGTTTTTTGGCAGTAACACATAACAGGAACTGAGAATCCATGCCTAAAGTACAATGTGTGTGAAAAATAATGCAAAAAAATGACTACGACTGGTGGTTAAATTAGTGCATGGAAAGTGTTACAATACCAGCATTCGAAATACCCTAAGGTGTCTACTTTTCAAAAATATATGGTTTGATGGGGGTACATTTTATTGGCTAGCTTCAGAAATGTCCCAAATAGAACATGGGTGCATGATGACAAATGTGAAAATTCCAAGTTGAAAACTGGAATGCGCCCCCTAAAAATAAGGCCTTTTAGCCCCCCAGAGAAACCAACACATCTATACATGGGTGGTATCACTGTACTCAGGAGATGTTGTTGAATACATATTGAGGTGTTTTTGGCAGTAACACATAACAGGAACTGAGAATCCATGCCTAAAGTACAATGTGTATGAAAAATAACAGAAAAAAATGACCACCCAAAAGTTTGACACAGACTGGTGGTTGAATTAGTGCATGGAAAGTGTTAAAATACAAGCATTTGAAATACCCTAGGGTGTCTACTTTTCAAAAATATATGGTTTGATGGGGGTACATTTCATTGGCCAGCTTCAGAAATGTCCCAAATAGGACATGGGTGCATGATGACCGATGTGAAAATTCCAAGTTGAAAACTGGATTGCGCCCCCTAAAAATAAGGCCTTTTAGCCCCCAGAGAACCCGACACACCTATACATGGGTGGTATCACTGTACTCAGGAGATGTTTTTGAATACATATTGAGGTGTTTTTTGGCAGTAACACATAACAGGAACTGAGAATCCATGCCTAAAGTACAATGTGTGTGAAAAATAACACTAAAAAATTACTACAAAAAGTTTGACAAAGACTAGTGGTTGAATTAGTGCATGGAAAGTTTTACAATACCAGCATTTGAAATACCCTAGGGTTTCTACTTTTCAAAAATATATGGTTTGATGGGGGTACATTTTATTGGCCGGCTTCAGAAATGTCCCAAATAGAACATGGGTGCATGATGACAAATGTGAAAATTCCAAGTTGAAAACTGGAATGCGCCCCCTAAAATTAAGGCCTTTTAGCCCCCCAGAGAAACCGACACACCTATACATGGGTGGTATCACTGTACTCAGGAGATGCTGCTGAACACATATTGGGGTGTTAATTGGCAGTAACCCTTAACTTTCTTAGTAAATGTATTCTTAAATTGCTATTTTTTCAAACTTTGGCATAGATTGGGGGTAAAATGGTTGCATGGAAAGAGTCAAAATACCCCATGTTTAATACCTTAGGTTGTCTTCTTTTAAAAAGTATATATACAGAATGTTGGCTGAGCGCGCAGCCAAAATAATTCACCTGAATGCAGCCAAGCTGCATCCAGGTGGGTTCCGAAAATGGCAGGGTGGTGAAAGAATCCACCTCGCAGCGAAGGCAAACACCTAACCGCCCACAATAAGTATTTTTTTGTAAAAAAAACTAACCGCCCGTACGAAGTATTAAGAAAAAAACAAACTAACCGCTCGCACGAAGTATTAAGAAAAAAAAACAACTACCTAATAAAATTATTAACCCCTAAATCCGCAAACCCCAACATAGCAAACTACCTAATACATCTATGAAACCCTAAACTGCCAAGCCCCCACAACGCATTAAACCTAATTTACCTATTAACTCCTACAACGTCAACCCCCACAATGCAAAAAGCTAATTAAATGACTAAGTCCCCTAACCTAACCCCACTAAATTAACCCCTTAATTACAATAAAAATAAACTACATTACAATAGAAAATACAAACATTTTTATATTAGGTTAATATAATTACAAAAAATAATAAACACATTATCCAAAATAAAATAATTAAACCTAATCCCTAAGAAAATAAAAAAGTCCCCCAAAATAAAAACACCCCCTAATCTAATGCTACACTACCAATAGCCATTAAAATGGCTTTTTGTAAAGGCATTGCCCTAAGTTAAACAGCTCTTTTACATTAAAAATAAACAAAGTCCCCCCTAACAGTAAAACCCCCCACCCACCAAACCCCCCAAAATAAAATAAAAAAATAACACTAATAAACCTAATCTAACCATTGTCCTGAAAAGGATATTTGTATGGGCATTGCCCTTAAAAGGGCATTCAGCTCTTTTTTACTGCCCTTAAAAGGGCATTCAGTTCTTTTTTACTGCCCTTAAAAGGGCATTCAGTTCTTCTTTACTGCCCTTAAAAGGGCATTCAGCTCTTTTTAGATTTGCCCAAAAAACTAATCTAAAAAAAATAAAACCCCAAAAAATGATACAATTCATGACACATGCTCTAATTGATTCCCTAGGTCACAAAACTCTTTTTGAACAGCAGCATCATATTTGTTAGCTAGTTCATTTGTTTCTTAATGAACAATCACATCTAACTCAATTTCCTTCCTTGCTGTCTTAAAGTAATTGTAAATCCTAGCGTTTGTGAAACACTAGGATTTACAATTGGAACAAATAAAGGGACTTTCAGTTATGAAGTATAAAATACTTTATCATGAAAGCTCCTTTATTTGTTGCAAGCGTTTGCCGCACTGAGCTGCTGAGGCAGCCCGCAGCAGAACACTATTTTCTGTGAGGAGATATTTCCATCTCTTAGCAAATAGCCGTGCATGCCAACTGGCGCCAAGCCAGAAAACCAGCACGGCTATTGGCTAATAGGTTGGAACATCACCTCTCAGCAAAGTAGCGATCTGCCGTGTGCTGCCTGAGCAGCTTAGTGCGGTGAACACTTCTGACAAATAAAGGAGCTTTCAGCATGAAGTATTTTATACTTATTGCATGAAAGTCACCTTTATTTGTATCAATTGTAAATCCTTTGTTTCTCAAAATATGATTCATGTCCCTGTCAGCAGTAGCTCCTGGAAGGCATCTAACCTCAATTGCTTCTCCTTTACGTTCAACTAAATACAGATTCCTTAAAATGGAGTCACGCCTGAGCAGCGACCATCTTGTGTTGCAATATTTTGTGTTGTTCCAGCTCACAAGAATATCTATTCAAAATCTACATCTTAAAGGGACACTGAACCCAAATTTTTCTTTCGTGATTCAGATAGAGCATGACATTTTAAACAACTTTCTAATTTACTCCTATTATCAAATGTTCTTCATTCTCTTGGTATCTTTATTTGAAATGCAAGAATGTAAGTTTAGATGCCGTCCCATTTTTGGTGAACAACCTGGGTTGCTCTTGCTGATTGGTGGATAAATTCATCCACCAATAAAAAAGTGCTGTCCAGGGGCGGAGTTTGGCCACGCAGGTGAATGGCTGATTGCTGAAAGAGCTCCTAATCCCCAAAGTGAACAACATGCACTAAACTATCTAAAAGACCCTTCAAAGTCCTTCAAAACTTCCACAAAGTGCAGGTGATTATCCCGGCTACACAGTGGACTGCAACACTCGGTGCTTTACACAGACGCAGGTACTGTAATTATGAGAGACAAGCAGGCTGCGGCCTAAAGCGCATCTGAGTACCGAGAGCTCTGATAGCCTTGCAGCAGGAGGCAAACTATAGCGCAATCAAACGTGACCGCAACGCACCCAACCGGGGATAAAGCTCTCTACTCACCGCACTTGCCACAAGCGGTAAGATATCCTGCATGGATCGCATCCTCTAAACCAGCGGAGACACGCACCGGAACGGCTGACCACGTGGCGACGCCATTACTAGACCGGACTGACCCGGCTATTCAGGAGGGGAGCGTTGTGGCCGAGAGGCACTTGTAAGTAGCTGCACAGAGACACAACACGAATACATTGCAGCATTATAGCCCTGTTTACCATCTAACCCTCATAACGGATTAAACTTTAACACTGCGCAGCAGGCTTTTCAATTGTGCTATCCTGCAGCTGTGAATGTTTCTAACAAAGCAGGGTACCTTGCATGCTCAATCTGCACTAAAGGTTAAACAGTGAACATGCAGACATGCAGGGGAGTCTGATCGTGCAGCTATCTACATACAATACAGTTGCTTAATAAGAAAGCCCTCTCCTACTAACAAGGCTTACCAGATACCACGCAGTCCATTTATTTAAAGAGACAGCACACACGCATATGCCCAGATTCCCCCTCAAAAGTGGGGATGCCTATTAAAAAAAACAATAAAGCTGACAAGAACACAGCTGCTAGACCATTGAGCAGATACCTCAGACAACTAGATACAAACCTTGACCCACAAGCTAGAGAAATGGCGGACAGTCAAAGATCACAAGCAACTAAAGAACTGACTCCACAAAATGTAGAACAGTCACAACCTTTAACTAAGGGAGACTTACGCTACTTATCATCAAAAGAAGACATACAGGGGGTACTCCAGGAGATGAGGAGTCTCTTTGGCGACCTAAAGAAAGACATTAATGCCCTTGAAAGCAGAGTATCCAAATCAGAACTAGAACAAGGGCAGTTAGCAACTACAGTGCAAAATAACAGTATAGAAATACAGCAACAACACGCGGACATGCAGGTCCTCTCTGACAAACTAGAGGACCTTGAAAACCGTTGCCGCAGAAACAATATAAGGGTCAGAGGAGTTTCCGAATCTATACACCCACCTGCTATAGAGGGGTATCTGCAGAGCCTCTTCCGCACGATAAAAGGCACACCTAACTCCCCTGAGATTGCTCTGGAGCGTGCACATAGGGCACTTCGGCCTAAACCACCACCCAAGGGCCCGCCCAGGGACATAATAATTAAATTTCTAAGTTTTAAAGAAAAGGAGGAAATACTCAGATGTGCCAGGGCCAAACAGTCCATAACGCATGCAGGAGAGAAAATCCAACTTTTTTCAGACCTTTCTCCAGTGACATTACAGAAAAGAAAGGAACTTGGCGGTATTACTGCTGTTCTTAGAGAAAACAAAGTGCAGTACCGGTGGGGCTTCCCGGTTTCACTGATTGCGATCCATAACAACAAGTCTGCGGTCTACAGACCGGGAGGGGACCCACAGGCCTTCTATGCAGCTCTTGCAGTTGGCAGTGAAGATGTCACCTCTGTGCGGCAGAAGAGCTCAGAGGACTTCCACATGTCCGCACAGGACTAACTGATCTACAAGGAAGGAACTTTTTCTTTTCACTGCACTGTTCAATTGCAAACAATGAGCTTACGACTGCAATGTGAGACTTCTGAAAGTTACAACAAAGGAGGGTCCCAACCCTGGGGTACCCTCCATGGACATTGACAATGCCTACCAGATCTCACCGTACTAATCTGAAGGACATACCTGTTTATGTTATCCTAAGATGTTCTCCTGTGCAAGGAAGGTTTGAAATCATTAAGTTAAAATGTTAAATTACAATATGGTCATATACATGCTCTGTGTTAAGATTACAGCCATATAAATGCAAACTCCCTCCCTCCCTTACCATCCCTACCCTACCATAACCCTTCTAACCCCCTCCTCCCTTCCCAACCTTGTTCCTCAAGAACAGCAATAAGGGAGGGCTCCCCCTGGTGGATAGCTAACCGCATCAGATTTTGCCTAGGGGCAGACTATGACATACTCCGGGGCACATTTGGACCCCTGAAGAATAGGCCCTTATATAGGAATATATTAATGTCTCCTCAACACATTGAGGATACCTCCCCATTATCTTACCACTTGACACAGACCAGTTATTTATGGAGTATTCTCTCCCTTCTTTTGTATTTTCTTTGTTAGACCATTACATTAGGGTTTCTATGTATATATATATTCTAAAGTTGTCCACTTTGGGGATACTACCCCGATTGACACTAAATTGTTTGTTTTGCTCTCCCTAACCCATTTTCTCTGATATCTAAACAATATCCCTTTCACAGGGAAAGCCACAGTTATATATCCAAAGCACACTTACCCTGCCCTTAGTGTCGGGCAGTTAATTACCAAAAAATCTTGGTTGTCTTTTCTTCTAACCTTACTCTCTCTCTGCGGCATATAGCACAATCCTATTTCCCCATCCTCATTCTCTAACCTTTTTCCCTTTCCCTCCTTGTATTTGTGTTCCCTTTTTTTTTTTTCTCTCTCCCCTAGAATGGACCCAAAGAAGAGCAGATTTGGATCCCACGACCTCACATTTGTCTCAATAAATGTAAAGGGACTAAACAACTCAGGTAAGAGGTCTATCGCTCTCAAAGAATTTAAACGTTTAAATAGCCAAATTGTCTTTATTCAGGAAACACATTTCCGAAGGGGTAAAGAACCGAAATGGTTAGATAGCACATACACTACTTCCTACTTCTCATCCGGCCCTGAAAAGAAAGGGGGGGTGGGCATACTGATCCACAAAAATGTACCGCTCAGGGTCGCCCATATGGAAAAAGACCCTGAGGGTCGGTACTTACTATTACAAGGAACACTACATACCCACCCTATCACATTGGTTTGCATATACGCCCCAAATACAGACCAACACCACTATGTAAAAAAAGTCACCAAGGTATTGCTAGACTACTCCAAAGGCCCCACTTTTGTAGCTGGAGACCTGAATCTCCCACTTGACCCACTTCTTGACACGTCTAGCGGGTCATCCAATGTCCCCCGCAGATCTACTAAGAGTGTGAGGACGTCTCTTGCTGACATACAACTACACGACGTTTGGAGAACACTACACCCAACAGACCGTGACTATACATATTTTTCCCCCCCACACGACAAATACTCACGCATAGACTATTTCTTTACAGATTCTCTGGGTCTCGACTTGACAGTGGACTGTGAGATAGGCTCCATTACCTGGTCTGACCATGCCCCCGTGATGTGCAGGGTGATATGGCCCGACATTCCCCCAACAACATATATCTGGAGGTTGGATGACTCCTTGCTAGAATCACCACCCATAGCTGAAGACGTAAGCAAATCTCTGACCGAATATTTCACAATCAACGACCCCGCGAGTACTTCCCTATCAAACACATGGGAAGCGCACAAGTGTGTTGTCCGCAGTGTTTTCCTCAAACATAAAGCAAGACAGATTAGATCATATAGAGAAAAACACACGCAGCTATTGTCTATAATCTCTGACCTAGAGGCTAAACATAAGCTCAAACCGACTGATAAAACAATTAAAACTAACATCACAACGGCCAAGCTAAATCTTAAAAACCATCTTATGACAGCCCATCACAGACGACTGTTTTGGACCAAACAACAGTACTATGAGGGGGGTAATAAGCCAGGCAAATTGCTGGCGAGATCGATCCGTAGATCACAGCTTAAAGCCTACATACATCACTTAAAAGCGAAAGATGGCTCCAAAATAAAAGGTTGCAAACAGATTGCAGAAGCCTTTCACACATACTATAGTAAACTATATAATTTGCCTAGCAAATTAGACGGAATGCAAACCGCAAACTCACCATCTACTGAGGTAGACCGAATTGACGAGTACCTCTCTGACCTGGAGTTACCCCAACTTGTAGATGCAGACATGGACACCCTAGACGCCCCAATTACCCTAGAGGAACTGACTGACGCAATTAAGGATCTCCCCAAAGGGAAATGCCCGGGTCCGGATGGACTCACACCTAAATATTTTAAGACATTCCTTCCTTTACTGGCCCCTAGCTTGCTCCAATTATTCAATAACCTACGTGACAGCCCCAGATTGATGAGGTCCATGCTGGAGGCGCACATAACGGTCATCCCCAAACCGGGTAAGGAACCCACAACCCCAGAAAATTTCAGACCAATATCTTTACTAAACACGGACATTAAACTACTAGCTAAAATTCTGGCAAAACGCCTCAATAAATTTTTACCAAATTTGATCTCTCCAGAGCAGGTGGGCTTCATTCTGGGTAGGGAGGCTCGTGACAATACCACAAAGGTCCTACAGTTGGCAAACTATGCAAGGGTTGAAGGTGTGCCTATGGCCCTCTTCTCTACCGATGCAGAGAAGGCCTTCGACCGGGTCGGATGGCCTTTTCTGCGTCGAGTGATGCGATCGATGAATTTCGGAGAGAGTTTTCTGAACATGGTGTTTTCTCTGTATTCTGACCCGGGCGCCCGAGTAAGGGTAAACGGCACGCTTTCAGAGCCGTTCAAAATTACAAACGGAACTAGACAGGGGTGCCCTCTGTCTCCTTTGTTGTTCGCCCTGTCCATAGAGGCTCTAGCACAGAGGATTCGGCGAAATGACAAAATCACGGGGGTCAAACTGGGCGACATCGAACATAAACAGGCACTCTACGCGGACGACATTCTTTACACTCTCACGAACATACACACATCGGTTCCTGAACTCCTTAGGGAGTTAAATAACTATGGAAAGGTCTCAAATTTCCATCTAAATTTAGAGAAATCAGAGTTACTTAACATTAATGCCCCTCAAGATCACATAGATATGCTCAGAGACATATACAATATCCCAATATCCACAACAAAACTAAAGTATCTTGGCATTTATATACCTCAAAAACACCAAGATATATTCAAAGAAAACTATTTGAAACTAAAGCAGGACATCACTAATGATCTGTCGTCCTGGAAAAACAAGCCACTTTCGTGGCTTGGTAAAATAGGGGTAATCAAAATGAATGTGCTACCGCGCATTCTATATGTTCTGCAGACTATCCCGATCTCCCTACCAGAAGATTACATCCCACAAATGCAGAGATTATTAGAAAAGTTTGTATGGACAGGCACTAGGCCCAGAATACCGCGAAGGACTATGTACCTTCCTAGAGATAGGGGAGGGTTGGGTTTCCCAGATTTGAATACATACAAAAGGGCCATAGCTCTACAGCACATTGTAGAATGGTCACAAAACGGAAACCACAAACTATGGGTTCGAATAGATAGTCATATTTTGGGACTTAACAACGTAGGCACACTGGCCTGGATTCCCATGAACCAACGTCCTAAAGTCCTAAACAGATACCCTATATTAAAAGACGTGCTGACTGAGTGGGATAGGGCATCTTTATCTTCTACCAACATCACAAGAGGACTTTCCCCTCTACTACCTACACTAGAAAATCCTGCACTACCATACCACAAGTTAGGATCGAGACTGCGCACCCCTTACACTCTGAAAGAGGGATGCCTTTATAGCGCCATAGAGAACGGGGGATTTAAAACTCAGAATCAAATGAAAGAAATAAATGACCCCATTTTCACCTCGTGGCTGAGATATAATCAACTAGTGCACTACATATCACATCTTAAGTGCAAAGACCAATTAACTAGGGACCTCACCCCATTTGAACGACTGTGTATCGCTAATAATCCTCACAGGCGACTGATTTCCCTCATTTACAAATTAATGCTGATCGGTCCTGACACCCCTCCTCCCACGTATATAGCTTCATGGCATAGGGAGCTTGACGCGGAACACTCTCATGAGGAGTGGCACCGGGCATTCTCCTTGGTAAGGCGTTCATCAGTATCGGCTACCATACAGGAGATCCAACTAAAATTACAATGCAGATGGTATCATACTCCGAGTAGGATACATCGCCTTTTCCCCAGGGCCAGCCCCCTGTGCTGGAGGGATTGCGGCGAGCTCGGCACACTCACACATATCTGGTGGTCGTGTCCGAAGTTGGATAGTTTCTGGGTGAGAGTACTGGGAAAAATATCGGATATCATGGAAATAGAGGTCCCCAAGACTCTAGAAACCTTACTCTTTCTAAACCTACCGAAACTTAAAAATGCACTCTATCGACCCCTGTTATTACTAATGCTCACAGGAGCAAAGCGACTGATCCCCAAAAAATGGAAATCACCAGATATCCCCACATTGAACGATTGGCAGTCTTCTGTATCTGACCTTTTAGCACTAGAAAAGCTACACTACCTCAAAATAGGCCAAATTACAACCTATGAGATAATGTTGGAGAGATGGAACAATTCTTTAATATAAATGAGTACTGAATCTGTGGTCAGTATTTCCTAACAGAATAACCCCCTCCCCCTCCCCACAAATTTAAATCACCCCCCCCCCCTTTTTTTTTTTTTTTTTTTTTTTTTTCTCTTCCCCCCATGTGCCGCCTCTCTACGTTCTTCACCCTCTTTCTTCCTCCACTCTGCCTTCACTCTCACAACTAGAAGCTACCTGCTATGTGTGCTGAGACAGAGAGAGGAAATGTTTTGACTAACCAGGATATCGTCATATGTTATTATTAGTTTTATATGTTTGAAAAATTCTAGATAAAAATCAAGCTTTTGAAGGGCCGTCATTATTGATAATTTCTGAATATTGTATTCTTGTTTGCAACAAAAATTTTGTATGACGTACCTAATCTATGTAATGCTGTTTATTACCTGACAATAAAGCTTGTTTATAAATAAAAAAAAAAAAAAAAAAAAAAGTGCTGTCCAGAGTTCTGAGTAAAAAAAAGCTTAGATTCCTTCTTTTTCAAATAAAGATAGCAAGAGAACAAAGACAAAATGATAATAGGAGTAAATTAAAAAGTTCCTTAAAATTGCATGCTCTATCTGAATCATGAAAGAAAAAATTGGGTTCAGTGTCCCTTTAAGGGATCATCGAGCGTTCAGACCTTTAGATTCCAGGTTATGAGATCTTCCTGAATTGTTTGAGCTGCGTTAGGTGCCAAAGAGTAGCCCTAATATTCCAGACCTTATCTTATGACCAAGACCTTCCCGCCAAACCCCCCAAGAAGTCTCTTCGAGCAATTGCTGCAATGCAATTTTGTACACTTGCTGCAATAATATATACTACAGAAGTTTTGTACTAAACAAGCCTTGCAGTGCCTGCTTCCTACAATGACAGTGGCAATCAATAGAGCCTATGGGGAACTTATTATAATGTTTGGTTAACACTTCGGAAGTCTCAGGCATAGATTGAAGTCCTATTTGCTCCTGTCCTTTCTGTTGCATTGAATGTTGATTTAGCTACCCAGAGCAAGGAAACACTCGGCTAGATTACGAGTTTTGCGTTAGGCTTAAAAAGGACCGTCCAACGCTGCTTTTTAACGCCCGTTGGTATTACTAGCCTTGCAGGTACAGGTGTACCGCTCACTTTTTTGGCCAGACTTGGAAATACCGCAAATCCACATACGTAAATTGCGTATCCTATTTTTTCAATGGGACTTGCATAGCGCCGGTATTACAAGTCTGACAAAAAGTGAGCGGTAGACCCTCTCCTGTCAAGACTGGTACCTCATTTTAAAGTCAGTAGTTAAGAGTTTTATGGTACAACGCCGTAGCATAAAACTCTTAACTAAAGTGCTAAAAAGAACACTAACACCCATAAACTACCTATTAACCCCTAAACTGAGGCCCTCCTGCATCGCAAACACTCTAATAAAATATTTAACCCCTAATCTGCCGAACCAGACATCGCCGCCACTATAATAAATATATTAACTCCTAAACCGCCGCATTCCCGCCTCGCAAACATTAGTTATATATTTTTTAACCCCTAATCTGCCATCCCTAACATTGCCGCCACCTACCTACATTTATTAACCCCTAATCTGCCGCCCCCAACGTCGCTGTCACTATATTAAAGTTATTAACCCCTAAATCTAAGTCTAACCCTAACTCCCCCTAACAAATATAATCTAAATAAAAATTACTATAATTAACTAAATTATTCCTATTTAAAACTAAATACTTACCTGTAAAATAAACCCTAATCTAGCTACAATATAACTAATAGTTACATTGTAGCTACCTTAGGGTTTATTTTTATTTTACAGGCAAGTTTGTATTTATTTTAACTAGGTAGACTAGTTAGTAAATAGTTATTAACTATTTACTAACTACCTAGCTAAAATAAATACAAATTTACCTGTAAAATAAAACCTAACCTAAGTTACACTAACACATAACACTACACTATAATTAAATTAATTCCCTAAATTAAATACAATTAAATACAATTAAATACAATTAAATAAAGTACAAAAAAAAACAACACTAAATTACAGAAAATAATAAACAAATTACAAGTTTTTTAAACTAATTACACCTAATCTAATCCCCCTAACAAAATAAAAAAGCCCCCTAAAATAATAAAAATCCCTACCCTATACTAAATTACAAATAGCCCTTAAAAGGGCCTTTTGTGGGGCATTACCCCAAAGTAATCAGCTCTTTTACCTGTAAAAAAAATACAAATCCCCCCCAACATTAAAACCCACCACCCACACAACCAACCCTACTCTAAAACCCACCTAATACCCCCTTAAAAAAAACCTAACACTAACCCCTTGAAGATCACCTTACTAGGAGACGCCTTTATCCAACCGGGCCGAAGTCCTCAACGAAGCCGGGAGAAATCTTCATTCAAGCCGGACAAAGTGGTCCTCCAGGCAGGCAGAAGTCTTCATCCAGACGGCATCTTCTATCTTCATCCATCGGGCGCGGAGCGCCAATAGGATTGAGCTGGCCTTCTATTGGCTGATTGGAACAGCCAATAGAATGCCAGCTCAATCCTATTGGCTGACTGGATCAGCCAATAGGATTGAACTTCAATCCTATTGGCTGAATGCATTTTTTCTACCTTAATTCTGATTAGCTGATAAAATTCTATCAGCCAATCGGAATTGAAGGGACGCCATCTTGGATGACATCACTTAAAGGTACCTTCATTTAGTGTTAGCTGTTGATTGAAGAGGATGCTCCACGTCGGATGTCTTGAAAATGGACCCGCTCCGCGCCGGGTGGAGGAAGATAGAAGATGCCGTCTAGATGAAGACTCCTGCCCGTCTGGAGGACCACTTCGTCCGGCTTGGATGAAGACTTCTCCCGGCTTCGTTGAGGACTTTTGCCCGGTTGGATGAAGACTTTTCCCGGTAAGGTGATCGTCAAGGGGTTAGTATTAGGTTTTTTAAGGGGGTATTGGGTGAGTTTAGAGTAGGGTTGGTTGTGTGGGTGGTGGGTTTTAATGTTGGGGGGGATTTGTAATTTTTTTTTACAGGTAAAAGAGCTGATGACTTTGGGGCAATGTCCGGCAAAAGGCCCTTTTAAGGGCTATTTGTAATTTAGTGTAGGGTAGGGCTTTTTTATTTGGGGGGGAGGGCTTTTTTATTTTGTTAGGGGGATTAGATTAGGTGTAGTTACTTTAAAAATCTTGTAATTTGTTTATTATTTTCTGTAATTTAGTGTTTTTTTTGTACTTTAGATAAGTTTATTTAATTGTATTTAATTTAGGGAATTAATTTAATTATAGTGTAGTGTTAGGTGTTTTACAGGTAAATTAGTATTTATTTTAGCTAGGTAGTTATTAAATAGTAAATAACTATTTAGTAACTATTCAACCTTCTTAAAATAAATACAAACTTGCCTGTAAAATACAAATAAACCCTAAGCTAGCTACAATGTAACTATTAGTTATATTGTAG
The DNA here is from genome assembly GCF_027579735.1 of Bombina bombina. Classification (NCBI taxonomy): domain Eukaryota; kingdom Metazoa; phylum Chordata; class Amphibia; order Anura; family Bombinatoridae; genus Bombina; species Bombina bombina. Next base: position 1,434,531,141 of record NC_069499.1, on the reverse strand, counting down.
GTAGCTTAAGGTATATTTTATAGGTAAGTATTTTTTTTTTTTTTAAATAGGAATTTATTTAGTTAATGATACTAATTTTATTTAGCTTTATTTAAATTATATTTAAGTTAGGGGGGTTAGGGTTAGACTTAGGTTTAGAGGTTAATACATTTTTAATAGTGGTGGCGACGTTGGGGGCGGCAGATTAGGGGTTAATAAATGTAGGTAGGTGGCGGCGGTGTCCGGAGCGGCAGATTAGGGGTTAATAATATAATGTAGGTGTTGGCGATGTCGGGGGCGGCAGATTAGGGGTTAATAAGTGTAAGATTAGGGGTGTTTAGACTCGGGGTTCATGTTAGGGTGTTAGGTGTAGACATAAATTTTATTTCCCCATAGGAATCAATGGGGCTGCATTAGGAGCTAAACGCTGCTTTTTTTGCAGGTGTTAGACTTTTTTTCAGCCGGCTCTCCCCGTTGATTCCAATGGGGAAATCGCGCACGAGCACGTTACACCAGCTCACCGCTAACGTAAGCAGCACTGGTATTGAAGTGAGATATGGAGTAAAATTTTGCTCAACGCTCACTTCTTGTCTTTTAACGACGGGTTTGTAAAAACCCATAATACCAGTGCTGTCTGTAAGTGAGCGGTGAGCATAAACTGCTCGTTAGCACCGCATAGCCTCTAACGCAAAACTCGTAATCTAACCGACTGATTCTTAAAAATAAATGGCTAGATTATGAGTTCTGTATTAGCCTTAAAAAGCAGCGTTGAGAGGTCCCAACGCTGCTTTTTAACGTCTGCTGGTATTACGAGTTTGACAGGTACAGGTATACTGCTTATTTTTCTTCCGCGACTTGAGGCTACCGCAAATCCCCTTACGTCAATTGTGTATCCTATCTTTTTAATGGGATTTGCCTAACGCCGGTATTACAAGTCTTGGAAGAAGTGAGCTGTAGACCCTCTCCTGTCAAGACTTCTACCGCATTTAAAAGTCAGTAGTTAAGAGTTTTATGGGCTAACGCCAGAACATAAAACTCTTAACTAAAGTGCTAAAAAGTACACTAACACCCATAAACTACCCATGAACCCCTAAACCCGAGCCCCCCCCCCCCACATCGCAAACACTTAAATAAAATTGTTTAACCCCTAATCTGCCGACCGGACATCGCCGCCACTTTAATAAATATATTAACCCCTAAACCGCCGCACTCCCACCTTGCAAACACTATAATACATTTTATTAACCCCTAATCTGCCGTCCCCAACGTCGCTGCCACCTAGCTACATTTATTAACCCCTAATATTCTGCCCCCAATGTCGCCGCTATTATATTAAATGTATTAACCCCTAAACCTAAGTCTAACCCTAACACCCCCTAACTTAAATATAATTTAAATAAATCTAAAGAAAATTACTAATATTAACTAAATAATTCCTATTTAAAACTAAATACTTACCTATAAATAAACCCTAATATAGCTACAATATAACTAATAGTTACATTATAGCTATTTTAGGATTTATTTTTATTTTACAGGCAACTTTGTATTTATTTTAACTAGGTACAATAGTTATTAAATAGTTATGAACTATTTAATAACTAACTAGCTAAAATAAATACAAATTTACCTGTAAACTAAATCCAAACCTAAGTTACAATTACACCTAACACTACTCTATAAATAAATTAATTACCTAAATTAAATTGAACTAATTACAATTAAATTAAATAAACTAAATTACGGGGAAAAAAACACTAAATTACAGAAAATTAAAAAAAAAAAAAATTTTTTTAAACTAATTACACCTAATCTAATACCCCTAATAAAATAAAAAAAGCCCCCCAAAATAATAAAAATCCCTACCCTATACTAAATTACAAATAACCCTTTTGTGGGGCATTACCCCAAAGTAATCAGCTCTTTTACCTGTAAAAAAAAAATACAATACCCCCCCAACATTACAACCCACCACCCACATACCCCTATTCTAAAACCCACCCAATCCCCCCTTAAAAAAAACCTAACACTAACCCCCTGAAGATCACCCTACCTTGAGCCGTCTTCACCCAGCCGTGTACAAGTGGTCCTCCAGAGGGTCCGAAGTCTTCATCCTATCCAGGCAGAAGAGGACATCCAGACCAGCAGAAGTCTTCATCCAAGCGGCATCTTCTATCATCCTTCCGGAGCGGAGCGGTTCCATCTTCAAGACATCCGGCGTGGAGCTTCCTCTTCATCCGACGGCCGACGACTGAATGACTGGTCCTTTAAATGACGTCATCCAAGATGGCATCCCTCGAATTTCGATTGGCTGATAGAATCCTATCAGCCAATCGGAATTAAGGTAGGAAAAATCCAATTGGCTGATTCAATCAGCCAATCGGATCGAAGTTCAATCCAAATGGCTGATCCAATCAGCCAATAGGATTGACCTTGCATGCTATTGGCTGATTGGAACAGCCAATAGAATGCAAGCTCAATCCTATTGGCTGATTGGATCAGCCAATCTTATTGTACTTTGATCCGACTGGCTTATTGAATCAGCCAATCAGATTTTTCCTACCTTAATTCCGATTGGCTACCTTAATTCTTAATCAGCCAATCGGAATTCGAGGGACACCATCTTGGATGACGTCATTTAAAGGACCAGTCATTCAGTCGTCGGCCGTCGGATGAAGAGGAAGCTCCGCGTCAGATGTCTTGAAGATGGACCCGCTCCGCTCCAGAAGGATGAAGATAAAAGATGCCGCTTGGATGAAGTTCAAAAAAAGAAAGATGTGTGTGTATGCACTGAACAGCTGTGGGGATGAGAGAAATAAGCAAATTTATAATTATAAGATAGTTTTTATGGGTACGTGGTACACAGCAAATTATATGTAAATGAATGCAAATGCTCCTATATTTGTATAGCATAAAATGTAACTAGGTATCAGAAATCAGCCTAGTATCAAATAAAAAATTATTTATTCCATTAAAAAAGCTCAAATAAAAGATATATAAATAATAATATGACCGGTCATGTACATGAACACATAAAGGCCTAGATTTGGAGTTTGGCGTTAGCCATGAAAACCAGCGTTAGAGGCCCCTAACGATGGTTTCTTACGGACTCTGGTATTTAGAGTTCAGTTACCGACACTCAAAAATCATCCAACGCTCAAATTTCTACCGACACCTCAGACCCAGTAGTAAACATATACCGACAAAATAAACATTCACAAATCACAAAACAAATATTACACAAAGTACACTTACACTCATACAAACACTACACTATGTTTATTTTTAAGATTTAATAATTTTTCATCAAAATACAAATGATCAAAGTTGCGAGATCTCGGGTGTTAGAAAAAAAAATACACAAATCCATTTTCCCATTGACTTACATTGACACACGGGAAAAGACCCTCATATACCTACATCTAACTAATAACATTATCACAAATATACACTCATCGATGCATACAAACAATATACACCACATGACATACAAAAAATATTTATTTATTACAAAAAGAACACGATTTAGTTACTTTTTCACACAAGCTCATGACGTCACTCACTTTACGAGGAAAAGCAGTCTTAGAAAAAAAAATTACCAAATTTTAGAGTCTCCATTGACTTCTATTGGGAAGACATGCTCGTGCACGCGAAACCCACATTTCCCTAACGCACGCAAATAGCGTAGACCGAAAAACTCCAAATACCAGCACTAGAAAATTCATACTTTTATGCGTTAGACCCAGCTATGATAAATAGATCAAGAAATGACTATTTCCCTATGGTGGATTTATGGATTTTAATTATTGAATATTCACAACACCATTAAATTGTTTCAGACTTTTCTATTACATCAACTACAAATCAACATCACTAGTAACAAACCTTTTGTTATCAAAATATTACATTTAAACGGACACAAAAATAATGTAAACTTTTCAGGATTCACAAACACTACACAATGGGAAACAATTCTCATTTACCTTTATTATTGCATTTCAGCATATCTACATAGGCTTAACACATGATCAGTCATGGATGCACATACATTACTTTTAACATTCACTCATACATGTGCATTCAAATGATGGGGGGAAAACACATTACATTCTCTCTAGGAATCACAAAACAGAACATATGGATTTTACTGTACTTTTAACATCATGATTCCATCACCAGAAACCATTAGGAATTACGTACAACAAGAACATCATTACACCAGATTACAGATGTCACTTTATGGGAAGGAACAACAATGCCAGACCGCTATATAGAAGTCAGCATATGTGGGACACAATCACAATATATACGTACATGTACATAACACGCATCACCCATCACGCAACCACAAAGCACACATTTAGATTTTATTCAGCACACAATAACAATGTAGCACAATACAACAACACAATGAGGATTTCAGAACTACATAGGCAGGTTAATAATATCATGACGTCATTAGAAGATTCAACCATACACATCACAGATTCACGACTGTACCGCCCCTTTCGGAACTTTAACACTCAATACTACAATACAACATATACGTAAAGAACAGTTTGGAACAGCATTATTAGGGAGATTTGAATGGGACAGTTAATAAATATTGTCAGATCGCAAATCACTTATATATATAATACTACAGATGACAGCCGGAAGTTATTCAGCATTAGTGCGATTTGAAAGGGACGCATACAATATTGACATCTCGGCAATCACTTATATATACAATACTACAAATGACAGCCGGAAGTTCTTCAGTATTAGTGTGATTTGAAAAGGACGCATACAATATTGACAGCTCGGCAATCACTTATATATACAATACTACAGATGACAGCCGGAAGTTATTCAGTATTAGTGCCATTTGAATGGGACGCATACAATATTGACTGCTCGGCAATCACTTATATATACAATACTACAGATGGCAGACGGGAAGTTCTGAATTCTTATTGCGATTTGAAAGGGACGCATACAATATTGACAGCTCGGCAATCACTTATATATACAATACTACAGATGGCAGACGGGAAGTTCTGAATTCTTATTGCGATTTTAAAGGGACGCATACAATATTGACAGCTCGGCAATCACTTATATATACAATACTACAGATGGCAGACGGGAAGTTCGGAATTATTATTGCGATTTTAAAGGGACGCATACAATATTGACAGCTCGGCAATCACTTATATATACAATACTACAGATGGCAGACGGGAAGTTCGGAATTATTATTGCGATTTTAAAGGGACGCATACAATATTCACATCTCGGCAATCACTTATATATACAATACTACAGATGGCAGACGGGAAGTTCTGAATTATTATTGCGATTTTAAAGGGACGCATACAATATTGACTGCTCGGCAATCACTCATATATATACAATACTACAGATGGCAGATGTTAATTTATCGTTTACAAACAATATTGCAGCAACATTGATCGATCACATTCGATGCACATTATACACAACTATGCACTTTCATTCATTTTAGCCTGGACGTGTGCTTGTTACTATAAGATCGCGTTTCATAAATATTGATTACGCATATGATCAAACATTACAAACATGCACTGTATGTGTGATATTTGACACTTTCACATTGAGATTCATTGTTGGAAAACAACATTTCAGCAAACAACCAAAAAACACCCACTGTGAAAGCATTCGAACCGCTCACATACAAACAAGTGAATACAATTAGCAATCATTACAAACTCACTACCATTGGACTAATTGTACTATAAATCCCCCAAACAACATGGCCAATGCATCACTTGTGATCCGCATCAGATCAAGTGCATACCTTGTTACGCTGTTTTGAAAGATGGATGACGATGACATGGTAGACGCTGCTGGTGCTGCTATTGGCGAACTAGCTGTTGGTCGAATCAGGCAGCCTCGGCGGCTCAGACTGAGACGAAGGGGTCGTCTGGTTCGAGGTCCTCCTGTCTACAGGGTGAGACCCACCTTGGAAAACATGAGCGACTTTGAGGTTTATGATAAGTATCGGCTCAATCGCGAACAGCTCATTGGCCTTTACGATCTTCTTAAACCTCATTTGGAGCCACGTATAAGAATAAGGACTGCTGTTCCCGCCATGAGTAAGATGCTAAGCTGTCTATACGTCCTGGCCTCCGGGAGTTTTCAATCCGGAGAACTGTACATGCATGGCCTGGCTCAAGGTACATTCTCTGTGGTGTTTGATAACTTTCTGGATGCCATGGTACGTATCAGTAAGCAATACATAGGATTCCCACAGAATGATGGTGATTGGAGGCGCCTGAAGCGGGAATTCTTTGATATTGCTGAATTGCCCAATGTCTTGGGAGCCATAGATTGTACCCACATTGCGCTGCGTGCTCCAATTGATGACTTGCCCTTCAGAAATCGCAAACATTTTCATAGCCTCAACGTGCAGTATGTTTGTGACGCACAGATGAGGATTATGCATGTGTGTGCGAATTTTGGAGAGGCTAGTCATGATGCCCGCATCCTCTCTCTGTCGTCCCTGTGGAGACCGTTTGAGGAAAGACAAATGCCCCCTGGTTATCTCGTTGGTGAGTATTTGTGCACAACATGGTTAATTAGTTTGACAATTGCCACTGTAGTTTTAAAATGTTAGCGTAATGTTCAGCTATAGGATGCAATTTAACCATTTATTTTTTTTCCCCGCTAATGTCTAGATATAGTTCAATGCAGATATGTAGCATGTCTTACCTTAAATGCTCAGATAGAGAATGCAATGTAACCATGTAGTTTGCATTTTACACAAGGTTTGGTTTAGGAGAAATACACATATGTAGCATGTCTTAGCTGAAATGGCAAGATATTAGCTAATGCAATTTAACCATGTCATTGTCTCTTTCCGCTAATGTCTTTTAGTTCAATGCAGATATGTAGCATGTCTTACCTTAAATGCTCAGATAGAGAATGCAATGTAACCATTTAGTTTGCATTTTACACAAGGTTTGGTTTAGGAGAAATACGCATATGTAGCATGTCTTAGTTGAAATGGCAAGATATTAGCTAATGCAATTTAACCATGTCATTGTCTCTTTCCGCTAATGTCTACTTTTAGTTCAATGCAGATATGTAGCATGTCTTACCTTAAATGCTCAGATAGAGAATGCAATGTAACCATGTAGTTTGCATTTTACACAAGGTTTGGTTTAGGAGAAATATGCATATGTAGCATGTCTTAGCTGAAATGGGAAGATATTAGGGAATGCAATTTAACCATGTCATTGTCTCTTTCCGCTAATGTCTACTTTTAGTTCAATGCAGATATGTAGCATGTCTTACCTTAAATGCTCAGATAGAGAATGCAATGTAACCATGTAGTTTGCATTTTACACAAGGTTTGGTTTAGGAGAAATATGCATATGTAGCATGTCTTAGCTGAAATGGGAAGATATTAGCGAATGCAATTTAACCATGTCATTGTCTCTTTCCGCTAATGTCTTTTAGTTCAATGCAGATATGTAGCATGTCTTACCTTAAATGCTCAGATAGAGAATGCAATGTAACCATGTAGTTTGCATTTTACACAAGGTTTGGTTTAGGAGAAATATGCATATGTAGCATGTCTTAGCTGAAATGGGAAGATATTAGCAAATGCAATTTAACCATGTCATTGTCTCTTTCCGCTAATGTCTTTTAGTTCAATGCAGATATGTAGCATGTCTTACCTTAAATGCTCAGATAGAGAATGCAATGTAACCATGCAGTTTGCATTTTACACAAGGTTTGATTTAGGAGAAATACGCATATGTAGCATGTCTTAGATGAAATGGGAAGATAGAGAATAATATTGAACTAGATTATTTTTTTTTAAAATAAAAATTTGTTAGTGGATTATCGTGTACAAAACTTTTTATTGGACTCCAAATACTATTTTGAGGATTCTGTTTGAGTTATGTTCTGTTCATAATTTATAGGTGATTCTGGGTACATGAGCCGGCCTTGGCTCATTACCCCCTTGCATAGCCCGACTGATGTGTCTGAGGAGCGCTACAATAGGGCTCATAAGAGAACCAGGGCGGTGGTTGAACGGATGTTCGGGCTCCTGAAGATGAGGTTCAGGTGCCTGGAGAGGTCGGGAGGAGCCCTCCAGTACAACCCAAAGAAGGTGGCTAAGATCGTTGTAGCCTGTAGCGTCCTGCATAATATTGCACAGCAGGCTGGGATGCTGCAGGGCGTCCCGGCGCACCGAAACCTCCTCAGAGATGAGGAGGATGATCCTGTTCTAGAGGGGCCATTCCGGGACGAGGGGCTCAATGTCAGAGCAGACATCATCAACCGCCACTTTAGACGGTAAATAATAGAAGTTAGACTGGAGTATTGTCAATAGATGTGAACTCTAGGGAAATGACAAGTAGAGAATTGTGCAAACATGTTAGGATTGTTCATCAAATGCTAAAAATGTGTTTCATTTATTAATATAGGTGATGCTCTGGGCATTGGGTCCTGTAGCGAGTCTTTGCCACCTGGTTTTTAAAGAGGACATCAGATGGTAAGTATAAATGTATGGACTGTTGCTGGCATGAATTGTACACAAATACATCATATGGCATACATTTTCTAAACTAGTATTTAGTTTACACATTACTTAAAATGTAAATACTCAGAAAGGGATCCTCTATCCTCTAGCATGACTATGGTTCAATGTCACACATTAGAGGTTCGTCCTGCTCAATATGACTCATCTTCACACTTGATAGAACATAACACAAGATGCTACACACGCTTAGTAAGCTAGTGACAGAAATTTATTCTGAAATGGGCGGTGGGAGAGGGGTACAGAACTGATTCACACACTTGTAGTAATTTTTATTAAACTTTTTCTGCCATTAGGGAGCTGACTTAATCTAAAGACTGAAAGGGAAGAATTAGAAGCCTGACAGTGAAGATTGCCCAGACTGACAGTGGAAAAAGCCAAGATTGAAATTGAAGTATACCAATGGGATCATGTCTGGCATTATCTTTCCAATCTGCTGACCTTGAAAACCATACAAAGACATGTTCACATGGTAAGTGCCAACTATTTGATAGAATAAGGCTGTGGAGGCATCCTATTGGAGACACTTAGATTATTTTCTAATTTTTAGATGGTATTTCACAGTCCTCTATTTTGGAAATGATGAATAACACACATATTGAAGATCAACTGTTTACCCCTGAATTGACTTTCAAAGACCATGCATTATCCAGGTTGGTGTACCAATGCATGCTAGTTAAGAATCACAGGAAGAATGTTGAATATTAGTAGCTTACATACATTAGTCATATTTAGTTCATAATTAGATATTTAGGGATCACAATCAGACACTTAGATGATTTTACTTTTTTAGATGGTATTTCACAGTCCTCTATTTTATGAACTGATGAATAAGACACCTATTGAAGATCAACTGTTTACCCCTGAATTGACTTTCAAAGACCATGCATTATCCAGGTTGGTGTACCAATGCATGCTAGTTAAGAATCACAGGAAGAATGTTGAATATTAGTAGCTTACATACATTAGTCATATTGAGTTCATAATTAGATATTTAGGGATCACAATCAGACACTTAGATAATTTTACTTTTTTAGATGGTATTTCACAGTCCTCTATTTTATGAACTGATGAATAAGACACCTATTGAAGATCAACTGTTTACCCCTGAATTGACTTTCAAAGACCATGCATTATCCAGGTTGGTGTACCAATGCATACTAGTTAAGAATCACAGGAAGAATGTTGAATATTAGTAGCTTACATACATTAGTCATATTTAGTTCATAATTAGATATTTAGGGATCACAATCAGACACTTAGATGATTTTACTTTTTTAGATGGTATTTCACAGTCCTCTATTTTATGAACTGATGAATAAGACACCTATTGAAGATCAACTGTTTACCCCTGAATTGACTTTCAAAAACCATGCATTATCCAGGTTGGTGTACCAATGCATGCTAGTTAAGAATCACAGGAAGAATGTTGAATATTAGTAGCTTACATACATTAGTCATATTTAGTTCATAATTAGATATTTAGGGATCACAATCAGACACTTAGACGATTTTACTTTTTAGATGGTATTTCACAGTCCTCTATTTTATGAACTGACGAATAAGACACCTATTGAAGATCAACTGTTTACCCCTGAATTGACTTTCAAAGACCATGCATTATCCAGGTTGGTGTACCAATGCATGCTAGTTAAGAATCACAGGAAGAATGTTGAATATTAGTAGCTTACATACATTAGTCATATTTAGTTCATAATTAGATATTTAGGGATCACAATCAGACACTTAGATGATTTTACTTTTTTAGATGGTATTTCACAGTCCTCTATTTTATGAACTGATGAATAAGACACCTATTGAAGATCAACTGTTTACCCCTGAATTGACTTTCAAAGACCATGCATTATCCAGGTTGGTGTACCAATGCATGCTAGTTAAGAATTACAGGAAGAATGTTGAATATTAGTAGCTTACATACATTAGTCATATTTAGTTCATAATTAGATATTTAGGGATCACAATCAGACACTTAGATGATTTTACTTTTTTAGATGGTATTTCACAGTCCTCTATTTTATGAACTGATGAATAAGACACCTATTGAAGATCAACTGTTTACCCCTGAATTGACTTTCAAAGACCATGCATTATCCAGGTTGGTGTACCAATGCATGCTAGTTAAGAATCACAGGAAGAATGTTGAATATTGGTAGCTTACATACATTAGTCATACTTATTTCATAATTAGATATTTAGGGATCACAATCAGAAAAAGGAATACATATTATAATTGATATAGAGGTATTTGAATGGACATGAAATATTACATTTATGTTCAGCATACATATATATTATTGAAATGTGATATACATTATTATGTAGAATTAGAAATTCAGATATTTAAATTTATTTTTTATTACACAATAGAATGGTGTATGTTTTTTTTTTTTTTAAATTTAATTAATAAACATCTTGATAAAATGTTGAACAAAGTTAGAGCATACACACAAGATGATTGTAAATGTATTTTATGAATATTTGACAACGTGTGTATTAACTTTGTTAAAAAAAATTTTTTTTATTTCAGATTGTCATCTGATGACTTCCAGGAATATTTTTTTGTTTTTGTTTCAGAAACTTTTAATTTTTTAAATGGTAATAATAAACATTTTAGTATTAAATACACTCTTTTGAACAGATTATAATAAATATCCAGATAATCTGTCAATAAAAAACAATTTGACTCCCATGACTGGTAGTTGGCTATTTGACAAGCACATGCATAAGATCAAATAATGCATTCATTTTAGAAAATCCACTGATTCAGAGAATATTACATTAAACTATCTTTTTTTAAATTAATTGGGGAGCGAGATCCATCGATGCTTTTCTTTTGAAATTCTTAGATGTTAAAATAATTTCGGATATGTAGTCAAAATTTGACATAAATTATTTGTTTTCACTTTTAAGAAGGGGAAGTGGTTCAATTACATTAAAGTGACAGTGTTGTTGAATGTAAAATTAATTTTATAAGATCTTGTATCTTCCTTAGGTATCTCAAAACATTATTTTCTAAATTCTTTTAATTTTTACATTTATAAATGTTAGGTCATTTAACTTGATATTTTTCACAAGCTAGTTATTGGATGCCAGGTTAATCGATTTAATTTTCTAGTGGAGTCATTTAACTATAGTTATTAATATTATGTAGTTTTTAAAATCTTACCTCTTGGGTTAGACATCACATATCTATATATAATTTTCATTCCCCTTTAGTTTATTTTGACAATGTTAAATCAACATTCCAAATGTTTTGGTCCTTAAAGGGACATTCACAAAGTATATTGTGTATTGATTTTTCAATAATTCATAAAAGAATTTAAACATATTTAGAAAGTACTATAGAATTACATTCAGTCTTTAAATATACTTTTAAAAAGATACATCAATGCACATATCTTAGTCAATTACATAAGGCATCTATGTGCAACCAACAATCAACATCAAAATAGCCTATGTAGATATGTATTTAATCCAAGAATATATAATTACAATCTAATGATTGAATACCAAAACATATTAAGTTGTTCAAATATTATAATCTTATCCAAAATGCATACATAACATATAGCTTAATGTCCCTCTAAGCTGAAGACTCCGAAATACCTCCTTTACAATATATATTTCAGTCAGTGTGTAAAACAATCCAGAAGTTAATCTAAATTTGCTTTACTCATATGTTATACTAATTTAGCAAAAGGAAGGTGCTTAGGTTTCTGATTTTTCAAGCATTATTGTGAAATGTTTCTTTAAAGGGACATGAACTCAAAATATACTTAAAGGGAGACAGTTAAAAAATTAATGATTTATACATTCTGAATGAGTATTCTATTTTAAGCAACTTTAAAAATTGTCTCATATTATGAATGTTCCTTGTGATGTTGCTATCATTACTTTAAAAATAAGGCATTAAATAGATAATTTATTTGCTTCAGTACTCTGGACAGAACTTGGTTTTTTTGGTTGGATTAATTTATCCAACAATCATCAAGGACAACCCAGGTTTTTGGAAACAATTGTCCGTAGTCTAAAATATCATTATTGATTTGCAAAGAAAGATAACAAGATAATTCTTAACATTTGAGAATCAGATTAAATTATAAAGTTGTTTAACATTTCATGCTCAATCTGAATCACGGACGCTAAATTTGTTTGGACAGTGTCCCTTTAAGAGATTTAAAGAGTGTATTTACTTCTCTTCTTATCTTGACATACTTTGCTTGAAAAGCATATCGAGATAGGCTCAGTAGATGAAGATTGGTGGATGCACAGAGATGCCTTATGTGATTGGCTCAACCATGTGCATTTAAATTTCTTCTGTTGAGGATAGCTAAATACTAAGATAAATTGAGTTACATTTTAAAGTCTAAACAATTTTCTATCTCTACAGATCATTTGATACAATTGTTTGTTTGTAATGTCTATTTAAAAATAAAGACGCCATTGCACAATAACATATATGAGCACTTCAGACAAATACAAGCTCGAGGTTTATTTACTAATAACAAACAAACCTGTAGTTTAACATTTATAAACAGATTATCCAAGTTACTGACATTATAACCTGAATTTGAACATTCAGAAATATTGCGTGGGAAACGCATCTTGAAACACCAGATTAGCATCTTTAAACATTAGAGTCTAATGTCACGCAATAGCACACAATCAATGTGCATTATAAATACATTTAATAGAGCAATATCAATACTTCACAATAAGTCAAGAAATGGATTTTATGAACAATAAAGACATACAATATTAAATGTGTATTTGTATTAAAGAAACAGACCGTTATTAAACCGAGAAATGTCTACAACATTTAATAATGTGACAGTATTAGATTTTAAAGAGAATTTAATCATTAATATTTAACGGATCACGGATATTAAATATGCTTCACACATATCCGCATGACAGGCCCATGAGTTACAAATAAGTCTACATGAAAAATGAAGTTACAGCACCACCAGGAGGTATGTGTATGGAAGTTGCTAAGATATGAAACATTAAGGAACGGCCAATCAGAGTTCATCACACAAACACAACTTGAGTCAGGATGGTCTCACAGACATTCTAACAATATTTCAAACTTTTATCCAATCAGATGTACAGATAACTTGTCCCATGGTGCATCTCATGTTTACTTCACCATATAAAATTCCATTACACGTTGCCATCGTGTCAGTTCTCTAAACCTCCCAGGTTCACCAAGCAGGAGAGCGCTGCACTGGTCCACGCCGTCAAGGACTTTTATCCCCAGCTGTTTGGGAACAAGAGGAGGTTGACAGATGCGCCTGTTAAGAAGGCCCTCTGGGAGTCTATCACCAATGCGGTTAAATTGGTGTGTGACGTCCAGAGGAGCCAGGATCAAATCATGAGGAGATTCGGAGATATGAGGTTGCGCTTAACAAAAAAAGTCAACCTCATAAGGGACTGGGTACAAGCCCGTAAAAGAGGGGGCCAAAGAAAGGCCCCGCGGAAACTATACCTACTCCCTTATGAGGTGACTTTATGAGAGCTCCTCAATCTCCGGGTCCCCAAAAGATTTAGATCCTCGCCATCCTCGGCCTCCTCTTCTTCCCTCCCAGCTGCGGGATCTGAAAGTCCTGACGCGGGGGCCAGGGCAGCTGCTTCTCCGTCCGGTGGCCTGGGAGGAGATGATGGAGAATCTGAACCAGGTAACTATCCAACTTCATATAATATCTTAATATTTGATTTATTTTTAAAAAATGTGTATATAGTCAGATACTAAACCTATACAGATCTCACAACATACACTACATATGATGTTTAGATATCTGATTTTAGATTAGTGACACATGAAATAGGAATGATGTTTCTTGCTCTCTACAGAATATGCGTCACAGAGCGAAAATGGAATTGCGCATACACGTTAACATGGGTTAGCTGTAAGTGGCATTGCTTTATACATGTTGGTCAAATGACGGATGCGTAATTCCGCTTGGAATCATTGCGCAATGATGGCGAAAATGGAATTGCGCATACACGTTAACATGGGTTTGCTGTAAGTGGCATTGCTTTATACATGTTGGTCAAATGACGGATGCGTAATTCCGCTTGGAATCATTGCGCAATGATCGCGAAAATGGAATTGCGCATACACGTTAACATGGGTTTGCTGTAAGTGGCATTGCTTTATACATGTTGGTCAAATGACGGATGCGTAATTCCGCTTGGAATCATTGCGCAATGATCGTGAAAATGGAATTGCGCATACACGTTAACATGGGTTTGCTGTAAGTGGCATTGCTTTATACATGTTGGTCAAATGACGGATGCGTAATTCCGCTTGGAATCATTGCGCAATGATCGCGAAAATGGAATTGCGCATACACGTTAACATGGGTTTGCTGTAAGTGGCATTGCTTTATACATGTTGGTCAAATGACGGATGCGTAATTCCGCTTGGAATCATTGCGCAATGATCGCGAAAATGGAATTGCGCATACACGTTAACATGGGTTTGCTGTAAGTGGCATTGCTTTACACATGTTGGTCAAAATGAAATGTGAATTATTATATATGTGAAGAATACAGTATTCTTATTTTCAATATTATACATAATAAAAAAAGAAGAATCCAAATAAATTATAACATATGCCCATCAATTGATGAGAATCAATTAAAGCTACAGTAAACAACACAACTGATTGAAAATAAGAGTACAGGATATATTTATCATGAATAGAATTGAGGAAACAATTAACTCATGGGACTACCAAAGGATTAATAGTTTTAAATTGATTTGCTAATAATGTAAAGATTTTAAACATGGCATGATTTGTATTAATGATATCCAATCCTCATTTAATATATTACAGATCTGGATGTTGGTGCTGGATCCTCAAGGCAGGGCTTGTCACAGTATGGTAGGTCTCATTTTAATTGACATTTGTCTTAGAAACATGGACAGAACATTACATACTAAATCCACATTGTTCAATATTTATATGTATCTTCAAAATGGATTTTAAAACTTTTTGCAAATAAGAATAAATAAAACCAAAAAATAGGATTACATTGTAAGACTACTCTGATTTTGTTTGGAATTTAAGATATCCCATCTATTCTGGATGTCTTAATTTTAATGTAAGATTCTTTGAATGTCCAATTTATATTCTTCCCTTGTGTATTGCTTAATCTTATTTGTATACATTTTTAAAAAATACACACAATTTTGCATATGTTTAGATTTTAAAAATATAGATTCCATTTTTGAAATTGATCACGTCATTTAAGGGACATGCCAACTAAATTTTACATAGAATTATTTTTAAACGTGATTTTATTGTTTTGTTTAAACATTTTATGAGCTACATTGGTTCAGTCTATTGTTTTAGTTCTTAAAAAAATTAATGGATTTTGGTTTAGGTTAAACAATGCATTACTGGTATTATCCGGCTGTTTTTGTATGCATAAATTGGCATATTTACAAAAGTTAAAATCATGTGTTCAGATAACAGTAGTACATAGTTTAAAAAAGTATACAATTACACATTTAGAGCTTCATGTCCCTTTAATAGATGAAAATTAAATAATTCTTAGGATATCCTTAAATAACATATTAGATTGGAATTACATGCTCAATCCCATTCATTACATCAACATATGGAGTAGAGAATTCATTAACACCAACATTGTCAAATCAATATAATTTTATATTAAAGGGATACTGAGCTAAAATTATTAATGTTGTCATTCAGATAGAGCATGCAATATTAATCAACATTTAAATATAATACTATAATCATATGTGAAATATTCTATTGCTAAATGTATTTTAAAATCAAGAATGTACGTTTATCTGCAGCTCAATTTTGGTTGACCAACCTGGGTTTTGATTGATGATTGGTGGATACCTTCAACAAACAATATTTATTGAATCCAATATTGCTTATCTGCCTTTAAGATTAAAATGTAGCAACATTCAAATTATAATAGGAGCCAATGTTAAATCATTTGGAACAGTTTGAACAGTGAAATCAATGATTGAAATAAATCATGTCAGTGTCCCTTTAATAAACAATAGATTCATTCATCTTTACATTCTTTGGATTAGACAATATTGATATATAATTCACATATTCACTGTTGGAGTTACTTTATAGATATCAGCATACTCTAACAGCACCATGATTACATATTTGTACTAATCAATTTGGTTTTGTATTGTGATAAATATGTGTTGTGTCCTAAACAAGATTACTGTACATTGCACAAATGGCTCGATGTGCCACATGTCTTTGTTTATATTTGTCAACAGCTGTTATTCAAAATGTGGTTTGTGTGTATTCTTTTAAGAACATTGATCAATGGGTATATTTAGATATGCAATAGCATCGTATGAGATGAGTTTGATGTCTAATATAGTCAGAAATTAAACATATGTTCAACACATCATTTTTAACAGAATCCCCTTGATTCAATCAAGCATTTTTTTGTTTAATGACTGCTCTATTATTCACATTTTCAAGTTGATTATTCTTAAAATTCGCTACAGATGTGATTTAGTGCTATCCCAAATGTGTTCACTAATATATATCTATATCATTCATAGAGAGAGTTGGTGTGGGGAGCCCAGAGGAATCCAGCACTGACACAGAGCCACCTTTGCGGTCTCCTGGTAAGTCCATTGACTCATTTATATGTCATTGAAGGTGTATTGGTAATCAATATTATGAGCATGATTCTGATGAAGCATAACATTTGAAACAAACATATAATTTACTCCTCTGATTATATATTAATTTTCTTGGAATATTGAAAGATTAATAATTAAAACTTTCTTAGTCTACACCTTTGTTATTCAGAAGATGTATAGCATATGTTTGTTTCCATGTTCATTTTTGACAACAGTCATCAAGTGATACACACGAGAAATCTTAAATGTTCTATGTACTATGCTTTTATGATTTTAAAATTAATACAAACAATACATCGAAAATCTGAATAATTGAGAATAACAAATCTAATGTCATTTGTATGCTCCATCAAAATGATGTAAATCATAACTTTGGGTGTGTATATCTTTAATGCAACATTGATGTGTGTCTTTGATCAACAGTAACATATGTTATAATATCTGATCTTAACGTGTACACAACATGTTATGTTTTACAGAGATTGATTTAACATGTGTGACGGAGGAGGAAGAGGCTGCCTTGAAGTCTGACGGTATGTGAAATATATCTATCATGTTTCCAACATGTTGCTTTATTGGAAATCATTTTATTGAAGACATTCAAAGTCTACAGCTTTTGCACTTTAAAAAGGAATATTATTTGTCTGTTCAAATACACTACTGCCCCCTTTCTATATCAGGCAGCAAGAAAATATGCTTGGATGTTTGTTTTTGTTTTTTAAATTTATAATTCATGCCATCATTATGTCACATGCATATTCCAGGCCAAAACACAATAATAATGTTATAATTGTACAGACAGTCATTGATATTCATCTGAGTGCCTATATGCATACCATATCCTCATTTCATAATTGTTTAGAAATTCAAACACACTTCTAAGTATATTGAAAACATAATCAATTTGAAATGCGTTGATTTGATTTCATGATGTATGAGATGTTAATATATTTGGATTCTTTTTTTCAGATGGATCCTCCACCTCTGGTCATCTGGTTTCCGCCCCTGCCCAGTCCCCTGCCCAGTCACAGACCCCTGCCCAGGCCCAGACCCTGACCACTGCCCAGGCCCAGACCCCTGCCCAGGCACAGACTCCTGCCCAGGCCCCTGCCCAGGCCCAGACCCCTGCCGGCCCTTCCCATTTGTCATTTCCTGTCCCTACCAAAAAACGCCCCTTCCCTGTCCCTCCCAAAACATGCCCCTTCACCCCCCTTCGCCTCTCTCCCCGTATTATGGCCCGTACAGCTGCCCAGACCCCAACTCACCACTCCCCAGCTGTACGGCCTACCCCGGAGCAGCAGCTCATCCCTCCCCAACCCAATCCCATCCCTCCCCAACCCAATCCCATCCCTCCCCCCTGTCTCAACCTTCATTGTCCTGGGTGTCGGATTGTCCTTCCCAGGCACAGCTGTAAGTATCATTCAAAATCCACATTATAAGATACTTAAAAGTACACTGAAGGCAAATTGTTTCTATTGTGATTCAAATAGAGCATGCAATGTTAATCAAATTTATAATTTACTACTCTTATGAATTATTCTTCATTCTCTTGCTATCTTTATTGAAACAAAGAAATGCCTAGAATTAATTTTAAATAGAAAATAATTGTGGACATCATTTCTTTATTGTTGGAGGAATGTATCCATCAACCAGCAGGGACAACCAAAGTTGATAAACAAATATGGCCTGCCCTATAAACCTACATTCTTGCATTCAAAATCTAGCTAGAGAATTCTAACATTTAAAGAATATGTGTAATTTTTTCATATTTGTAATGTCATGCTCTATCTGAATCAGTCAATTAAATATTTAGGTTCAGTGTCCCTTTAATTTGATATCACTACATATACCAATCACCACTACTTGGATCCAACAATTTATGTACAAATGTTGATACATTATCTCTTGTCTAACCCAGTGGGAATGTAATTTCTTCAGGTTGCTATGTTTACCACAGTATAATTAAAATATTTAAATTGCTAATGTAAGTACAATGTAAATCCTTTAACAAGATTTGATACACTCAAGCTGTATAAGTGGATCATCGAAAACCAATTAAAGGGGACAACATGTTTGAGTAAACTGTCCCTTTAATGATTTCGGTCTGTCTGAATAACATATTTAATGTGTAAAGAATCAATTTAAACAAATTGATGTGAAGAATGATTTGTCTTTATGATGACAATGTATCTTTGCTTATTTTTTTGTCTATTGTGTAATTATCCTTAATATTTGATTTATTCTTTATTTTAGGCTGTGACTCAGCATGGCTCATGCTAGAAGGTATAGCACGAGTAGAGCAGGCCGTGTTGAGGAACGCAGCTGTCCTGAGAGGGATGAACAACACCATGCAGGCCCAGCTCCGGGTTCAGGATTTGACTCTGCGGCAGATCATGCTATTAAATTCAAGGCCTGAATCTGGAGCTGGACATGCACAGGACGATGAAGAGGATGACCAGTAAGTGGAGGATCTGGAGATGCTCCAAGGGCGCAGATAATAATGGATTTTCAAGAATCATATATGTAATACAATTGTAAATGACTTTAAGATTAACATCTCCAATGTAATTTTATTATTTGTCTTTATATATTTTTCTCAAAGCTTTATCATTGCATGATTATGATTAGCATAGTAATTCTTTTATATATGTATATATAGATTGTTATTTGTGTATATATGTATATTTCAATTTTCACATCCATGTGTGTATTTAGAAACTCTGCATGAATTGATGCACCTTTAACAAATGATCTGAGGATTGATACAATGATATAATCCCTGTAAAGTGTTCATTTTATTGAAATAGTATTGTCTCTGTGTATCCTCTTTTTAAAAAAAAAATCATGTCCCTTTAAGTGATGGTGAGCACAATTGTTAATGAATGTATTTCCATTTCTAAAGCGTTTTTGTCCTTTTTACATGAACAAGGACATATAATATTATTAATAAACAATCTTATTGTAATGTTGACAGCACATGTATTTCATTTTCAATTCTATCTTATTGTAAAAGTGTAACCAAATAAATCTCTGTGTGTAATGCGCATATTTTAGATGATGAATATTTTTTACCAAATATGTTAACAAAATACTTCTACTCCCATATATGGCTATAGGTAGGCTGACCATATTTCAACTTGAATAAATGACACGTTTAATCAATACATGTGTCATTATTGTTATTCCAAAACAATCTAAACATATCTTAAAACATCAATGGCATATGTATTTCTCATGTGTATCTTTTAAATGTTAAAGATATACACCATAGCTATAGTTCAAGGGACAGTCAAGTCCGAAAAGATGATTCATGATTTCGTGATATTCCTAGATAGCAATCTAGACACATACTAGTTACTAAAATATAAATACGTTTCTTAGTGATATGCCAAGCTGTCAACTGAGTCCTTGTATTGGCTGCGGTTTTTCAGCGATCTCGGATGCGCCATGTTGCTTAAGACGTCACCTGCCAGGCTGTCCAATGATTCCTTGTATTGACTGACGTTCTTACGTGATCAAGAATGTGCCTTTTATTGGATGGCGTTTTGACGCGATCAAGGATGCGCCTTTTTTTTTGGCGTTCTTACGTGATCAAGAATGTGCCTTTTATTGGATGGCGTTCTTACGTGATCAAGGAAGCGCCATGTTAATTAAGACGTCACATGCAAAGGTAAAAAAATGTCTGATTGTATTACGTAGTCCCGCAATATTTGTTTGTGCACGTTAAACACGTTTGTGAATGAAGCCAATTTTAAAAACCTTGCGAATATGGATTTTTTGCATCATGTTACATTGTTGACCCGTAGCTGATAAAGACCACCACATTCTCTTTTGCTGGATGTCTGGTTGAATAAACGAACGAAAGCAAAATGTTTTCATGCATATGATATTTCGAGGCAAGTGCAAATCTCTATAGTCCATGTTGTTTAATATGTTTGTCAACAATATGTTCCTTTTTCTGAAAAATGATTGTTGTGTTTAAAGATATCTAATTCATAAATATGCGCTATTGTGTTAGAATAAAGTAATCAATATGCATTTATCTTTATCATATGCTAAATATATGATGCCGACTTCTTCTAAATGTAATTTCGTCGTATATTTTATTAAAGGTTCATTAGACACTCACATTATAAATAAAAAAAATTAATTTGGTCTCTAGTTAGATAGTCCATTGTTTAACAAATACACGTTTCATTTTGCTTCTGTTCAAATAAAATGTAAGTAATTTTCAGACTCCTCGCCAAGCCTCTAAGTTTCATGTGAGTACCATCTCCAGCTTTCTCCTGTTTTGTGTATGATGGTGTATTGTCTTGTTTTACGGTTGTAATGGGGGTTCATCTATATTTTCAATAGAGCTAACCCGATTTTCTTTGAAAGTGTTTAAAGCTTTGTAATATTGATATCAGTATATGTTAATCTTGTTGTTTCTAGTAGTGTCTATTACATACTGTTCTGTTAAAAATATAGTATACTGTCCCTTTAATGCAAATGTTGATTTTTGTATCATGTATGAGTTCCACATTGGTTAATCTCCAAATATATTATTGTTAGCATATTTTCACCCCCCACTCCTAAAAGGACTTTAAACCATATTCATTGTTAAAACAAATGTCTTTATAAAAATAAATTAACACAATAATGTCTCTTTAAGAAAATAGACTTTATTTAACACGTCAATATAAATCTGATTTCAATATTTATTGTTTGAACAAGTACATGTAGATATACCAACAATCTTCAAATATATGTTAGCATATGTAATTTTGTTAAAGGGACAGTTTAGAAAACAAATAATGTTTTGCATTATTCTAAAAGTCAATTTTGTAATATCAATGGTTTCTCACCAATTAATAATTTGTCTGTGTTTATTTTAATTTGCTAGCTAAACCTATGAGGTTCGTGTGCTCATTTCTTCGAGCTTGAAGAGTGCATGTAATCATTATACAATTTGACCACTAGAGGGCATTTGGATAGCATTTGTATATGTAAAACCTTGTGCTCATACAGCATATTATTTACCATGTATTGATCATTGATATCTAAAATGTTGTTATGTCAGAACAACAAATAAGTGGTCATTTTTCATAGTCATAGATACAAGGGTAAGCACATAAGTCACACGTATTTCTCCATGTTTTGTTGTTTCCAACTTGATAATGCGTAATACAGTGTTTTCTTTGTAATCAATAATTTTCTGACTGTCCCTTTAAGCTGTGTTATTGGCATTCAAACAGTAATATGCCATCATGGATAATTGTAATGGTAATTTTGTTTGCGATTCGGGAAACAGTTTGGACATCACATCACAGAAACCAATCAATATCATGAACAAGGATAGGTATGTGATGATGTGGTTTTCACACACTTATAACCCACACTCTGCAAACAATCTGCCTCCATGGACCCGGTCCCATAGAAGTAGATTATATACAGAGTGTGGTCCACAAGTGTATGAAAACCACATCATCACATACCTATCTGGCAGGAGAAGATGGCCCAGCAGCAGGAGGCCCAGCAGCAGGAGGCGGACCAGGAGGCAGACCAGCATGCGCCTCCCGGAAAAAATTAAACATCTCTTGGTGTAGATTAATGATTCTGTTTTTCCCTTGTTCTATTCTATTAAATATGTTTATTATTTGGTTTTGGCCTTCAATTATTTGGTTTTGTCCATCAAGAATTCGAGTTCGGCCTTCTATATTTTGTATCCGGGAGTTACGCATCTGGTCTATGTAGTCTAGTAGAACCCGCACCTCCGCTATTTCCTCTTGTTGTGCTTGGCGGGGTGCCCGTGCACGGCGGTGTGCAGGTCCTTGAGGGGCCTCTGGTTCCGCGGCCTCCTCCTCTGCTTCCGGGGCCTCTTCATCTGCTTCCGTGCCATCTTCATCACGGGGGGCCTCTTCCCTCCGAAGTGGAAATTCCTCCCCACCACTCTCATCCCGGGGAGATGGAGGAGGCTGTATTTGTTGTGCTGCCTCCTCCCCAGACTCTGTATATTTAAAAAAAAAAAATGTATATATTAGCATATTTCCAAATGAAGCTTTAAATGACTTAGCTTACGATACAATTACGAATGCAGAATCATTAATCCACTTTGAAATCTAACAATCAATACGATTTCCGCATTTTCTAAACCGTGTTTGTGATATCTCTGGTCAATCTGAATGTTTTAGCGTTTGTTTTCAGTCTGTTTAAATGCACACCTAACCTATAGCCTAGATACTGATGTAACCACAAAGTAATTGTGAATGCGTGTAAACAGCGTAATAGCATTAATCTGATCCTTAAAGGGACATGAAACCCAATGTTTTATCTTTCATGATTTAGAAGCATACATTTATAATCAACTTTCTAATGTACTTTTCTTATCTAATTAGCTTCATTCTCTGGATATTTTTTGCTGAAAAGCATATCTAAATATGCTTAGATGCTGATTGATAGCTGAATATAGCTGCCTCCTGTAATTGGTTCACCGTGTGCATGGCTATTTCTTCATTAAAATATATCTCAAGAATGATTCAAATTAGGTAATATAAGTACATTTGAATGTTTTGTCAAATTGTATTCTCTACCTCAATCATGAAAGTAAAGGTTTGCGTATAGTGTCCCTTGAAATACATTCGTATTTGAATTTATTCTTCAATGAGCTTACCGTCAGATGAGAATGGCAGGTTCCCGGCATCAATTCCTCCGATACCGACTACATCCACCTCGGAGATGCTGGGCCGCAACATTTCCTCCCATCGGCAGTACTCGATTTCCAGGGCAGGGCCGCCACCGGTTCCTGCGGAATGTCGGGCCTCCAGGCTTAACTTTTTCTTGAGATCCATCTTAAAGTCCCGGTAGCGATGTTTTATAGAGTCCATATCTCTGTTCCGGCCACCCACTGCATTGACTGCATTCCTTATCTCATGCCAGAGCTTCCTCTTCTCAGTCGGGGTGGTCTTCTGGTGCTGCAGCCTCCTATACCTGGCCATATAGGCCTCTACGAGGGCCTCCTTCTCCTCCATCGAAAACCTCGCCTCCCTAGTCTCCTTGGCCTTCCCCTGTGACGATGCCCTCTGTTTCCCGGACTGTGAAGTCCTACTCTGTCCGCCACTGGGCCCAGCCACTTGTTCATCTTGAACCAAGTGGCTGGGTTCACCCACCGCTTCCACCCCCGCTTCCTGCCCCACTTCCTGCCCCCCTTCCTGCCCTGTTCCTCTCCCCCTCCCTCTCCTCCCCCCTCTACCTCTCCCCTGCCTGCCCTCCATCTGTTCCCTAAACTAAACCCCAAATAATCAAACAAAAAGTGAGTGTGATGAAATGAAAGGGGGTCAAAATAAAGAACTAAAAAGACAAAAAAAGTGCTGAAAGTGTGAGAGGGATCTAAAAAAACAAAGAGGGTAAGGAGTATTTAAATAAACCAAAAGAAGAAGAAGACTAAAAGGAGGATATGTAAACTAAATGTAACTAGGGGATGGGTATGGGATGGGTATGGGGTATGGGATAAGAGTAAATGGGATGAAAGGGAATGGGACTACAGGGAATGGGGTATGGAGTGTAGTATGAGGGGGTATGGGGTATGGAGTGTATGTAGTGTTATTGATAAGTGCATGTATGTATTGAATGTGTTTGCGTGTAAATGTGTTAAGTGTACAGAAAAATCACTAGCTCGCTAACTCACACTACTACTAATTCTCACTAACACACTACTACTAATTCTCACTAACTCACACTCCCACTAACTCTCAATAACTCACACTACCACTAACTCACGCTCCCACTAACTGACTCACACTACCACTAACTCTCACTAACAACTCCCACTACCAATAACTCACTCACGCTCCCACTAACTCCCACTCACTCACTCACGATAACACTAACAACTGACTCTCTCACACTAACACTAACTCACTCACAATAATGCACAAACTCTCTAATCTTAAACCTCCAATCTCCAAAGACCCACCAGCAACACAGTCAAAGAAGCCATGCTTGTGTGGTGCTTATATACCCTGTGTAAATGTTTAATGATGTACCAATTTCCGTTGTAAATTGTGTTCAGGTGTGCTTTATTAGCAATTAATATTAGTGCAATGTGTATTAGTTGTGTGAATTTGCGCATGCTCATTTGGAGTTAGAATTTGTGGAATGTGTAGAATGTGATGATGTCATAGTGTTTGTTTTCTCTAACATTGTCCAATAGTATTCTGTTTAAATGTGAATTTGCGATGGTGTGTTATTAGTGAAGTGTTGTATATGTATGTTTGTCCTAATATATAGTGATATTGAATGCAATTATTTTGCTAGTGTATGTATATATTTTTTTATTCCTTGTTGTTATTTTGCGAATTTCCGCATCTTAAAGTATATGCGTATTCCCTGTATTAAATTTTATTAAAAATCCCCCCGCTTGTGAATGTGTAATGCTTCTGTGCTTTGTTGAGTGATTGTTGTTGTGACATTTGCGGCGTGTTATTGTTGTGCATGATGTGGTATGCGTCATATGACCGAGCTGTGCGTATTTCTCGCGAGATCGAGTGTTAGGTGAAAAAAGAGTTTTTTTTGCTTTTCCATTGATCTCTATGGGAGACTGTCTAACGCAGGCAGGATTCCGCGTGTGACATACACGCGTTAGGAGCATCGTTAGATGGTCTTTTTTGTACTCTAAATACCGGAGTCAAACAATGCCGTGCGTTAGACATAAACCACGCGTAGTGTTAGCAGCCCATCTACCGCCAAACTCCAAATCTAGCCGAAAGTTTCTACATAAAAATAGCTGTTACTGTTTTAGGGCAACTCATTTAAAAGTATTTACACCTGAAAAATGGTCTTATTAGACTGTGCAATGTTGTGGATTTAGACAATAAATCCTAGAAATTATTGTCCCATTAATTAAACCAATATAGTGAAATCCACCTCTGTTATGTTAGTTCATATGGGTATTGGTTAATATAAAAGTTCCGTTTGTGTGTAGCTCTGTGTATGCATCCAAATATCCAAAACAGGGGTGCATACAATCAATTTCTTGTTGTTGTTCGTCTTATATTAGGTAGTCTTTTTTAAGGTGTAAATACTTTTAAATGAGTTGCCCTAAAACAGTAACAGCTATTTTTCTTTTTGAAACAAGCTTTATTGAAATAAAAAAAGTGCATACAATAAAAACACATTACTACATACATCCTTTGCTTGCGTTTTAACCATTGTGTCCAACTATGTGTCATTTAAGGATATATCCGATCATATATTGTATCTGCATGCATACATTGTATATTAAATATCTTTGCATACCAAGCCTGTTATATTTTTTCTTTTCCAATACTCTCCTCCTTTATTAGTACTATTTAACTTATCTAACTTAAAGTAAATTTGAAAAGAAAAAAAAAAAAAGAGGGGGGTAGAAAGGTTCATGTGTGTGGAGGGTGGGGAGTAGGAAGGGAAGGTTGGGAAGTGTGTTTTTGATTTTGATTTTGCTAAATCTATTTTGCTCAGAGACCAGTGCCCCTCCATGTGGCCAGCATCATTTCATGTATTTCTATTTGTTTGATTTTAAAGTAGTGGAATCTCTCTAATGTGAGTAGCTCATCTACCGTGTGGCTCCACTCCTCGAGTGACGGGACAATCCGCGACTTCCATCTCCTAGGTATTAATTTTTTAGCTCCTGTGAGCATTATAAGCATCAGCGCTCGTGTATGTTGAGCTTTTACTTCTGGTAAATGAAACAGGAGGGTTGCCTCAGGCGTGCTTGGTATGGTCATTTGCAGTCTGTCTGACATAATGTTAAGCACTTTGTCCCAATAGTCTTTTATTTTTGGGCACTCCCACCAGATGTGTAAAAGTGTGCCATATTCTCCACAATCTCTCCAGCACATAGGGCTGGCTGTCTGATAACATCTATGTAGCCTTGTTGGAGTTAAATACCATCTACTAGTGAGTTTTAAATGAATTTCCTGGACGTTAGCGGAGATGGAGGAGTGCTTAGTCAATTGAAAAGACTTGAGCCATGTGTCCTCGTCAATGTCCATGCCTAGATCCCTTTCCCATGCATTTGTGTATGAGGGGAGAGTTGAGTCAGGGGGCGCTGATAGAAGTTTATATATTAATGAGATTAGTCTCCGTACTGGTTTGTTTGTTGTACAAAGTGTTTCAAAAGTAGACAGAGCTCTCATGAAGTTCTCTTTATGTTTGTGGTGCATTAAGAAATGTTGAAGTTGGTTGTATCTCAACCAATAGTGAAAAATTGTACCATATTTCTCTATCATGTCTTATTGGAGTAATAATTTCCCGCCAACCATTGCAAAATGAAAGGAGCCTTCACGGAGGCTGTAGGGCCTACTCATTTGTGTTCCCAGACGACAATATGGGAGGTCTGGGTTTTTGATAATAGGTAAGAGCGGTGAATGTTTTGATGAAATATATGTGCTAGTGTTAACTGTCTTGTCCCATATTATTAAAGTTTCTGATATAATAGTGTAATTATTGATGATTTTCTGGAAATTTGTTGGCGATGTGAATGCTAGGACACTAACATTATTAAGATTGAGAAGCTGGCCATCTAGTTTTATCCATGCTTTGTGGTTGTAGTTATGGGCCCATTCCACAATTTTTTGTAGGAAAATAGCCTGTCTGTAAGATGCCAGTTCTGGGAAGCCTAATCCTCCTTTATCTCTAGTCATGTAAAGTGTTTTTCTTGGGACTCGGGGTTTGATATTATTCCATATGAACTGCTCAAGTATTTTTTGGAGCTGTGGGAGGAAGTTTTTAGGGATGGGGATCGGGAGTGTTTGTAGTATATATAGTATATATATGTATATATGTATATATAGTATATATAGCAGGATGTTCATTTTTATGACTCCAATTTTGCCTAGCTACGATAAGAGCTTAAGTAACAGCTATTTTTATGTAGAAACTTTACGTGTTCATGTACATGACCGGTCATATTATTATTTATATATCTTTTATGTGAGCTTTTTTAATGGAATAAATAATTTTTTATTTGATACTAGGCTTATTTCTGATACCTAGTTACATTTTATGCTATACAATTATAGGAGCATTTGCATTCATTTACATAAAATTTGCTGTGTACCACGTACCCATAAAAACTATCTTATAATTATAAATTTGCTTATTTCTCTCATCCCCTCAGCTGTTCAGCGCATACACACACATCTTTCTTTTTTTTTTTTGAACTATTCCCTATATTTTCTGCCTTATGGGAGCAGATTAGTGTGTATTGCAGGGGTTAGATTTGCACACCTTATACACATTTCCCAGCCGCTTGGATGAAGACTTCTGCCGGTCTGGATGTCCTCTTCTGCCCAGATTGGATGAAGACTTCGGACCCTCTGGAGGACCACTTGTGCCCAGCTGGGTGAAGACGACTCAAGGTAGGGTGATCTTCAGGGGGTTAGTGTTAGGTTCTTTTAATGGGGGATTGGGTGGATTTTAGAGTAGGGGTATGTGGGTGGTGGGTTGTAATGTTGGGGGGTATTGTATTTTTTTTACAGGTAAAAGAGCTGATTACTTTGGGGTAATGCCCCACAAAAGGCCCTTTTAAGGGCTATTTGTAATTTAGTGTAGGGTAGGGATTTTTATTATTTTGAGGGGCTTTGTTATTTTATTAGGGGGATTAGATTAGGTGTAATAAGTTTAAAAAAGTTTAATTTATTTTTTATTTTCTGTAATTTAGTGTTTGTTTTTTGTAATTTAGTTTATTTAATTTAATTGTTATTAGTTTAATTTACTTTAGGTAATTAATTTATTTATAGAGTAGTGTTAGGTGTAATTGTAACTTAGGTTAGGATTTATTTTACAGGTAATTTTTTATTTACTTTAGCTAGGTAGTTATTAAATAGTTAATAACTATTTAATAACTATTGTACCTAGTTAAAATAAATACAAAGTTGCCTGTAAAATAAAAATAAATCCTAAAATAGCTGTAATGTAACTATTAGTTATATAGTAGCTATATTAGGGTTTATTTTATAGGTAAGTATTTAGTTTTAAATAGGAATAATGTAGTTAATAATAGTAATTTTCTTTAGATTTATTTAAATAATATTTAAGTTAGGGGGGGTTAGGGTTAGACTTAGGTTTAGGGGTTAATAACTTTATTATAGTGGTGGCGACATTGGGGGTGGCAGATTAGGGGTTAATAAATATAATGTAGGTGCCGGTGGTGTTAGGGGCAGCAGATTAGGGGTTCATAGTTATAATGTAGGTGGCGGCAGTGTACGGAGCGGCAGATTAGGGGTTAATAAGGTTATGCAGGTGGCAGCGATGTCGGGGTCAGCAGATAAGGGGTTAATAAGTGTAAGATTAGGGGTGTTTAGACTCGGGGTTCATGTTAGGGTGTTAGGTGTAGACATTAAAAGTATTTTCCCATAGGAAACAATGGGGCTGCGTTAGAAGCTGGATGCTGCTTTTTTGCAGGTGTTAGGGGGTTTTTTTCAGCCATCTCAGCCCCATTGTTTCCTATGGGTAAATCGTGCACGAGCACGTTTTGACTGCTTACCACTGCCATAAGCAACGCTGGTATTACAGTGAGATGTGGAGCTAAATTTGCTCAACGCTCACTTTTCTGAGGCTAACACAGCCATTCAGAAAACTTGTAATGCCAGCGTTGTTTAAAGTGAGCGTTGGAAAAAAATGGCTTGTTAGCAACGCACCCCTGTTACCGCAAAACTCGTAATCTAGGCGAAAGACTTCTAAACATTCCCTACAAATACCCATGCAAACTTCACCTGACACTCCTACAATTCTCCCTACATGCAGCAAAAACTCTAATAGCACGCAATTGTAAAAAAACAACACCCACATTAAATTAATGAAAATCACATATGACTGATATGTGACTGATATGTGATATGGGCTCTACAAATCATAAAAAAGACATGTTTCATGATCTTAAATTTATATGGGAATCCACATTATAAGCACATCATAATAATAGGTAAGCCTTCTCACACTTTAAAAAAAAGACTCTTAGCTATACTTTAGGTACACACCTAAGAGACCTTATACTGACCACCAACAGTCTAACTTTACCCGTAAACTTTCTGCTTTCAATTCTAGACCTTACTGTTCTATTTACTGTGAAAATTGAGCACACGATCAATGTCTCTGTAAAGACAATACCACTTGTTTATTTTTTATTGTTGTTAAATGTTTTGGTAAACTTTATGCACAATGATGTAATACAAAACCTCAATAAAAATGCTTTATTAAAAAATAAAATTAAAGAGGGTAATTCACCTCCACTGAGTCTTGGCTGTCAATGTGGCCTCCATAACGGAACCTTGCAAGTTGTTTTTTTGAGATGTCAATGTTAAGAGAGTGGAGCTGAGGGCTTGGAGGTCAGGAGAGAGATGGCAGCATTAGAATTTGACTCCCATTGCTTCTTAAGTTTTCCAGGAATGATTAATCTTCAGAAGAAGGTGAATGGAGAATGGCTGCTAAGGAATTGTGCTGTGAACCTACTGTGATACAGTATAAGGGGGACTTTGATGTGATGAGCTCCCCTGCCTTATATGGGCAAATGTATGTTCTATGTATTTGGAGCCCTCAGCCATTCTCCTTGCAGAAGATAATGCCACAACAGGAAGGCTATCTGTACTCATGTCGCCATCAGAGGATTGGAAATGTATGAAGTAACAGTTATGTATTGGGTGTTAGTGTGCCCTATGTCTATATGTCTGTATTGCCACTACTTTTAGGTTTCACTGATCATTGAGTTTTTTCTTGTTACTTTCAGAATACACGGGGTAGTATATCGTTATAAGGTAAATTCATTCTTGCAATTTATTACAGTTGGAAGCATATAGAAGAATTGGATAACAAACATATTTAAACGTTTTATAGCAAAGTTACCAAAAATAATAGTATTTTAGAAGCAATATTATAGACCCGTTATCCTAATTTTAACATATATTCATCCCACAGAAAACAAATGGTCATCTTCTGCATGCTTAATCCAGCTATTATGGTATTTTTCTAATTTCAACATAAAGGATACTCTATCTTTCCAGTAAGGAGCTGAGGGTAATGCGATTTTCTTTTAGGACAGTGGGATTAAACTGTTTTGCACAATTGATCATGATAATTAATAGGTTAAGATGCATGGTACATCTGATTTTGGGGATTTGAAAAAGAAATGAGTTTAGCTCTATCAGGACTGAAAGGACCTTTTCAATTTCATCTTTAATAATGGACCAATATTTTTGGGCAGAAGTGCATGGCCACCATATATGTA
The DNA here is from genome assembly GCF_027579735.1 of Bombina bombina. Lineage (NCBI taxonomy): Eukaryota > Metazoa > Chordata > Amphibia > Anura > Bombinatoridae > Bombina > Bombina bombina. The sequence goes on along the minus strand of NC_069499.1, from coordinate 1,434,499,665 downwards.
ACTGTGGGCCTTTTTCTGTGCAGCCTCTCCAACAAGATGTTTGGGCTCCCATGTAAATCTGTCCTAATCTTGACAGTGTCAGGAACCATCAGCACAAGAATTTTACATTCATTTCAGTGATTGACATGGAGGATGAAGATGTACTTATTTGCTTAAATATCTTCAACCATCTTTTTTAGAAATTGGTTGATGTAATTCATCTTCCCTTTTCAGGGTATAAGATGGCAGCATTACCAAGTGGTGGGTCATGGTTAGTTTATAAGCTAGGGAAAGTGTGCCTTTGAAGCGTGATGTATTGTAGCATATGTTTTCAATGGAGATAATTGAAAATATTTGTAACAATGGGAAAATATTGGGCTTAAATTTTCCGATGCTTCTGCGAAAAGTATTAAATTACCATCTGGTAAAACTGAGTAACAAGGGTTTGCACAATGTATAGTATTCGTAGCTGAAGCGTCAATGTGTAACTTTGGATTATTATTATTATTATTATTTATTTATTAAGCGCCAACATATTCCGCAGCACTGTCCATGGATACAATTCATTTAAATAAAACAATACAAGACTTGTAAGATACAGGACAAAATTTACAAACACATACAGGAGGGATTGAGGGCCCTATTCCTGTGGGAACTTACAATCTAGAAGGGTAGGAGGTTGAGAAACAGGAGGTGAGGACTGCAAGATTGAGAAAGATGTTAATGCAGAGTTAGATTAGGGAAATGTTAGGTAAGTGAAATTAATTTATTATTGAGTTGGGTGGTAGGCTTCTCTGAACAGAAAAGTCTTCAGGGAACATTTAAAGGAAGAAAGATTAGGGCAAAGCCTGACAGCACGAGGGAGAGTGTTCCAGAGGGTAGGTGCTGCACGACATAATTCCTGCAGTCTAGCATGAGAGGAGGTGATAGTTGCGGATGCAAGGAGCAGGTCATTGTTGGATCTTAGTGGACGGGCTGGAGAGGTAGAGGGGAGCGGCGTTGGTGAGAGTTTTGTATGTAAGGGTGAGAATTTTGAATTTAATTCTGCTGTGAATGGGGAGCCAATGAAGGGACTTACAGAGAGGTGCAGCAGATACAGATCGACGGGAAAGTTGGATCAGCCTGGCAGAGGCATTTAGGATAGATTGAAGGGAGGAGAGGCGGGAAAGAGCAAGGCCAGCGAGTAGGTTATTGCAGTTGTCAAGTCGGGAGTGGATTATTTGCTTTGTGGTGAATTTTGGAAATATTGCGTAGATGATTGTGGCAGGATGTAGAAAGCAATTGGATATGGGTGACGAAGGATAGGTTTGAGTCAAGTGTCACTCCAAGGCAGTGGACTTGGAGCGATGGGGAAATGGTGATGCCATCAACAGGGATAGAGAAGTCAGAAGTCAGTGTAGAGCTTGAGGGGGGGATAAGAAGGAGCTCAGTCTCAGATTATCAAGTAATGGAGTAAGAGGGGGATGTCTTGTGGAGATTAATTTAAACATATTTGTACACTTATCCCATAACTGAAATATATCCTTGATAATATAATTAGATACATTAGTTAATCCTCTGGAAGCGGGTGATAGCCAACAGGTTCCTACCAATTGTGTGGACCCAGTTATATCATGTTCTATATAGACCCACTCTTTATTATGGACATTTTTATTCCAATCATGAATTCTGGCTAAAAGGAAGCTAATCTATGATAAAATAGATTTGGTACTTCAATTCACCCTTGATCCCTAGATCTATATAATGGGGTCTGTCCATCAAGCTCCGAAAGGAGCTTGACGGCCCGTGTTTCTGGCGAGTCTACCGCTGCTCCATAACCCTGTCCACCTTTTCTGAGCAGGCAGACAGGAATCGCAACAATTCAACCCAATCGAGTACGATTGGGTTGATTGACAGCTCCCTGCTGGCGGCCCATTAGCCGCAAGTCTGCAGGGGGCGGCGTTGCACCAGCAGCTCACAAGAGATGCTGGGGCAATGTTAAATGTGGAGAGAATATTGTTCTCCGCATTCAGCGATGTCCGCAAGACATTTCTTAAATAGGCCTCAATGTGTTAGTTGCTATCCTAGGGCACTTATGTTTCCAGGTGAAAGAGTTAAGCAGCTTTTGGGGTTTAAAGAGCCTCTCATCTAAGATAGGGATTGTTAAAGTCTGAAAAATATATAAGACAAGGTAGGATTGACATTATAATTACATTCACCCTTCCTAGCCAAGAGACAGGTTTACCTTCCCAGGTTCTCATCAATGTTTTAACTTCTTGCATTAGGCAGTCATAATTTAGAGTTATCAGTTTAAAGCGATTCAGGATATTTGGATACCTAAATATTTAATAGCATCTTGTTGAATTCAAAAATTATTTTGTTTATTGATAGAGGACATCTCATCAGTTAATACCTCAACACCAAAAATTTGAGAATTGGAAACATTTATTCGAAAAATTGAGAACTTCCTATAAGTATCTAAAGTTTGTAGAAGAGTTGGAATTGATTTATTAGGATTTGTAAGGGTTAAAAAAACAGTCGGTATACAAGGCTACCTTGTACTCAGTATTACCAATCTGTATCCCCTTAATATCTGTATTGATTCTAATGAGTGCTGCTAAAATATCCACCAGGACAAACAGTATTGGTCATAAGAGGCAAGCTTGGCAGGTGTCATTCAATATCTGAAGAGTATGGGAGATATAATTGTTATGTTTAATCTTTGCTGAGGGAGTGTGGTATAAGGCAAATATCCTATTGATAAAGGAATCATCAAAACCAAATCTAGATAAAGAAAATTTCAGAAAGGACGAGCTAAGTATTTATAACGCTTTTTCGGCTCTCATCGAAATCAACACCGTAGGAATTTGCCATGTAGTAGCATAATCGATAAAATGTACATTTTTTGTTGTATTATCCCTAGGTTCTCTAAGGGGTGTGAAGCTATTGATTTGTGTAATTTTTGATATCTAAGTTCAATAAGGAAAATGGGTAAAAGTTAGATGGAGTATTTGGGGTTTTCCAAGGTTTGGTGATTACCACTGCATGTGCTTCCTGCATAAAAAGCCGAAAAAAATATATTTTGTTACTGCTTGGAAGATCTTTAGTAAATGGGGAGTTAGTATTTGAGCAAATCTCTTATAGTATTTGGAGGAGAAATCGTCTGGATCGGAAATTTGACCTTGTTTAAGAAAGCAGACAATACCTAAGATCTCAGAAGATATGATAGGGAATTTAAATCTTGCAATTGTTCCTGAGTTAATTTGGGTAAGGGACATCTCCCAAGTTTAGTTAATAATTGAGTTATATAGTGGAAGATGTCTGGTTTGGGTCCTCTAGTATGTCCTCTAAAATACCCAAGTATGGCTGCCTGTTGTTAGAATTTGTATATCTGATCCTACTCTGTTAGCACCCTTAACTTTATGTATTAGGTAGCATAATGTGTGGGGAGGGCATCCTTTCATGCAGATTACTTTCTATGTGAAAAGCCAATTTTATGGTAATTTTTATAGTACTATTAAACCAAACAGGCCCGTCGTTCAGCTTATGAAAAAAATGCTGATTTCTATACTACCCTAAACATACATGATAATTTTATTTTAATTTAGCTTGCTGTCTGTACACTTCAGTGTTGACATGACTAAGGACCTGATACAGGTCTGAAACGTTGTTGCTATACTTTGGACCATAGAACAATAAAGGTCTTTTTAATTATTATTTTTTTTCACACTTCGGTGTTGCAGTCAGTGCATTTTCATTCACTTTCATCCATACTTATATGAGATCCTTTAAGTATAGTTTTTTTAATCTAGGAGTGGCCTCTTTAGTGTTGCTTGTTATGGAAATAACACATAGTTTATTACGAAGTTCAACTTGATATTTATTCATATAGGTTTGTTCTTAACTAATTTGTAATATCTTCAGAAAACATTTTGCTTTCTCCAGTTATTACTTTCTGCATAGCTAATCAACGGCTAGATTACGAGTTTTGCGGTATGGGTGAAAAACCAGCGTTATGGCTCATAACGCTGCTTTTTCACTACCGCTGGTATTATGAGTCTTGCAGGTTTAGCTGCATCGCATACTTTTTTGGCCATAACGCAATGTAATTACTGCAGCTTTCAAAAAGTCCTTTTTCAATGGGACTTCCATAGCGCCGGTATTATGAGTTGTGCCTGGGAGGCCAAAAAGTGAGCGGTACAGCCTATACCGACAAGATTCGTACCGCAATCTAAAGTCAGTAGTTATGGGTTTTACGCTACAAACCTGTAACATAAAACTCATAACTAAAGTGCTAAAAAGTGTACTAACACCTATAAACTACCTATTAAGCCCTAAACTGCGGCACTCCCGCCTCGCAAACACTAGTTAAATATTATTAACCCCTAATCTGTTGTCCCTAACATCGCCGCAACCTACATTACAGTTATTAACCCCTAATCTGCCGCCCCCAACGTCGGCGCCACTATACTAAAGTTATTAACCCCTAAACCTAAGTCTAACCCTAACCCTAACACCCCCTAACTTAAATATAATTAAAATAAATCTAAATAAAACCTACTATCATTACCTAAATAATTCCTATTTAAAACTAAATACTTACCTGTAAAATAAACCCTAAGCTAGCTAAAATATAACTAATAGTTACATTGTAGCTAGCTTAGGGTTTATTTTTATTTTACAGGCAAGTTTGTATTTATTTTAACTAGGTAGACTAGTTAGTAACTATTTACTAACTACCTAGCTAAAATAAATACAAATTTATCTGTAAAATAAAACCTAACCTGATTTATACTAACACCTAACCTTACACTACAATTAAATAAATTACATTTATTAAATACAATTACCTAAATTAAAAAACACTAAATTACACAAAATAAAAAAAGAAACTATCAGATATTTAAACTAATTAAACCTACGGTAATCTAATAGCCCTATCAAAATAAAAAAAAAATAAAAAAAATAAAAAAACCCTAGCCTAAACTAAACTAACAATAGAACTTAAAAGGGCCTTTTGCAGGACATTGCCCCAAATAAATCAGCTCTTTTACCTGTAAAAAAAAATACAAACCCCCCAACAGTAAAACCCACCACCCACACAACCAACCTCCAAAATAAAATCCTAACTAAAAAAACCTAAGCTCCCCATTGCCCTGAAAAGGGCATTTGGATGGTCATTGCCCTTAAAAGGGCATTTAGCTCTTTTCAAGTGCCCAAACCCTAACCTAAAAATAAAACCCACCCAATAAACTCATAAAAAAAACTAACACTAACCCCCGAAGATCCACTTACAGTTTTGAAGACCTCCATCCTCAACGAAGCCGAGAGAAGTCTTCATCCAAGCCGGCAGAAGTGGTCCTCCAGATGGGCAGAAGTCTTCATCCAGACGGCATCTTCTATCTTCATCTATCCGGCGCGGAGCAGGTCCATCTTCAAGACATCCGGTTGCGGAGAATCCTCTTCTTACGACGACTCTTCTGGAATGAAGGTTCCTTTAAGTAACGTCATCCAAGATGGCGTCCCTTGGATTCCAATTGGCTGATAGAATTCTATCAGCCAATCGGAATTAAAGGTGAAAAAATCCTATTGGCTGATGCAATTAGAAAATAGGATTGAGCTTCAATCCTATTGGCTGATCCAATCAGCCAAAAGGATTGAGCTCCCATTCTATTGGCTGACTGGAACAGCCAATAGAAAAAAATTATATTTTAGTTAGGGGGTGTTAGGGTTAGACTTAGGTTTAAAGGGTTAATAACTTTAGTTTAGTGGTGGCGATGTTGGGGAAGGCAGATTAGGGGTTAATAACTGTAATGTAGGTTGCGGCGATGTTAGGGACAGCAGATTAGGGGTTAATAATATTTAACTAGTGTTTGCGAGGCGGGAGTGTGGCGGTTTAGGGGTAAATATGTTTATTATAGTGGCGGCGATGTCCGGAGCAGCAGATTAGAGGTTAATAAGTATAATGTAGGTGTTGGGGGCGGCAGATTAGGGTTAATAAGTGTAAGATTAGGGGTGTTTAGACTTGGGGTTTATGTTAGGGTATTAGGTGTAAACATAAATTTTGTTTCCCCATAGGAATCAATGGGGCTGCGTTACGGAGCTTTACGCTGCTTTTTTGCAGGTGTTAGACTTTTTTTCAGCCGGATCTCCCCATTGATGTCTATGGGGATATCGTGCACGAGCACGTAAAACCAGCTCACCACGGCTTTCAGCAGCGTTGGTATTGAAGTGCGGTATGGAGCTCAATTTTGCTCTACGCTCACTTTTTGCCTGATAACGCCGGGTTTTTGTAAACCAGCAATGTAGGGAAGTGAGCGGTGACAATAACATGCAAGTTAGTACCACACCCCTCATAACGCAAAACTCGCAATCTAGCCGCAAGTGAATAATCCATGGCTTTTAGGGAGATTGTAATACATAACCTTTTCTGCCTTGGTTGAGTTTAGGCAAATAAATAAGTATAATGTTGTATGTTTAAATGCAAATACCTGTTTTAAATGTATTTTTTCTCTTGTTTTCACTATTATAACTATTTATATTTAGGTCAACTAAATACTAGTGGCCCAAAAAAAGTTGTCAGAAATTAGGTTCTTATTGTGTTTATTTAAATTTGACACAAGTAACTCTTGATCGTTTTAATATACTTGTTTTATTGTACCTATTATTGCTTTGTGTTATTCATATGTTAACGCTTAAACCTCAATAAAATATATATATTAAAAAAAAAAAATGGAGTCCTTTCTTCAAAAACACATCTATACAGATCTCACCTGTATTTTCTTATTTGTAGATTCAGGTACCAATAGCTTTGACTTACTTATTACGGCTCATATTATTATATTATTAAGTAGTGAGTTAAGTGTCGCTCTTGAGTACCATCCACAATATTGCTGTAAAATTTAACGCTGTTTGAGACCTGAAGTAAACACTTCTTATTAATAGTAAAGCACAGAACTACATGTAGAACCCCACTACACGAGTATCATCTTTGTTCAGGCGATATCCAGTGAGTTTTACTGTGCACACCCATAAATATCTATTATATGAGAGATTTAGCATATTTGCGCTATCTGACATGTAGATGTTAGCGTGCCCAAGTCTCAATTGATAAAACAATAACTAAAGCAATGTTAATATTTAGTATATTCTTTTGCGATACACTTATAATCTAAGCATTTCCCTTCAGATTTGTAATGATTCCCTTCTATTGAACAATATAGGCATAGATTCCTAAAATGTTTGTGTTTGGGAAGATGGAGCTAAATGTTGAAATATTTTGGAAATAATTACTCCATTGCTGCTATTTACCATTCATGCCACAGAAAAGAATGCACAAATATCATTGTTTCATATTGTGGTGTTCTCCCATATTATAGTAGTACTGAAAACTAAAGTTAAAATGCTTCATGCTTGAGTAAGGCAACAAGTGACAAACTATTAAAAACATCTCATCGTGTACAGGAGGAGCTTCTTTGTTTCCAGTGGAAGGAAGACAAACTTGAGATTGATTCCTTTTCCTGCAAACTTTGGGTGCTTACTGATAAAGATGTTCTGCTGACTGGTAGGCAGTTGCGCCGGGAAATTGGGGCGGTGTGCAGGAATCCTTGGAGTTGCAGAGGATTGAGACTGAGTGAAATCTGGTGGGTCCTGTTGGGTGGTGACGTCACACGCCAACTATTACGATCGGTCACAGGAAACTCAGGAAACAATTTGCATTCAAGGATCACCTAGAATCTTTTTTGATGCATGAATGTTTTTTTTTGTTTGTGAGTACCTAAATAATCTTTTAATAAAATATGGTGTAAACAGTATTACACTATTTGTGGCTTTTGTTTGTATGTGCGCTCTAGATTGGATCGAATGTACCTATTAAAAATATCTACAGCACAGAGGTGCAAATGGCTCAGCAGGAAAGGGGTTATTGACGTAGGGACATGCTGTGGAAGACAATGGATCCAGCCTGATCCAGCTGTACTTGTAGAAGAGGGCAGCATTCATTAATGTTTCTATAAAAAAAAATAATGTTTATTGTGAGTGGATCTGTAGACATAATAGCCACAGGCTTGAACATCCAAAAAAAAAAAGTCCCTTTGTTATTATAGAGCAGCTTGTGTCCAAATGATGTCTTAGATCAGTGATGTCATACATGATGTATAAAGCATTACCCTTCTTTGCTAACTTGTTATGAGGCTTTTCATCTTGATTAGAAATAATAGGAACGGTGTTAGTTTTAATAAGTATAAGGCCCCTTCAATATTGATTATAAGTCAATGAGTATAGATACACAGTATATCCATTATTATATTAATACCAGTTAGCTCCACTGGTAAAATATAGATGAAGGGGGGTGCTGACTGTCAGATAAATATATAGGTAAAAAAGAGAGAAAAGTTTGACAGTAAACAGCACTCACGTAACACAATATGTAGCAGTTATATGAAAACCGGATAGGTGTCAGGGACTGGTTAATAAAACGTAACTTTTACTATTGATTAAATAAAAACTGGTAAAGTGTACCAAGTGTATTACATAGAAGTGTGCAGAACATACATTTAAAACTTAGATTAAGAAAGAGATCAGGACTGTGTGTGTGAGACACAAAGGCAGAATTACTACCCAGGGTAATAGTTCAGAAAAACCGTTTCACACAGGGCTCAAAGAATACACCGATTGCTCTCAAACTAATCTATAAAAGGGGATTGACCCCAACAACATTATCTAATCTGAGCAATACTGGTATCTAGAGCAGGGGAGGAAACGGTTTGTAAATAACTGAATAAGTAAGGCAATTGCCTCAAGAATCAATGTCTGAACGTTCCCAGGTATAAACAAATTAACCGGTCTCACACGCACAGACAACGCCTGATGCGCATTTCGCCGCTAGCACGGCTTTCTCAGAGGCTAACCAGAGTCAAGACACTGGCCCGGTATTTGTATTTGTCTTTTACCAATAGAAATTGGTTCTGAGCACACACCTCTAGAACAGCCTATCACAAGAGGCTTGTCGTAATTGGTTAGGGACTAATCACATGATCGTATCTAGGCAACAAAGGAAGCCAAACGTATAAAAACCAGGCATCAGAGGAGGTGATATAGAACAAATGCTGCTCCAATCTGAATGTCGCTGGATTTTTTGGCTTAATACTCTTACACCAAATGGGATTAACGAACAGGATGGATTTTCAGCATTCCTGTAAAGGAATAAGATGGGACCTGAAATAAGTATAAATACTACAAATCTGCGACATAAGAAACATAAGTCATAATCTCATAAATCCTATAAAGTTAAACCATCATACACCATGTTAGTACTGATGATAGTATCCATATCTGTAGCAGACGACCTCTGGGGAAAGATACTATAAAATTTGAGGCACTAATGTTAAGTAATATAAGAGTATTAGTGGATTGCTCTTAACTTAACCACTCTATTTGTAACAATATGTTGTATGCCCTTTCAGGGAGTTGAGAATACGAACCATGAATACATACTTTTACTCTGGGGTTTCCAGCTTTGACAGCAATCATTAGAATTGCTTAAAAAATGATTGTAACTACTCTAACAACCTTGTACTACTAATATATTATAGAATTCTATTACTGTTCATTAACTATTTGCAATAATTCCTTAAAATAATATCCTAGCAAATAGTATCTTACTTGATCATATTGATAATAAGTAGAGATTATTCTGAACAGAGGATATCTAATATATTTAGAAGATAGCACTTGGATACAGATCATATATCCCTTTGTATTAACTTTGTTGATACTTACGTGAACTTAAATTAAACTTTATAAAGATGCATTAGTGTGATCCCAGAATATACGATCTAACATTCTATTAATTTTGACCAAGCATATATAGTGACAAGTATTGTTATTCTACCCTAGCCCGATGTAACTGTTAGGATATGACTGTTAGAACAATGTGACAACTGCTGTGGTATTATTCGCTATACTGATTAATACATGCACTACATGATCTTCTGGTCAAATCTTCTATAACGATTTTTTGATATTAAGTTATATCATCAACTGAGTTTGATGTTAGCACTACCTCCGACCATAAGGAGTTATTGTTCTAATAAGAGCTAAAAGTTTTTTATTTATGTTGACACCACTCCTTAAAAATATTTTTATTTTCAATGACATGAGTTTTATCTTTAAAAATATATAACAATATGTTTTCCCGCATTAACAGAGTGCTGTATATTTTCCTATGCACGATCACTAAAGGACAAATCTCAATGCATGAGCGAAAAAGATTTACTTGGTTGCAATAGTAATATCCTTTACTTAACAGAGACAGTTGTTTATACACAATTATTATTAAGATACATAAGTAAAATAAACTATGGGTATTGATCGCAGATTTTCTCTATTTCGGATACTTATAAATTTGATTGGTGGATGGATTACCCTTTGACCAATAAGGAATAATCAGCATGATTGAGATAACACTAATTGTTCATAATTTGTATGCCAAAATGTGCAATATTGTGATAATTGTTTTAGTACCATTCGGTCTCACGATCAATACATGGGCTACATGATCTCTTGGACTAATCTAATACGTAAATTCGGATTTTAAGCTATATCATCAACATATTTTACCCTTGATCGACAAGGAGATATTGTCCTGATAGATATAAGATATCTATTCATGTTGATACCACTCTCTTGAATATCTTTATTTGAAAGACATAAGCAGTTTTTCAAAAACATATATCAAGAAGAACGTTTTCCTGCACTAACAGGGTGCTGTATATTTTCCTTCATAGGATCTCTAAAGAACAAATTTCATTATATGAGTATTGAAATATGTGTGTAAATACACTATTGGTATTAACCGTTGACTTTTCCATTATCGGACACTTAAGAATTTTATTGGTGGGTGGGATTACTTTTTGACCAATGAGGACAAACCAACTGGATTGAGACAACACTTGATGTTTAAAATCCGTATGACTAAAATTCTCAATCGAGTCTCAGTAAGCATTTCAGGATGGAACGGTTACTCGCACCAATTAATGCTCCATACACCTATTAACAATTTATAAGTGAAATGAAAATGCAGCGCAAAATATATATTATAGGAGAATCCCGCAAGTAACTAGTAACTGGTCTTACGTTTGGCTTCCTTTGTTGCCTAGATACGATCATGTGATTAGTCCATAACCAATTACGACAAGCCTCTTGTGATAGGCTGTTTCTAGAGGTGTGTGCTCAGAACCAATTTCGATTGGTAAAAGACAAATACAAATACCGGGCCAGTGTCTTGACTCTGGTTAGCCTCTGAGAAAGCCGTGCTAGCGGCGAAATGCGCATCATGCGTTGTCTGTGCGTGTGAGACCGGTTAATTTGTTTATACCTGGGAACGTTCAGACATTGATTCTTGAGGCAATTGCCTTACTTATTCAGTTATTTACAAACCGTTTCCTCCCCTGCTCTAGATACCAGCATTGCTCAGATTAGATAATGTTGTTGGGGTCAATCCCCTTTTATAGATTAGTTTGAGAGAAATCGGTGTATTCTTTGAGCCCTGTGTGAAAGGGTTTTTCTGAACTATTACCCTGGGTAGTAATTCTGCCTTTGTGTCTCACACACACAGTCCTGATCTCTTTCTTAATCTAAGTTTTAAATTTATGTCCTGCACACTTCTATGTAATACACTTGGTACAATTTACCAGTTTTTATTTAATCAATAGTAAAAGTTAGGTTTTATTAACCAGTCCCTGACACCTATCCGGTTTTCATATCATTGCTACATATTGTGTTATGTGAGTGCTGGGTACTGTCAAACTTTTCTCTCTTTTTTACCTTTTCAGCTTGATTATCTCTGTTTCTGAATGTTTATTGTTGGATTATATTAATAACAGGGTTTGCAGTCAGATTTCTTCATATGCACACATACATCTGCTATTTTATTTCCCTGTTGTTTGTCTCCTGCATAAGCAAATAATTATCCAACAACTTATCTGTAAACATATCCAAAAGGTGAGACAGACTGTAAATATACTTTATTATAAATATCAATATACTGTATATGACCATGAACAATATACATTTTTATCAGTTATTTAATTTGTATTTGCTCATTATTGTATTCATAAGTTTTCCTTCTTGTACACCCAAAAGACTACATTTCATTGCCCCTTAGGGACAGAGCAAACTATTACTAGAATCAAGTAGAAAGTATCTCTATGCTGTCAGTTTAGTGTTTTGAAATCAAGTTACACAGAACTGCCACAACATGGAGGACTAAAATAGATTGGACATATGTATGCCAGAATACTGACTTCCCCTGTAATGTAATAATTGAGGGACCTCCAGTTAATTACATTTCCATTTATCTCATTAGTATTACTATTATCATTGACAACAGATATATCCTGACTGCTTAGTGCTCTGTCCCACATGTGAACATCAGTAATTTCTCCAACAAAATAACGGTTACCATAAAAACTGCTGTTGTATAAGTATTGATTCTGCCCAAGTATAATTGTAGGATTTAAAGTGATGTTGTAGTCTTTTTGGAATTTCTCTGTTTTAGTATGCTCCCCATTTATATACAGTGTCACCTCACCGACAGAGGAGTCCCAGCTCAAACACATACTTCTCCATTCCAGGTTTCCTTGTTTGACAAAAGGTAATGTAATCGTGGCTTTACCTAATCTAACTGAAATCAAATCATTTTGAGGATCAGCAAGGAGGAGGAATTCATCAGCATCATATGTTGTCGCCAATAAGAATAGAGGATATACTCTGGATAAGTTAGTGTAGACTCTTAGACAAACGGTTAAGGCATCAAAGGGTCCATTCAACATAGGCATCAGCTTCACAAAAGAATTGTTTGTATCTCTAGGAAACAGGAAACCTTTTCCGTACATATCTGCATGAGAAAAAGTCAATCAATATGAATATTGAAATAAGTAGGGCAATAAAGTGAGTCACATATATACATAAAATTATAAACACATAAAGCTGCTACAATTTTATTTTTTTAATAAAATACACTACAATGTATTATGGGGGCATTTAGGGTACATTTATAAAATTTATCATAGATCTCATCTCTGGTTAATTGTATCAAGCCCATAACATGATATCTAGTTATATATATCTACTGTATATATCATAATAAGTAACTATGTAAAAATATCTGATAATGTTACTGATCTATAATTGTCAGTACTGTGTCACCATTATTATCACCTGACACTTTAGTATTATACTTTGAAAATTATATGGGACCGAAACCATTTGGCCTGACTTGTCAGATGACACAGAGACCATAACCTTGCGTTGTAATAAATATGTATGCATATATACATATATACACATATATATATACACACACATACATATATATATATACACACATACATATATATATATATATATATTTATATCTATATATATATATATATATCTATATATATATATATATATATCTATATATATATATATCTATATATATATCTATATATATATATATATATATATATATATATATATACACACACATTATTCAGGATGGATCCAGCACTCTCTATTCCACAGCAACCTCCGGGCCTCCGGGGTGCACTTTCGACCCCAAATCAAATAATGCCAGTATTAGTACCTATACACGCATGATTCAAGAGTGCCTTATCCGAAACATCAAGTGTGATTAGAAATAATCTTAATAAAGACGAATGGAAGGCATTAAGTGATTTAAAGGGGAACCACAACCTGGTCATAAGAAAAGCGGATAAAGGTGGAGCACTTGTTCTACAGGACTATGTGGACTACAGATCGGAGGTGCTGACACAGTTGAATGATTCAACAGTATACCGGGTGTTACCCCAGGACCCTACATTGGACTTCAAGAAGATCATAGATGATTATTTGGATGTACTACTATCAAATAATTTCCTGAACAAAGCTTCCTATGAATTCCTGATTGTTGAATACCTGATCATCCCTATTATTTATTCCTTACCAAAGGTTCACAAGGACCCTATTAAGCAACCAGGACGCCCTATAGTGTCCGCAAGGGGTTACATTTTGCAAACTCTTGCCATCTTCATAGATGAAATCCTTCAACCATTTGTGAGACAATTGGATTCCTTTCTCCTAGATTATATTAAACTGGTGAAGCTACTACAGCAGTTTGAAGATCTCAATGGCGATTAATTGCTGGTTACTTTGGATATAACCAGCCTTTATACGGTGATACCGCACGATGAAGGGATGTCTGCCATTAGAGATACTCTGCTCAGCTCTCCCTATGTGGGCCCACCAGCTGATGTGATTTTGCAATTATTGGAGTATGGTCTCAAGTTTAACTACTTCAAGTTCGAAACAAGCTTCTACTTACAAATATCTGGCACAGCAATGGGGTCCAATGTGGCCCCATCCGATGCCAATTTGTATATGGTACAGTTTTAAACAGGATGTACCACACTGTTCTGTGACCAGAGGATAGCAATGTTCCGCAGATATATAGACGACCTTTTTATTATCTGACGAGGTAGTCAAGAGGAACTGGACCTTTTGTTTGATGAATTAAACAGGATAAATAACAACTTGAAGTTCAAAATCACTTCTAACCAGCAATCAATAGACTTTTTGGATTTAAGAATTTATAAATCTGGGATGAGATTGGAAACAACACTCTTCCAGAAACCAATGGACAGGAATTCCATCCTACAGGGTACGAGCTGTCATCCACCTTTTCTGAAAAAGGCTCTTCCAAAATCACAGTTCAGGAGAGTTGTTAGCAATAACAGTGATGTGAACAACAAGCAAGTCCAGTTAGAAGAAATGAGGAATAAATTTGAACAATGTGGGTAGAAGAAACGATTACTCACAACTGCTTACATTGAAGCAGAAGGGACTTCATAGGCGGATGCCATCAAGAATAAGGAATAGGAGGTACCTGGAAAGGATCGGTTAATCTTAACCACCACATCTTCTCCTGACAAGGTCAACCTACCCAAAATCCTAAGGGATCACTGTGACATTATTTCTACAGACAAGAGTTTACCTTGTGGCTCTATGGATCCACCGATTGTTGGTTTTAGGAGGGCGGCCTCCATACGTGATCACTTGATGCGCCCTGATAATAGACTTAGTTATAAGTCTAAAACATGGTTAGACACCACCAAAAATGGTTGCTTCCGCTGCAGTGGATGCACAACATGTAGTGGGATGACCCAGAGCAAGTTTTTCACACATCCGTGGACAAATAGAAAATTTGCAATAAAGCACAGGGTTACGTGCACTACTAAGTTTGTTGTGTATATGCTCCATTGCCCGTGTGGGAAATTTTATGTTGGGCAAGACCCAAGATGATGCCCACACCAGAATGGCTAACCACAGGTCGGCTATAAGAACAGCCCTTACTAGTGGTAAATCAGACCAACCTGTGGCTAGACATGTTGTACATGCCAAACACAAGACAACGGATTTGAGATTTGCCATTATTGATCACATCCCCCCCCCCTCCCAAGAGGTGGTGATAGGGGAAGAATGTTGCTACAAAGGGAGAGTCAGTGGATCTTCACTTTAGACACTCTTGTTCCTAAGGGCCTTAATGTCCATTTTGACATGCTCTGCTTCCTATAATAATTTGAATTTGCAGTGATTTTTGTGATTTAGTGGTTGATATGGCAGTATATGATTTCTACTAATGACAGTAGGTCTATGATATCTGTTGCAGTAGATTGGTCAATAATTCTGCTAGATATGATATTGTATTTAATGCAGTATTTAACTGTGAATCTACCTTTATAGCTGTCTAAGCATATGACAACAATAATTCATTTTTTATTCTGGGTGTTGGAGTTAATATTTTGTTGTATACTAGTGTTTGCTGTTGCTTAGTATGATGCAACTTTAACTATATGAATTTACATCGTGATGGACTGTTAAGATGTGTATGTCTGTATTGCACAATATAATGCATTAAACATTAGCTTTAAATATCTAGCTAGACATGTCTTGCCCTAATATGGATTTAATCTTCTATCAACTAAACGATGTGTCTATGTTGATTTAATAGACGGTCCTATGAATTTACACCTTTTTGGACTGCTCTGTATGGCTTAATGCCTTATGTACTGGTAGCGAGTATTCAGCTGAACATTTAATTCCAATATTGGTCGAGTTCCTATTAGGTTTATCCAACTGATCACCCTTTGTAGCAAACAGTATAAAATGTGACTGACACTTATATATCTTTATGTATACTGTATGCCAATTGATGTATATTACTATTTACAATAGGATAATTCCCAGTTCAACCAGTTGTATGCTTTATCAAGCATTACTTCGACTCTCCATGTTTGTATATTGTGATTAGTGATAAAAGGGTTTGCTGTGATGTATTTTATGGTTTTGGTTACACACATTTTTAATTTTGCCTTGGTGACTCTTTTGAACCTCTAGGGCCTCCGTACTGACTCTTGCGCATGCGCAGTTGCGCACAGGAGACGCTACATGCCTGGAGGTGGATCAGAGACCAGGTAATGCATAAATTGTTTTGTCATTGTATTGTTATGTAAGTCTGAGGACTGGGGCATCCTCGAAAACATTAACACACAAGTAAAGTTTCTATTGAATACTACGGAGAGCGCCTTTCTTTCGCCTGTTTTATATATATATATATATATACACAGACATATACACACACATATATATACACACATATATACACATACATATACATACATACATATATATACATATACACATATATATATATATACACACATATATATATATATATATATATATATATATATATATATATACACATACATATATATATATATATATATATATATATATACACACATACATATACATATATATATATATATATATATATATATATATATACATACATAATGGAAAATGAAGTGAAGCACTCACTGGTCTATGGATATCAGATGTGAAATCTTTATTCTGTGACGTTTTGGGATCTCAAACATCCCTTCTTCTGACAAAAAGAGTATATAAACAAGCAAACTTATAAAGGCCTCTAGGCCCCCCTCTAATCTAGTCACCAATCCATGGAGACCGTGTGCAAAAGGGCTAAACCATATCTGTAGCCCAAAGAAATAAACTATATCCTAAACAAGTGAAGAACAAGTTAAAAAACAAATATCATGCAAACATTAATACAGCGTGTTCTTCTAACAACGTATGTGTAAATGTGATATGTGTTCATTGATACCACAATGCCAACAAAACAGCCAGTTATTCCCCCAGGTTAAAGTATCAGAATGGACCAGTCCCTGTTGTTATTGGATCATTAACAATACCGCCCATATAACGAGTAATCATTTATAAACCGTTGTCTTAGCAACGTTAGTAAACCATCAGGGAAACTATTCGAATGCAGATTGCCTCATCCACTTTTGAAATGCAACTTGCATCGTCAGCATGATCACATACCCAGATAAACTGTCTCATCTCAGCCATCAAGGCTTATAGACTCTATGTTACTCCGATCGTGTAACCCGATCACTCTCCTGCGGTAATGTCAACACCTAACGGCATTCGATTTCCATGGAGGCCACTCCCCTAAGCTCTCATTAGCTAGCAGGAGCAATATCCTATAGGCTAAGAACCAGGGAGGGCGTGATCACGACACCACTCATCCCCAATCCGTATCATAACAACCGGAGAGATGCGACTAGTAATATGTGATCCATCATACCGATCATTTGACATATAACAGTAATATAAGTCCCATCACCTAGATTATGAGTTTTGTGGTAGCAGGGGTGCGGTGCTAACGAGCAGTTTCTGCTCACCGCTCATCTACAGACAACGCTGGTATTACAGGTTTTTACAAACCCGGCGTTAGCCGCAGAAAAGTGAGCGGAGAGCAAAATTTTGCTCCACATCTCACCTCAATACCAGCGCTGCTTACGGTATTGGTGAGATGGCTAAACGTGCTTGTGCACGATTTCCCCATAGGAATCAATGGGGGAGAGCCGGCTAAAAAAAAAAACTAACATCTGCTGCAAAAAAGCAGCGTTCAGCTCCTAACGCAGCCCCATTGATTCCTATGGGGAAATAAAAGTTATGTCTACACCTAACACCCTAACATGAACCCCGAGTCTAAACACCCCTAATCTTACACTTATTAACCCCTAATCTGCCGCCCCCGACACCTGCATTGTATTATTAACCCCTAATCTGCCGCTCCGGACACAGCCGCCACCTACATTATATGTATGAACCCCTTAATCTAATGCCCCCAACATTGCCGACACATACATTATATTTATTAACCCCTAATATGCCGCCCCCAACGTTGCCGCCACTATATTAAACATATTATCCCCTATACCTAAGTTTACCCCTACCCCCCTAACTTAAATATAATTTAAATAAATCTAAATAAAATAACTAGCATTAACTACATTATTCCTATTTAAAACTAAATATTTACCTGTAAAATAAACCTTAAGATAGCTACAATATAACTAATAGTTACATTGTAGCTATCTCAGGCTTTATTTTTATTTTACAGGCAAGTTTGTATTTATTTTAACTATGTAGAATAGTTATTAAATAGTTATTATTAAGACAAATTTACCAAATTTACCTGTAAAATAAAACCTAACCTAAGTTACACTAATACCTAACACTACACTATAATTAAATTACCTAAATTAAATTAATTACAATTAAATAAAATTAACTAAATTAAATAAAAACTAAATTACAGAAAATAATAAAATAATTACAAGATTTTTAAACTAATTACACCTAATCTAAAAAAAAAGGCCTATACTAAATTAAAAATAGCCCTTTAAAGGGCTTTTTGCGGGACATTGCCCCAAAGTTATCAGCTCTTTTACCTGTAAAAAAAGTACGATACCTTCCCCCAACATTAAAACCCACCACCCATACACCCAACCCTACTCTAAAACCCACCCAATCCCCCCTTAATAAAACCTAACACTAACCCCTTGAAGATCACCTTACCTTGAGAAGTCTTCACCCAACCGGGCCAAAGTCCTCAGCGAAGCCAGGCGAAGTGGTCCTCCAGATGGGCAGAAGTCTTCATCCCAGCCAGGAAGAAGAGGTCCTCCAGACGGGCAGAAGTCAGGCATCTTCTATCTTTATCCATCCGGCGCGGAGCGGGTCCATCTTCAAGACATCTGACGCGGAGCATCCTCTTCTTTCTTCGTCCGATGACTGAATGAAGGTTCCTTTAAATGACGTCATCCAAGATGGCGTCCCTTCAATTCCGATTGGCTGATAGAATTCTATCAGCCAATCGGAATTAAGGTAGAAAAAATCCTATTGATGCAATCAGCCAATAGGATTGAGCTTGCATTCTATTGGCTGATTGGAACAGCCAATAGAATGCAAGCTCAATCCTATTGGCTGTTCCAATCAGCCAAAAGGATTGACGTTCAATCCTATTGGCAGGACCTCTTCTTCCCGGGTTGGATGAAGACTTCTGCCCATCTGGGGGACCACTTCGCCCAGCTTCGTTGAGGACTTCGGCCCGGTTGGGTGAAGACTTCTCAAGGTTAGGTGATCTTCAAGGGGTTAGTGTTAGGTTTTATTAAGAGGGGATTGGGTGGGTTTTAGAGTAGGGTTGGGTGTGTGGGTGGTGGGTTTTAATGTTGGGGGGGTATTGTACTTTTTTTTACCGGTAAAAGAGCTCATTACTTTGGAGCAATGCCCCGCAAAAAGTCCTTTTAAGGGCTATTTGTTATTTAGTATAGGGTAGGGTTTTTTTTTATTTTGGGGGGCTTTTTTATTTTATTAGGGGGATTAGATTAGGTGTAATTAGTTTAAAAAGCTTGTAATTATTTTATTATTTTCTATAATTTAGTTTTTTTTGTACTTTAGTTAATTTTATTTAATTGTAATTAATTAAATTTAATTTAGGTAATGAATTTAATTATAGTGTAGTGTTAGGTGTTAGTGTAACTTAGGTTAGGTTTTATTTTACAGGTAAATAATAACTATTTAATAACTATTCTACCTAGTTAAAATAAATACAAACTTGCCTGTAAAATAAAAATAAAGCCTGAGATAGCTACAATGTAACTATTAGTTATATTGTAGCTATCTTAGGGTTTATTTTACAGGTAAGTCTTTAGTTTTAAATAGGAATAATGTAGTTAATAATAGTAATTTTATCTAGATTTATTTAAATTATATTTAAGTTAGGGGGTGTTAGAGTTAGGGTTAGACTTAGATTTAGGGGTTAATAACTTTAATATAGTGGTGGCGATGTTGGGGGCGGCAGATTAGGGGTTAATAAAATTTAACTAGTGTTTGCGAGGTGGGAGTGCGGTGGTTTAGGGGTTAATATATTTATTATAGTGGCGGCAATGTCCGGTTCGGCAGATTAGGGGTTAAAAAATGTATTATAGTGTTTGCAATGTGGGGGGGGCCTCGGTTTAGGGGTTAATAGGTAGTTTATGGGTGTTAGTGTACTTTTTAGCACTTTAGTTAAGAGTTTTATACTACGGCCAGGGGCGTATTATGGCCTAGGCCAACAAGGCCGGTGCCTAGGGCAGCAGATTTGGGAGGGGCAGCACATCTGCCCTATCCTCTCTCTAAAAGCCAGCACACAGTACAATGAGCGATAAAGTGCAGGCTTTTACAGAGAAGACAAGGCACGTGCGCTTAATAAGGTCGCTCTTTACAGGCAGTGCTCCTTTAAACCATTGCTTCATTTAGAGCCACCGGCATTTTTGCAGTGGAAGCGTTCTTGGTGAGAAACTTGCCCAGGGAAATGCTTCCAAGGTGAGGCTGGAGGAGAAGACCTTGTGCCGATATGCTGCCTCCCCTTGTCAGCTGTGGTGGTTCTGCAAGTTCAGTGCTTATTGCAGGTCTTAGTAACTAACAGACTGGATGCGTCTGTGCACTGCTTAGATCACCTTGTGATGTCTAATCATAAACTCTCAGTGCTAATGAATGTTAGCTACTAATAGCTAGCTTTCTCTGCATTCATGTGATGTCTAATCATAAACTCTCAGCACTAATGTATGTTAGCTTCTAATAGCTAGCTTTCTCTACATTCATGTGATGTCTAATCATAAACTCTCAGCGCTAATGTATGTTAGCTACTAATAGCTAGCTTTCTCTGCGTTCATGTGATGTCTAATCATA
Organism: Bombina bombina; assembly: GCF_027579735.1. Lineage (NCBI taxonomy): Eukaryota > Metazoa > Chordata > Amphibia > Anura > Bombinatoridae > Bombina > Bombina bombina. The sequence continues at coordinate 1,434,478,560 of NC_069499.1, read as the reverse complement.
AACTCTCAGCGCTAATGTATGTTAGCTACTAATAGCTAGCTTTCACTGCATTCATGTGATGTCTAATCATAAACTCTCAGCCCTATTGTATGTTAGCTACTAATAGCTTTCTCTGCATTTATGAACCCACGTAGTAAATAGTAAATGGACACATAAAAAGTTTCATTACTTGAATGATGGTAATTACTGTATGTTGTTGCATGTGAAGGGCAGTGATTGTTTCAAAGTGTATTCTTCTGTCCCTCCCTCTCTCTCCCTTCTGTTCCTTTCTCCCTCCCTTCCTCCCTCAACTCCCTTCCTCCCTCCCTCCCTCAACTCCTTCTCTTATTTCTTGCCCAACATTTTACACACTGACCCAAAATAATATTAACGGGAAAACAGACTAGAACCTGATTTTAGGTGTGGGGGGGGGGGGGAGCAGAATTTTGAGTGCCTAGGGCAGCACAAAACCTAAATACACCTCTGACTACGGCGTTAGTATAACTACTGACTTTAAAATGTGGTACCAGGCTTGACAGAAGAGGGTGTACCGCTCACTTTTTGGAAGACTCGTAATACCGGCGTTATGCAAGTCCCATTGAAAAAATAGGATACGCAATTGACGTAAGTGGATTTGCAGTATTTTCAAGTCTGGAACAAATTCTCCACCCCCAACAACTTCTCCCTAATCTATACAGTATATATATATATATATATATATATATATATATATATATATATATCTCCAGTACAAATAACAGCACTCTCAGGTCTTTCGTTAAAGTGAGAACAGCAAAAGTCTCTTTTTTTATTGAAACGTTTTCAAGGAGCTTGTCCCCGTCATCAGCATAACAAACATGTGAAACACAACTTATATTTATGTTAACATACCAACAATATTAATGACAAAAACCTGTGTACCTCTTAGTGCCCCAGAATAAACCGCCAAACACTCGTGATTGGAACGCACTGTGCGTTCCAGTGGTTTGCAGCCGGAAGTGTCTCATGTCACATGACTTCCGGTCTATGATTTTTTTATACATTCTCCGTGTAAATTATAATTAGTGATTCTCAGATCTTAATCTGATATGTGAGCTGTGTAATTAATTGTTCTTATATCCCTGTGACCTTCTTCAGGTGTTGTAATTAGCCTACTTTTCAACGCTTCTTTTGTATACCTCACACCCTACGTTTTTGCTATAGGCTTATTACGAAAATGTGAATACTTTATCTCTGCAATGGCCAATCTTTTTGTATTCTACTTGGTGTATTTGTGCCTGTATGTGGGTACCTGTTCTCTGTACATTGCTATGGTCTTCTGTGTGAGCACATATTCCTGCCTTTTTTTTCCTTGGACCATTATACATTGCATAAATTGCATATATAATATGGAACCTGTTTTTCCCCAAATATCAGCACTACCACCACCAGGAAATACAACAGTGCAAACAGAGGAAACCCCGGGAGAACATGCCTTGGTGGCACAGATAGGCACGGTGACTTACACGCAAGATGATGCAGCAAGGATTCTGTTCGCCCCAATCAACAGAAGTACCGGTGAGACCCCTATAAATTTATACCACAACCTACTAAAACTTAAAAAACGTGAAATAGATCTTACGTTACACGGTAGTTACCTATCAGAATACTACAGATTGAGCCACATACCTAGGGGATTCAGGGTTAAAAATATCCCAACTATAGGGCGTGATAACCCTGAGTTTAGGAGAAAGTGGTGTCACATCTTGAATAAGTGCTCCCTAGATTTGGTACTCCTAGTAATTGAAGAGGTCACAAACATACTAGTAAAGGTCAAGATAGAAATAACAACTTTTGAGGAGGCACACAACACCACACTCACACTAGACCAGCAGGAAAACTGGCTACTCAAGTTGAACCAACAGATAGAAAAATATAGAACGGATCTAACAGTGTTCAAAAACAGAAAACTTGACTCTGTAAATGCAGACTACACACATGGTAGGGTATATAAATGGTTAACCAACACCACAGAAGGTAGAAATAGGAGAACCTATAGACCTAGACGGGTACAATTTGCAACAATAGATACAAGTGGGGCAGAGTTTTCCGAAACAGACACCAATACCTCACATACGACCCCTATGTCACCAGGAACATACACGCCTCAAACAACACGTGGGGACATATATGCACACAGGGGACACTCCACCCCAGACCATCATTTTTTAGGGGTGACCACCAGGTCACGGGGAGGAGGAGGAGACATAGGCCGCACATCAGGAGGACGGGGAGGAAGATACAGGCCAGCACGCCGCAGCAGAATGAGGACATAATAGTCAATCTTAGCAAACATATTCTTACACCAGCAGAGAGACAAGTCCTCAATAAAGGCCTAACATTTGTGCCAAGTCACAGCACACCAGAATTAGAACTCAAAATAGATATGTATAAACATAATAGGGTTCTAAAAATTAAGGAATTCTTCCAAGACACCCCCACACGAGACACACAAATGTCCCCGTTAGACAAATGCAAAAAGGCAAGCACATTCGAACCTCACAGTAATAGTGCTTCAACAAAGACCTACATAAGACTCACAACACAAGATCTTGAACTAGAAAGGGTCAACAAAAAATGGACACACAACCTAACACAAGAAGAAAGACAAGCCATCAAAACTTTGCAGGATGATCACTCACTAGTCATCCGCCCCGCTGATAAGGGCGGGGCAATTGTCCTTTTGAACTACTCAGACTATAAAGAGGACATCCTGCAACAGTTAGGTGATGTTGAAACATATACCACACTAACAAGGGACCCCACGGGTAAATACAAACAAGAACTGGACCAAGTCCTAACACTTGGATTTGAGCAGGGATACCTCAATGAACACCTATATGAATTTTGTACAACTAAATATCCAAAAGTCCCGATATTATACACCACGCCCAAAATCCACAAAACCATGGAAAGACCACCAGGGCGACCAATTGTGTCGGTGGTACAATCCATGACGCAGCCAGTGGCGCAACTACTTGATATATTGCTGCAACCAACAGTGAAAAAAATCACTTCTTATATCGCTGACACAAATGATCTCATATGCCAATTGAGGGATGTTGCTGTGGAGACTGGGGACATCCTGGTTACCCTGGATGTCAACAGTCTCTACACCATCATCCCTCATGACAAAGGACTAACAGCGGTTAGGAACCACCTCATTGAAGACACAGAATATGAGGGACCCCCAATTGAATACCTCATGACACTCATGCAATTCTGCCTTACACATAATTATTTTCGCTTTGAGACTCAGTACTACCTGCAGACATCGGGCACGGCGATGGGGTCAAATATGGCCCCATCGTATGCCAACATCTACATGTCTGACTTTGAAAAGACATTCCTTTGGAATAAGGATATAACATCTATAATATTCTATGTAAGATATATAGATGATGTCTTTTTAATTTGGAGGGGAGGACAACACACATTACTGGAATGGTTTGAATATATGAACAGCACAGACACACCGGTGAGGTTCAAAATAACACACAGTGAAACTGAAATACATTTTTTGGACCTTAATGTGTACATACAAAATGGCACTCTAGGTACCACACTTTACTACAAACCCACTGATAGGAACTCCATTCTATGTGCAAATAGCTGCCACCCACCAGCTCTACTCAAAGGAATTATTAAATCACAAATGATGCGAGTAATACGCAACAATACAAGTAAAGCCCCAGGGGTCTCCCAACTTCAGTATATGAGGGACAAATTCATACAACGGGGGTACAAGAGGAATACAATAGAAACAATCCTACAAGAAGTACTACCATACACACAGGAGACCCTTATATACAAGGAAAATATAAAAGAACCATCCAACAGGCTCATAATGGCTACTACATTTTCACCCAACACCACTGAGGCTGGTAATATCCTGAGAAAACACTGGCCAGTGGTACAATCGGACCCTAAACTAAGATTTGCTCATAATCTTACACCCATGAATGCATACCGGAGGGGCACGAATCTAAGAGATCTGCTGGTAAAAACAGACCCCAAAAGATGCTATCTGAATAAAGAAAAGATTAACATCAAAGGCTCATACAGATGCTTAGGCTGCACCACATGTAATGGCCTAATAGCTACCAAGACCTTTCACCATCCGCACACCAACCAAGTGTATCACATCAAGCATTCCTTATCATGCAACACAACACATGTAATCTATCTACTCTTTTGCCCATGTGCCCGATTCTACATTGGAAAGACCAGTGGAACATTACGTGAAAGAATGGCCAAACATAGGCGGGCGATACGTGTGGCACTTGACACAGGAGAGTCTGACCAACCTGTAGCCAGACACTGTACACAAAAACAACATCAAGTATCCAGCATTAGATACATTCTAATTGACCATATCCCCCAGCTGGAGAGAGGAGGGGACCGCAATAAAGCCCTGCTCAGAAGAGAGGCAGAATGGATGTATAGATTGGGAACAGTACATCCAGGGGGGCTCAACTCGGCACCAGACTTTAAGGCACTGTTATAGGTAGGAGACACAAACAAAGGTACGCCATTAAGATATTGTGCACCGTATCAAGGATGGATGGGGACACAGACCCCAAGGGGGGTAGTGCCCCAATCACAATCCTATGATCAGAGTAAGGGGGGACACGAGAGTGACTTCCACTACTCTTGGGATAAGACACATATCAGGCAAGTTACCATCACGAGTGTTTGGCGGTTTATTCTGGGGCACTAAGAGGTACACAGCTTTTTGTCATTAATATTGTTGGTATTTTAACATAAATATAAGTTGTGTTTCACATGTTTGTTATGCTGATGACGGGGACAAGCTCCTTGAAAACGTTTCAATAAAAAAAGAGACTTTTGCTGTTCTCACTTTAACGAAAGACCTGAGAGTGCTGTTATTTGTACTGGAGATATTCAAAACATCACTGCACCCAGGCAGACGACCTTGGGAGGGTATATCCTGTGATTAAAGGACGGTATTATATATATATATATATATATACACATATATATATATATATATATATATATATATATATACACATATATATATATACATACATATATATACAGTATATATACATACATATATATATATATACACACACATATATATATATATATATATATATACACACATACACATATATATATATATACACATATATACTGTATATATACACATATATATATACATATATATATATATATATATATATATATATACAGTAGTGCAGAACCAGATCCAACGGACGGACTCCGTTGCCTGATGAGATCCAAGAAAAGCTGGCACACTGGAATTTTGTTATAATCCGATTTATTCAATAAACAAAATAAACCAAACATTTCGTCTCTACCGTTAGCCTTTTTCAATGGTATTCAGACCGGTCTGAATACCATTGAGAAAGGCTCACGCTAGAGCCGAAACGTTTGGTTTTTTCTGCTTATTGAATAAATCGGATTATAACAAAATTCCTGTGTGCCGGCTGTTCTTGGATCTCATCAGGCAACGGAGTCCGTCCGTTGGATCCGGTTCTGCACTACTGTATGTATATTTCTTTTGGCTGAGCACCAGGTGGCTGTGAACTAAGTGTGTGCCGTTTCCTCCAACCTATTTATATATATATATATATATATATATATACATATATATACACACATATATATATATATATACACACATATATATATATATATGTATATATATATATATATATATATATATATATATATATATATATGCATAAAGTTACTAACCCCTAATCTGCCACTCCTGATATCACCGCCACCCAAATAAAGCTATTAACCCTTAATCTGCCGCTCCCGATGTTGCTGCCACTATACTAAAGTTATTAACCCTATTCCCTCGCATCCCAACATCGCCAACACTATAATAAATCTATTAACCCCTATTCCGCGACTCCCTGACATCGCCACAACTAAATAAAGTTAGTAACCCCTAAACCCCTCTGGCATCCCACATCACTTCTTCTAAATAAATCTATTAACCCCTAAACTGCCAGCCCCCCACACCACAACAACCTAAATAATACTATATTAACCCGTAAAACTAACCTTTAACATAACCCTAACTTTAACATAATTAAAATATAGCTAAATAAAAGTTACAATTATTAACTAAATAATTCCTATTTAAAACTAAATACTTACCTGGGAAATAAAACCTAAGCTTGCTATAATATAACTAATAGTTATATTGTAGCTAGCTTAGGTTTTCTTTTTATTTCACAGGTAAGTTTGTATTTATTTTAACTAGGTAGACTAGTTAGTAAATAGTTAACAATTTACTAACTACCTAGTTAAAATAAATATAAACTTACCTATAAAATAAAATCTAAGCTGCCTTACACTAAAACCTAACATTACAAAAAATAACAAATACTAAAATTACTAAAAAGAAAAAAAACCTACTATTACAAAAAATTTACGAAATTATACAAAATAATATAAATTATTCCTATTCTAATACCCTTTTAAAAAAACAGAATTGACGCTTACCTGATAAATTTCTTTCTCTTACGGTGTGTCCGGTCCACGGCTTCATCCTTACTTGTGGGATATTCTCAATCCCTACAGGAAGTGGCAAAGAGAGCACACAGCAGAGCTGTCCATATAGCTCCCCTCAGGCTCCGCCCCCCAGTCATTCGACCGACGGTTTGGAGAAAAAGGAGAACCATAGGGTGCAGTGGTGACTGTAGTTTACAAAAATAAATTTAAACCTGACTAAATTGCCAGGGTGGGCCGTGGACCGGACACACCGTAAGAGAAAGAAATTTATCAGGTAAGCATAAATTCTGTTTTACCTTACATTGGTGTGTCCGGTCCACGGCTTCATCCTTACTTGTGGGAACCAATACCAAAGCTTAAGGACACGGATGAAGGGAGGGAAACAGTCAGGTAACCTAAATGGAAGGCACCACTGCTTGTAAAACCTTTCTCACAAAAATAGCCTCCGAAGAAGCAAAAGTATCGAATTTGTAAAATTTAGCAAATGTATACAGTGAAGACCAAGTCGCTGCCTTACAGATCTGTTCAACAGAAGCCTCATTCTTGAAAGCCCATGTGGAAGCCACAGCTCTAGTGGAATGAGCTGTAATTCGTTCAGAAGGCTGCTGTCCAGCAGTCTCATATGCCAATCGGATGATGCTTTTCAGCCAGAAGGAAAGAGAGGTAGCAGTCGCTTTCTGACCTCTCCTCTTACCAGAATAGACAACAAACAAGGATGATGTTTGTCTGAAATCTTTAGTTGCCTTTAAATAGAATTTTAAAGCACGAACCACATCAAGATTGTGTAACAGTCGTTCCTTCTTAGAAACTGGATTAGGGCACAGAGGAGGAACAATAATTTCCTGGTTAATATTCTTATTAGAAACCACTTTTGGAAGGAAACCAGGTTTGGTACGCAAAACAACCTTATCTGCATGGAACACCAGATAGGGTGAATTACACTGCAAAGCAGACAATTCAGAAACTCTTCGAGCAGAAGAAATAGCTACCAAAAACAAAACTTTCCAAGATAGTAACTTAATATCTATGGAATGTAGGGGTTCAAACGGAACTCCTTGAAAAACTGAAAGAACTAAATTTAGACTCCATGGAGGAGCCACAGGTCTGTAGACAGGCTTAATTCTGACTAAGGCCTGTACAAACGCCTGAACATCTGGCACGGCTGCCAGACGCTTATGCAACAGAATGGACAGAGCAGATATCTGTCCCTTTAGAGAACTAGCTGCCAACCCTTTCTCCAATCCTTCTTGGAGAAAGGATAACAACCTTGGAATCCTAACCTTACTCCATGAGTAACCTTTGGATTCGCACCAACAAAGATATTTCCTCCATATCTTATGATAAATTTTCCTGGTAACAGGCTTTCTAGCCTGGATCAGAGTATCTATAACTGATTCAGAGAATCCACGCTTAGCTAGAATTAAGCGTTCAATCTCCAAGCAGTCAGTTGCAGAGAAACCAGGTTTGGATGCTTGAATGGACCTTGGATTAGAAGGTCCTGTCTCAAAGGTAGCTTCCATGGTGGAGCCGATGACATATCCACCAGGTCTGCATACCAAGTCCTGCGTGGCCCCGCAGGAGCTATCAGGATTACCGAAGCCTTCTCCTGCTTGATTCTGGCTACTAGCCGGGGGAGAAGAGGAAACGGTGGAAAGACATAAGCTAGATTGAACGACTAAGGCATCTACCAATGTCGCCTTGGGATCCCTGGACCTGAACCCGTAACGTGGAAGCTTGGAGTTCTGGCATGACGCCATGAGATCCAGATCTGGGAAGCCCCATAGTTGGGTTAACTGGGCGAAAACCTCCAGGGGGAGTTCCCACTCCCCCGGATGGAAAGTCTGACGACTCAGATAATCCGCCCCCCAGTTGTCCACTCCTGGGATGTAAATTGCGGATAGATGGCAGAAGTGATCCTCTGCCCATTTGATGATCTTGGATACCTCCCTCATCGCCAGGGAACTCTTTGTTCCTCCCTGATGATTGATGTACGCCTCAGTCGTGATGTTGTCCGACTGAAATCTGATGAATTTGGCCTCCGCTAGTTGGGGCCAAGCCTGGAGCGCATTGAATATCGCTCTCAATTCCAAAATGTTTATCGGGAGAAGAGATTCTTCCCGAGACCATAGACCCTGAGCTTTCAGGGAGTCCCAGACCACACCCCAGCCTAAGAGGCTGGCGTCGGTCGTGACAATGATCCACTCCGGTCTGCGGAAACTCATTCCCTGAGACAGGTGATCCTGAGACAACCACCAGAGGAGTGAGTCTCTGGTTTTCTGGTCCATTTTTATCTTGGGAGACAAATCTGCATAATCCCCATTCCACTGTTTGAGCATGCAGAGTTGCAGTGGTCTTAAATGAATTCGAGTAAAAGGAACCACGTCCATTGCCGCAACCATTAGACCTATTACCTCCATGCACTGAGCCACAGAAGGCTGAGGAATTGCATGAAGAACTCGACAAGTGTTCGAAAGTTTTGACTTCCTGACCTCCGTCAGAAAGATTTTCATTTCTACCGAGTCTATAATTGTTCCCAGGAAGGGAACCCTTGTGAACGGGGACAGAGAACTTTTTTCTACGTTCACCTTCCACCCGTGAGACCTTAGAAAGGCCAGAACAATGTCCGTATGAGCCTTTGCTCTGTGAAAGGACGACGCTTGTATTAGGATGTCATCTAGGTAAGGTGCTACTGCAATGCCCCTTGGTCTTAGTAACGCTAGAAGGGACCCTAACACCTTTGTGAAAATTCTGGGAGCAGTGGCCAATCCGAAGGGAAGAGCCACGAACTGATAATGTTTGTCCAGAAAGGCGAACCTCAGGAACTGATGGTGATCTTTGTGGATAGGAATATGCAGGTACACATCCTTTAAGTCCACGGTAGTCATATATTGACCCTCCTGGATCATTGGTAAGATTGTCCGAATGGTTTACATTTTGAATGATGGAACTCTGAGGAATTTGTTTAGGATTTTTAGGTCCAGGATTGGCCTGAAAGTCCCTTCCTTTTTGGGAACTACAAACAGGTTTGAGTAAAAACCCAGTCCTTGTTCTGCTGTTGGAACTGGGTGTATCACTCCCATTTTTCGAAGGTCTTCTACGCAACGTAAGAATGCCTGTCTCTTTGTCTGGTCTAAAGACAAGCGAGAAATGTGGAACCTTCCCCTTGGAGGAAGGTTCTTGAATTCCAGAAGGTACCCCTGAGTGACAATTTCTAACGCCCAGGGATCCGGAACATCTCTTGCCCAGGCCTGAGCAAAGAGAGAGAGTCTGCCCCCTACTAGATCCGGTCCCGGATCGGGGGCTACCCTTTCATGCTGTCTTGGTAGCAGCAGCAGGCTTCTTGGCCTTTTTACCCTTATTCCAGCCTTGCAGGGGTTTCCATGCTGGTTTGGACTGGGAAGCGTTACCCTCTTGCTTAGTGGCTGTAGAGGTAGAAGCAGGTCCGTTCCTGAAATTGCGAAAGGAACGAAAATTAGACTTGTTTTTAGCTTTAAAAGGTCTATCCTGTGGAAGGGCATGACCCTTTTCCCCAGTGATATCTGAAATAATCTCTTTCAACTCTTGCCCGAATAGGGTCTTACCCTTGAAAGGAATATTAAGCAATTTAGTTTTGGACGACACATCTGCCGACCAAGATTTTAGCCAAAGCGCTCTGCGCGCCACGATTGCAAAACCAGAATTTTTCGCCGCTAATTTAGCTAACTGAAAAGCGGCATCTGTAATAAAAGAATTAGCCAACTTCAGGGTGTGAATTCTGTCCATGACCTCGTCATAAGAAGTCTCTTTCTGGAGCGAGTTTTCTAGTTCTTCAAACCAAAAAGCCGCTGCAGTGGTTACAGGAATAATGCAAGAAATTGGTTGAAGAAGAAAACCTTGTTGAACAAATATTTTCTTAAGTAAACCTTCTAATTTTTTATCCATAGGATCTTTGAAAGCGCAACTGTCTTCTATTGGTATAGTCGTGCGCTTAGCTAGTGTTGAAACTGCCCCCTCTACCTTAGGGACCGTCTGCCACGCGTCCCTTCTGGGGTCAACAATGGGGAACATTTTCTTAAATATAGGGGGGGGAACAAAAGGTACACCTGACCTTTCCCACTCCCTAGTCACGATATCCGCCACCCTCTTAGGTATCGGAAACGCGTCAGTGTGTACCGGGACCTCTAAGAATTTGTCCATTTTACACAATTTTTCTGGGACCACCAAGGGGTCACAATCATCAAGTGTAGCCAGGACCTCCTTAAGCAGGGCGCGGAGGTGTTCTAGCTTAAATTTAAATGCTATGGTATCTGGCTCTGCCTGTTGAGAAATTTTTCCTGTGTCAGAAATTTCTCCCTCAGACAGGCCCTCCCTCACCGCCAAGTCAGATTGTTGTGAGGGCACTACAGATAAATTATCCGCTGCGTCTAATTGCTCATTTTCTGTATTTAAAACAGAGCTATCGCGCTTCCTTGGAAATGCTGGCAGTTTGGATAAAAATGCTGCGAGAGAATTATCCATTACTGCTGCTAACTGTTGTAAAGTAATAGGGATCGATGCGCTAGAGGTACTGGGCATCGCTTGCGCGGGCATAACTGGTGTCGACACAGAAGGAGAAGATAGAGTACTATCCTCACTACCTTCAGCTAAAGATACATCTTGGGCTACATTTTTAAGTGTCACTGTATGGTCCTTAAACTGCTTGGACGCTATAGCACACTTCAAACATAAATTCAATGGGGGTACCGCCATGGCTTTTAAACATATAGAACAAGGGCTATCTGAAGGCTCAGACATGTTTGGCAGACTTAGACAGCACTATAATGCAAGAAAAAATACTTTTGGAAAAAACGTTACTGTGTCTTTAAATAATAAAAGTGCACACTTTATTACCAACACAACAGATAACCATCAAATAAACATCCGATCTTAATGAAATTTTCACCATATTATCCTAATGCTTTGAAAAGATTGCACACAAATTTTCAGATCAATTAACCCCTTAATGCCCAAACCGTAGCTAAAAAGAGCAGTTAACCGGTTAAACACACTACAGCACGATGCCACAGCCTCTACTGTGGCTTTTACCTTCCTTAGGGATTATTTGGTGAAGAAATAAGCCTCTCTGAAGTCCCCTCTGAGGTCTCTGGACTCCACACGTGAAGCTGCATGAACTGTCTAGTCAAAAACAACTGCACAATTGAGGCGCGAAAATGAGGCCCCCTCCCTCTTCATTACAGAGTGCTGGGGCCTTTGAGGTAGATTAGGAGTCTAATCCAGTGCCAGGCGAATAAAAAAAACCATAAGCGTTTTATAAGTTTCACAAATCACCATATCCTTCTTAAATCATGGTAATAAGCAATCGATTAAGCCCAAAATAGTGACAACCAGAAATTAAGCCCTTAATTTAAGCCATCATTTTATACAGAGTCTGAGAAAAATGGTTTACCTACCCCTGTGGGGATTTCTGACAGTCTTCTAGCATTACTGGGTCTTGTTAGAAAAATGACTGATCATACCTGAAGCAGTTAAGCCTGCAAACTGTTCCCCCCAACTGAAGTTCTCCGGTATTCAACAGTCCTGCGTGCGAACAGCAATGGATTTTAGTTACTGGTGCTAAAATCATATTCCTCTCAGCAGAAATCTTCATCTCTTTCTGCTTCAGAGTAAATAGTACAAGCAGGCACTATTTTAAAATAACAAACTTTTGATAGAGGAAATAAAAACTACAAATCTAACACCATAAACTCTTTACCCTCCCGTGGAGATGCTACTTGTTAGAGCGGCAAAGAGAATGACTGGGGGCGGAGCCTGAGGGGAGCTATATGGACAGCTCTGCTGTGTGCTCTCTTTGCCACTTCCTGTAGGGATTGAGAATATCCCACAAGTAAGGATGAAGCCGTGGACCAGACACACCAATGTAAGAGAAAATAAAAAACCCGCCCCAAATAAAAAAAACCTAATCTAAAATAGGCTACCAAGGGCCCTTAAAGGGCCTTTTGTAGGGCATTGCCCTAAAGTTAACAGCTCTTTTGCTACAAAACAAAACGAACACCCCCCTAACAGTATACAAACCTCCACCCTCCAAACCCACAAAATAAAAATAAAACATAAGCTTACCATTGCCCTGAAAAGGGCATTTGTATGGGCATTGCCCTTAAAAGGGCATTTAGCTCTTTTTCCTGCCCTTAAAAGGGCATTTAGCTCTTTTGTGAAATGCCCAAGCCCTAATCTAAAAATAAAAACCCACCCCAAAACGAAAAAAATACATTACACAAAATAACAAATTATCCAAAATAATACAAATTATTTATTATTTATTATTTATTTATTATTCCTATTCTAATACCCATTTAAAAAAAAAACACCCCGAAATAAAAAAAACCTTATCTAGAATAAACTACAAATAGCCCTTAAAAGGGCCTTTTGTAGGGCATTGCCCTAAGTTAAACAGCTCTTTTACCTGAAAAAATAAAAATAAAAAGACCCATGAACATTAGAAACCCCCACCCCCCAAACCCACAAAATAAAAAAAACTAAGGCCTAGATTTAGAGTTGGGCGGTAGCCGTCAAAACCAGCGTTAGAGGGTCCTAACACTGGTTTTTACCGCCCGCTGGTATTTGGAGTCAGTCAGGAAAGGGTCTAACGCTCACTTTGCAGCCCCGACTTTTCCATACCGCAGATCCCCTACACCATTTGCGTATCCTATCTTTTCAATGGGATCTTCCTAACGCTGGTATTTAGAGTCTTGGCTGAAGTGTGCGTTTGAAATCTAACGTCAAAACTCCAGCCGCAGAAAAAAGTCAGTAGTTAAGAGCTTTCTGGGCTAACGCCGGTTTATAAAGCTCTTAACTACTGTGCTCTAAAGTACACTAACACCCATAAACTACCTATGTACCCCTAAACCGAGGTCCCCCCACATCGCCGCCACTCTATTAAAAAATTTTAACCCCTAATCTGCCGCTCCGTACACCGCCGCCAGCTACGTTATCCCTATGTACCCCTAATCTGCTGCCCCTAACATCGCCGACCCCTATATTATATTTATTAACCCCTAATCTGCCGCCCCCGCTATGGCTGACACCTGCATATTTTTTTAACCCCTAATCTGCCGCTCCGTACACCGCCACCAGCTACATTATCCCTATGTACTCCTAATCTGCTGCCCCTAACACCGCCGACCCTTATATTATATTTATTAACCCCTAATCTGCCGCCCCCAACGTCGCCTCCACCTACCTACAATTATTAACCCCTAATCTGCCGACCGGATCTCACCGCTACTATAATAAATGTATTAACCCCTAAAGCTAACCTTAACCCTAACACCCCCCTAAGTTAAATATAATTTAAATCTAAAGAAATAAATTAACTCTTATTAAATAAATGATTCCTATTTAAAGCTAAATACTTACCTGTAAAATAAACCCTAATATAGCTACAATATAAATAATAATTATATTGTAGCTATTTTAGGATTAATATTTATTTTACAGGCAACTTTGTAATTATTTTAACCAGGTACAATAGCTATTAAATAGTTAATAACTATTAAATAGTTACCTAGTTAAAATAATTACAAAATTACCTGTAAAATAAATCCTAACCTATGTTACAATTAAACCTAACACTACACTATCAATAAATAAATTAAAAACAATACCTACAATTATCAACAATTAAACCTAACACTACACTATCAATAAATAAATTAAATAAACTACCTACAATTATCTACAATTAAACCTAACACTACACAATCAATAAATTAATTAAATACAATATCTACAAATAAATACAATGAAATAAACTAACTAAAGTACAAAAAATAAAAAAGAACTAAGTTACAAAAAATAAAAAGATATTTACAAACATTAGAAAAATATTACAACAATTTTAAACTAATTACACCTACTCTAAGCCCCCTAATAAAATAACAAAGACCCCCAAAATAAAAAAATGCCCTACCCTATTCTAAATTTAAAAAGTTCAAAGCTCTTTTACCTTACCAGCCCTGAAAAGGGCCCTTTGCGGGGCATGCCCCAAAGAATTCAGCTCTTTTGCCTGTAAAAAAAACACATACAATACCCCCCAACATTACAACCCACCACCCACATACCCCTAATCTAACCCAAACCCCCCTTAAATAAACCTAACACTAAGCCCCTGAAGATCTTCCTACCTTATCTTCACCTCGCCGGGTATCACACCGATCCGCCCTGGCTCCGATGTCTTGATCCAAGCCCAAGCGGGGGGCTGAAGATGTCCATGATCCGGCTGAAGTCTTCATCCAAGCGGGAGCTGAAGAGGTCCATGATCCGGCTGAAGTCTTCTATCAACGGCATCTTCAATCTTCTTTCTTCCAGAGCCATCATCTTCCAGCCGACGCGGATCCAACCTCTTCTACCGACGCCTACTCGCCGAATGACGGTTCCTTTAAATGACGTCATCCAAGATGGCGTCCGTCGAATTCCGATTGGCTGATAGGATCAGCCAATCAGAATTAAGGTAGGAAAATTCTGATTGGCTGATGGAATCAGCCAATCAGAATCAAGTTCAATCCGATTGGCTGATCCGATCAGCCAATCAGATTGAGCTTGCATTCTATTCTATTGTTGGGGGGGGGTATTGTATGTGTTTTTTTTACAGGCAAAAGAGCTGAATTCTTTGGGGCATGACCCGCAAAGGGCCCTTTTCAGGGCTGGTAAGGTAAAAGAGCTTTGAACTTTTTTAATTTAGAATAGGGTAGGGCATTTTTTTATTTTGGGGATCTTTGTTATTTTATTAGGGGGCTTAGAGTAGGTGTAATTAGTTTAAATTTGTTGTAATATTTTTCTTTTTGTAAATATTTTTTTATTTTTTGTAACTTAGTTCTTTTTTATTTTTTGTACTTTAGTTAGTTTATTTCATTGTATTTATTTGTAGATATTGTATTTAATTAATTTATTGATAGTGTAGTGTTAGGTTTAATTGTAGATAATTGTAGGTATTTTATTTAATTTATTTATTGATAGTGTAGTGTTAGGTTTAATTGTAGATAATTGTAGGTATTGTATTTAATTTATTTATTGATAGTGTAGTGTTAGGTTTAATTGTAACTTAGGTTAGGATTTATTTTACAGGTAATTTTGTAATTATTTTAACTAGGTAACTATTAAATAGTTATTAACTATTTAATAGCTATTGTACCTGGTTAAAATAAATACAAAGTTGCCTGTAAAATAAATATTAATCCTAAAATAGCTACAATATAATTATAATTTATATTGTAGCTATATTAGGGTTTATTTTACAGGTAAGTATTTAGCTTTAAATAGGAATAATTTATTTAATAAGAGTTAATTTATTTCGTTAGATTTAAATTATATTTAACTTAGGGGGGTGTTAGTGTTAGGGTTAGACTTAGCTTTAGGGGTTAATACATTTATTATAGTAGCGGTGAGCTCCGGTCGGCAGATTAGGGGTTAATTATTGTAGGTTGCTGGCGGCGACGTTGTGGGGGGCAGATTAGGGGTTAATAAATATAATATAGGGGTCGCCGCTGTACGGAGTGGCAGATTAGGGGTTAATAATAATATGCAGGTGTCAGCGATAGCGGGGGTGGCAGATTAGTGGTTAATAAATATAACATAGTGGTCGGCGATGTTAGGGGTACATAGGGATAACGTAGCAGGCGGCGGTGTACGGAGCGGCAGATTAGGGGTTAATAATAATATGCAGGGGTCAGCGATAGCGGGGGCGGCAGATTAGGGGTTAATAAGTGTAAGGTTAGGGGTGTTTAGACACGGGGTACATGTTAGGGTGTTAGTTGCAGACGTAGGAAGTGTTTCCCCATAGGAAACAATGTAGCTGCGTTAGGAGCTGAACGCTGCTTTTTTGCAGGTGTTAGGTTTTTTTTCAGCGCAAACAGCCCCATTGTTTCCTATGGGGGAATCGTGCACAAGCACGTTTTTTAAGCTGGCCGCTTCCGTAAGCACCGCTGGTATCGAGAGTTGCAGTGGCGGTAAATATGCTATACGCTCCGTTTTTGGAGCCTAACGCAGCCCTTCCGTGAACTCTAAATACCAGCGGTATTTAAAAGATGCGGGAGAAAAAAAGCATGCGTAGCTAATGCACCCCTAGCTAACGCGCAGAACTCTAAATCTAACCGTAAGTTAACCATTGCCATGAAAAGGGCATTTGTATGGGCATTTAGCTATTTTACAAGCCTAAACCCTAAACTAAAAAAAAAACACCCAAAAAAAAACCTTAAAAAAACCAACACTAACCCCCGAAGATCCACTCACAGTTTTTGAAGTCCCACTTGAGCGATATTCATCCAGGCGGCGAGAAGTCTTCATCCAGGTGGCCTCTTCTATCTTGATCCTGGTGGCACAGAGTGGGTCCATCCTAAAGACATCTGGCAAGGAGCATCCTGTTCATATGGTCGCCGCCGTACACTGCATCTTCAATGCAAGGTACGCGATTCAACATAGCGTCCCTTGCATTTCTATTAGCTGAAAAATTTGAATCAGCCAATAGGAATTAGAGCTGTTAAAATCCTATTGGCTGTTCAAATCAGCCAATAGGATTTTAGCAGCTCTCATTCTATTGTATGATGAATCATCCAATAAAATGAGAGCTGCTTAAATCCTATTGGCTGATTTGAACAGCCAATTAGATTTTAGCAGCTCTAATTCCTGTTGGCTGATTGAAAATTTTCATCCATTAGGAATGCAAGGGACCCATCTTGAATCGCGTACCTTGCATTGAAGATTTAGTGTACGTGGGGACCGTATGAAGAGGATGCTCCATGCCAGATGTCTTTAGGATTGGCCCGCTCCGCACCGCTGGAATCAAGATAGAAGATCCCACCTGGATGAAGATAGAAGAGGCCGCCTGCATGAAGACTTCTTGCCGCCTGGATGAAGATCGTTCAAGCGGCACCTCAAAAATTGTAAGTGGATTGTCGGGGGTTAGTGTTAGGTTTTTTTTGGGTGTTTTTTTTTTAGGGTTTGGGAAGCAAAAGAGCTTTTTTATTTTGGATAATTTTGTTTGTTATTTTTCGTAATTTAGTCTTTTTAGTTTTTGTAATTAGCTACTTTGTAATTTTTAGAGTAGTGAGGATTTTTTTAATGCGTAGTTTAGTTTTATTTAATTGGTAGTTAGATTAATTTTAGTTTAATAATCATATTAGTTTAATTGTTAGTTTAAACTTAGTTCTTTTAATTTAATTTTTAATTTAATTTAAGCTAGGGAAATTGTAATTTTAATATAAAGTCAGGGGGGCATTAGGTTTAGTGGTTACTAGTTTAATTTAGTTTATTGCGATGTGGGGGGCTTTCGGTTTAGGGGTTTATAGTTTAATTTAGTATATTTTGTTGTGGGGGGCTTGCGGTTTCGGGGTTAATTTGTTTATTATAGTGATGGTGGTGTAGGGCTTAATAACTTTAGTATAGTGGGGGCGATGTGGGCGTACGGCAGATTAGGGGTTAATTATATTTAAATAATTTTTGTGATGCGGGAGGGCAGTGGTTTAGGGTTTAATATGTTTATTATAGTGGTGATGATGTCGGGGAGCAGCGGAATAGGGGTTAATATTTTTTTTTTAGTGGCGGTGATGTCGGGAGCGGCAGATTAGGGATTAATACATTTAATATAGTATTTGCGATGCGGAAGGGCCTCAGTTTAGGGGTTAATAGGTAGTTTATGGGTGTTTAGTGTACTTTGTAGCAGTTTAGTTATGAGTTTTAGGTTACAAATTTGTAGCGTAAAACTAATAACTACTGCTTTTAGATGGCGTTACGGATTTTGTCTTGGTTTTATTCTGTAACGCAAGTTTTTAACCCTCACCGCAAAACTCGTAATGGCAGCGCTATGGGAATCCCATGAAAAAACGTAATTTTTACGAGTGCGGTACTGACGTTGCGTTACAGGCTAAAAGGCTTGCAGTACACCTATATCGACAAGACTTGTAATGGCTGCAGTGCTGTTTTAATGCTGAAAATATCATATTTTCAGCGTTAAAAGACGAATGCACAACTCGTAATCTAACTGATAGTTTGTTCACTATGCAGTGTCTGAGGAAGGGGTTAACTAACCCGAAACATCACAGGAGAGTTTGTAAAATAGCTGGATTTGTAATTTCAAAGAAAAAAACTTTGAGTGCCGCTTCCCATTTTTGCCTACTTTGGGGATTCTTTTTTGAAGAAAAAAAATATATATATATTTATATATATTGACCTCAATAAATCTACACTTTATAAAGAACAGAGAGTGCAAGCCTTCTTGTTGTAACGCTCGTGAGATACTCCTCAGACCAAACTCGGCCAGTAGTCTTGTTATCCTGCGGTCGAGCTGGAATGATAGGGAATATCCCAGAGCAGAGAAAGTTAGGAAGATGAGTAAGGCGGCACTCACCAAAGGCAGGACAGTCCCCAGCAGCAACAGCAGAGCAGTCCAAGGATGAAGCACTAGAATGGTCAGGCAGGGTCTGGCAACTTTAAAGCTGTCCAAGGATAAACCACTAGAATGGTCAGGCAGGCAGGGTTTGGCAACAGTAAAGCAGTCCAACAGTTTAAGGGTTAAGGCAGGTAGAGTAGTCAGACAGGCAGGTTTAGCAACAATAATCAATCCAGCAGTGTAAGGGTTAAGGCAGGTAGAGTAGTCAGGCAGGCAGGTTTAGCAACAATAATCAATCCAGCAGTGTAAGGGTTAAGGCAGGTAGAGTAGTCAGACAGGCAGGTTCAGCAACAATATTTAGGCACATAGAAAGAACGATCTGTCACACCCAGTAGTACACTGCATCTTCAATGCAAGGTACGCGATTCAACATAGCGTCCCTTGCATTCCTATTAGCTGAAAAATTTGAATCAGCCAATAGGAATTAGAGCTGTTAAAATCCTATTGGCTGTTCAAATCAGCCAATAGGATTTTAGCAGCTCTCATTCTATTGTATGATGAATCATCCAATAGAATGAGAGCTGCTTAAATCCTATTGGCTGATTTGAACAGCCAATTAGATTTTAGCAGCTCTAATTCCTGTTGGCTGATTGAAAATTTTCATCCATTAGGAATGCAAGGGACCCATCTTGAATCGCGTACCTTGCATTGAAGATTTAGTGTAAGTGGGGACCGTATGAAGAGGATGCTCCATGCCAGATGTCTTTAGGATTGGCCCGCTCCGCACCGCTGGAATCAAGATAGAAGATCCCACCTGGATGAAGATAGAAGAGGCCGCCTGCATGAAGACTTCTTGCCGCCTGGATGAAGATCGTTCAAGCGGCACCTCAAAAATTGTAAGTGGATTGTCGGGGGTTAGTGTTAGGTTTTTTTGGGTGTTTTTTTTTTAGGGTTTGGGAAGCAAAAGAGCTTTTTTATTTTGGATAATTTTGTTTGTTATTTTTCGTAATTTAGTCTTTTTAGTTTTTGTAATTAGCTACTTTGTAATTTTTAGAGTAGTGAGGATTTTTTTAATGCGTAGTTTAGTTTTATTTAATTGGTAGTTAGATTAATTTTAGTTTAATAATCATATTAGTTTAATTGTTAGTTTAAACTTAGTTCTTTTAATTTAATTTTTAATTTAATTTAAGCTAGGGAAATTGTAATTTTAATATAAAGTCAGGGGGGCATTAGGTTTAGTGGTTACTAGTTTAATTTAGTTTATTGCGATGTGGGGGGCTTTCGGTTTAGGGGTTTATAGTTTAATTTAGTATATTTTGTTGTGGGGGGCTTGCGGTTTAGGGGTTAATTTGTTTATTATAGTGATGGTGGTGTAGGGCTTAATAACTTTAGTATAGTGGGGGCGATGTGGGCGTACGGCAGATTAGGGGTTAATTATATTTAAATAATTTTTGTGATGCGGGAGGGCAGTGGTTTAGGGTTTAATATGTTTATTATAGTGGTGATGATGTCGGGGAGCAGCGGAATAGGGGTTAATATTTTTTTTTAGTGGCGGTGATGTCGGGAGCGGCAGATTAGGGATTAATACATTTAATATAGTATTTGCGATGCGGAAGGGCCTCAGTTTAGGGGTTAATAGGTAGTTTATGGGTGTTTAGTGTACTTTGTAGCAGTTTAGTTATGAGTTTTAGGTTACAAATTTGTAGCGTAAAACTAATAACTACTGCTTTTAGATGGCGTTACGGATTTTGTCTTGGTTTTATTCTGTAACGCAAGTTTTTAACCCTCACCGCAAAACTCGTAATGGCAGCGCTATGGGAATCCCATGAAAAAACGTAATTTTTATGAGTGCGGTACTGACGTTGCGTTACAGGCTAAAAGGCTTGCAGTACACCTATATCGACAAGACTTGTAATGGCTGCAGTGCTGTTTTAATGCTGAAAATATCATATTTTCAGCGTTAAAAGACGAATGCACAACTCGTAATCTAACTGATAGTTTGTTCACTATGCAGTGTCTGAGGAAGGGGTTAACTAACCCGAAACATCACAGGAGAGTTTGTAAAATAGCTGGATTTGTAATTTCAAAGAAAAAAACTTTGAGTGCCACTTCCCATTTTTGCCTACTTTGGGGATTCTTTTTTGAAGAAAAAAATATATATATATTTATATATATTGACCTCAATAAATCTACACTTTATAAAGAACAGAGAGTGCAAGCCTTCTTGTTGTAACGCTCGTGAGATACTCCTCAGACCAAACTCGGCCAGTAGTCTTGTTATCCCGCGGTCAAGCTGGAATGATAGGGAATATCCCAGAGCAGAGAAAGTTAGGAAGATGAGGAAGGCGGCACTCACCAAAGGCAGGACAGTCCCCAGCAGCAACAGCAGAGCAGTCCAAGGATGAAGCACTAGAATGGTCAGGCAGGCAGGGTCTGGCAACTTTAAAGCTGTCCAAGGATAAACCACTAGAATGGTCAGGCAGGCAGGGTTTGGCAACAGTAAAGCAGTCCAACAGTTTAAGGGTTAAGGCAGGTAGAGTAGTCAGACAGGCAGGTTTAGCAACAATAATCAATCCAGCAGTGTAAGGGTTAAGGCAGGTAGAGTAGTCAGGCAGGCAGGTTTAGCAACAATAATCAATCCAGCAGTGTAAGGGTTAAGGCAGGTAGAGTAGTCAGACAGGCAGGTTCAGCAACAATATTTAGGCACATAGAAAGAACGATCTGTCACACCCAGTAGCACACAAAGTATCACCTATACTTGGGCAGTGACAGATCATTATTAGAACATTTAAATAGGTGCAGATTCGTGCTACTGAGCTCCGACCTGCACCTGGAGCATGTGGTGATGATGTCAGCACTTCACACATATGGAGCCGACACTGTCCCTGGCAACGAGCAGGGAAGGAGACGCCGTGCCCCTAGCAAAGGCTAGAGCAGCGCGACATAGCTCCCCTCTCAAGGGTTCCCTCCGGGACCAGAGTCAGCCTCAAAGGATGAGCAGCATGGAATCTGGAGACCAGAGATGGAGCATGCACATCATGGACAGGAACCCAGGAACGATCTGCCATGGAGTAACCCTTCCAATGAATCAGATACTGCAGTTGTCTGCGCCTGTTTCTGGAGTCCAGAATCTTAGCTACTTCATATTTGGGGTCACCACGGACCAAGAGCGGAGGAGGAGGAGCCGGGTATATCTATTCTTGATGTAAGATTTAAGTAGTGAGATGTGGAAGACTGGATGTATGCCTAGTGTTTTTGGCAAGGCCTCTTTGTAGGCAACAGGAGACAGTCTTTTCAGGACCTTGTAAGCCCCAATTTGTGACAGGGTTGACGTAGACCAATATGTCGAGTAGAGATCCAAACACGTTCACCCACTGGAATGGCACGTACAGAAGCCCTATGATGATCAGCAAACCTCTTATATCTAGAGACAGCTAAATGCAGCTGAGAGCGAATACGTTGCCAATAAGTGGTGAGTTCAGTGATGTGTTGGTCTGCGGGCAGGGACCCCAGTGGACTGAGCTGAAAGAGGGAAGACACAAGGTTGATACCCTGCTGCGGCTTGAAACAGAGAACATCGAAGAGAAGAGTGCCAATAAGTGTTTCTTGCCAGCTAAGCTTGGGGTAGCAATTCAGACCAGTTGGTATGGCAAGCGTTGACAAAGGCTCAAAGGTAGGCTTCAAGATCCTGGTTAGCTCCATTGGTCTGAGGATGGGAGCCAGACGACAAGGAAACAGTGGTTCCAATCAAATTACAAAAGGCTCTCCAGAAGGCAAATATGAACTGTGGACCTCTGTCGGAAACAATATTCACAGGAATGCCATGAAGTCGTAACACATGCAAGAGAAAAAGGGATGATAATTCTTGAGCAGAAGGCAGTTTGGTTAGGGGCACGAAGTGAGCCAGTCTGGAAAAGCGGTCCACCACAACCCAGATAACTGTATGGTGGTCGGAAGAAGGAAGGTCCACAATGAATTCCATTGTTATGTGTGTTCATGGTTGTTTGGGAATGGACAATGGTTGGAGCAAGCCAGGAGGCAAGGATCGGGGAGTCTTGTTGGCAGACTTTCACATAATCCTGAGTGTCAGACTTCATAGTAGGCCACCAAACATGTTGGGAAAGACGCTTGAAAGTCCTAGTTGAACCAAGATGTCCTGAGAGTTTGCTATCATGAGCCCAGGCTAGCACAGGGATACATAGGTTCAGAAGTACAAAGAGGATATAGGAGGCCATGGGGCATCTGGAGGTTTACTAGACTGAGCACGTTGCAATCTTTGCAGAAGGGTGGTATTGAGTTGAGCAACCGCACAGGAGGGGGGTATGATCTGTTCAATAGGAGCTTCTGAGGAATCACTTGAGTGAGGGAATTGACGGGAAAGTGCATCCACCTTCTTGTTCTTGGTCCCAGGAACATAAGAAACAACAAAGTTAAAACGGGAAGAACAAGGCCCACCTGGCCTGTCGAGGATTGAGTCGATGAGCAGTCTCTAGATAAGTCAGATTCTTGTGGTCGGTGAGAATCTGAATAGGATTGGTGGTGCCCTCTAACCAGTGACGCCATTCAGTCAAGGCCATCTTAATGGCTAAGAGTTCACTATTACCCACATCATAGTTTCTCTCAGCAGGAGTAAAACGTTTAGCGAAAAAGGCTAAAAGGTGTGACTTGGAAGTCAAAGGGTCCCTTTGGGTAAGAAATGCTCCAGCCCCTATCTCGGAGGCATCAACCTCTAAGGTGTACTGTAGATCAGGATCAGGATGGTGGAGCACAGGTGCTGAACAAAAGGCCTTTTTCAGACAAGAGAAGGCATTTATGGCCTCAGGAGGCCAATATTTACAGTCTTTGTTCCGTTTTATCAATTCAGTAAGAGGAGTGACTGTTTGAGAAAAGTTCTTTATAAACTTGCGGTAATAATTGGAGAATCCCAAGAACCTCTGCAATTCCTTTAAAGAGGTAGGTTGAGGTCATTCTAGTACTGCAGTGAGTTTAGCAGGATCCATAGCAAAACCCTCTTTCGAGATGACATAACCAAGGAATTGGATCTGAATTTGATCAAACTCACACTTTTCTAGCTTGGCTACCAAAGAATTATCTCTGAGATGAAGAAGCACCTGTCTCACGTGCCTATGATGCTCCTCTAAAGTGGAAGAGAAAACAAGGATATCATCCAGATAAATGATGACAGTGCGGTTGAGAAGGTCACGGAAGACATTGCTGACAAATGCCTGGAAGACTGCAGGGGCGTTACACAGCCCAAAGGGCATTACAAAGTATTTGTAATGCCCAGATCTTCTGTTAAAGGCGGTCTTCCATTTGTGGCCTGGAAAGATGCGAATCAGATTGTATGCCCCACGTAATTTGGTGAAAAAGCGAGCATCCTGGAGTGAGTCATACAGTTCGGTGATCAATGGTATGGGATAGCGATTCTTGATGGTTATGTGGTTCAAGGCCCTGTAGTCTATACAGGGTCTGAGCCCACCATCCTTCTTACTGACAAAAAAGAAGCCAGCCCCAGCAGGAGAGGCGGAAGGGTGAATTAAACCTTTAGCTAGGTTCTCTCGGATGTACTCCTCCATGGATTTGGTTTCAGACTTGGAGAGTGGATAAGACCTCGCTTTAGGAAGTGGGTCTCCGGGAAAGTGGTCAATCTTGCAGTCATAAGGACGGTGGGTTGGCAGCACGTCGGCTGCTTTTTTCTCAAACACATCCGCAAAGTCTGTGTATACTGAAGGAAGGTTTGAAGGAGTCTGTATACTGGCTATGGGAATACGGGGCAGAGGAATGACTTTAGCAAGGCAGGAGTGGAAACAGGAGGTACCCCAGGAGGCCAGTTGTCCCTCAGCCCAGTCGAACTGTGGATTGTGTACTTGAAGTCAAGGAAGACCAAGGATGACAGGATGTGCTGGGGAATGAATGACCTCAAACTGCAGCTGTTCAGTGTGGAGGACTCCCACAGTCAGGGTCAGGGGTGCTGACTCAAAAAGGATCATGCCCGAACCAAGGGGGGTGCCATCCAGGGTAGTTATTTTGAGACAATGTCTTTTTTGCAGAAGAGGCAAACCAGCTTGAATCATAAAACGGTGATCCAGGAAGTTTCCAGCTGCCCCTGAATCAATGAAGGCTTGAGTGTGGACAGTATTCTGAAGGAAGGTAAGGGTAACAGGTACCAGGATCCGAGAGGAGTGAGGGGATTTAGTTGAGACCATGCTTAGAGGTGCTCCAGTGTTATCCCCTAAGCATTGGCTTTTCCCGTCCGAATGTCACTTTAGTTGGTGGGTGTTAGATCCACAATAAAAAGATAATCTCAGTCTCCTTCTTCTCTGCCTTTCAGACTCTGAAGGTTTGAAGGAGGAGAGATCCATGGGTTCCTCTACTGAGGTAACTGGAGTAGCTGAAGGGGTAGCGAATGCTGTCAAACCTGGGCGAATAGGAGGATGGGAGGGAAGGACCCTCCTTGTTCTGTCTCTCATGGTTTGCCTTTCCTGAAAGCAAGAGTCCAGATTGATACAAAGCATTATAAAGTCATCCAAAGCAGAAGGAATATCACGATAAGTGAATTTATCTTTGATGCGTTCATGGAGACCCCTCCTAAAGGCTGCCTTGAGAGCACTGCCATCCCAAGTGGTTTCAAGTGCCAAGGTGCGGAACTCGATGTCAAATTGTGCCACAGTTTTTTTGCCCTGGAGGAGATCCAGGAGAGAATATTCCACAGCAGAGCTACGGCCAGATGTCCCAAACACAGAAGATAAAGCAGAAATGAACTCATCAGCATCATGCAGGAGTGTAGCGCTCTGTTCCAACAGGGGAGAGACCCAGGCTAGGGCCTTGTTCTTTAGCAAGGAAATGATAAAGGTGACCCTTGACTGATGAGACTGAAAGGTGTGAGGATCATTGTGAAAGTGCAGCTTGCATTGGTTTAGAAAGCCCCTGCAATCAGTAGTACCTTCATACTTGTCAGGCAAGGGTATCCGGGGTATACTTCCAGAAGCAGAGGAAGAAGTCACAGTACTAGGAGCTGATGGTGTAGCAACAGGAGTGGCATCCCTCGCTACAACTAGTAAGGAGAGTTGAGCGGTAATAGCCTCTAACTTGGAATCCATATTCTGCAACTGTGTGGTATGGGTTCCCAACATCTGTTCCTGAAGATAAACAGCTCATGCCACCTCATCTGGCTGCATGGCCCAAGTATAATGTAACGCTCGTGGGATACTCCTCTATCAGACCAAACTCGGCCAGTAGTCTTGTTATCTCAGCATTGAGCTGGAACGATATTAAATATCCCAGAGCAGAGAAAGTTAGGAAGATGAGAAAGGAGTCACTCACCACAGGCAGGATAGTCCCCAGCGGCAACAACAGAGCAGTCCAAGGATGAACCACTAGAATGGTAAGGCAGGCAGGGTCTGGCAACTTTAAAGCAGTCCAAGGATAAACCACTAGAATGGTCAGGCAGGCAGGGTTTGGCAACAGTAAAGCAGTCCAACAGTTTAAGGGTTAAGGCAGGTAGAGTAGTCAGACAGGCAGGTTCAGCAACAATATTTAATCCAGCAGTTTAAGGGTTAAGGCAGGTAGAGTAGTCAGGCAGGCAGGACAATATTTAGGCACATAGAAAGAACGATCTGTCACACCCAGGAGCACACAAAGTATCACCTATACTTGGGCAGTGACAGATCGTTATTAGAACATTTAAATAGGCACAGATTCACGCCACTCTGACCGGCATCCGGAGCGTGCAATGATGACATCAGCGCCACACGCATCCACAGCCGACACTGCCCCTGGCAACGAGCAGGGAAGGAGATGCCACGCCCGAGTGGCGCGGCGTAACACTTGTCAGAAATTTATATATATATATATATATATACTATAATATATGGAAAAAGCGAAGAGGGGGACAGAAAAAGAGAAGAAAGAAAAAAAGTATGCCCTGTGCCAGCAATAATCGTGAAAAAAGGGGAATAAAGTCTCAAGGCTGGATGTGAGAGCCACCAGTCTAAGGGATATAAGCCCCTCTCCTATTCACATCAGAATGCTAGTCATGGATTAACAAAAAAACATTCAATTTATTAATCTGTAACACATGTATTTATAGCAACGAGTAACAAAGTGCCTATGTTTAAAAAGATATACCTATCTATCTACCAATGGCCATTGGGGAGAAACCTGTATCCATGGATAGAGCTCAATTAATTATCTCTCAAAACATCGTGATTGAACATAGTAAGGTTCATATAGTGATCCTAGGATTAGAGATTATTAGCCCATAAAGTCCATGCAGGATTGACACCACACTAATCTACAAATTATGCGGTAAGACCGTACATGTAAAGCAGTCAGTTATGGAGAAATGTTAGTAAAGAAGCAGCAATTTATGCAACTCATGCCATGCAATGCAAGCAGAGAAGCAGTGTAACAGTTTGTGTGGTGGAGACACAGTCGTATATTATTCCAAGCAATTATGTACTCCCAGAATTGCTGGGTATGCTGGCTGCAAAGGTACTACCTACTGATGGCTTTACCCTCACCCAAGGACTGGTCTATAGTTTTTCCAGGGCAAGGCTGCCAACAGACATGGATCCATGTAGACAGAGGCTGGGGGAAGCACTGCACAGTCAAGGTGGGACCTGTTCTAAGGCAAGTCTCTATGCTCAGGGTGAGGGTATTTATACTTTATTGATTTCTCTTTTACAATGCTATCTTTGCTACACAATGGGCAAGTTTATGAGTGGAGCAGTATTAAACCACTTTCACTAGAGCGCTAACACCCCAATCTCATGCAAACATGGTTGCATATTCATATTTGCACTAGCCTGACACGAAAAATATGAATATTTCATATTCCAATTTTCTTTATATAAATAAATATCTTCTGTTTATTCATAAATACATATTTATACATATATCTGATAATATTTTGATACAACATACATTTATACAAGTCATGGCCAAAAATAATGGCACACCTGCATTTCTGTCAGATAATGCACCACTTTGCCCAGAAAATTGTTGCAATTACAAATGTTTATGTATTCTCATGTTTATTTCAATTGTTTGTATTGGTATGACACAAAAAAGTAGAGAGAAAAAAGCCAAATCTGACACATTCCACGAACCTACTATTTAATATTTGGTAGCACACCTCTTGAAAAATATAACTGAAATCAATCGCTTCCTGTAACCATCATTGAGTTTCTTACACCTCTCTACTGGAATTTTGGACCACTCTTCTTTGGCCAACTGCTCCAGGTCTCTCAGATTGGAAGGGGTTCCTTTTCCCAACTGCTGTTTTGAGATATTTCCACAGGTGCTCTATGGGTTTGAGATCTGGATTTATTGATGGTCAGTTAAGTATTCTCCAGTGCTTTGTCTTAAACCATTTCTGGGTGCTTTTTGACATGTGCTTTGGGTCACTGTCCTGCTGTAAGACCCATGACCTCTGACAGAGACCCAACTTTCTGACACTGGGCCCTACATTGCACCACAGAATTCTTTGGTAGTCTTAAGATTTCATAATGCCATGTACACAGTCAAGAAACCCAGTGCCTGAAGCAGCAAAGCAACCCCAAAACATCAGTGAACCTCCACCATGTTTGACTGTAGGGACTGTATTCTTTTCTTTAAACGCATCATTTCATTTTCTGAAAACAGTTGTATGATGGGCTTTACCAAAAAGCTGTGACTTTGTTTCGTCACATTCTCCCAAAAGGATTTAAGCTTCCTCAGGTAAGTTTTGGCAAACTCCAATCTGGCTTTTTTATGTTTTTGTGTCAGCAGTGGCATCCTCCTGTGTCTCCTAGCACAGTGTCCTTTTTCAGTCAGATGGCGACGTATAGTGCGAGCTGACACATTTGTATCCTGTGCCTAAAGGTCAGCTTGACTTTGTCTCAAAGTTGATCAAGGTCCTTTATCCACCATTTGAACAATCCTTTGTTGCAATCTTTGATCAATTTTTCTCTTTCATCCACGTCCAGGGAGATTAGCTACAGTGCCATGGGCTGTAAACTTCTTGACAATGTTGTGCACATTGGACACAGGAATATTAAAGGGACAATCAACACCAGAATTTTCGTTGTTTAAAAAGAAAGATAATCCCTTTATTACCCATTCCCCAGTTTTGCTTAACCAACACAGTTATAATAATAAGTTTTAACTCTGTAATTACCTTGTATTTAAGCTTCTGCAAACTGCCCCCTTATTTCAGTTATTTTGACAGACATACAGTTAAGCCAATCAGTGTTAACTCCTAGGTCACTTCACATGCATGAGCTCAATGTTATCTATATAAAACACATGAATTAATGCCCTCTAGTGGTCAAAATGTATTCAGACTAGAGACAGTCTTCAAGATCTAAGAAATTATCATATGAACCTCCTATGTTTAGCTTTCAACCAAGAATACCAAGAGAACAAAGCAAAATTGGTGATACAAGTAAATTGGGAAGTTGTTTAAAATCACATGCCCTATTTAACCCATGAAAGTTTTTTTTTGGACTTGACTGTCCCTTTAAGATCTCTTGAGATGGACTTGCAACCTTGAGATTGTCAATACTTTTTCACAATTTGTGTTCTCAAATCCACAGACAATTCTTTGCTGCTCTTTCTCTTCTCCATGCTCAGTGTGGCACACAGAGACACACAACAGAAAGGTTGAGTAAATTGTTCACCATTTTAAATGGTTGCCAGTGTAAATTTCTATATTGTCAGTACCTGTTAATTGATACAGGTGAGTTTAATTGCAAACTACAGAAGCATCCCAAACTTAGAATGCAATTATTTTATAATTTTGATAAGGTGTCAATAATTTTGTCCAGTCCATTTTTGGAGTTTTGCATGGAATGTGTCAGATTTGCTTTTTTTTCTCCACTTTTTTTGTGTCATACCAATACAAACAAAAGAAATAAACATGAGAATGCCTAAATATTTGTAATTTCAACAATTTTCTGGGCGAAGTGGTGCATTATCTGACAGAAATGCAGGAGTGCCAATATCCCAATTTATTGTTAAATATATGGCCTGCTTCCTATGACTTTAACAATTTTTCCATCTAACTTGGTACTTATACATAACCGCTATAAACAATAATACCTTTTGTCTTTAGCTGGCAAGCAAGACCTTTTTAATGTAATGAATTATGTTGCTATAAATTTATTTAATAATAATTGTTAATTGTGTCCATACATGTTACAGATTCTAAAGATAAAGTTACTTTCACCCTTCAGTATGGGCGCAACATTGTATCGAGTTAAAAAGGGACGCTTATGTCCCCATTTCATACGCGTTGATGAAGCCCCGTCTCACTACCAGATGAGGGGGTGAAACGCGCGTCAGCATTGGCTGACTGGCCCACGTGATGTGTGCATCGGATTGCAGAGTAACGCTACGAAAATGTTGGCGTTTCTTGGAGCAGCTCGTTTGTAAGCACAGACAAGACAAGTAAAGCACTCCTTCGAAGGATATGCAAGGATTTTGCTGCTTCTATAGCTGATAACAAGGTTGTATGCACTTTTCTATGTGAGCAACAGACTGGTCATGAAAGTTGGAGTAAACTTTGACTTTTTACATAAAGGCATAAGTATCCCTGCCGAGGATTTGACACTAATGAATATGGAACTGTGATTTGAATAACTACCAACTAACCTATGCTACATATCCAGCTGAACTATTTCCCTAACTGTGTATAACTATATATAACAATGCTTTGAAAGGCATCTAACTGCTACGACGGCATTACTGCCATAACTTGCCTACTAATCCTTCTATGCTTACATTTCGCTTGTTTTACTATATGATATATATGCATATTTAGGTGGGCTTGATCTCTAGATTACTTAGATCCCGATTAACACCTGCCCAGTATATACCTCCGTAATTGGGGGTACTGTGTGCAACAGGGTGTAAGAAGTCTAGCCAACCCTCCACCTACAATATACTTCCGTGCCTGTAACCGCACTTTCCATAACAAGCTCCTTTAAGCTGATTGCATGTTGCTGTTTATATCTGCAAGTATACTTGCATATAACTAGGAGTTCTTTATCTAACCTCTTAGATCCCATTTTTATATCTGCCCAGGTTATACCTCCCAGCTGTCTTACTTAGGGGTTCTGTGAGCAGTAGGGTGTAGATGGTTAGTTAACTCTACTACTTACCAGCTTGACATTTCTCTGCGCCTGTGCCCATCCCTGACCGGTCAGGTTTCTGTATGTAGAACTCTATATCTACATCAATGAATGTTTATTTTTAAATGCTCTTGCTTGCCAATATACCTTGTGTGCTTTTTAGAATTTCACATGTTGAGAGACTTGTGGTATGCCCACGGGGCAGGATGTCCCTGACTCACAATTAAATATTGTTATTGTACTTTCACAAAAAGAGCCTTGCTATTATTTTTTGAAAAGATTGCTGAATTCCCTGTCTTTTGGTAACAAGATTTCGTTCTTGTTTATTCTTCTCTACCTATTTCATGACATTTGTTACTAAGGGTCTGTACCACTAGCCTTTTAGGCAAATTTATGTAGACATTAAACAGTCTTCTGACACATAGCTCTGTATCAGCATTTGCTTCCCCTCTGTTTTTTTTTCGGTAAATATATATATATATATATATATATATAGCTGCAGAGGGACAGCACTCATGGTTTCTTTATGCATCTACCTAGGGTGCTTCTACGATATAGATATAACTTGCCAAAAAACGGGTGCACTCACTAGGGTGAAAAACCCCTCCCATAGTTGCGACCCCTAGGGTTGTTTGTATTAGAATTAAAGCCTTCCTCGTCTGGCAATTCAGATTCAGAACTGTTGGATAATCTTAGTGAATAGTCATATATTTTACCTTCTTGGTAATCACTCCATTCACGCTGAAATTTGCGTTTTTTCCTGTATTTTATATTCTCATGCATCGTCCTAATCTCCATTTTTGCTAAATCCATTAACCTTGTATGTTCCTCTTTATTTTCCCATATTTTTAATTTTTTTATCTAGCTGAACTCCTTAATTTTGTCCTTTCTCAATTTTATTTCATCTAACATAAGATTCATCCACCCTAGGGAGCATGTACTACCAAACACCTCCAATTTTGTTTTAAAATTTTCTGTTAGGGGATCATTTAAATTCGCTCCTGGTTTCTTTTTAATTCGTAAGCCCCTAGGGATCATTTTATTTTCTAAATATTTTTGATGGCTAGAAGTTTCCTATTTTAGCTTTTGTTCCTTAATTCATTTTTGTTTATAGTCTTTAAAGCATTTATATATATTATTATCATTACTATTTTGACCTGTCTGGGTGTCATGACTCGCACCCTCTTTCAAAGGGATAGAGAAAGTATCATTTATATCAAATTCCCAGTCGGTTTTATTGAAACCCGCCATCACTTGCAGATCAATGTGTCACCCTTAATGTCAGATGCCCCAATTGGGAATATCAAATGTGCTTGTGGGCGAAGAAAAATCCCTATCTTTTTCAGGATTAAAGAATATATTAATGAAGAGAGGCCACTCACAGCACCAAATGTTAGTAGAGCAAGAATCAACCCCAATCTGCAATCTTAAGTATATAGCAGACTAGGGGTGCCAGGCAATAGCGTCTATAATACTACAAAATTTGTGAGAAATAGGTTCATAAGAACCAACAAGTCTATTATAGCCAGCACTGATTATAAAGCCAAAATTATGTTAACCCAAAACGGAGCTGAGAGACACCTGGGGGGGACATAAATTCAACAACCTCACCAAAAATCTTTGAACTAGTGCATTCATTTATTTAAAAATACCATAAACCACAGATGGAGTGTGATCGACACTAGGTGACCATTCATAATACCACAGATAAACCCTAAACTATATACAAAGTACTATCCCAGGAGGTATAGAAATTCCACAATAGTCCAGACAAAAGTGTGCACACTAATAACAGTTTCTGGGAATATACAGATTTAGTTATGGTAAAGTTTAAACAAGATCTTCCTTAGGGGATGGGTGTTCTGTACTTGCATACAGGATACTGCATAGTATGGAGGGAGCTATTAGTCTTCCTAAGACCCCTGTATACAGAAAAGTCTTATGTTTACATCCGACTGTGAAAGTAATACCCCAGTTGGTTGATAATGACAGGTAAATCCAGATCGTGTGGGTGGTATAGGCAAAGTCTCAAAATTAAAGCTTCCAGAAGTTTACGGATACTTGTATCAGGCTTGTTAACATTCCTGAAAGGAATAAATAATAAGCGCAGGGTGGAACCACCAAACTCCTCAGACACCTAGGGGTCCCTATCATAGGTATAAAAAGAAAATACACAATGCAATTGAACAGGAGCGCTGTAGCTAAAGGTGGGTAAACAAATAATTAAATATGTGTTAATAGTGGTCCTATTAATATACAAACCTATCGGTGTGTTCAAACAAAATAAACAAGTGATATAAAGTGGGCATGTAGAAACTTAAAAATCTCTGTATACCATAGATACAGCGTGAATACAAGGTGTAAAAGTAATAAACTAATAATAATCAAAAAAGAACGTAGTAATGAACTAAGCAGTGACAATATGGTGTGTAGGTGCAAAATTATAAATAATAGCTATCCAAAAGTTAAAATGAGTAACAAGGCTCTGCCTAAAATTTAATCAGAACACCATATACAGACAGAAATAATAATACAATATATGATTAAAAACGTACGTCTCCGTGTAAAAAAGAGGTTGCCACCAACAAAAAATAGACAGTCAATGAGAGGCTTTCTTTCCAAATAGAAACGCCAATAGTCCAGATAAACAGTTATTTTTAGAAGAGGAGATCTCAAGCTTACCCCCAAACAGTTTGACAGTCGGTTCCGTTGAATGAAGTTACAGCCGTTGCGGAGTGACGTCACTTTTCTAGGCGCTGTCCTTAATGTAGGACTGAACAACACTGCAGACAACCAATAGCTGCGACTGTTGCAGCTATTGGTTGTCTGCAGTATTGTTCAGTCCTGCTCCGAGCTGTACTTGGGGAAGGTTGGCAGATGATAGGAGCTCGGGCTAATTTGGCTTGGATCGGTCTGCTAGCATCTCAAATACATTTGTCATTTTTGTTAGGTATCCTTTCTGGATTTCTTTGAAATTTCCATTAAATATGAAGAGGCGGATACTCTGTCCTACGGAACACGGCGGCTAAAAGTTTCAAGCTGATCATCCAAAGACCAATCATATTGCACATTAAGGACAGCGCCTAGAAAAGTGACGTCACTCCGCAACGGCGGTAACTTCATTCAATGGAACCAACTGTCAAACTGTTTGGGCGTAAGCTTGAGATCTCCTCTTCTAAAAATAACTGTTTATCCGGACTATTGGCGTTTCTATTTGGAAAGAAAGCCTCTCATTGACTGTCTATTTTTTGTGGTGGCAACCTCTTTTTTACACGGAGACGTACGTTTTTAATCATATATTGTATTATTATTTCTGTCTGTATATGGTGTTACTCATTTTAACTTTTGGATAGTTATTATTTATAATTTTGCACCTACACACCATATTGTCACTGCTTAGTTCATTACTACGTTCTTTTTTGATTATTATTAGTTTATTACTTTTACACCTTGTATTCACGCTGTATCTATGGTATACAGAGATTTTTAAGTTTCTACATGCCCACTTTATATCACTTGTTTATTTTGTTAGAACACACCAATAGGTTTGTATATTAATAGGACCACTATTAACACATATTTAATTATTTGTTTACCCACCTTTAGCTACAGCGCTCCTGTTCAATTATATTGTGTATTGTTAACATACCTGACCCATCCTTGGATGGTCCGTGCTTTCCCTTTGAGCTGTCAATGAACGCTGGTTTCCGTTAAGCATATCCTGCTGCAAACATACATTCACTCACCCTTGCGATCATCAGATTCCATTGTAAAGGAAGTAGGTATACAGGGGTCAAAAATAGTCTCAACTTCTTTGCCGGTTCACAAACAATGGTTGTCAGATCAAATATGGGGGTTCAGCTGCTACTCCCAGTTGCAGTATAACTTATGCTACGCGCGTTTCACCCGCACTTAGTAAATTTGAATCAGGCTTCGTCAGGTGGTGTATCTCTTACTAGGATTGGTTAATGCCTTTTTATTCATCAGGGGTGAACTAGTAACAATATAACTGTGGTATCCATATTGGATAAAGGATTGCATATTTGTTGCCTAATTGTTAATGAAATATATTTTTCTTATGATTCACTTAACAAAAGGAATCATTAATATATATACACAGTATGAATGGCAAACTTTACTCACTTTTATGCCATAACTGAATACAAAATTATTAAATAACCATTTAGATCAATAAATTTATTTATGCAACAAAAGGTTATAATCATTATTTATAAATATACATATCCCATAGTGCAAGCCATTAATAACTCATTTATGTTTATATTTATATTCCATTACTATAAACATATAAGCCACATGAGCTAACAGATATAGAGGATTTTTTACTGGAATCAAGACTGATGATACTTGTATATTATCATTATCTTATACACCACAAATGTCAAATACTAGTTGCATAAGATTCCATCTGACAGCATTATATAAGTTCAAGACAGAAAAAATAATAAGAAAATAATAAGAAAAAAATATAATAAGAAAAAACTAAAACATGCTGAAAAATTGTCAACAAATTAAATAATATATATGGTCTACAAAAAAGGAGCATAATTGATCTCCTCATTTAGACCACTTGGAGTTAATGCTCTTAAATTAAAAATCCATTTGCATTATTTTTGCAATAAGAACTTATTTATGTCGCCACCTCTACCTTTTAAATCCACCTTTTCCAGACCCATACATTTTAATTAATCTTTATTACTTTGATGAAAGACTTGGAAATGTCGAGCCACACTGCTAGTTTCAATTTTATTGTCTATATCTCAGTGACGTGCAGTGACATCAGAGGCTGGTGAGGCACTTGCTGTGATATGCCCGACAATATGAACCCAATAAGTTAAAATAGCATTGAACTATCTCCAGAGTCCACAAATGGTGTCTGACTATCATCTGTCACTCTCAGGCAATTATTTTAATTCTTTTTACCATCAATACACAGTCACACACGGCACACACAGCCAGTCACGCAAAGATTGATGTTATTTAACCTCTCTAAACAGCTAATAAAATATACTTAAAGGGACATGCTCTATTAGAATCATGCAAGTTTAATTTTTAACTTTACTATCCCTTTAAAGGAATATGAAACACATATTTTTTTCTTTTATGATTCTGATAGAGCACCAGTTTTAAGCAACTTTCTAATTTACTCCTATTATAAATTTTTGAGGAGTACATTAGAATTTTGCTTCACATTGCATGCTGTATCTGAATTATGAAATAATAAAAAAATGGTTTCATATCCCGTGAAAGTTTTCAAGACACACATGCTGCTGAGCAAATCTAGATATGATTTATTTCCACAATCAATAACAAGTTATCAATACTGCAAACACTACTGCTGCTGCTGCTATGTGGTGCTCAAGACACGCACATGCTCTATCCCACTGGTATGCTGTTTAACAAAGGATTCAAAAATAATATATACATAATAATACAAGTAGATTAGAATTTTATTTGTTCTTTTTTAAAATGCAATTTCTATTTGAATCATGGAAGTTTAATTATGACTTTCATGTTCCTTAAAAATACTACTTTGCAATTCAAATATGATATGTCAGCAAATCAGACAACACAATTCAATATTTTACTAAATCAAATAAAAAAATTTTTTAAGTCTTTCATTTTGTGCAGTTACTGCAGTGGCATTATTGCACAAAACAGTTAACAACTGCAATAAATACGGTGCAAACTAATTCATATTTTTTATTTGCACTATAGGATTTACTTTTAAAAAAAATCATGAATTGATTTTTTCATGGCTTCTTAAACAGGTAATTAATTCACTGTGAAATATTGTAAATTCAGATATTCTTCAATAACCCACTGACCCCCTTCACCCTGAAAAGAGATAACCATGTAGTCAGGAGGAGCCCTTGATTTTCAGAGTAGCAGCCCACTGATGGAGGGAGATGGTATTGATTTGCTGGATATGACAGCGATGTAATATTTATCCGTTTGTAAACAGAATTAACCTGGTCATTTGTGGTGCTGCTTATCCCATTTTTGTGCTGTCTATAATAATCTTAACGGTGCAGAACCATAAGCTACATACTAATCTCCATTTTTGATCTACAAGCACGCACCAGAATTTTTATTGCAAGATAGGAAAATGATACAATGCATTAAGCATCCTCTATTTTATTTATACTGTAAAGAAAAAGGTATGACGTGAGAAAATGATAGACAATTTTTTTTTTATATACTGTATTGAAATTTGTACCAAGAACCTCTTTCTTTGCTGCATAACCGTTACTTATATATAAAAATTAATGACAGACTTTCAGAAAATTTACACCGCTGTATAGTAGGGCTGGGCAGCAAAAAGAGTAAGACAGACTCCGGAGTGCAGGCAGCCCTGACAGACTTTCAGAAAATTTACACCGCTGCTATAGAGTATTACTTTCAACTTTTCAAAGCACTCACTGTACTGTGACAGTGAGTGCTTTGAAAAGTTGAAAGTAATACTCTATAGCAGCGGTGTAAATTTTCTGAAAGTCCGTCAGGGCTGCCTGCACTCTGGAGTCTGTCTTACTCTTTTTGCTGCCCAGCCCTACTATACAGCGGTGTAAATTTTCTGAAAAAGTGGAAAGTAATACTCAATCTGCTCTGTATGCCATGTTCTTGCATATACCAGGCCAGGCCAGGGGATTTCTACATTTTCAAAATGCGGCTGACTTACCAGTCCGTTACAGTAGGGCTGGGCAGCAAAAGAGTAAGACAGACTCCGGAGTCCAGGCAGCTCAAAAAACGGACGCAAGTTGGGGAGTTAAGTTGATGGCCATTGCAGGTGCCAGCAGTCTCCTTCAGATTTGCCGCTAGTACCGCGCTCAATATCCTGCTCCCTTGCGCATGCGCGAGTAGCCAATCAAAGCCGGTCATGTTCTCCTGGTGCTGTCAATCACCAGGAGAACATGTCCGTATCTGATTGGCTCCCTCGTTAGGAGGCATTACGAGGGATGCCTCCTATTGGACCATTTCTCCTTCAATGGTGTTTCACTCACACAGTCTTAGCCAGTTGATGGCGCTATTATGCTCCCCATGCCTGATAGTAGCAATGCAGTAATGCACCCATGTTACTATACGGAGAAGTACACAAATACGGTGCCTCTCCATAGCGTAACATGGGGAGGAGAAAAATGTGAAGTATTTGGTTTGGTCTGTAGCTCTCCAGTCTACTCTGTCTGACTGAGTAATGCAATGCACCCATGTTGCGCAACGGGGCAGTACCATTAGCGTAACATGGGGGGGTTTTTTTGGTTTTTTTTTATAACAATTTTTTTTCTTTTAAATTCAATTTAAATAATAAACTTTGGGCCCATATGGCAGGGGAGGCCCTGCCTCCTATGACTGCACGTCCCTGCTATATCTCTCATGTTCTTTAATACGTTCTTTCAGCTCTCTAAGGCCTAGATTTAGAGTTTGGCGTTAGCCGTCAAAATCAGCGTTAGAGGCTCCTAACGCTGGTTTTGGGCTACCGCTGGTATTTAGAGTCAGTCAGGAAAGAGTCTAACGCTCACTTTCCAGCCGCAACTTTTCCATACCGCAGATCCCCTTACGCCAATTGCGTATCCTATCTTTTCAATGGGATCTTTCTAACGCTGGTATTCAGAGTCTTGGCTGAAGTGAGCGTTAGAAATCTAATGACAAATCTCCAGCCGCAGCAAAAAGCCAGGAGTTAAGAGCTTTCTGGGCTAACGCCGGTTCATAAAGCTCTTAACTACTGTGCTCTAAAGTACACTAACACCCATAAACTACCTATGTACCCCTAAACCGAGGTCCCCCCACATCGCCGCCACTCTATTAAAAAATTTTAACCCCTAATCTGCCGACCGCACACCGCCGCCACCTACGTTATCCCTATGTACCCCTAATCTGCTGCCCCTAACAACGCCGACCCCTATATTATATTTATTAACCCCTAATCTGCCGCCCCCAACATCGCCTCCACCTACCTACAATTATTAACCCCTAATCTGCCGACCGGACCTCACAGCCACAATAATAAATGTATTAACCCCTAATCCGCCTCACTCCCGCCTCAATAACCCTATAATAAATAGTATTAACCCCTAATCTGCCCTCCCTAACATCGCCGACACCTAACTTCAAGTATTAACCCTTAATCTGCCGACCGGACCTCACCGCTACTCTAATAAATTTATTAACCCCTAAAGCTAAGTCTAACCTTAACCCTAACACCCCCCTAAGTTAAATATAATTTAAATCTAA
Organism: Bombina bombina; assembly: GCF_027579735.1. NCBI lineage: Eukaryota > Metazoa > Chordata > Amphibia > Anura > Bombinatoridae > Bombina > Bombina bombina. Next base: position 1,434,439,302 of record NC_069499.1, on the reverse strand, counting down.
CGAAATAAATTAACTCTTATTAAATAAATTATTCCTATTTAAAGCTAAATACTTACCTGTAAAATAAACCCTAATATAGCTACAATATAAATTATAATTATATTGTAGCTATTTTAGGGTTTATATTTATTTTACAGGCAACTTTGTATTTATTTTAACCAGGTACAATAGCTATTAAATAGTTAAGAACTATTTAATAGCTACCTAGTTAAAATAATTACAAAATTACCTGTAAAATAAATCCTAACCTAAGTTACAATTAAACCTAACACTACACTAGCAATAAATTAATTAAATAAAATACCTACAATTATCTACAATTAAATCTAACACTACACTATCAATAAATAAATTAAATAAAATACCTACAAATAAATACAATTAAATAAACTAACTAAAGTACAAAAAATAAAAAAAGCTAAGTTACAAAAAATAAAAAAATTAATTACAAACATAATAAAAATATTACAACATTTTTAAGCTAATTACACCTACTCTAAGCCCCCTAATAAAATAACAAAGCCCCCCAAAATAAAAAAATGCCCTACCCTATTCTAAAATTAAAATAGAAAAGCTATTTTACCTTACCAGCCCTTAAAAGGGCCTTTTGCGGGGCATACCCCAAAGAATTCAGCTCTTTTGCCTGTAAAAAAAAACAAACAATACCCCCCCCAACATTACAACCCACCACCCACATACCCCTAATCTAACCCAAACCCCCCTTAAATAAACCTAACAATAAGCCCCTGAAGATCTTCCTACCTTGTCTTCACCATGCCAGGTATCACCGATCGCTCCAGGCTCCGAAGTCTTCATCCAAGCCCAAGCGGGGGCTGGCGATCCATCATCCGGCTGAAGTCTTCTATCAAGTGGCGGCTGAAGAGGTCAAGAAGAGGCTCCAAAGTCTTCCTCCTATCCGGAGTAGATCCGGACCGGCAACCATCTTCTTCCAAGCGGTGACAAGCGGCTCCATCTTGAAGACCTCCGGTGCGGATCCATCCTCTTCTTGCGACGTCCTAAGTCCGAATGAAGGTTCCTTTAAATGACGTCATCCAAGATGGCGTCCCTCAAATTCCGATTGACTGATAGGATTCTATCAGCCAATCGGAATTAAGGTAGGGAAAATGTGATTGGCTGATTGAATCAGCCAATCAGATTGAGCTCGCATTCTATTGGCTGTTCCGATCAGCCAATAGAATGCAAGCTCAATCTGATTGGCTGATTGGATCAGGCAATCGGATTGAACTTGAATCTGATTGGCTGATTCCATCAGCCAATCAGATTTTTCCTACCTTAATTCCGATTGGCTGATAGAATTCTATCAGCCAATCGGAATTCGAGGGACGCCATATTGGATGACGTCATTTAAAGGAACCTTCATTCGGACTTAGGACGTCGCAAGAAGAGGATGGATCCGCGCCGGAGGTCTTCAAGATGGAGCCGCTTGTCACCGCTTGGAAGAAGATGTTTGCTTAGAGTAGGTGTAATTAGGTGTAATTAGCTTAAAATTGTTCTAATATTTTTATTATGTTTGTAATTAATTTTTTTATTTTTTGTAACTTAGCTTTTTTTATTTTTTGTACTTTAGTTAGTTTATTTAATTGTATTTATTTGTAGGTATTTTATTTAATTTATTTATTGTTAGTGTAGTGTTAGGTTTAATTGTAGATAATTGTAGGCATTTTATTTAATTAATTTATTGCTAGTGTAGTGTTAGGTTTAATTGTAACTTAGGTTAGGATTTATTTTACAGGTAATTTTGTAATTATTTTAACTAGGTAGCTATTAAATAGTTCTTAACTATTTAATAGCTATTGTACCTGGTTAAAATAAATACAAAGTTGCCTGTAAAATAAATATAAACCCTAAAATAGCTACAATATAATTATAATTTATATTGTAGCTATATTAGGGTTTATTTTACAGGTAAGTATTTAGCATTAAATAGCAAATTTATTTAATAAGAGTTAATTTATTTCGTTAGATTTAAATTATATTTAATTTAGGGGGGTGTTAGTGTTAGGGTTAGACTTAGCTATAGGGGTTAATAAATTTATTAGAGTAGCGGTGAGGTCCGGTCGGCAGATTAGGGGTTAATTATTGTAGGTAGGTGGAGGTGACGGGGGTGGCAGATTAGGGGTTAATAAATATAATATAGGGGTCGGCGGTGTTAGGGGCAGCAGATTAGGGGTACATAGGGATAATGTAGGTTGCGGCATTGTACGGAGCGGCAGATTAGGGGTTAAAAAAATATGCAGGGGTCAGCGATAGCGGGGCAGCAGATTAGGGGTTAATAAATGTAAGGTTAGGGGTGTTTAGACTCGGGGTACATGTTAGGGTGTTAGATGCAGACTTAGGAAGTGTTTCCCCATAGGAAACAATGGGGCTGCGTTAGGAGCTTAACGCTGCTTTTTTGCAGGTGTTTTTTTTCAGCTCAAACTGCCCCATTGTTTCCTATGGGGGAATCGTGCACGAGCACCCCTGGTATTGAGAGTTGCAGTGGCGGTAAATTATGCTCTATGCTCCCTTTTTGGAGCCTAACGCAGCCATTCTGTGAACTCTAAATACCAGCGGTATTTAACAGGTGCGGGGGAAAAAAAGCATGCGTTAGCTACGCGGGTCGTTACCGACAAAACTCTAAATCTAGGCGTATAGGTTTTACCTATATAATACATGGGACAGTTGCAGGATACTATATACCCTATACCTTCAGATCTACAGTTTATTTTGCCAATAATGTTATGGGTTAATCCCCATTTATCCACAAAATATGAAACTTGTTGCATATTTTTGCAGACTGAACATCGTCTGCATTTCACATTACCATCTTTTTGGGAAATTTTGCTAAGCCAATTTTGTCCTTCATACCTGATGTAGTGGCTAGAGACTAATCTATCTTTTATATTTAGGGCTTTTCTTGGTGTCATAAGAGGTCTATCCCCAACTATTTGTTTTATTTCATTATCAAGAGTTAAGACATCCCAATGTTTTTGCATAATTGCTCTTATGTCATTCCATTTATTGTTATATTGACTAATAAATCTGATAATTGACTCTGAGGCAATAACTTTATCTTTATATAGTAGTACATCTCTTGTCTGTTGTCTAGCTGTATTGAACGCTTTTTTTTAAAACAGTATGTGAGTACTAGGTCATACAAATTTAAAGAAAAGTTATACATTTATGCCAGCTTTATCTATGGTCCCCAGTGTACACAACTTTGTAAAACTAGTTGAAAAAGACATATCATATCAGAGTTGGACAGTAGGACTGGATTCCAGGATAATTTAACTGTTAAACAAAGACAAGCAATAAAAAAATCTTAGAAATGACAATTCTATTACCATTAAGGGCTAGATTTATTATAGCTGAGGCGTACAGGGGCGCGTATACGCGCCCCTGTACGCCTCAGCTCACCTGTGGCTGGGCGAAATTACCCGCAGGTATTTGGCATTACACATGAGCGCAATTTTGTGCTCGCGTGCAATCCCGCCCCCTGCCCGCGCACAGCCAATCACGCACGGGCAGGAGCTGTCAATCTCCTCGGTCGGACTCGACCGAGGAGATTGAATTTCGCCAGTTTAGAGGTGGTGAAGAGCGTTATCAAGCAGCGGTCTGGTGACCGCTGCTTGATAAATCACGGCGAGCAAGTTCTTGTGAGAACTTGCTGCCGTAGGGTTCCCGTATCATCCTCAAAGCTGGAAAAGGTAACTTTTTTATCCTCATTCTTCCTCTTGTTTTTACTTCTGAAATTTCGACTGGTTACATTCCAGCTGTAGACAACATTCAACTCGTAATCTTTACTGTCCCGATTGTACTTTTTCATCTTGGTTTCTGTTAACTCATCATCCAGTGTACTGATAGTTGTTTTCAGCTGGGTCTCGTAATCCTTGTACTTTTTATCACTTTCAAACTGTTTACAGTTCTCTTTTATTTCTGTTTCATCAAAGTGAGTGAGCATTGGCTCAGTGTGTTATTCCACTCGGACATAAAGTCCGGACGCTGTTATGCATAGGCCGGATATTTCTTCATCCGGAGGCCCCTCGGGATTTTTTCTTCCTGTATATATAGTTTAAGAAACTCCATATCCCACCACAGTTTCAACTCCTTAACCTCTTTTTTCTCTCTCAGAACAAATAAAGAACTTAGACCGTCAGGATACTCACCTCCCGAGACAGTACCTTGCATTAGTAAATTGAATTTTGCTTTGCGGTCAGAATAATTTGCGTCAGCCATTGTGTGATTTGTGAGCTGAGTGCTAGGAGTAAAACAATTTGAGCTCAAAAGCCCTGTTAATTGCTAATACTCTGTTGGTCGCCCTCAGACCCACTATGATTGCTTTGCACTTAAATACAAAGTATCCTGTAGTTATAGTTCAGATTTAGGTAATACTCCAAACAATGTAACAGTGTAAGTGCAAACTTGCTTGTATATAGAAAACTCTAATCCACTTATGAATAGAGAACATAGAACCACTGACTTGAGGTATAAATAGTGTAGACGGTTAAATACTTCATCAATCGGTATCTTTGTATATTCAAAAGATTACCTTGTGTCCGTTGTATGTCTCTGCGTGGATGGTAAGAAGGCTCCTTGTAGCCGGAAAGAGAGACACTCCTCAGTCTCTTGAAAAGAAAGCTTGGATACTGACGAAAAAGATCCGCTACAAGGAAAGCACAAACAGCCGCAATAGTTGCAAATAAAAGCCGACTTTATTGAAAGTCTAAGTGAAGCCCAGGTACATACAAGCTCGGGAGGGAGCACAAAGAGTGAAACGTCCGACGCGTTTCCTGCCCGGAGGCACTTCGTCAGGGACTTGTGCACAGTAAAACACTTGGTTCTTTTAAACATGTATTACTTCCTGTTATGTATGCTTACCTGTATTGCAGCACACCTGTTGTCATTAACTGAGTCGGGCAGTCTGTACTCTTGGTCTGATCGCATTCAGCTAGTGCGCGCATGCGCCACGGGTACCCTACAGCTATACACTAAATCTTTGTATATAAATCTTGTATCAACAAGTGCCGCTGTCTGTCCAAATCCTGTCTACGATAAGACCAAGAAGCATCCGCCTATGGCTGCATAGTAAAAAAAATAACAGATAAAGCAAATACGTAACAGTTCATTACTAGTTACAAATAAATACATACATTTTTCAGAACATCAAACTAAGTGTTAAAAAAATATATTTAAATAAAATTTAAATCAAAATGCTATTCTCTGCTGACATCTAAGTATAATCTCATATTACTTATTAACATTTCTTAAATTTGTTGGATCATATACTGAGAGAAGAAAAGAAAAACAAAAACTGGAAACTGAAAACAATATAATAAATATATATATATACAAAATTATAAATATCCAAATATCCAAATATCCCCATTTATGAAACATAACTAAAAATTGTTATTTTACCAAATTATAAGTACGTCATTTTATCTTATTTTATATTTCATCTCATGACCATCCGTTCCATATTGTGAATGTTTCATCAATAATGGAGTTACTCAGTATCCTCCTTGATTGGTTTAACTTAGTATCCCTGTGTATGTACATAGGTTTAAACTGTATCCTATATGTTGTTATTCCAATCATTATTCTACCTAATTCCAACCCCAAATAATATAAGTATATAGCCTTTAATTTCAATTCTTTCATTTTTCCTTGTTTTTCCTTTTTATTTATGTTTCTATTCTTTGTTTTTTTATTTTTTATTTTTTATTTATTTTTTATTTTTTATTTTTGATTAATTTGTTTGTTATTGTGTGTTGGTGCTTTAAATCCACGAAATATCCCCAAAAATGTTGTGAACTATGTGTCTGTGTGTGCCATTGCTTAGTGTTGTGACTAATGTCTCCTGTTCAAAATCTAATCGTGCTAAACCCTTTGTTATGTGAATGAAAATGAAATAAAATTGAAAATAATACTTAGTGAACTAAATACCTTGAGTGTTACTGATAAACAATGAAATAATTTAGTAATGTTTTATTATTATTATTATTGTATCCTGTGATTCGTGACCATTCGCTACACCTACTATCTCAAACTGTGTGTAATTAAAGACTATAAACTAACAGTTTTAAGCCAACCAACGGCTTAATGTGAATAAATAAATAAATATTAATATTAAATAAATATTAACGTTAACGTGGCTAGTCAAATTGTCAAATAAAAATTAAATGAAATTTTCTTTTGAGAGACAATATTATTGTTGGTAAATGTTCCATCTTACTAAAAAGGAGACTTCTTTGAACAGTTATGTAGTGTATACCACTGATATTTATGGTGTATACCTCTAATATATTAAATCTTCCTTCAATAGTATATTCTCTCTTCTTATAAGGCTAAATATTACTTATTATTATTATTGGTCTTCTTCGATTGAATATATATACTGACTTCCATTTTAAAAAGTATATCTGCGGATGGTCACATACATGTGGATATTAAAGTTTTGGAGATCTGAGATCATCAGATTACTGTACCTAAAACTACTTGGATTCTTAGTAGTGGATGTTGTGTAAAGCGGGTTAGTAAATCTTTTTTACTATTTCTAAACTATATATGTTATTTTCTACACTTGTTAGATTACCTCAATCTACAAAGTATCTAAGATCTGTGATTTTATTTATCCCGAGTGGGACCCCTGTAGATAAGTTAAAAATCCAAAAAGCCTCTTTCCTGTTTAATGCAGCTACCCTATCACCCCTTTTGACACTTTTGATAGCTGTGTCAATACCTTGAAATCCTAACACTGTACCTATATTAGTATCATTTATAGGTATTCCCATGGTATTAAAGTGTGCAGCAAAATGTTTCGCTATGGGAGTTTTCGGGGGGGTTTGATTAATGGATAACAAATGCTCACGAATTCGGTCCTTGAGTAGTCTTGTGGTTCTGCCTACATATTGTTTGTGGCACAGATTACATGTAATTAAATAAACCACAAAATTGGAATGACAAGTCATTCTATGTCTAATTTCAAAGGTTTTGCCCGTTGCAGTAGATTTAAAAGAATCTCCTGAAATGACAAAGTCACAACTTTTACATGGTATTCTCTTACATTTAAAGAATCCAGTTTGACCTTGTAACCATGTAGCTACCTGTTTTTTGCTTTTGCTGACACATCTGATTCCCTGTTTCCTTACCACCTCTTGAAGGAGAGTGTCTTTCTCCAGAACTGGTATATATTTCCTTATAATTCGATTTATATGTTCAAACTGTTTGCTGTAATTAGTAGTGAATGTAATAGGGCCTTCTGGATGTTTGAAATTTTGAGCATTTCTTTTTTTACGATCCTTATTACTATCTTTCAGTAGTTCCTCCCTACTCATTATTTCTACTGCTTTACTAGTTTGTAAAAGGGTGGTTCTATCATATCCCCTAATAACAAGACGTTCAGACAGTGAAGCAGCTTGTTCCCTATACACATCTAAATGGGTACAATTTCGTCTAAGACGCATATATTGCCCCTTAGGGATTGCCCTCTTGAGGTGGGTAGGATGATGGGAATCAGCCCGAAGTATGGTATTCCCTGAGGTAGATTTTCTGAAGGTTGATGTGGTAATCTTATGCAGTTCAAAGTCTAATTTTAATTCAAAGTCTAAAAAGGATATGCTAGTATCTGACACTGTGTGAGTAAATTTCAAATTTTGGTCATTGTGGTTCAAGTATACCATAAACTCTTCAATTAAATCTACTACCCCTTTCCAAATAATTATCAGGTCATCAATAAACCTGCGGTATAATTTAATGTATGATTTAAAAGGGTTGTCATCACAAAAAATTATTTTAAGTTCGTAATCCGTTAAGTACAAATTCGCATATGAGGGGGCGAACTTTGCTCCCATGGCCGTACCTTAATTTTGAACATAATAATCTCCTTCAAACGAGAAACAATTATGGGTTAGCAAAAATCTCACCCCCTCACATACGAATTCAATGAATCTACCATCAAAGTCTGTATATAATTCTAACATTTGCTCTAAAGATTTCAATCCCTGATGGTGCGGGATACAGGAATATAGCGAGGCTACATCTATCGTTAATAAGATGTCTCCCTCGCTTATGTCTATAGTGTCCAGTAGTCGTAGAACATGTTTCGTATCCCTCACATATGCAGGAGTGATCTGGACTATGGGTTGAAGCATAGTGTCAATGTAAGCCCCCAGCCTCTCCCCCAGTGATCCGATCCCTGAAATAATGGGACGTCCTGGGGGAGCAGTCAAAGACTTATGTATTTTCGGCAGGTGTTTAAAGACTGGTGTCACCGGGAAATCTACTTTCAAACTTTCTGCCGTTTGTGTTGTAATGATGCCTTTCCCTACATAAAATTTCAGAAACCCTTCTAGTTCTTGAGTAAACTTCTTCATTGGATTAAATGTAATTTTACGGTATGTTTCTACATCACTCAACTGTCTTAGTGCTTCCTGGGTGTATTGGGACCTATTTTGCACTACTATGCTCCCTCCCTTGTCTGAATTTAATATGACCACCAACTTGTTGTTACTTTTTAGTTTCTTTAGAACTCTCTGTTCCTTTATTGTGAGGTTGCTAGTTGGTGATCCTCTTTTCTTACTGGACTCAGTGTCTACATCTTTAGCCAATAGGTAAAGATCCTGTTCTACTAGACCTTGAAATACATCCACTAAATCCCCTCTCATTTGTATTGGGTAGAAGTTCTTGTTAGTGTTTTTATAATTAATTTTAGGGATTCTAAGATCGTTTGCATTGAATCGTGTACTCTCACTTTCTAATTTTAATAGGTCAACAGATTGACATTGATCAGAAAAATAAAAAATGTCCATATTAATGTCCCCAGTACATGCTCCTAATGATTCACTGATCACGCCAGTTCCATTGAAATCTTCTGCTATGTCATCGCCCATTTCATCTCCTCCATCCTGGGTATTAATTAGGGAAAAATGTCTTTTTAAAGTCAGCTTACGGGTGAACCTATTAAAATCTATTAACGTTTGAAAAAGGTCAAAATTCCTGCTTGGGGCAAATCCCAATCCTTTGGAAAGCACTGCTTCTTCTGCCTTGCTCAGTATTAAAGATGATAGATTCACCACATCTTCCGTTACTTCCTTCTGGTTGGTAATCTCTTCCTGATGGAGTGGAATGGTCAGATTTCTAGCTTCCCCGGTTTTCACTAGTTGTTATTTTTTGGTGCTGCTGTAACTTACGTTCTTGTTTTTTGCTTGATTCCTACTAGGATATCTAGCCGGGGTAGTTATTATCTCTTCCGCTGGCGCCCCGTTTTTTGGGGTATGTAGTTTCTCCCCCTTAGTGTTCCTGTTTCCTGTGGATAACAACCCGGTTATGGATTTGTGACTTGAACTTTTCTTGGGTTTTACACTTTGTTCCTCTGATCCTGAGTCCTCTTTATCTTGTATAGGAGTAGAGGCTCTTGGGCTCTCATCACCCGTATCATCCTCAAAGCTGGAAAAGGTAACTTTTTTATCCTCATTCTTCCGCTTGTTTTTACTTCTGAAATTTTGACTGGTTACATTCCAGCTGTAGACAACATTCAACTCGTAATCTTTACTGTCCCGATTGTACTTTTTCATCTTGGTTTCTGTTAACTCATCATCCAGTGTACTGATAGTTGTTTTCAGCTGAATCTCGTAATCCTTGTGCTTTTTATCACTTTCAAACTGTTTACAGTTCTCTTTTATTTCTGATAACTCTGTACAAGTTTTGCTATGCTCCTTTTCTTTATCTCTCAGGAGTTGTTTCATCAAAGTGAGTGAGCATTGGCTCAGTGTGTTATTCCACTCGGACATAAAGTCCGGACGCTGTGATGCATAGGCCGGATATTTCATATATATATATGTATATATATATATTTATTATATTGTTTTCAGTTTCCAGTTTTTCTTTTTCTTTTCTTCTCTCAGTATATGATCCAACAAATTTAAGAAATGTTAATAAGTAATATGAGATTATACTTAGATGTCAGCAGAGAATAGCATTTTGATTTAAATTTTATTTAAATATATTTTTTTAACACTTAGTTTGATGTTTTGAAAGATGTATGTATTTATTTGTAACTAGTAATGAATTGTTACGTATTTGCTTTATCTGTTAATTTTTTTACTATGCAGCCATAGGCGGATGCTTCTTGGTCTTATCGTAGACAGCATTTGGACAGACAGCAGCACTTGTTGATACAAGATTTATATACAAAGATTTAGTGTATAGCTGTGGGGTACCCGTGGCGCATGCGCGCACTAGCTGAATGCGATCAGACCAAGAGTACAGACTGCCCGACTCAGTTAATGACAACAGGTGTGCTGCAATACAGGTAAGCATACGTAACAGGAAGTAATGCATGTTTAAAAGAACCAAGTGTTTTACTGTGCACAAGTCCCTGACGAAGTGCCTCCGGGCAGGAAACACGTCGGACGTTTCACTCTTTGTGCTCCCTCCCGAGCTTGTATGTACCTGGGCTTCACTTAGACTTTCAATAAAGTCGGCTTTTATTTGCAACTATTGCGGCTGTTTGTGCTTTCCTTGTAGCGGATCTTTTTCGTCAGTATCCAAGCTTTCTTTTCAAGAGACTGAGGAGTGTCTCTCTTTCCGGCTACAAGGAGCCTTCTTACCATCCACGCAGAGACATACAACGGACACAAGGTAATCTTTTGAATATACAAAGATACCGATTGATGAAGTATTTAACCGTCTACACTATTTATACCTCAAGTCAGTGGTTCTATGTTCTCTATTCATAAGTGGATTAGAGTTTTCTATATACAAGCAAGTTTGCACTTACACTGTTACATTGTTTGGAGTATTACCTAAATCTGAACTATAACTACAGGATACTTTGTATTTAAGTGCAAAGCAATCATAGTGGGTCTGAGGGCGACCAACAGAGTATTAGTAATTAACAGGGCTTTTGAGCTCAAATTGTTTTACTCCTAGCACTCAGCTCACAAATCACACAATGGCTGACGCAAATTATTCTGACCGCAAAGCAAAATTCAATTTACTAATGCAAGGTACTGTCTCGGGAGGTGAGTATCCTGACGATCTAAGTTCTTTATTTGTTCTGAGAGAGAAAAAAGAGGTTAAGGAGTTGAAACTGTGGTGGGATATGGAGTTTCTTAAACTATATATACAGGAAGAAAAAATCCTGAGGGGCCTCCGGATGAAGAAATATCCGGCCTATGCATCACAGCGTCCGGACTTTATGTCCGAGTGGAATAACACACTGAGCCAATGCTCACTCACTTTGATGAAACAACTCCTGAGAGATAAAGAAGAGGAGCATAGCAAAACTTGTACAGAGTTATCAGAAATAAAAGAGAACTGTAAACAGTTTGAAAGTGATAAAAAGTACAAGGATTACGAGACCCAGCTGAAAACAACTATCAGTACACTGGATGATGAGTTAACAGAAACCAAGATGAAAAAGTACAATCGGGACAGTAAAGATTACGAGTTGAATGTTGTCTACAGCTGGAATGTAACCAGACGAAATTTCAGAAGTATAAACAAGCGGAAGAACGAGGATAAAAAAGTTACCTTTTCCAGCTTTGAGGATGATACGGGTGATGAGAGCCCAAGAGCCTCTATTCCTATACAAGATAAAGAGGACTAAGGATCAGAGGAACAAAGTGTAAAACCCAAGAAAAGTTCAAGTCACAAATCCATAACCAGGTTGTTATCCACAGGAAACAGGAACACTAAGGGGGAGAAACTACATACCCCAAAAAACGGGGCGCCAGCGGAAGAGATAATAACTACCCCGGCTAGATATCCTAGTAGGAATCAAGCAAAAAACAAGAACGTAAGTTACAGCAGCACCAAAAAATAACAACTAGTGAAAACTGGGGAAGCTAGAATTCTGACCATTCCACTCCATCATGAAGAGATTACCGACCAGAAGGAAGTAACGGAAGATCTAAATGTGGTGAATCTATCATCTTTAATACTGAGCAAGGCAGAAGAAGCAGTGCTTTCCAAAGGATTGGGATTTGCCCCAAGCAGGTATTTTGACCTTTATCAAACGTTAATAGATTTTAATAGGTTCACCCGTAAGCTGACTTTAAAAAGACATTTTTCCCTAATTAATACCCAGGATGGAGGAGATGAAATGGGCGATGACATAGCAGAAGATTTCAATAGAACTGGTGTGATCAGTGAACCATTAGGAGCATGTACTGGGGACATTAATATGGACATTTTTGATTTTTCTGATCAATGTCAATCTGTTGACCTATTAAAATTAGAAAGTGAGAGTACACGATTCAATGCAAATGATCTTAGAATCCCTAAAATTAATTATAAAAACACTAACAAGAACTTCTACCCAATACAAATGAGAGGGGATTTAGTGGATGTATTTCAAGGTCTAGTAGAACAGGATCTTTACCTATTGGCTAAAGATGTAGACACTGAGTCCAGTAAGAAAAGAGGGTCACCAACTAGCAACCTCACAATAAAGAAACAGAGAGTTCTAAAGAAACTAAAAAGTAACAACAAGTTGGTGGTCATATTAAATTCAGACAAGGGAGGGAGCATAGTAGTGCAAAATAGGTCCCAATACACCCAGGAAGCACTAAGACAGTTGAGTGATGTAGAAACATACCGTAAAATTACATTTAATCCAATGAAGAAGTTTACTCAAGAACTAGAAGGGTTTCTGAAATTTTATGTAGGGAAAGGCATCATTACAACACAAACGGCAGAAAGTTTGAAAGTAGATTTCCCGGTGACACCGGTCTTTAAACACCTGCCGAAAATACATAAGTCTTTGACTGCTCCCCCAGGACGTCCCATTATTTCAGGGATCGGATCACTGGGGGAGAGGCTGGGGGCTTACATTGACACTATGCTTCAACCCATAGTCCAGATCACTCCTGCATATGTGAGGGATACGAAACATGTTCTACGACTACTGGACACTATAGACATAAGCGAGGGAGACATCTTATTAACGATAGATGTAGCCTCGCTATATTCCTGTATCCCGCACCATCAGGGATTGAAATCTTTAGAGCAAATGTTAGAATTATATACAGACTTTGATGGTAGATTCATTGAATTCGTATGTGAGGGGGTGAGATTTTTGCTAACCCATAATTGTTTCTCGTTTGAAGGAGATTATTATGTTCAAAATCAAGGTACGGCCATGGGAGCAAAGTTCGCCCCCTCATATGCGAATTTGTACTTAACGGATTACGAACTTAAAATAATTTTTTGTGATGACAACCCTTTTAAATTATACATTAAATTATACCGCAGGTTTATTGATGACCTGATAATTATTTGGAAAGGGGGAGTAGATTTAATTGAAGAGTTTATGGTATACTTGAACCACAATGACCAAAATTTGAAATTTACTCACACAGTGTCAGATACTAGCATATCCTTTTTAGACATTGAATTAAAATTAGACTTTGAACTGCATAAGATTACCACATCAACCTTCAGAAAATCTACCTCAGGGAATACCATACTTCGGGCTGATTCCCATCATCCTACCCACTTAAAGAGGGCAATCCCTAAGGGGCAATATAGATGTGTATAGGGAACAAGCTGCTTCACTGTCTGAACGTCTTGTTATTAGGGGATATGATAGAACCACCCTTTTACAAACTAGTAAAGCAGTAGAAATAATGAGTAGGGAGGAACTACTGAAAGATAGTAATAAGGATCGTAAAAAAAGAAATGCTCAAAATTTCAAACATCCAGAAGGCCCTATTACATTCACTACTAATTACAGCAAACAGTTTGAACATATAAATCGAATTATAAGGAAATATATACCAGTTCTGGAGAAAGACACTCTCTGTGATATTCACAATCACTTTAAATGGTGAATACAAATCTATGACAAAAATAAAGGTTTTGTTGCTCTTTTCTTATAATAAGCAAGAAGAAATCACTTGTTCAACTTGTTATATAAGGTGAGGCATTAGTTTAGTAATTGATTTAATATACATGAAATTATATTTTGCAATAACACATAAGAAAATGTGGATAGGCTCTGATATAAGAACGATATAACAAGGAGAACCACAGAGAAAATGAGAGTAATAAATGGGTTAAATCACTCAAATGGCAGTTCAATAATATCCAGGGTAAAGTTGTTGCTTTAATGTATAAGCAAGGTTTTCACGCACTCACACAAGCACTCAATAAAATATGTACAGTCCAAACACACTCTCATATATCCCAAATACGTATCAAAAGTACTTTTCCAGATGACAGGTTAATATACAAAAAGGCAATCGTATATAGGATTGATACAAAAATAACAAGGTAAGTATTTGTGCGTGGAGAGCGGTACTTAGCTTGTAACCAGGGAGGTTGAGGCAGCGTGGTATGAGAGAGCTAAGAGGAGCTGACAGGCAGGCAGATTGAGCTCCGGTGACCGCTCAGTGTGAGCGCGACTTCGGCGTCTGTAGTAAGAAGTTCCGGTAAGCGTAGTAATCTGGGAGGCTGGTTCCGGTAGGGAATAAAGGCAGCAACAGAATATGCAGCACATATAGTAAGAAATGAGCTTAAGGACCTGAAAGACTTAGTAAAGTCTAAGAGCAAAGTTATTTCACAGGAGACAAAGTGAACTGTGAAGGAACAACTTCAATTTTCAGGCCCAGAATGAGGCTAGAGTGTTTCCTTAAATAGGAAGGAAGTACTTGTGATGTGCAAATTTAAAGGTATATCACATGTCCCCCCCTCAGGGAATCACCCCTGGGGATTCCAGATACGGTTTGAGGGGGTATTTCCTATGGAAAGCCCTGACCAACTGGGGTGAATGAACAGATGAATGAATGAGCCAGGAGTTATCTTCTGGGCCGTAACCTTTCCATTTAATGAGATATTCCAATTTACGTCTATTTATCCTAGAGTCAAGTATGGATTCTACCTCAAATTCCTCCTGGTTATCCAACAATTCAAGTAGGTGGGGGTGAGTCAGAAGTGCGAACTTTGACAGGATATGGTTTCAACAAAGAGATATGAAAAGATGGATGAATTTTATAATCTGTAGGCAATTTAAGTTTTACCACATTGGAATTGATCACTTGTTCGATTGGGAAAGGACCCAAAAACTGATTAGCAAGTTTTTTGCTTGGAACATGAAGTTTGAGATTCCTAGTTGAAAGGAGTACTAAGTCCCCAATCTTGTAATCAGGGCCTTGTCCATGAGTTAGATCATAATATCTTTTTTGATAGTTTTTTGCTTCCTTCAGATGTAACTTCAGGACATTTAGTCTTTCTTGGAGATTGGATGTAAATTCTGTAGCTACAGGGGAATTTACTGCTTTACTAGAAAGAGATATAGTGTTAGGGTGAAAACCATATGTCGCATGAAAGGGGGAGGTTTTGATAGAGGCACTTAATGAATTGTTATATGTGAATTCAGCCATGGGGAGATAAACTGACCAGTCATCTTGAAGATGTGATATATAACAACGTAAGAATTGTTCTATGGTCTGATTCAGTCTCTCTGTTAGTCCATTTGTCTGTGGATGGAAAGCAGTCGTATATCGATGGCCAATCTTTAACAGTTTACATAGAGATCTCCAGAAAGAGGATGTAAACTGGGTTCCCCTGTCTGTAACTATGTTGGTCGGTAGTCCATGTAATCTAACCACTTGGTCAAGAAAAACTCTAGCAGTTGTTATAGCTGTGGGTAATCCCTTGAGAGGGATGAAATGTGCTAGTCTGGTTAAATGATCCACTATTACCATGATCGTGTTATGTTGTTGTGAAAGAGGTAATTCAACAATGAAATCCATTGCTATGGTACTCCATGGTTTATCCGGAATAGGCAGAGGTGTGAGTAAACCAATTGGTCTTTTGTGAACTAATTTGTTTCGAGCACAATTCTCACACCCGGATACATATTCATAGATGTGTTTATTCATGCCTGGCCACCAGAAATTACGTCTGGTGAGGTCAATGGTTTTTTGGATTCCCGGATGTCCAGAAATGATATCATCATGGGTATGTGAGAGGACTGATGATCTGATACTCTCGGGTACATATAATTGATTGTTATGATAGTATAGGCCGGTTTGAGGGTCTTTGGAACAATACTGGTGAGGTATTGTATCTTCTTTTAAGGCATTATGTACTTCTTGTTCTATAGGTGTGAGGACACCAATGAACTTTTCAGGTGAGATAGTATAATTGGGTGGATCATGGGGTGAAGTTTCTGATATTCTAGATAGAGCATCAGCTTTCGTATTTTGAGTTCCTGGTTTGTAGGTGATGATGAAGTTAAAGCGGTCTAAGAATAAAGACCATCTTGCTTGTCTGGCTGTCAAAGTTTTGTTCTTCTTCAAGTATTCAAGGTTCTTATGGTCAGTAAATATTATGAAGGGAAGTTTTGATCCTTCTAAGAGGTGTCTCCATTGTTCTAGAGCACTCTTTATAGCCAGAAGTTCCTTATCACCCACACTATAGTTAACTTCAGCACTAGTTAATGTTCTGGAGAAAAAAGCGATTGGGTGAATTTCACCATCATCACCTTACTTTTGAGAAAGTACTGCTCCAATGCCAGTGTTTGAGGCATCCACTTCGAGTTGGAATTGAGCTTCAAAATTGGGGAGCGAAAGTATTGGAGCAGTAGTGAATAGTTCTTTAAGAGTATCAAAGGTTTCTTGTGCTTTGTCAGACCACTTGAATTTTTGATTAACACTGGTTAATTGGGTTAGTGGTCTGACTATTGAAGAAATTTTTTTAATAAACTTTCGGTAAAAATTGGCGAAACCAATGAAGCGTTGCAGTGATTTTACAGTGGTGGGAATAGGCCAATCAATAATAGCAGAAATCTTTTCAGGATCCATTTGTATTTTATTAGGAGTGAGTATATAACCTAAGAATTTTATCTTAGAAACATGGAACACGCATTTTTCTAACTTTGCGTATAATTTGTGTTCCTTAAGACGAGTAAGTACCCATCTTACATGCTTTTCGTGTTCAGAGGGAGTTTTGGAATATATCAAGATGTCATCTAAGTATATGATAACACAAATGTCCATGAGATCATGGAATATTTCATTAATAAAATGCTGAAAGGTTGCGGGAGCATTGCTCAGACCAAACGGCATCACATTATATTGGAAAAGCCCGTAGCGGGTTCTAAAGGCGGTTTTCCATTCATGACCTTCTTTCATACGTATGAGGTTATAAGCCCCCTTAAGGTCAAGTTTGGAATAGATAGTTGCTTCATTCAATCGTTCTAATAATTCAGGTATAAGTGGTAGAGGGTATCTGTTTTTAATAGTTATTTCATTTAAAGCTCTATAATCAATGATAGGTCTTATAGTATCGTCTTTATTACGTACTAGAAACATTCCAGCTGATGCTGGTGATGTTGAATGTGATATAAAACCCTTTCGGAGGTTGTCGTCGAGATAAGAGCGTAAATAAGTTAACTCTTCTTGTGATAATGGGTATATTTTACCGTGAGGTATTTGAGACCCAGGTATTAGATCAATAGGGCAGTCAAATTCCCTATGAGGAGGGAGATTTTCTGCTTCTTTTAAGTCAAACACCTCTGCCAGATCCTGATAAATTTCTGGTAGTTCTTTTTCTATGGTAGAGATTAGCTGAAAAGGATAACAGGTATTTAAACAGTATGGTGATTCTAAAGTTAGCTGTGTGCTTGACCAGTCAATGCTGGGATTATGTTTGTTTAACCAAGAAAATCCTAGAATAAGAGTATGCATATGGATAGTGATTAAATCAAAGGACAGATATTCAGTATGGCCTTTATCAGTAGTCACTAAAAGTGGTATTGTTTGATGTGTAATGGGACCATTTTGTATGTGTGTGCCGTCAATGAGTTTAACAGATACTGGTTGTGCCTTGCAAACAATAGGGATTTTATTTAATTTAACAAAAGAGATATCAATATAATTTCCGGCTGCCCCAGAATCGATCAACGCTTTAGATCGTATGTTTTTCTGATCCCACTGTAAAGAAAGATCAACAGTCAGTTGAGGGTTTTGAGCACGGAGTAAAATATTATGTTTTATAAGCATCTTACCCTTTTTTTGTCTTAGAAGAATTGGGCAGTTTGAGACGGAATGTTCCTTTTGCCCACAATATAAACAAAGGTTTTCAGATTTACATCTGGCCTTTTCTTTGGGTGTAAGGGGTCCCCTTATAGCTCCAATTTCCATTGGAGTTTGATTAGATGTACCCTTTTCCTGGGTTGGAGTGTAATGATATGAACGTTGCGGTGTTCCATCAAAAGAAGCCCTTTCAGCCTTCCTTTCGCGTAGTCTACGATCCAGAGTTGTGCTCAATTTTATGAGACCGTTTAAAGATTCAGGCATCTCCAAGCGGGACAACTCATCTTTTAAAGATTCAGAAAGTCCCAATCTGAATTGGTTCTTTAAGCTTATTTCATTCCACTTAGAATCATCAATCCACATTTGGAACTCAGTGATGTATTCTTCTACGTTCCTTTTTCCTTGTTTCAAAGATCTTAGTTTTGTTTCTGCAGTGATCTGAGTGTGAGAGTCCTCATATAAGGATGTCATTGCTAGAAAAAATTCTTCCAAAGAATCAAGTATTGGATGGTTATTCTCAAAAAATCTATTAGCCCATGAGCGGGGCTCCCCCTGGAGGAAAGAGATAGTGGTGCATACTTTGATTCTTTCAGAATGATAAGTCTTAGGCCTAAGTGAGAAAAGTAAATTACAAGCATTTTTAAAATCTCTATATTCACTTCGTTTACCAGTGAAGGTTTGTGGGTAATTAATATGTGGTTCAGGTGTTTCTAAACTTTTCACAGGTAAACATTCTTTTACTAGTGTTTTAAGTGCCTTGTTTTCTGTTTGTAATTCAGTTAAAGCCCTTGCTAAGTATTCCAATTTTTGATTGATATTAGTGATTTCATTCTTTATTTCACTGGGATCCATATTTATTATTAGTGGTTATGTCCTATATTTTATAGGCCTGAAAATTCTGTGATATTCACAATCACTTTAAATGGTGAATACAAATCTATGACAAAAATAAAGGTTTTGTTGCTCTTTTCTTATAATAAGCAAGAAGAAATCACTTGTTCAACTTGTTATATAAGGTGAGGCATTAGTTTAGTAATTGATTTAATATACATGAAATTATATTTTGCAATAACACATAAGAAAATGTGGATAGGCTCTGATATAAGAACGATATAACAAGGAGAACCACAGAGAAAATGAGAGTAATAAATGGGTTAAATCACTCAAATGGCAGTTCAATAATATCCAGGGTAAAGTTGTTGCTTTAATGTATAAGCAAGGTTTTCACGCACTCACACAAGCACTCAATAAAATATGTACAGTCCAAACACACTCTCATATATCCCAAATACGTATCAAAAGTACTTTTCCAGATGACAGGTTAATATACAAAAAGGCAATCGTATATAGGATTGATACAAAAATAACAAGGTAAGTATTTGTGCGTGGAGAGCGGTACTTAGCTTGTAACCAGGGAGGTTGAGGCAGCGTGGTATGAGAGAGCTAAGAGGAGCTGACAGGCAGGCAGATTGAGCTCCGGTGACCGCTCAGTGTGAGCGCGACTTCGGCGTCTGTAGTAAGAAGTTCCGGTAAGCGTAGTAATCTGGGAGGCTGGTTCCGGTAGGGAATAAAGGCAGCAACAGAATATGCAGCGCATATAGTAAGAAATGAGCTTAAGGACCTGAAAGACTTAGTAAAGTCTAAGAGCAAAGTTATTTCACAGGAGACAAAGTGAACTGTGAAGGAACAACTTCAATTTTCAGGCCCAGAATGAGGCTAGAGTGTTTCCTTAAATAGGAAGGAAGTACTTGTGATGTGCAAATTTAAAGGTATATCACACTCTCCTTCAAGAGGTGGTAAGGAAACAGGGAACGTGTCAGCAAAAGAGCTAAGACAATTGGAAACCAATTAACAAGGGATTTCTCCAAAAAACAGGTAGCTACATGGTTACAAGGTCAAACTGGATTCTTTAAATGTAAGAGAATACCATGTAAAAGTTGTGACTTTGTCATTTCAGGAGATTCTTTTAAATCTACTGCAACGGGCAAAACCTTTGAAATTAGACATAGAATGACTTGTCATTCCAATTTTGTGGTTTATTTAATTACATGTAATCTGTGCCACAAACAATATGTAGGCAGAACCACAAGACTACTCAAGGACCGAATTCGTGAGCATTTGTTATCCATTAAGCAAAACCCCCCGAAAACTCCCATAGCAAAACATTTTGCTGCACACTTTAATACCATGGGAATACCTATAAATGATACTAATACAGGCACAGTGTTAGGATTTCAAGGTATTGACACAGCTATCAAAAGTGTCAAAGGGGGTGATAGGGTAGCTGCATTAAACAGGAAAGAGGCTTTTTGGATTTTTAACTTATCTACAGGGGTCCCACTCGGGATAAATAAAATCACAGATCTTAGATACTTTGTAGATTGAGGTAATCTAACAAGTGTAGAAAATAACATATATAGTTTAGAAATAGTAAAAAAGATTTACTAACCTGCCTTACACAACATCCACTACTAAGAATCCAAGTAGTTTTAGGTACAGTAATCTGATGATCTCAGATCTCCAAAACTTTAATACCCCCATGTATGTGACCATCCGCAGATATACTTTTTAAAATGGAAGTCAGTATATATATTCAATCGAAGAAGACCAATAATAATAATAAGTAATATTTAGCCTTATAAGAAGAGAGAATATACTATTGAAGGAAGATTTAATATATTAGAGGTATACACCATAAATATCAGTGGTATACACTACATAACTGTTCAAAGAAGTCTCCTTTTTAGTAAGATGGAACATTTACCAACAATAATATTGTCTCTCAAAAGAAAATTTCATTTACTTTTTAATTTTTATTTGACAATTTCACTAGCCACGTTAACGTTAATATTTATTTAATATTAATATTTATTTATTTATTCACATTAAGCCGTTGGTTGGCTTAAAACTGTTAGTTTATAGTCTTTAAGTACACACAGTTTGAGATAGTAGGTGTAGCGAATGGTCACGAATCACAGGATACAATAATAATAATAATAAAACATTACTAAATTATTTCATTGTTTATCAGTAACACTCCAGGTATTTAGTTCACTAAGTATTATTTTCAATTTTATTTCATTTTCATTCACATAACAATGGTTTAGCACGATTAGATTTTGAACAGGAGACATTAGTCACAACACTAAGCAATGGCACACACAGACACGTAGTTCACAACATTTTTGGGGATATTTCGTGGATTTAAAGCACCAACACACAATAACAAACAAATTAATAAAAAAAAAAAACAAAAAAAAAACAAAAAAAAAAAAAAAAGAATAGTAACATAAATAAAAAGGAAAAACAAGGAAAAATGAAAGAATTGAAATTAAAGGCTATATACTTATATTATTTGGGGTTGGAATTAGGTAGAATAATGATTGGAATAACAACATATAGGATACAGTTTAAATCTATGTACATACACAGGGATATTAAGTTAAACCAATCAAGGAGGATACTGAGTAACTCCATTATTGATGAAACATTCACAATATGGAACGGATGGTCATGAGATGAAATATAAAATAAGATAAAATGACATACTTATAATTTGGTAAAATAACAATTTTTAGTTATGTTTCATAAATGGGGATATTTGGATATGTGGATATTTATATTTATGTATATATATATTTATTATATTGTTTTCAGTTTCCAGTTTTTGTTTTTCTTTTCTTCTCTCAGTATATGATCCAACAAATTTAAGAAATGTTAATAAGTAATATGAGATTATACTTAGATGTCAGCAGAGAATAGCATTTTGATTTAAATTTTATTTAAATATATTTTTTTAACACTTAGTTTGATGTTCTGAAAAATGTATGTATTTATTTGTAACTAGTAATGAACTGTTACGTATTTGCTGTATCTGTTAAATTTTTTTACTATGCAGCCATAGGCGGATGCTTCTTGGTCTTATCGTAGACAGGATTTGGACAGACAGCGGCACTTGTTGATACAAGATTTATATACAAAGATTTAGTGTATAGCTGTGGGGTACCCGTGGCGCATGCGCTCACTAGCTGAATGCGATCAGACCAAGAGTACAGACTGCCCGACTCAGTTAATGACAACAGGTGTGCTGCAATACAGGTAAGCATACGTAACAGGAAGTAATACATGTTTAAAAGAAGCAAGTGTTTTACTGTGCACAAGTCCCTGACGAAGTGCCTCTGGGCAGGAAACGCGTCGGACGTTTCACTCTTTGTGCTCCCTCCCGAGCTTGTATGTACCTGGGCTTCACTTAGACTTTCAATAAAGTCGGCTTTTATTTGCAAATATTGCGGCTGTTTGTGCTTTCCTTGTAGCGGATCTTTTTCGTCAGTATCCAAGCTTCATAAATCTAGCCCTAAACCATCTGATAAGGGAGGGGATGTTGTAGTTTTAAACACTAGTGAATATGTTCTGGAATGTAAAAAGAACTAGCTGATACTAAACAGTATAAACTCCTAAAATCCAATCCTACTGATCTTTACAAAAGTGAAATTGATGAAATACTGGTAAAGGCTTTTTTAAAATGGCATGATTAATAAGAAAGAACCAGATTTTCTGAACAATAAACATCCCAGAACTCCTACCTTCTACACCATACCCAAACTCCAAAAAAATTGGGTCCCACCACCTGGTAGACTGATCATTTCCGGCCAAGGTGGTTTAACTGAAGGTATCTCAATTTATGTTGATTATTGCCTTAGACCATCATTAGTAACTCTAACCTGATATATCAAAGACACTCAAGATACTTTAAAGAAACTTGATGGGATTTTAACAAATAAAAATACTCTTTTAGTAGCTATTGATGTTGAGGCTTTATACTCCTCGATTCCTCATCAGAAGGGGATTTTGGCAGCTGTTGAATTTCTAAAGCAAAGGGCCCCCAATATGAAGAACACACTAAATTTGTAGGAAAGCTTCTGCACTTTATTTTAGAACATCCTTTTTTGTAGACCATATATATTATTTAATTCGTTGACAATTTTTCAACATGTTTTAATTTTTTATTATTATTATATTTTTTTCTTATTTTTTCTGTCTTGAACTTATCTAATGCTGTCAGATGGATTCTTTTACAACTGATAAGTATTTGAAATTTGTGGTGTATATGATAATCATAATATACGAGTATCATCAGTTTCTTGATTCCAGTAAAAAATCCTCTATATATGTTAGCTCATGTGGCTTATATGTTTATAGTAATGGAATGTACATATAAACATAAATTAGTTATTAATGGCTTGCACTATGGGATATGTATATTTATAAATAATGATTATAACCTTTTAGGACCCGCCATCATTATTGCATAAATAAATTTATTGATCTAAATGGTTATTTAATAATTTTGTATTCAGTTATGGCATAAAAGTAAGTAAAGCTCGCCATTCATACTGTGTATATATATTAATGATTCCTTTTGTTAAGTGAATCATAAGAAAAATATATTTCATTAACAATTAGGCAACAAATGTTGCAATCCTTTATCCAATATGGATACCACAGTTATATTGTTACTATTTCACCCCTGACGTCACAGGAGCTGACGTGAATAAAAAGGCATTAACCAATCCTAGTAAGAGATACACGGCATGACGAAGCCCGATTCAAATTTACTAAGTGCGGGTGAAACGCGCATAGCAGAAGTTATACTGCAACTGGGGGTAGCAGCTGAACCATTGTCTGTGAACCGGCAAAGTGGTTGAGACTATTTTTGACCCCTGTATACCTACTTCCTTTACAACGGAATCTGATGATCGCAAGGGTGAGTGAATGTATGTTTGCAGCAGGATATGCTTAACGGAAACCAGTGTTCATTGACAGCTCAAAGGGAAAGCACGGACCGTCCAAGGATGGGTCAGGTATGTTAACAAGCCTGATACAAGTATCCGTAAACCTCTGGAAGCTTTAATTTTGAGACTTTGCCTACATCACCCACACAATCTGGATTTACCTGTCATTACTAACCAACCGGGGTATTACTTTCACAGTCGGATGTAAACGTAAGACTTTTCTGTATACAGGGGTCTTAGGAAGACTAATAGCTCCCTCCATACTACACAGTATCTTGTATGCAAGTACAGAACACCCATCCCCTAAGGAGGATCTTGTTTAAACTTTACCATAACTAAAGCTGTATATTCCCAGAGACTGTTATTAGTGTGCACACTTTTGTCTGGACTATTGTGGAATTTCTATACCTCCCGGAATGGTACTTTGTATATAGTTTAGGGTTTATCTGTGGTATTATGAATGGTCACCTAGTGTCGATCACACTCCAACTGTGGTTTATGGTATTTTTAAATAAATGAATGCTCTAGTTCAAAGATTTTGGATGCGGTTGTTGAATTTATGTGTCCCCCCAGGTGTCTCTCAGCTCCGTTTGGGTTAACATAATGTTGGCTTTATAATCAGTGCTGGCTATATTAGACTTGTTGGTTCTTATGAACCTATTTCTCACAATTTTTTGTAGTATTATAAATGCTATTGCCTGGCACCCCTAGTCTGCTATATACTTAAGATTGCAGATTGGGGTTGATTCTTGCTCTACTAACATTTGGTGCTGTGATTGGCTTCTCGCAAAGGGCACTTTATATATCTGTGTACATATGTATATACATATATGAATACATATGTACACATATATAGACACACACACACATATATACAGTATATGCATATATATATATATACAGTATAGTCCAGACAATGTGCACTCCAGATAATATGTGAACAGTCGCATTGGGTGCTGTTCAGAGAACAAGTATAAACAGGAAACAGAATAGCACTCCAAAGGTCTTATAACAAAGTGGTCACTTTATTAGTGAACGTTTTCGGGTCACAAACGACCCGTCCTCAGACTTACAAAGACCAGGTTTCCTGTTTATATATATATATATATATATATATATATATATATATATATATATATATATATCATAAACAAAAAGAACAAAGTAACTCTTAAACCAGCACTATGGGATACCATAATTCAATAAACTAAGGCCTAGATTTAGAGTTGGGCAGTAGCCGTCAAAACCAGCGTTAGAGGCTCCTAACGCTGGTTTTTACCGCCCTCTGGTATTTGGAGCCAGTCATTAAAGGGTCTAACGCTCACTTTCCAGCCGCGACTTTTCCATACCGCACATCCCCCTACGCCATTTGCGTATCCTATCTTTTCAATGGGATCTTTCTAACGCTGGTATTTAGAGTCGTGGCTGAAGTGAGTGTTAGAAATCTAACGACAAAACTCCAGCCACAGAAAAAAGTCAGTAGTTAAGAGCTCTCTGGGCTAACGCCGGTTTATAAAGCTCTTAACTACTGTGCTCTAAAGTACACTAACACCCATAAACTACCTATGTACCCCTAAACCGAGGTCCCCTCACATCGCCGCCACTCTATTAAATTTTTTTAACCCTTAATCTGCCGCTCCGTACACCACCGCCAGCTACGTTATACTTATGTACCCCTAATCTGCTGCCCCTAACATCGCAGACCCCTATATTATATTTATTAACCCCTAATCTGCCCCCCTCAACGTCGCCTTCATCTGCCTACACTTATTAACCCTTAATCTGCCGAGCGGACCGCACCGCTACTATAATAAAGTTATTAACCCCTAATCCGCCTCACTCCCGCCTCAATAACCCTATAATAAATAGTATTAACCCCTAATCTGCCCTCCCTAACATCGCTGACACCTAACTTCAAGTATTAACCCCTAATCTGCCGATCGGAGCTCACCGCTACTCTAATAAATTTTTTAACCCCTAAAGCTAATTCTAACCCTAACACTAACACCCCCCTAAGTTAAATATAATTTTATTCTAACGAAATAAATTAACTCTTATTAAATAAATTATTCCTATTTAAATCTAAATACTTACCTGTAAAATAAACCCTAATATAGCTACAATATAAATTATAATTATATTATAGCTATTTTAGGATTAATATTTATTTTACAGGCAACTTTGTATTTATTTTAACCAGGTACAATAGCTATTAAATAGTTCATAACTATTTAATAGCTAAAATAGTTAAAATAATTACAAAATTACCTGTAAAATAAATCCTAACCTAAGTTACAATTAAACCAAACACTACACTATCAATAAATTAATTAAATACTATTCCTACAAATAAATACAATTAAATAAACTAACTAAAGTACAAAAAATAAAAAAGAACTAAGTTACAAAAAATAAAAAAATATTTACAAACATTAGAAAAAAATTACAACAATTTTAAACTAATTACACCTACTCTAAGCCCCCTAATAAAATAACAAAGACCCCAAAATAAAAAAATGCCCTACCCTATTCTAAATTACAAAAGTTCAAAGCTCTTTTACCTTACCAGCCCTTAAAAGGGCCCTTTGCGGGGCATACCCCAAAGAATTCAGCTCTTTTGCCTGTAAAAAAAACATACAATACCCCCCCCAACATTACAACCCACCACCCACATACCCCTAATCTAACCCAAACCCCCCTTAAATAAACCTAACACTAAGCCCCTGAAGATCTTCCTACCTTGTCTTCACCATGCCAGGTATCACCGATCGTTTCAGGCTCCGAAATCTTCATCCAAGCCCAAGCGGGGGCTAGACATCCATCATCCGGCGGCTGAAGAGGTCCAGAAGAGGCTCCAAAGTCTTCATCCTATCCGGGAAGAAGAGGTGATCCGGACCGGCAACCATCTTGATCCAAGCGGCATCTTCTATCTTCATCCGATGACGACCGGCTCCATCTTGAAGACCTCCACCGCGGACCCATCTTCTTCTTCCGACGACTTCCCAACGAATGACGGTTCCTTTAAGGGACGTCATCCAAGATGGCGTCCCTCGAATTCCGATTGGCTGATAGATTCCATCAGCCAATCAGAATATTCCTACCTTAATTCCGATTGGCTGATAGAATCCTATCAGCCAATCGGAATTCGAGGGACGCCATCTTGGATGAAGTCATTTAAAGGAACCGTCATTCGGCGAGTAGGCGTCGGTTGAAGAGGATGTTCCGCGTCGGCTGGGAAGAAGATGGTTCCGCTCCGCTCCGGAAGAAAGAAGATTGAAGATGCGGCTTGATAGAAGACTTCATCCCGATGATGGACTTCCGACTTCAGCCCGATGATGGATTTCTTCAGCCGCCGCTTGGATCCAGACTTCAGCCCGAGGATGGACGTCACTCTTCAGCCCCCCGCTTGGGCTTGGATCAAGACTTCGGAACCTCTTCTGGACAGATCGGGACCCGGTGTGGTGAAGACAAGGTAGGATGATCTTCAGGGGCTTAGTGTTAGGTTTATTTAAGGGGGGTTTGGGTTAGATTAGGGGTATGTGGGTGGTGGGTTGTAATGTAGGGGGGGTATTGTATGTGTTTTTTTTACAGGCAAAAGAGCTGAATTCTTTGGGGCATGCCCCGCAAAGGGCCCTTTTCAGGGCTGGTAAGGTAAAAGAGCTTTGAACTTTATGAATTTAGAATAGGGTAGGGCATTTTTTTATTTTGGGGGGCTTTGTTATTTTATTAGGGGGCTTAGAGTAGGTGTAATTAGTTTAAAATTGTTGTAATATTTTTCTAATGTTTGTAAATATTTTTTTATTTTTTGTAACTTAGTTCTTTTTTATTTTTTGTACTTTAGTTAGTTTATTTAATTGTATTTATTTGTAGATATTGTATTTAATTAATTTATTGATAGTGTAGTGTTAGGTTTAAATGTAGGTAATTGTAGGTAGTTTATTTAATTTATTTATTGATAGTGTAGTGTTAGGTTTAATTGTAACTTAGGTTAGGATTTATTTTACAGGTAATTTTGTAATTATTTTAACTATTTTAGCTATTAAATAGTTATTAACTATTTAATAACTATTGTACCTGGTTAAAATAAATACAAAGTTGCCTGTAAAATAAATATTAATCCTAAAATAGCTACAATATAATTATTCTTTATATTGTAGCTTTATTAGGGTTTATTTTACAGGTAAGTATTTAGCTTTAAATAGGAATAATTTATTTAATAAGAGTTAATTTATTTCGTTAGATAAAAATTATATTTAACTTAAGGGGGTGTTAGTGTTAGGGTTAGACTTAGCTTTAGGGGTTAATCCATTTATTACAGTAGCGGCGAGATTCGGTCGGCAGATTAGGGGTTAATAATTGAAGTTAGGTGTCGGCGATGTTAGGGAGGGCAGATTAGGGGTTAATACTATTTATTATAGGGTTATTGAGGCGGGAGTGAGGCGGATTAGGGGTTAATAACTTTATTATAGTAGCGGTGCGGTTCGCTCGGCAGATTAGGGGTTAATAAGTGTAGGCAGGTGGAGGAGACGTTGTGGGGGGCAGATTAGGGGTTAATAAATAAAATATAGGGGTCGGCGGTGTTAGGGGCAGCAGATTAGGGGTACATAGGGATAATGTAGGTAGCGGCGGTTTACGGAGCGGCAGATTAGGGGTTAAAAAAAATATGCAGGTGTCAGCGATAACGGGGGCGGCAGAATAGGGGTTAATAAGTGTAAAGTTAGGGGTGTTTAGACTCGGGGTACATGTTAGAGTGTTAGGTGCAGACGTAGGAAGTGTTTCCCCATAGAAAACAATGGGGCTGAGTTAGGAGCTGAACGCTGCTTTTTTGCAGGTGTTAGGTTTTTTTTCAGCTCAAACTGCCCCATTGTTTTCTATGGGGATATCGTGCAAGAGCACGTTTTTGAAGCTGGCCACGTCTGTAAGAACCGCTGTTATCTAGAGTTGCAGTGGCGTTAAATTATGCTCTACGCTACGATCTGTTTATTTTCGATACTTTTGTTGCATTATTATGAAATTGATAAATTTACTTTATTAGCATCTTGCTGCCTGCTTGTATTTCTGGGGTAGTTGTCAATCTTAGTTTATTGAATTATGGTATCCCATAGTGCAGGTTTAAGAGTTACTTTGTTCTTTTTGTTTATGATTCAATTTTATTAACTCTCCGTGCATGGGTAGATGTAGATGGTTAGGACTGGGGGGTTCCCCCAACACTGTTTACTTTTAGGGGACCTTTATAGTTGTAGTGTAGTGCTGATATAACATTTGTATATATATATATATATATATATATATATATACACACACACACACACACACATATTTATCAATGTATCTGTATGCACACCTGAGATCACTTATTTTTGAGCCCTTATAACTTCTGTGTGCAATATGTTTTTTAAATATTTTTTATTAGACAGTGTTATTATGAGTGTAAGTGTACTTAGTAGTGTATTTTCAAAGTGTTTTGTGCAAATTTTTATTTTCAAAAAACAACAGTTAACCAGAGCTCTGAAGTCACAGTAAATTTTTGCGTAAATCGTGTTTACACTCAACTTGTGATACGAGCGGTAAGCCTGAGTTCAAACCCTCACAATATACCCCTTATCGCTCTGGTGCTCCACTTGTGATCTAGGCCATTGGGTTTGTTAGATCGTTATGGGGAGAAAATTATATGCAGTAGCCAAATGGGAGAACAAAACATCTTTACGTGTTAAAGGGAGAAGCTGTACATGAAAAATTGCTATGATAATGTAATTTCCAGCTTGCTGTGTAAATCTTCAGCTCCTAAACCAGTACTGTATGTCAAATGCTTTATTATAATTTAAAATGTATCTAGTTTTGTATTATTAATGGTGACATATACAAAATCCCTTTAAAAAAACAAAAGCAAAGCATTTTATACCAAAGTAAATGCATGTTCCTCTCTCTAACCCTTTGTTCCCCCTCTCTCCTCTGTTCTCCCCCCTCTCTCCCTCCTCTCTCTATCCTTCTGTCCCCCCACTCTCCCTCTGTTCTCCCCCTCTCTATCTTCTTCTGTTCTCCCCATCTCCGGCTCCATATGAGGGCAGTTGCCTGATCGTTACGGACAGTGACACAGTGTGTGTCACCGTCTGTAATGATCTTCTGCTGGTGCAGACAGGAAGTGTGGGTTGGATGCGGGTGGCAGGCTGGTGGCTCAGCAGCGGAGGGGGGAGGGAAGGGGATGGAGGGGGAGGGAATGGAGAGGGAGGGCCCTATGCTACAGAAGTTTTTTTAAAGGTGACAGGGAGGGATGGGGCAGCTACATTGCAAGTGGTTTGGAGGTGCAAGGTGGGGTACTAAATGGCGATCAAGGGAGGGGGGAGCTGGGGGGCCACTACACTATAGAATAAAAAAAAAAAAAGAAAAGAAAGGGGTTTATACCTATACCTAATATGGCGGCAATAGTTAGGGCAGGTGAGGGTTAGAGAGCTCTTTGAGGGGGGATCAGGGAGGTTGGAGAGTTAGGGCAATCCTACACTGCATAAACAAATTAAAAACATTGTATTAAATGTCTGCCAGTACTTAAGTTGGGGGTGACCAGTAAGGGCGGGGGAGGGAAGAGAGCTGTTTGAGAGGGATCAGGGGGTGGGAAGACTCAGGTGGGAGGTTGATATCTACAATAAATCTGAAATTATCCTTACAGGCTCCCTAATTAACCACTTCACTGCCGGGAATAATAGAAGTTTGCAGCGCAGCTGCAATAAGTGGCCTTCTAATTACTGAAAAGCAATAGCAAAGCCATATATATCTGCTATTTCTAAACAAAGGGGATCCCATAGATGCTTTGAAACCCTTTGTGCCATGATTGCACAAGCAGTATGTAAATAATTTCAGTGAGAAACACAAAGTTTGTGAAAAATTTTACTTTTTTATTTTATCGCATTTGGCGGTGAAATGGTGGCATGAAATATACCAAAATAGGCCTAGATCAATACCTTGGGTTGTCTACTTTATATATATATATATAGTTTTGACAGGTAAAAGAAGAAAACACAAGGCTCTATTTCAGTTTCAAAGGAGTGATAGCAAAAATGCTGAAAATTCTTCGGTATTTTGGGCAAGCTTCTCTCTGAAGTCCCAGTAGTGAAGTGTTTAACCCCTTAACAACAAAGGACGTGCCCAGCACGTCATACAAAAAATGGTCGTTTCAAGCTCTGGAAGCAATCGTGATCACTTTCAAGCGCTGGAAGCGATCGTGATCACTTCCAAACGCTTTCAGGGTATTGCAACGATGCCTCAATATTGAGGCATCGTGCAATACCCTATTTAGCAAACCGATGCAGAGAGGGCCACTCTGTGGCCCTCCCTGCATCGGCCAGCATGGTACCGATTGTTGGTGGCGTGGGAGGGATACAGGTGGGCAGCCCATCGCTGGATCAGTTCCAGCATTCAGTTCTGGCAGTGCACGCGAGGCGAGAGCACACGTGCACTGTTAACTGCTGCCAGTACCAAAGATGGCGGCAAATAAGTAGAGGGGGGAGGGTTAGAGAGCTGTTGGAGGGTATCAGGGAGGTTGGGGGCTAAGGGGGGATCCAACACTGTATTATGAATATAAAAAATAAAAAAAACTTTTTTTATTTTAGTACTGGCAGACTTTCTGCCAGTACTTAAGATGGCGGTGGCAATCCTGAGGTGGAGGAGGGAAGTGGTGAAATATACATGTAAAGGCTTATTTAGGGATTCTTGACAGGTATCAGTGTTACAATGTAACTATCGCTATTTTTGAAATAAAAAAATGGTTTGGAAATAGCAAAGTGATACTTGTACTTAAAAAACAAAGAAAAACTGAGGAGCACCGCAACAAGCATTAGGGTTAAAACTCAATATTTTATTGGCAATACATTTAAAATGTGCAGGTTAAAGATAAACCTAGTAAAACCATCTTGGGAGGGTACATGGAACAATAGCAAAGGCTGACATGTTTCAGCAAAAGGCTGTACTCTAAGCCTAATGTAAAGAAACGTTAAACACTGACTGCATTAAAAACCAATCCAACAGCACTGATAGGGCAAGAGGTACACACCTACACTAATTCAGACCTATCAGTAACCTCAGATACATGGACTCCTCCTCCCTTACGAGTATCGTTCAAGGTGTGTGTGTTGCGTTCCTAAGTTCCTCCCCCTTGCTAATTGCTCTATCTATGCTTAAACATGCAGTGTCCAGAGCAGACTCATTCACTTATTCATGTTGAAAATACTGTGTTACAATCCCAGGGCCCTAAATCCCTTTCCTGGGCTGTTCTCAGGGGATTGTAACACATTATTTTCAACAGACAAGGACAATAACAGTTTAATTGCATTATTTGAGGAAATTGAATTTCTTCTAATAAAAGAGAATAAGTTGAAATGGGACATTAGAACTCTACATAAATACCCTGAGTTGGGTATTATACCGAGGGGCTTGAGACTCAATAAGTTCCCCACATTCGTTGCAGAAGATAAATCCTTCATAGAACTATGGAATGGGCATTTAACCAATTGTTCCCTAAAACTGATTTTACTAATAATTAGCTTTAAAGAAAAAGCCCTGGAGGAGATTGCCTCAAAAATCAAGCTGGTACAAGATGGACTGAATAACCGCAGCAAGGAACCCTCCTTTGCTAAATTTGACAAGACACTCCAAGAAGTGGTAGCAGAGGCTAAAGCCATACTTTTGGAAGTTAAACACACAAAATATGTCCGTGATCAAATGGACTATGATCAAAATAAAGTCTATGTGTGGAATAGGAAAGACCGCTATGCACAGAGGAAGGAACAGAGTAATGAATACTTTCGTCCAAATAGGCAGAGAGGGGGTAACAGACACAGGAGGAATAGGGGTTGGAGAGTGAACTTTTATGAGAGTGAAGGGGAATCCTGTGAAGAAGGATCAGCATCTGGTGGTGAAGACCAGCAGTTTGTCTACCAAGGGGCACAGGGAGGAGTGTCCGGTAACCAACCAGGATACACTGACGTCTCGGTTAGACCCAAGGAGGGAGAAAATAATTACCCCCTATTCTAAAAAATGCCCCCAACTCATCTCGCCAGACATCTAATTACAGAGAGGACCCAGAAGTCACAAGAGGTGGACCGAGAATCACAAGTGAGATGGGAAAATCCCAGTTGGAACAGGTTTTTCGCTTAGCCCAAAAAGCTCCTGAAGGGGGGGAAGAGGAAACCAAGGACCCCAATTTCAACAGAAAGAGGACCAATACCAACGGAGGGAACAGGGCAGGTAACATCTGAGAAGAGGCCAGAGGAGGGGA
The DNA here is from genome assembly GCF_027579735.1 of Bombina bombina. Lineage (NCBI taxonomy): Eukaryota > Metazoa > Chordata > Amphibia > Anura > Bombinatoridae > Bombina > Bombina bombina. The sequence goes on along the minus strand of NC_069499.1, from coordinate 1,434,406,198 downwards.
CGGTACAGGGAAGGAATGTAATCAACCTCTCTAAACATGAATTGACTGGACCAGAATTTGAGATCTTAAGCCTGGGCCTAACCTTTGTTCCCACAAATAGCTTTAACATCTTCAGAACTTTACTTGATGTCAATGGACTAATCAGAAACCTGACCTTAAAGAAATTCTTCTCTTCTAAATCCAATCCAATATTTAATAAGGGTCAAGTTTCCATTTCCCAGTCTCAGGAATTAGAACCCTGTGGGTCATCTAGGGAACTTTCTGAGAATATACACCTAGATTTCCAAGAGCATTGTGATATACAAGTTTTAAAATCTCCCCAAGGTGACAATTTGCCACAGGGAGCGGAAAAATTGTGGGCTCCGACCCTAAAGCCCAAATCCCGATAATACCCGATTCAAAGAAGAGGCGCTACCTTGGAGAAATTCTAAAAGAGGGTAGAGGAAGATCTTAGAATACTCTACTATACCACGGAGCGGGGGAAAGGACAGAATCTTAATAAAACAGGCTGAACAGCCTTAAAACCAACAATGATTTGGTAATAAAGGCTGCGGATAAGGGTGGAGCTGTGGTGGTGCTTCATAAAGTGGATTTTATCACAGAAGCACAACACCAGCTTCGGAATGAAGAAGATTATACACCACTTAACAGTGATCCAACACGAAATTTCCAGCGAAAATTGGCCTCCCTAGTTGATGATGGGGTAGAATTAGGTGTTATTGATTAAGATACTAAGTCATACTCAATAGTGGAAAATCCAACTATCCCTACATTCAAACATCTCCCCAAAGTCCACAAATCTTTGCTAAATATACAAGGGAGGCCTATAGTCAGTTCAATTGGATACCTCTTGGAACACCTGTCCAAATGGCTGGATGCTCTACTCCAGTCTTTGGTGGGGGACCTGTGGAGTCATCTTTTGGACCCCAAACATGCCTTAAACTTGCTATCAGACATGACTTGGAAACAAGAGTATCAGTGGCTCAAGGTGGATGTCCACTCCCTATACTCCTCAATACCCCACAACAAGGGCCTGGAAGCGGTGAGATTCTTCCTGGACAGGAAGTATGCCAGTGATGGGCCATTTGTGGAGTATGTGATTGGAATCACCAAGTTTCTCCTTACTGTCAATTATTTTGAGTTCAATGGTGAGTTTTACCTCCCCCCTCCTATGCAAACCTGTTTATGGGTTGGTGGGAGCTGTCCCACATCTATGGGGTAGGTAACCCCTATAGACAGGATATCCTCTGGTATAAGCATGTTATCGATGATCTGCTCTTCATTTGGAAGGGCACGGAGAAAGCAATGACCAGATTTGTAGAATACTTGAATGCCAATGAAGTTGGCATAAGTTTTACTTCTGAGTCACAAAAATCAATAATAAATTTATTGGACTTAACACTCAAAGGCACCCCTGAACAAACCATAGAGTCTGAGGTTTATCAAAAACCAATTTCAGGTAACTCCTTCATGCCTCCAGTTGCCACCCAAAAAGGGTTTTCCAAGGGGTCGCAAAAGGTCAGTTCATACGCCTCAAAATGAATTTTACAAATGAGGCCGAGTACGAAAAACAAGCGGATGACCTAACTGAGAGGCTGAAGGAGAGAGGGTACCAGTCAACTTCCATTCAGAAAGCCAGGGGAATAGTTAAAACACTGGATAGAAAGAAACTATTGACTAAGCCAAAAACTCAACAACTAATACCAGTGAAAAGGTGGTTTTTATTACAGAGTACTCCCAACAGTATACATAGATCTGTGACATAGAAAGGAAACATTACCCTCTAATTGCAGCAGACGATGGCCTCCAAAAAGTGGTGGAGGAGGGCATAAAATGTGCTTATACGAGGGAAAGAGGCAGTGAATTCAGCTTTGGTTACAGGGGGAAAATTCCAGATTAAATTCGGCCTAAATTGCCGCTCGACATACATTGTTTATGTAATCTCTTGTACCCTGTGTGGACTCCAATATGTGTGTCTCTCCACAAGGGAAGCATGGGTCAGAATTAAAGAACACCTAGCGGACATTAGGGCAGGTACCCTTACAACACCACTCATCAAACACTTTTCTAGATTTCATGACAAAGATGTGAGGAGCTTTAAATGGAACTTGATTGAGAGAGTCCCACCCGGTAAATCGGGAGACAATAGGTCAAGGAAATTAGGGGAGAGAGAGGCCTTCTGGATATTCAGATTAAGGACCAGGATACCAGAGGGCCTCAACTCCGAGTTTGACCTTATAAATTTTTGGTAAGAATTCTTTGCTAGATGATCAGTCATAGGATCTTTAGTAATCCTTAATCCCATACCCACTTTTGTAGTCCAACAACCACTGTAGTTAGATACCTAATTTATACACACTTATGTACATTTTTGCACAAGGGCCTATCTGAACAACATTTATTACATTATATATCATGTTTATTTGAGAGACACTATAACATTTAAGTACATCAATGATTTAGAACATATAGTTTTGTCTAGGTTTTATTAACTACAATGTCCCCTATCTGTAGAGCTTTACCTATCCATAGTGCTTTAAACATTTAGCAGATAATCAGAAATCCATAACTGTTCTTTGTATCACCCCATTTTGCTAGGCATTTAACAACCCTTACAGTGTACTGTGGTCCCATGAAAGGGTTAATATTAACCAATTTCCCCTAAACTATACCCCCCCCACCCCTCGTTCAAGGTACCAGTCACACATCACGCAGTACTAACATAGCCTCCTGGGTTAGGATCTATATAATGCAAGTCTATGGAGCGCTGATATGGCACACAGCATCACATGATGTAGTGAATGTGCAGTTAACAGTTATGATTATGTGTACTATTTAGTTTCTCCCCACAAGGCTCAGAGTATCATTCCAAAATATGAATAAGTCTGCTCTAGACACTGTATGTTTAAGCATAGATAGAGCTATTAGCAAGGGGGAGGAACTTAGGAATGCAACACACACGCCTTGAACGATACTCATAAGGGAGGAGGAGTCCATGTATATGGGGTTATTGATAGGTCTGAATTAGTGTAGGTGTGTACCTCTTGCCCTATCAGTGCTCTTGGATCTGTTTTTAATGCAGTCAGTGTTTAACGTTTTTTACATTAAGCTTAGAGTACAGCGTTTTGCCGAAACATCTTTTTCTATTGTTCCATGTACCCTCCCAAGATGGTTTTAATAGATTTATCTGTAACCTGCACGTTTTAAACGTATTGCCAATAAAATATTGAGTTTTAACCCTAATTCTTGTTGTGGTGCTCCTCAGTTTTTCTTTATTTTTTACATATATTCGGGCCAGAAGTGAGCACGCTCAAGCTGAAAGGGACCTGCAGGGGAATGGTCTACAGTCTATTTTTGTCCAGAGCTGTGGGTGAGCTGCTTAGTTAATTTGTGGGAAGGATAAAGGCTTTTCATTTCATTTCTTCAGCCAAAAAGTGGATTACAACGAGTCTAGCTGAAAACCTTCCACAAACCCACTTTTATCTAATTACCAGCAACCCGTTTGGAGGACTTGTGAGTAACTAACAATAAGTGTCTGTTTACAATTCATGAGATTCACACTATACTGTTTAATGCCACATTATACACAGCCACCAACATAAGCAATAGTTTATAACCCGTGGGAAGGTGTTATAGTTACTTTGTATTTAATGGACTGTTTATTGGGGTACAGCACAGTACTACGGTAGTAGATTTGAACATATGAGACAACTATATAATAACCAGCATGAATTGCATTGATGTATATTGATACATCTGGACATTTTTTGTACGGTAGTGACTGTTTGTTTACCCGGAATGTACTGACAAAAAAAGCATACTTAAGTATGCAATTTTGACCGCAAACTTGTGAGATTCAATCCCCCCCCCCTTCCTTCAACATTTTTGATACTTGTACTTATTGCCCTATAATTTGCAAAAAAAAGCAAAGAACATGTAAACATTAGGTATTTCTAAAATTTAGAAACTATTTTGCTTGGGATTTTTTTGGTGGTTGTAGATGTGTAACAGATTCAAAGTTAGAAAAAACATAATTTATGTAAGAACTTACCTGATAAATTCATTTCTTTCATATTAGCAAGAGTCCATGAGCTAGTGACGTATGGGATATACATTCCTACCAGGAGGGGCAAAGTTTCCCAAACCTCAAAATGCCTATAAATACACCCCTCAACTCACCCACAAATCAGTTTAACGAATAGCCAAGAAGTGGGGTGATAAGAAAAAAGTGCGAAAGCATATAAAATAAGGAATTGGAATAATTGTGCTTTATACAAAAAAAATCATAACCACCTCAAAAAAGGGTGGGCCTCATGGACTCTTGCTAATATGAAAGAAATGAATTTATCAGGTAAGTTCTTACATAAATTATGTTTTCTTTCATGTAATTAGCAGTCCATTTAGAGTCCATGAACTAGTGACGTATGGGATAATGAATACCCAAGATGTGGAACTTCCACGCAAGAGAGGGAGGGATAAAATAAAGACAGCCAATTCCGCTGAAAAATAATCCACCCCCAAAAATAAAGTTTAAATCTTATAATGAAAAAAACTGAAATTATAAGCAGAAGAATCAAACTGAAACAGCTGCCTGAAGTACTTTTCTACCAAAAACTGCTTCAGAAGAAGAAAACACATCAAAATGGTAGAATTTAGTAAAAGTATGCAAAGAAGACCAAGTTGCTGCTTTGCAAATCTGATCAACCGAAGCTTCATTCCTAAATGCCCAGGAAGTAGAGACTGACCTAGTCGAATGAGCTGTAATCCTTTGAGGCGGAGTTCTACCCGACTCGACATAAGCATGATGAATCAAGGATTTTAACCAAGATGCCAAAGAAATGGCAGAAGCCTTTTGACCTTTCCTAGAACCAGAAAAGATAACAAATAGACTAGAAGTCTTTCGGAAATCTTTAGTAGCTTCAACATAATATTTCAAAGCTCTAACTACATCCAAAGAATGCAACTATCTTTCCTTAGAATTCTTAGGATTAGGACACAACGAAGGAACCACAATTTCTCTACTAATGTTGTTAGAATTCACAACCTTAGGTAAAAATGTAAATGAAGTTCGCAAAACCGCCTTATCCTGATGAAAAATCAGAAAAGGAGACTCACAAGAAAGAGCAGATAATTCAGAAACTCTTCTAGCAGAAGAGATGGCCAAAAGAAACAAAACTTTCCAAGAAAGTAATTTAATATCCAGCGAATGCATAGGTTCAAACGGAGGAGCTTGAAGAGCCCCCAGAACCAAATTCAAACTCCAAGGAGGAGAAATTGACTTAATGACAGGTTTTATACGAACCAAAGCCTGTACAAAACAATGAATATCAGGAAGATTAGCAATCTTTCTGTGAAAAAGAACAGAAAGAGCAGAGATTTGTCCTTTCAAGGAACTTGCAGACAAACCTTTATCCAAACCATCCTGAAGAAACTGTAAAATTCTAGGAATTCTAAAAGAATGCCAAGAAAAATGATGAGAAGAACACCAAGAAAACACAATTTATGCTTACCTGAAAAATGTATTTCTCTTGTGGTGTATCCAGTCCATGGATCATCCATTACTTGTGGGATATTCTCATTCCCAACAGGAAGTTGCAAGAGGACACCCACAGCAGAGCTGTAATATAGCTCCTCCCCTAACTGTCATAGCCAGTCATTCGACCGAAAACAAGCCAAGAAAGGAGGAACCATAGGGTGCAGTGGTTACTGTAGTTTAAATTTAAAAATTACCTGCCTTAAAATGACAGGGCGGGCCGTGGACTGGATACACCACAAGAGAAATAAATTTATCAGGTAAGCATAAATTGTGTTTTCTCTTGTAAGGTATATCCAGTCCACGGATCATCCATTACTTGTGGGATACCAATACCAAAGCTAAAGTACACGGATGAAGGGAGGGACAAGGCAGGAACTTAAATGGAAGGAACCACTGCCCGTAAAATCTTTCTCCCAAATATAGCCTCCGAAGAAGCAAAAGTATCAAATTTGTAAAATTTTGAAAAAATACAAAGCGAAGACCAAGTCGTCGCCTTGCAAATCTGATCAAAAGAAGCCTCATTTTTAAAGGCCCAAGTGGAAGCCACAGCTCTAGTGGAATGAGCTGTAATCCTTTCAGGAGGTTGCTGTCCAGCAGTCTCATAGGCTAAGCGGATTAAGCTTCTTAGTCAAAAAGAAAAAGAGGTTGCCGAAGCCTTTTGACCTCTCCTCTGTCCAGAGTAGACAACAAAGCAGATGTTTGACGAAAATCTTTAGTAGCTTGTAAGTAAAACTTTAAAGCACGGACCACGTCCAAATTGTGTAACACAAGGATGGAACAACAATCTCTTGATTGATATTCTTGTTAGATACCACCTTAGGTAAGAACCCAGGTTTGGTACGCAGGACTACCTTATCCGTATGAAAAATCAGATAAGGAGAATCACATTGTAAGGCAGATAGCTCAGAGACTCTACGAGCCGAGGAAATAGCTACCAAAAAAAGAACTTTCCAAGATAAAAGCTTGATATCTATGGAATGAAGAGGTTCAAACGGAACTCCTTGAAGAACCTTAAGAACCAAGTTTAAGCTCCATGGTGGAGCAACAGGTTTAAACACAGGCTTGATTCTAGCTAAAGCCTGACAAAATGCCTGAACGTCTGGAACATCTGCCAGACGCTTAACTAGCTGACAATCCTTTTTCCTAACCTTCTTGGAGAAAAGATAATATCCTAGCAATCCTGACCTTACTCCATGAGTAACCCTTGGATTCACACCAATAAAGATATCTACGCCATACCTTATGGTAAATTTTCCTGGTGACAGGCTTTCGTGCCTGTCTTAAGGTATCAATAACTGACTCGGAGAAGCCACGCTTTGAAAAATTAAGCGTTCAATCTCCAGGCAGTCAGCCTCAGAGAAATTAGATTTGGATGGTTGAAAGGACCCTGAAGTAGAAGGTCCTGTTTCAGAGGCAGAGACCATGGTGGAAAGGATGACATGGCCACTAGATCTGCATACCAGGTCCTGCGTGGCCACGCAGGTGCTATCAGAATCACAGATGCTTTCTCCTGCTTGATCTTGGCAATCAGTCGAGGGAGCAGAGGAAATGGTGGAAACACATAAGCCAGGTTGAAAGACCAGGGCGCTGCTAGAGCATCTATCAGTGTCGCCTTGGGATCCCTGGACCTGGATCCATAACACGGAAGCTTGGCGTTCTGGCGAGACGCCATGAGATCCAGTTCTGGTTTGCCCCAACGATGAATCAGTTGTGCAAATGCCTCCTGATGGAGTTCCCACTCTCCCGGATGAAAAGTCTGACGACTTAGAAAATCCGCCTCCCAGTGCTCTACACCTGGGATATGGATAGCTGATAGGTGGCAAGAGTGAATCTCTGCCCAGCAAATTATTTTTTAAACTTCTAACATCTCTAGGGAACTTCCCGTTCCCCCTTGATGGTTGATGTAAGCTACAGTCGTGATGTTGTCCGACTGAAATCTGATGTACCTCAGAGTTACTAACTGAGGCCAAGCCTGAAGAGCCTTGAATATCGCTCTTAGTTCCAGAATATTTAATGGAAGGAGAGACTCCTCCTGAGTCCACGATCCCTGAGCCTTCAGGGAGTTCCAGACTGCACCCCAACCTAGAAGGCTGGCATATGTCATAACAATTGTCCAATCTGGCCTGCAAAAGGTCATACCTTTGGACAGAAGGACCCGAGATAGCCACCAGAGAAGAGAATCCCTGGTCTCTTGGTCCAGATTCAGTTGAGGGGACAAATCTGTGTAATCCCCGCTCCACTGACTGAGCATGCATAGTTGCAGCGGTCTGAGATGTAAGCGTGCAAACGGCACTATGTCCATTGCCGCTACCATTAAGCCGATTACTTCCATACACTGAACCACCGAAGGGCGCGGAATGGAATGAAGAACCCGGCAGGAATTTAGAAGCTTTGATAACCTGGACTCCGTCAGGTGAATTTTCATTTCTACAGAATCTATCAGAGTCCCTAGAAAGGAAACTCTTGTGAGTGGGGATAGAGAACTCTTTTCCTCGTTCACTTTCCACCCATGCAACCACAGAAATGCCATTACTACGTCCGTATGAGACTTGGCAATTTGGAAGTTTGATGCCTGTATCAGGATGTCGTCTAAATAAGGGGCTACTGCTATGCCCCGCGGCCTTAGGACCGCCATAAGTGACCCTAGAACCTTTGTAAAGAAGGGAAGAGCTACAACTGGTAATGCCTGTCTTAAAAGGCAAACCTGAGAAACCGATGATGATCTTTGTGTATCGGAATGTGAAGATAAGCATCCTTTAGATCCACTGTAGTCATATATTGACCCTCCTGGATCAGTGGTAGGATGGTACGAATAGTTTCCATCTTGAACGACGGAACTTTGAGGAATTTGTTTAAGATCTTTAGATCCAAAATTGGTCTGAAGGTTCCCTCTTTTTTGGGAACCACAAACAGATTTGAGTAAAAACCCTTTCCCTGTTCCTCCTTTGGAACTGGATGGATCACTCCCATAACTAGGAGGACTCGTACACAGTGTAAGAATGCCTCTCTCTTTATCTGGTGTGCAGATAATTGTGAAAGGTGAAATCTCCCTTTTGGGGGGGAAGCTTTGAAGTCCAGAAGATATCCCTGGGATAAAATTTCCAACGCCCAGGGATCCTGAACATCTCTTGCCCACGCCTGGGCAAAGAGTAAAAGTCTGCCCCCTATTAGATCCGTTCCCGGATAGGGGGCCGTTCCTTCATGCTGTCTTAGAGGCAGCAGCAGGCTTTTTTACCTGCTTACCTTTTTTCCATGTCAGGTTTGGTCTCCAGACCGTCTTGGATTGAGCAAAAGTTCCCTCTTTTTTATTATTAGAGGAAGTTGATGCCGCACCTGCCTTGAAGTTTTGAAAGGCACGAAAATTAGACTGTTTGGCCCTAGATTTGGACCTGTCCTGAGGAAGGGCATGACCTTTTCCTCCAGTGATATCAGCAATAATCTCCTTCAACCAGGCCCGAATAGGGTCTGCCCCTTGAAGGGAATGTTAAGTAGCTTAGATTTTGAAGTCACGTCAGCTGACCATGATCTAAGCCATAGCGCTCTGCGCGCCTGTATAGCAAAACCAGAATTCTTAGCCGTTAGTTTAGTCAAATGAACAATGGCATCAGAATAAAAGAATTGGCTAGCTTAAGTGCTCTAAGTTTGCCAAGTATGTCATCCAATGGAGTCGCTACCTGTAAAGCCTCTTCCAGAGACTCAAACCAGTACGCCGCAGCAGCAGTGACAGGGGCAATGCATGCAAGGGGCTGTAGGATAAAACCTTGTTGAATAAATATTTTCTTAAGGTAACCTCTAATTTTTTATCCATTGGATCTAAAAAAAAAAAGCACAACTGTCCTCGACAGGGATAGTAGTACGCTTTACTAGAGTAGAAACTGCTCCCTCCACCTTAGGGACTGTCTGCCATAAGTCCCATGTGATGGCGTCTATTGGAAACATTTTTCTAAAAAACATAATTTATGCTTACCTGATAAATTTATTTCTCTTGTAGTGTATCCAGTCCACGGATCATCCATTACTTATGGAATATATTCTCCTTCCCAACAGGAAGTTGCAAGAGTCCACCCACAGCAAAGCTGCTATATAGCTCCTCCCCTAACTGCCATATTCAGTCATTCGACCGAAAACATGCAGAGAAAGGAAAAAACCATAGGGTGCAGTGGTGACTGTAGTTCAAATGAAAAAATTACCTGCCTTAAAGTGACAGGGCGGGCCGTGGACTGGATACACTACAAGAGAAATAAATTTATCAGGTAAGCATAAATTATGTTTTCTCTTGTTAAGTGTATCCAGTCCACGGATCATCCATTACTTATGGAATACCAATACCAACGCTAAAGTACACGGATGATGGGAGGGACAAGGCAGGTACTTAAACGGAAGTTACCACTGCCTGTAAAAAACCCTTTCTCCCAAAAATAGCCTCCGAAGAAGCAAGGTATCAAATTTGTTAAATTTGAAAAAGTATGAAGCGCAGACCAAGACTCCGTCTTGTAAATCTGTTCAACAGAAGCCACATTTAAAAAAGGCCCAAGTGTAAACCACAGCTCTAGTAGAATGAGCTGTAATCCCTTCAGGAGGCTGCTGTCCAGCAGTCTCATAAGCTAAATGAATTATGCTTTTTAACCAAAAAAACAGAGAGGTTGCCGAAGTCTTTTGACCTCTCCTCTGTCCAGAATAGACAACAAACAAGGTGAACGTTTGATGAAAACTGTAGTAGCTTGTAAGTAAAACTTTAAAGCACAAACCACGTCCAATATTGTGTAATAGACGTTCCTTCTTTGAGGAAGGATTAGGATACAAGCATGGAACAACTATCTCTTGAGTGATGTTCTTGTTAGATACCACCTTAGGAAAAAACCCAGATTGGTACGCAGGACTACCTTATCCGTACGAAGGACCAGATAAGGAGAATCACATTGTAACACAGATAACTTGGAGACTCTACGAGTCGAGGAAATAGCTACCCAAAAGGAACTTTCCAAGATAAAGATTGATATCTATGGAACAAAAAAAGGTTCAAACGGAACTTCTTGAAGAGCCTTAAGAACCAGGTTTAAGCTCCATGGCGGAGCAACAGTTTTAAACACAAGCTTGGATCTAACCAAAGCCTGACCAAATGCCTGAACGTCTAGAATACCTGCCAGACGCTTGTGCAAAAAAAATAGACAGAGTAAAAATCTGTCCCTTTTAAGGAATTAGCTGACAACCCATTTCTCAAAAACATCTTGGAGAAAAAATAATATTCTGGGAATCCAGACTTTACTCCATGAGTAACCCTTGGATTCATAACAATCAGATATTTACACCATATCGATGTTCAATTTTCCTAGAGACAGGCTTTTATGTCTGTATTAAGGTATCAATGACTGACTCTGAGAAGCCATGCTTTGATAACATCAAGTGTTCAGTCTCCAGGCAGTCCATCTCAGATTGATTCTATTTAGATGGTTGAAAGGACCCTGAGGTAGAGGGACCTGTCTCAGAAGCAGAGACCGTGATGGAAAGGATGACATGTCCACCAGATCTGCATACCAGGTCCTGCGTGGCTACGCAGGCGCTGTAAAAAACACCAAAGCCCTCTCCTGCTTGGTCTTGACCTCCGGAGGAAATCCCACTCCCCCGGAAGAAAAGTCTGACGACTTAGAAAATCCACCTCCCAGTTCTCAACACCTGGGATATGGATAGCTGATAGACAAGAGTGAGTCTCTGTCCAGTGAATTATTGTAAGACTTCTAACATCGCTAGGGAACTTCTGTTCCCCCTTGATGGCTGATGTAAGCCACAGTCGTGTATATTGTCCGACTGAGTATGATGTACCTCAGAGTTGCTAACTGAGGCCAAGTCTGAAGAGCATGGAATATCACTCCCAGTTCCAGAATATTTATTAGAAGGAGGGTCTCCTCCTAAGTCCACTATCCCTGAGCCTTCAGGGAGTTCCAGACTGCATCCCAACCTAAAAGGCTGGCATCTATTGTAACAATTGTCCCATCTGACCTGTGGAAGGTCATACCCTTGGACAGATGGACCCGACATAGTCACCAGAGAAGATAATCTCTGGTCTCTTGGTCCAGGTTTAACAGGGGGACAAATCTAATGAAATTTTTACAGTACATGTAATAAGGTAAAAGAGCATTGCACCCACTTGCAAATGGATGATTAACCCCTTAATGCAAAAAACAGATAAAAAAAAAAGACATACGTTTTTAAAAACAGACACAACAAAACTGCCACAGCAGAGCTGTGGATTACCTTCCCTATAAACGATTTTGGAAGTCTTTTTAGCCCTTTAGAAATGTCCTGTAGTATTCATGGGACTGCTGAGGGAATCTGGATGATTCATTTTGTAATTTTAACTGCGCAAAAAAGCGCTAAATTAGGCCCCTCCCACTCATATTACAACAGTGGGAAGCTTCAGTTAACTGTTTCTATGCAAAATTTAAGCCAGCCATGTGGAAAAAACTTAGGCCCCAATAAGTTTTATCACCAAACATATGTTAAAAAACGATTAAACATGCCAGCAAACGTTTTAAAACACATTTTTATAAGAGTATGTATCTCTATTAATAAGCCTGATACCAGTCGCTATCGCTGCATTTAAGGCTTTACTTACATTACTTCGGTATCAGCAGTATTTTCTTAGCCAATTCCAGTCCTAGAAAAATATTTTACTGCACATACCTTATCTGCAGGAAAACCTGCACGCCATTCCCCCTCTGAAGTACCTCACTCCTCAGAATGTGTGAGAACAGCAAATGGATCTTAGTTACGTCTGCTAAGATCATAGAAAAACGCAGGCAGATTCTTCTTCCAAATACTGCTTGAGATAAACAGCACACTCCGGTGCCATTTAAAAATAACAAACTTTTGATTGAAGAATAAACTAAGTATAAAACACCACAGACTCTCACGACCTCCTATCTATGTTGAGGCTTGCAAGAGAATGACTGAATATGGCAGTTAGGGGAGGAGCTATATAGCAGCTTTGCTTTGGGTGGACTCTTGCAACTTCCTGTTGGGAAGGAGAATATATTCCATAAGTAATGGATGATCCGTGGACTAGATACACTTAACAACAGAAATAGGAGGGGAAGAGAACGGCACACCTGGTCTAACCCATTCCTTATTAATAATTTCTGTAAACCTTTTAGGTATTTGGAAAAACATCAGTACACACCGGTACTGCAAAGTATTTATCCAGTCTACACAATTTCTCTGGCACTGCAATGGTATCACAGTCATTCAGAGCAGCTAAAACCTCCCTAAGCAACACGCGGAGGTGTTCAAGCTTAAATTTAAATGTAGAAATATTAGAATCAGGTATCTTTCCTGAGTCATTAACATCACCCACTGCCTGAAGCTCTCTTTCCTCAGCTTCTGCATATTGTGAGGCAGTATCAGACATGGTTCTTAAAGCGTCAGTATGCTCTGCATTTTGTCTCACCCCAGAGCTATCTCGCTTACCTCTAAGTTCAGGTAGTCTGGCTAATACCGCTGACAGTGTATTATCCATGACTGCCGCCATGTCTTGTAAAGTAAACGCTATGGGCGCCCTAGATGTACTTGGCGCCATTTGAGCTTGAGTCCCTTAAGTGGGAGTCAAAGGGTCTGACAAGTGGGGAAAGTTAGTCGGCATAACTTCCCCCTCGTCAGATTCCTCTGGTGATACATTTTTTAAAGACAGAAAATGATCTTTATTGCATAAAATGAAATCAGTACATTTGGTACACATTCTAAGAGGGGGTTCCACCATAGCTTTTAAACATAATAAACAAGGAGTTTCTTCTATGTCAGACATGTTTATACAGAATAGCAATGAGACTAGCAAGCTTGGAAAACACTTTAAATCAAGTTAACAAGCAAATATAAAAAACGGTACTGTGCCTTTAAGAGAAACAAATTTTGTCAGAATTTGAAAAACAGTGAAAAAATGCAGTAAATCAAACGAAATTTTTACAGTGTGTATAATAGGCTAACAGAGCATTTCACCCACTTGCAAATGGATGATTAACCCCTTAGTTCAAAAAACGGATCAAAAAAAAGAAATAGACGTTTTTTAACAGTCACAACCAACTGCCACAGCAAGCTGTGGCCCTACCTTCCCCAATAAACGACTTTGGAAAGCCTTTGGGCCCTTTAGAGATGTCATATAGCATTCAGAGGGCCTTTGAGGGAAGCTGGATGTCACAGTTTGTAATTTTAACTGCACCAACTGTAACTTTTATACTACAACAGTGGAAATTGTTTCTAGTCAAAATTTAAGCCAGCCATGTGGAAAAAACTAGGCCCCAATAAAGTTTTATCACCAAAGCATATATAAAAATGATTAAACATGTCAGCAAACGTTTTATATTGTAAATATCATAAGGGTATTACCCCTGGGAGTAAGCATGATACCAGTCGTTATTAAATCACTGTATTCAGGCTTAACTTACATTAATCCGGTATCAGCAGCATTTTCTAGTGTTTTCCATCTCTAGAAAAAATTATAACTGCACATACCTGATAGCAGAATAAACTGCATGCCATTCTCTCGCTGAAGTTACCTCATCTCTGTAATCCCCTCAGACATATGTGAGAATAGCAATGGATCTTAGTTACAACCTGCTAAGATCATAGAAACCTCCGGCAGATTCTTCTTCTATTTACTGCCTGAGATAAAATAGCACAACTCCGGTACTATTTAAAAATAACAAACTTTTGATTGAAGAAAATAAACTAGCTATATTTAACCACTCTCTCCTACAACGTCCTTGTTGTTGAGAGTTGCAAGAGAATGACTGGCTATGACAGTTAGGGGAGGAGCTATATTACAGCTCTGCTGTGGGTGTCGTCTTGCAACTTCCTGTTGGGAATGAGAATATCCCACAAGTAATGGATGATCCGTGGACTGGATACACCTTACAAGAGAAATGTAAGTCTTCCAGACTCGATAATATATCTTCCTAGAAACAGATTTACGAGCCTGTAACATAGTATTAATGACGGAGTCAGAGAAACCTCTATGACTGAGAATCAAGCGTTCAATCTCCATACCTTCAAATTTAAGGATTTGAGATCCTGATGGAAAAAAGGACCTTGCGATAGAAGGTCTGGTCTTAACGGAAGAGTCCACGGTTGGCAAGTAGCCATCCGGACAAGATCCACATACCAAAACCTGTGAGGCCATGCTGGAGCTACCAGCAGAACAAACGAACGCTCCTTTAGAATCTTGGAAATCACTCTTGGAAGAAGAACTAGAGGAGGAAAGATATAGGCAGGATGATACTTCCAAGGAAGTGACAATGCATCCACTGCTTCCGTCTGAGGATCCCTGGATCTGGACAGATACCTGGGAAGCTTCTTGTTTAGATGAGAAGCCATCAGATCTATTTCTGGAAGTCCCCACATTTGAACAATCTGAAGAAATACCTCTGGGTGAAGAGACCATTCGCCCGGATGTAATGTTTGGCGACTGAGATAATCCACTTCCCAATTGTCTATACCTGGGATATGAACCGCAGAAATTAGACAGGAGCTGGATTCCGCCCATACAAGTATTCGAGATACTTCTTTCATAGCCAGAGGACTGTGAGTCCCTCCTTGATGATTGACATATGCCACGGTTGTGACATTGTCTGTCTGAAAACAAATGAACGACTCTCTCTTTAGAAGAGGCCACGACTGAAGAGCTCTGAAAATCGCACAGAGTTCCAAAATGTTGATTGGTAATCTCGCCTCCTGAGATTCCCAAACCCCTTGTGCTGTCAGAGACCCCCATACAGCTCCCCAACCTGTCAGACTTGCATCTGTTGAGATCACAGTCCAGGTCGGAAGAACAAAAGAAGCCCCCTGAACTAAACGATGATGGTCGGTCCACCACGTTAGAGAGTGTCGTACAACCGGTTTTAAAGATATTAATTGTGATATCTTTGTATAATTCTTGCACCACTAGTTCAGCATACAGAGCTGAAGAGGTCGCATGTGAAAACGAGCAAAGGGGATCGCGTCCGATGCAGCAGTCATAAGACCTAGAATTTCCATGCATAAGGCTACCGAAGGGAATGATTGAGACTGAAGGTTTCGACAAGCTGAAACCAATTTTAGACATCTCTTGTCTGTCAGTGACTGAGTCATGGACACTGAATCTATCTGGAAACCTAAAAAGGTTACCCTTGTCTGAGGAATCAACAAACTCTTTGGTAAATTGATCCTCCAACCATGTTCTTGAAGAAACGACACAAGTCGATTCTTATGAGATTCTGCTAAATGTGAAGACTGAGCAAGTACCAAGATATCGTCCAAATAAGGAAATACCACAATACCCTGTTCTCTGATTACAGATAGAAGGGCACCGAGTACCTTTGTAAAAATCCTTGGAGCTGTTGCTAGGCCAAACGGCAGAGCCACAAACTGGTAATGCTTGTCCAGAAAAGAGAATCTCAGAAACTGATAGTGATCTGGATGAATCGGAATATGCAGATATGCATCTTGTAAATCTTTTGTGGACATATAATGCCCTTGCTGAACAAAAGGCAGAATAGTCCTTATAGTTACCATTTTGAATGTTGGTATCCTTACATAACGATTCAATATTTTTAAATCCATAACTGGTCTGAAGGAATTCTCCTTCTTTGGTACAATGAAGAGATTTGAGTAAAACCCCAGCCCCTGTTCCAAAACTGGAACTGGCACAATTACTCCAGCCAACTCTAGATCTGAAACACATTTCAGAAATGCTTGAGCTTTCACTGGATTTATTGGGACACAGGAAAGAAAAAATCTTCTTGCAGGAGGCCTTATCTTGAAGCCTATTCTGTACCCTTGTGAAACAATATTCTGAATCCAAAGATTGTGAATCGAATTGATCCAAATTTCTTTAAAAAAACCTAATCTGCCCCCTACCAGCTGAGCTGGAATGAGGGCCGCACCTTCATGTGGACTTGGGAGCTGGCTTTGGCTTCCTAAAAGGCTTGGATTTATTCCAGACTGGAGATGGTTTCCAAACTGATACTGCTCCTGTAGGGGAAGGATCAGGTTTTTGTTCCTTATTGTGACAAAAGGAACGAAAACGATTAGCAGACCTAAATTTACCTTTAGATTTTTTATCCTGTGGTAAAAATGTTCCTTTCCCCCCAGTAACAGTTGAAATAATAGAATCCAACTGTGAACCAAACAATGTATTACCTTGGAAAGAAAGGGAAAGCAAAGTTGACTTAGAAGACATATCAGCATTCCAAGTTTTAAGCCATAACGCTCTTCTAGCTAAAATAGCTAAAGACATATACCTGACATCAACCCTAATGATATCAAAGATGGCATCACAAATAAAGTTATTAGCATGTTGAAGAAGATTAACAATGCTATGAGTATTATGATCTGTTACTTGTTGTGCTAAAGCTTCCAACAAGAAAGTTGAAGCTGCAGCAACATCCGCCAAAGATATAGCAGGTCTAAGAAGATTACCTGAACATAAGTAAGCTTTTCTTAGAAAGGATTCAATTTTCCTATCTAAAGGATCCTTAAAGGAAGTACTATCTGCCGTAGGAATAGTAGTACGTTTAGCAAGAGTGGAGATAGCCCCATCAACTTTAGGGATTTTGTCCCAAAACTCTAATCTGTCAGATGGTACAGGATATAATTGCTTAAACCGTTTAGAAGGAGTAAATGAATTACCCAAATTATTCCATTCCCTAGAAATTACTTCAGAAATAGCATCAGGGACGGGAAAAAACTCTGGAATAACTACAGGAGGTTTAAAAACTGTATTCAAACGTTTAGATTTAGTATCAAGAGGACCGGATTCCTCTATTTCTAATGCAATTAAGACTTCTTTAAGTAAAGAACGAATAAATTCCATTTTAAATAAATATGAAGATTTATCAGTATCAACCTCTGAAACAGAATCCTCTGAACCAGAAAAATCATTATCAGAATCAGAATGATGATGTTCATTTAAAAATTCATCTGAAAAATGAGAAGTTTTAAAAGACTTTTTACGTTTACTAGAAGGGGGAATAACAGACATAGCCTTCTTAATAGATTTAGAAACAAAATCTCTTATGTTAACAGGAACACCCTGAATATTAGATGTTGATGGAACAGCAACAGGTAATGGAACATTACTAAAGGAAATCTTATCTGCATTAACAAGTTTGTCATGACATTCATTACAAACAACAGCCGGAGGAACAGTTACCATAAGTTTACAACAAATATACTTATCTTTGGTAGATCCAGCATCAGGCAGCAATTTTCCAGAAGTATCTTCTGATTAAGGGTCAATCTGAGACATCTTGCAATATGTAATAGAAAAAGCAACATATAAAGCAAAATTGATCAAATTCCTTAAATGACAGTTTCAGGAATGGGAAAAAATGCCAATGAACAAGCTTCTAGCAAGCAGAAGCAAATAAACAATGAGACTTAAATAAAGTGTAGACAATAATGACGCCCAGATTTTTTAGCGCCAAAAAAGATGCCCACATTATTTGGCGCCTAAATGCTTTAAGCGCCAAAAATGACGCCACATCCGGTGACACCGACATTTTTGGCGCAAAAACGTCAAAAAAGTCCGCGCCAAGAATGACGCAATAAAATAAAGCATTTTCAGCCCCCGCGAGCCTAACAGCCCACAGGAAAAAAAGTCAAATTTTAAGGTAAGAAAAAATTGATTATTCAAATGCATTATCCCAAATAATGAAACTGACTGTCTGAAATAAGGAATGTTGAACATCCTGAATCAAGGCAAATAAATGTTTAAAGACATATATTTAGAACTTTATATAAAAGTGCCCAACCACAGCTTAGATTAGAGTGTCACAAAAATAAGACTTACTTACCCCCCAGGACACTCATCTACATGTAGTAGAAAGCCAAACCAGTACTGAAACGAGAATCAGTAGAGGTAATGGTATATATAAGAGTATATCGTCGATCTGAAAAGGGAGGTAAGAGATGAATCTCTACGACCGATAACAGAGAACTGATGAAATAGACCCTGTAGAAGGAGATCATTGAATTCAAATAGGCAATACTCTCTTCACATCCCTCTGACATTCACTGCACACTGAGAGGAAAACTGGGCTCCAGCCTGCTGCGAAGCGCATATCAACGAAGAATCTAGCACAAACTTACTTCACCACCTCCATGGGAGGCAAAGTTTGTAAAACTGATTTGTGGGTGAGGTGAGGGGTGTATTTATAGGCATTTTGAGGTTTGGGAAACTTTGCCCCTCCTGGTAGGAATGTATATCCCATACGTCACTAGCTCATGGACTCTTGCTAATTACATGAAAGAAATTAAGCTTTTTTCAAATTTTTCATCATATTTTATAATTTTCTTATAGTAAGTTATAAGATATGATGAAAATAACGGTATCTTTAGAAAGTCCATTAAAAAAAAACCGGTATATAATATGTGTGGGTACAGTAAATGAGTAAGAGGAAAATTACAGATAAACACAAACACCGCAGAAATGTAAAAACAGCGCTGGTCCCTAACGGTAAGAAAATTGAAAAATGGTCTGGTTACTAAGGGGTTAAAGGGACATGAAATTTTTCATAATTTAGAAAAAGCATGCCATTTTAAACAACTTTCCAATTTACTTCTATTATTTTATTTTGTTTCATTCTCTTGATATCCTTTGTTGAAAAGCATATCTAAATAGGCTCAGTAGCTGCTGATTGGTGGCTGCACATAGATGCCTTGTATGATTGGCTCACTGATGTGCATTGTTTTTTCTTTAACAAAGAATATCCAAACAATAAAGCAAATTAAATAATAGTCATAAATTGGAGTTTTGTTTAAAATTTTATTCTCTATCTGAATCATGAAATAAATATTTTGGGTTTCATGTCTCTTTTATGTGGGGAACAAAAGAATGTTCTTTAAAACAAACTGAGTATTCTACATCAGTGTTTGATCATTGACAGAGTATCAGCTGCACAAACACAGTATTATTATCATCCACATATAACACCAGCTATATAAAGAATTATAAGCCCCTTATCAACTACACACAAAGAAGTATTACCCTTTGCGATTGATATATAAATATATATTAAGCTAGTAATATTAAGCTGGTGAAGGCATGAATATTGTTTATTATTAACCACTCTTTAAACTATATACAACATTATTAACTTACAGTATTTCCCACATAGACCATATTTAACCTTTTGTCAGTAAATTAGATAAACTCAAAAGACAAAATCTTTTCATGGGAATGATCTTATCCATTGACAGTCTCCATTTGGGAATAGGATACATTTATTAACATCTGGGTATATTCTTTCTAAAAATGTGATGTTCTCTATAAAATAAATAATATATTTCTTCCTGCAAGGAAAAAATATGTAGATGTTAGAAGACAGGTGCAAGATACCTTTTTGAGCCATTAATCCACAACCATTAGCAAGAAGTATCAAGCAAATCAGCATAATCCCCATGACTCTGGATGAAGAATCTATAAAAAGAAATATTTTATCATTTAAAGATCTTTCAGTATAATGATTGGTTAAAGCGACATGATAGTTGTAAAATTGATTGGATAAAGCGACATGATAGCTGTAAAAAGTTGACTAGAAAATATCACCTGAACATGTAAAAAAAGGAAGATATTTACCTAAAAATGTCCTAACTTTTTAACACCCCACTGTAAAAAATGCTAGTTCAAGGACTTGCAATGGTGTGTGCATCTGGCATGTGCAGGCACAGTCATGTTATTTTCCTACTCAATTTAAAGGAGTTTACTGAGAAATCTTGAGAGAATTAAGGCTGTGACACACTGCAAGGGATGCAGCGCGAGGCGAAGCAGCTGCTTTGCCCCGCGTCGCATCGCTTCTGAAGTTCAATTATTTTATCTCTAAATGCTCAGCTACGCAATCTGACACAGCAGAGTGCTCAGAGATGAAAAGGCAGGACACACTGAGCGTGCACAACGCACTTGCGTGCCATTAGACTATGCCCCCTACTGTGCATGTGCACAAGTGCATTTTGCCGTGGCTGTGGCCTGTTTAGCACCTTACATATATAGAAATGCCCAGGGAGGAACTTACTGCAAACAAAACTATGCGTGAATTAAAGGGGTTAATGAGGGTTAAAAAATAAACCATTTTGCAGGTAAGCTTTGGCTGCTTTATATAATTAGAAACTTATGGTAGTTCATACTGTTTTTTGTCCCTTTAATACAAAGGGGAGAAGGGGTGTGTTTTGACGCTGCTATACATTGCAATATAGGTGCCTATAAGATATGCAATCCGAGTACACACCAACAAGTTGCCCAATCACTGGATGAATAAGAAGGGTGGGAGGGGTACGGATTGGATAGCAACATCGATGTGAAAGTTTAAAAGGACAGAATACCCACAATTTCGGCTTGTCAGTTTTATTAAACATTGAGAAAGGCCAGTATTATGTCCGAAACACGTTTGTTTTAGAGATTTTTTTTGTGTGTTACACGCCTGGCACCTGAAGCCGACATCTCCAGCTATCGGCCAGGAAACAGGGGGGGGTGTTCCACGATTTTATATTGGTGGTGGGGTGTGTTTCTATATTAGTTTACTCTTGCGTATGAGGGTGAGTGCTATAAGCCCCTAGTTCTTTTTGTCTCTCCTGTCTGTGGGAGGGTTGTGGCTAAATTATGTAGTGGGGTAGCAACGGACCAGTATTTTTATGGTCTGTTTCCTTATATTACTTGTCACAGTGCCAGTTATTATATTTTGTATCAGTATTTAAGGCTCCTGATACACTTCTCTTAAACTAAATACAACATATACATTGCACCATCTCATTGCCTCACCTCTGACATTGGGGGCCCCCAAAGAGCAGGACCTTGGGCGGGTGCCCCTCTTGCCCTCTCCAAAGGGCAAGCCTGCCCCTTTGCCATTTATCTTTATTAATTCTGTACAAAAATTCCACATTTGCAACTATCAGTCTCTTGTAGAAGCTTCAATATGTAACCTTGCTCCCTCATTGTAAAATGCATACAATCATCTTGAGGAATTTCAGTATACCCGTTTAAAATCTTACCACCACTATCTGCAAGAGCACCACTATCTGTTAGAGCAATAAAATTGTGGAACTCATTACCAAAGAAGGTAGTGAATGCCAATAACTTAGATACATTTAAAAATGGTTTGGATAATTTCAGGCTAGAAACAGAATTGAGGGATATGATTGCTTGTGTTAAATGGGTCACCTTCTAATTTAAGCTCAAATAGAGCTTTTTTTAAGTATATTAGGTTTGTATAGGTTAAACTCGATGGACTTCTGTCTTTTTTTCAACCTCATCTACTATGTTCCTATCTCTCATCTTATGGTAGCTTCAGCATTCATCCAAAGTTCTTTTTTCACCTTTAACCTTGAGGAATTCACTTGATACAGGTGTACTCTAAAAACAAAGTCTCTCTAACAACACCTTCTTCTGTCCTGACCTTGGGCTTTACAGAATCATTAATATTTGTTATGGATGCCACCACTGTTCATGATAGCCAGCAAACAGCTTTGGAAAGTATACCTTCTACACAGAATGACACTAAGGAACACATTTAATGATATGCTATTCTATGCAAGACATTTCTAGGCAAACTGTTTCATCTGTTGTAGTTTATGAATCCCCTGGCTTATCTTCTCAAATAACATATTTTGCTGCATTTTGTATTTTCACAAACTACAAAGCTCACAGGCAATATTTTGAAGGCCACTTCAGAAAATAAACGACATAGGGCAAGATTACAAGTGACGCTCTATTTTGCACTTTCATTTAAGCATACATTTCAATAGAAGTAATCGTGTGCATATTACAAGTTGAAAATAAAAAGTTTGCCTGGGAGCAAAACTCGGTGCACGCTAACCACAATAACTTATTCTCCCCAAAGAAGTCAATGGAGAGCACAGAAGGAAAAACACCTATCGCTCGTTCACTAACCCAACAGCAGTTATTTACATTTCACATTCCAATGTTCATCACTTACAAAATAATGTAAAATGTATTGCAAATATATATATAAACAGGTATTGGCGCACCTCCAAACACATAAGACCACATATTATCACATATTTTTAACATATATCTTAATGCTGCAAAAAATTGCCTTCTTAATATTTCTTAATTTTTAAATAAAGATGGGATCTTAGTCACACAATATGGCCATATTCTGCTCAGCCAGTCACTACTTACAAGGTGTCCCAAAATAGACTGGTCCTAACACTATCAAATTAGCCTTACTGGGCTGAATCATGCAATTCTAATATGCCAAAGTAGGATTCCAACATTATAATACTATACCTCAAATCAAGACTGCATAGAATGAGGCTGCCTGGCTTTATATACACATAGTAAAATAGCATTGTCTGGAACACACCTGAACAGGGTGGAGTGCTTTAAACTAAAGGGATTAGGTCAGACTCCCTTAAAGTAATACAACAGGGGAGTTTTGGTTAAGGACATCTAACAAAAACATATATTGTTTTATGTTTTCATGCTTATATTGTGGGAGTGCTGCCTAAATAAATATAAGACAAAAACAGGTATTGGCGCACCTCCAAACACATAAGACCACATATCACATATTTTTAACATATATATTAAAGGGACAGTCTAGGCCAAAATAAACTTTCATGATTCAGATAGAGCATGTAATTTTAAACAATTTTCCAATTTACTTTTATCACCAATTTTTCTTTGTTCTCTTGGTATTCTTAGTTGAAAGCTTAACCTAGGAGGTTCATATGCTAATTTATTAGACCTTGAAGCCCACCTCTTTTCAGATTGCATTTTAACAGTTTTTCACCACTAGAGGGTGTTAGTTCACGTATTTCATATAGATAACATTGTGCTCGTGAAGTTATCTGGGAGCAGGCACTGATTGGCTAGACTGCAAGTCTGTCAAAAGAACTTAAAAAAGGGGCAGTTTGCAGAGGCTTAGATACAAGATAATCACAGAGGTTAAAAGTATATTATTATAACTGTGTTGGTTATGCAAAACTGGGAAATGGGTAATAAAGGGATTATCTATCTTTTAAAACAATAAAAATTCTGGTGTAGACTGTCCCTTTAAGGCTGCAAAAAGAAGGCAATTTTTTGCAGCATTAAGATATATGTCAAAAATATGTGATATGTGGTCTTATGTGTTTGGAGGTGCGCCAATACCTGTTTTTGTCTTATATTTATTTAGGTCATTTTGGCAGCACTCCCACAATATGAGCATGAAAACATAAAACAATATATGTTTTTGTTAGATGTGCTTAACCAAAACCCCCCTGTTTTATATATATATATATATATATATATATATACATACACACACATCTATTTTACATTAACTTCATTAGATATATATATATATGTATATATAATAAAAAATGAAAAAATTCTATCCGTCATGCACATCTTGGTTCGCATTGTAGGTCTAACGAGGTGTCAGTTTAATGCATATGAATAATTGCAAACTTCAATGCCTGTTAAAATATTAAAAATAAAATATTTTAATATAAAATATATCATATATACTGTAAAAAACATAATTTATGCTTACCTGATAAATGTATTTATTTCCGGATATGGTGAGTCCACGGAATCATCAATTACTAGTGAGAATATCAGTCCTGGCCAGCAGGAGGAGGCAAAGAGCACCACAGAAAAGCTGCTATATATGTCACTTCCCTTACCCATAATCCTCAGCCATTCAGCCAAAGGAAAATGGAAAAAGAAGATGCCTGAAGTTTTAATAAAAATAACTGTCTTAAATTAAGGGAGGGGCCGTGGACTCACCATATCCGGAAATAAATAAATCTATCAGGTAAGCATAAATTATGTTTTCTTTCCTAAGATTTGGTGAGTCCAAATAACACACACTGAAGATAGCAATTCTTCATGTGCTCTAACCCGAGACCACGTTAGACCTAAATCAAGAAACCCAGAAGTGCGTTATGCATATTATACATTCTTATGTTCTTCACATAGAAAATGATGTAATTTTTATTATTAAATATATATTTCTATATACAGTATATCTGATAATATAAATGTAAAATACTGATATATACCTATATAGCTATTACATTTTCCTATAAGTGAAGGATATCAGAATGTGAAATATGTACATATAAATATGTAAATATACAGTTATACATAAATACATCTGTACACACACACACATTTAGACATGTATATGTATGTATATATACATTATAGCCCTTTGTAGTCAACACCTTGTGATATACCATATACTTTTTAACCCTTATAACTTAATATTTATATGAGATATTGTAAAATGACATTGCTCTCTACCCAACGCGTTTACTTTCAACTTGTAATACTCTCGCAAAATTACAAAATAATCTTGCAAAGGTTAGTGCAATACTTTTAATGTAGCCCATTATAGGAAGCAACATTTCCCTGTGCCATATCTCATTGCCTTAATTTTCTCCTGCATTCAATGCTTTTTCCCCAGCACAGAGGATGAGGTAGCCATGCCTCAACTTTCATTTTATGTTACATTGTATCCTGTTGAACACATTTCCTCACAGTCTCTCTATATTGAAGTAAACTGTTTTGAGTCTCTTTATCTTTCTCTATCTGTATAAATTCTTTTAGGTTCCAATTTTATCCCTACCCTAATGACACCCAAACCTAATTCTTTTCTCTCCTCTCCTTAATAACACAGGTCACCAAATGCCCATCTATGATCTCCTCTTGGATATCCTCACACTACCTATAGCTTAATATTTAAAAAAAAAATATGAAGCTACCACTTCCCCCTTTATACCAAATATAACATAAAAAAATCTCAAGGTGGATGAATCCATAATGGCAACTTCAGACCAGATGTCTTGGGGTAACACAGGCTGGTCTGTACACTCATTCATATCCCACACTAATGACCCAATACTGCAGCACTCATCTATGTAGCGACTTTAATATGTCCCCACATAACACAACCAAAATTTAAATTCACTCACCTTCATAACTGACTTTCCCAGCAGCCGCTTTTATGTTGTTTATCATGAATACCTCTGCAAGAACCTTTTACTTACTGTTCAGCTTTGTCAGACCTTAACTTATCTGTAACAATGAAAATTCAAATGACTGACCCAATGTCCTTCTTAACATAACTGATATACACTTTAATACTCAACTCCAGCTATGACCCCTAATTTCCATCTCCCCAATTATATAATGACCTCATTTTCTAGTCTACATCCATGACCTCCTAGTCTGCAACTACTAAAGAGACCTTTAGGATGTTATCCTACTTACAATCTACTGATTAAGGCAGTCTTTATGCATTCTGTCTCATTCATTAATAAACCTTGAGACTGAAAGTTCCTCAAATTAAGCATTGTTTTTTATGTTATATATACAGTATTATTGTATTGCCCTGCATAAGTCTCATACTTACCCCCTTGCAACTGTGTTTATCCAGTTAATGCCATGATTTGAAATAGTTCTTTATATTTTTATAGCTAACACAGATGGGGGTTTTACCATCACTAAGTAAAGGAAGTAATTGTAACAAGATTTGCACCTTCAAAAGAAAAGGGAACAGAGACTAATCACTGATTTGTATATGTGAATATTGTTCCACTGCAATACAATCATCCACATTGTTCATAAGTAACAGGTTAATATATTAGGCAAATGTATTTATTTACCTTTTGTTGACTAAGTGTAATGATGAATAAACGCATATTTATATAAAAGCAATTAGAGAAAAGATGCTGTAGTCCCCAAGCACTCCATATCTGTCTTATATGAGAGACACTGACCTGTCAGTTCTTTCGATGTCAGATCACACAATCCAAAATAGAGTAGATTCTCCGGTAAAGGTCTTTCTGTGAAAAGTAGAATTATGCCAGCAATCACTGTCTTAAACACAAGGTTTATGCTTATCTGATAATTCTATTTCTTTCTGGATATGGAGAGTCCACGAATTCATCAATTACTAGTGAGAATGTCACTCCTGGCCAGCAGGAAGAGGCAAAGAGCACCACAGCAAAGCTGTTAAGTGTCACTCCCCTACCCATAAACCCCAGTCATTCAACCAAAGGGAAATGGAATAAAGGAATAACACAAACGTGTAGAGGTGCCTGAGGTTTAGTCAAAAAAATTTACTGTCCTAAAAAAAAGGGTGGGGTCGTGGACTCTCCATATCCGGAAAAAAATAGATTTATCAGGTAAGCATAAATCTTGTTTTCTTTCCGAAGATATGGAGAGTCCACAATGTCATCAATTACTAGTGGGAACCAATAACCAAGCTAGAGGATGACTAGGGAGTGTCTAACAAGACAGGCAGACCTAAACAGAAGGTACCACTGCTTGAAGAACCTTTCTCCCAAAGAAGCCCTTGGCTGATGCAAAACTATTAAAATTGTAAAATTTGGAAAAAGTATGCAAAGCCTTGCAAATCTGATCCACAGAAGCTTCATTTTGAAAGCCCAAAGAGAGGAGACAGCCCTCGACAAATGAGCTGTAAATCTCTCAGGAGGCTGCTAGCCAGCAGTCTCATAAGCAAAACTAATAATATTTCTCAACCAAAGAAACAAACAGGACAGAAGACTGGCGAAAATACTTATTCGCCTGTAGATAAAATTCTAAACCATGCACGACATCCAAGTTGTGCAACAAATGCCCCTTATTAGAAGAAGGATTAGGACATAAAGAAGGAACAACAATTTCCTGAGTAATACTTCTATCCGATAACAACTATACACAACGCTTGTGCAAAAATAGGAGCGCTCAGTGAGTGCAAACAATATCATAAACCAATAATAAGAGTGCATATCACACAGTTAAAGTGCATATAATGTGCATATATATAACACAAATGATATGAGCCAATAAACACAAACAAAAGGATATGCTTGCTTCAAATATTTAGTACATCAGTTAGGACATCAGTTAGGAGTTGCAGTTTCCCACTAGACACAGCACTGGAGGCTGGATGCAGCTAATACAAAAACAAGAAAGGAGAAAAGGAGGCGCAAACATCTCTAAATGCAGACTGTATGTACAAGGTATAATTTATTAGGGTATTTACGATGTAACACTCACACTCAGGACCCTCAAACATATGAGGTATGTAAAATCACAGCAAATACAGGGCACTCAAAAGTTCCATAACGATATGTACAATCCAGCGAAAAACAATCTTCCTTAAGTGATCAAATGTTCAATCAGCCACAAGGGATAATGATAAGTTCACTGTAGAAGTACATGTATAAGTCAAATAAATATATATTAAAATTATCGTCAAAAGCTCATACTGCACCAAACTGTCAGGATGAAAAAAGCCGGCTCTCCTACAGCTGGTGTGTACGGCGTGGCGTAAAGACGGTGGGCGGGGCCTAATGCGTTTCATAGGATGTCTTCCTACTTCGTCAGAGGCTGCCCACACTCAGTCTCCGCCATCTTTTATTAGCCAAATCAGTCCTTCATTCAATCCTATTGGATCTCTGCAAGCGGTAGTTAAGGTGATACATAATAATACACGAATCCCACTATGTAAATATGTGAGTCATTGATATTCAGCATATAAGATAAACTTTTGCTATAATTCAAGCATGATAATTTTATTTTCACACTGCTTTAGATGATTCACTATAAATATACACACATGCATTACCCAATCAGGACATGATAATTCTATGTGTAAATCTCATAATACGCTTAATATTGACCACAGTTTGGGCTATTATCATGTTAGATAGAGAAGCTAATCCGTTCTAACACTTATTTTATTCATTGAATGCAATTTCTTAAAAGATGTGTTGTTAAAACAATATTTAATTTATATATAAACACCATAATAAAAACAGTACATCTGAAATTAATGATAAAAATGCAATAAAATCCACATAGAATTGATGCATTTTTAAAAAAATATATATATATTTGTACACAGACATATGCACACCTATAAATAAAATATAAATAAAAATACTATTGATTTGCAAAGTTAATTATCCTAGTCTATTATTAGGCATATAGGTACATTGACCGTAATAGACCTCAAGAGGATACACAAATATATATACACACATTGGTCTTAAATGGAATCAACTTATGTATAAACTTTATATATGTGTGCCCCCATACTATTTAAGCGTTCACTATATTACTCATCAATTAAACATGCTGCAAGGTCAATTTCTCTATTCATACCCTGGGGCTCCATTGAGCCCAGGGTATGAATCCAATTTAATTAATCTATTGCCACCTCTTTTATCAAGTGGAACCCTTTCAATTGCCTTAACTTTTAGGCCACTAGGATCTCTATTATGGATCAGGTTAAAGTGAGTTGAGACCCCATGATTGAGGATACCTTTCTCTATATTTGACATATGTTCCCTGAAGCGAGTTTTGAGAATGCGTTTGGTTCGCCCTATGTAAATCTTCTCACATGAGCATGTTAACTGGTAGACAACATGGGCTCTATATTTGACAGATGTTCCCTGAAGCGAGTTTTCAGACTGCGTTTGGATTCCAATTAAGACCAATGTGTGTATATATATTTGTGGTCTATTACGGTCAATGTACCTATATGCCTAATAATAGACTAGGATAATTAACTTTGCACATCAATAGTATTTTTATTTATGTTTTATTTATAGGTGCGCATATGTCTGTGTACAAATATATATATATTTTTTAAAAAATGCCTCAATTCTATGTGGATTTTATTGTATTTTTATCATTAATTTCAGATGTACTGTTTTTATTATGGTGTTTATATATAAATTAAATATTGTTTTAACAACACATCTTTTAAGAAATTGCATTCAACGAATAAAATAAGTGTTAGAACGGATTAGCTTCTCTATCTAACATGATAATAGCCCAAACTGTGGTCAATATTAAGCGTATTATGAGATTTACACATAGAATTATCATGTCCTGATTGGGTAATGCATGTGTGTATATTTATAGTGAATCATCTAAAGCAGTGTGAAAATAAAATTATCATGCTTGAATTATAGCAAAAGTTTATCTTATATGCTGAATATCAATGACTCACATATTTACATAGTGGGATTCGTGTATTATTATGTATCACCTTAACTAACGCTTGCAGAGATCCAATAGGATTGAATGAAGGACTGATTTGGCTAATAAAAGACAGTGGAGACTGAGTGTGGGCAGCCTCTGACGAAGTAGGAAGACGTCCTACGAAATGCGTTAGGCCCCGCCCACCGTCTGCTACGCCACCAGCTGTAGGAGAGCTGGCTTTTTTCATCCTGACAGTTTGGTGCAGTATGAGCTTTTGGCGATAATTTTAATATATGTTTATTTGACTTATACATGTACTTCTACAGTGAACTTATCATTATCCCTTGTGGGTGATTGAACATTTGATCACTTAAGGAAGATTGTTTTTCGCTGGATTGTACATATCGTTATGGAACTTTTGAGTGCCCTGTATTTGCTGTGATTTTACATACCTCATATGTTTGAGGGTCCTGAGTGTGAGTGTTACATCGTAAATACCCTAATAAATTATATCTTGTACATACAGTCTGCATTTAGAGGTGTTTGCGCCTCCCTTTCTCCTTTCTTGTTTTTGTAATACTTCTATCCGAAACCACTTTTAGAAGAAAACCTAACTTAGTAACAAGAACCGCCTTATCAGCTATGAAAAATAAGATAAGGCGAATCACACAGCAAATTAGAGAGTTCCGAGACTCTCCAAGCAGAAGTGATAGCAATAGGAAACCAAAACTTCCAAGATAACTCAGTATCTATGGAATGCATTGGCTTAAACAGAGCCTGCTGCAAAACATTAAGAACAAAGATAATTAGGAGAAACAGACTTAAACACTGGCCTGATTCTGACCAGGGTCTGACAAAAGATAGAACATCTGGCACATCCGCCAGACGCTTGTGCAACAAAATGGATAATGCAGAAATCTGACCCTTCAGAAAACTGACTGACAATCCCATCTCCAGGCCTTCCTGGAGAAAAGACAAAATCCTAGGCCCTACTCCAAGAATAGCCATTGGATACCAATAAAGGTATTTACGCAATACCTAAAGGTCTGCATACCAGATCCTGCGAGATCACGCAGGAGCTAATATAATTACCAATGCTCTTTCTTGTTTGAAACAAGCAATGAATCATGGAAGGAAAGCAAACGGAGGAAACAGATATGCCAGACTGGAATCCCAAGGAACCGTTAGTCTATTAGGGCAGCCTGCAGATTTTTTGACCTTGAACCGTACCTTGAAAGCTTGGCATTTTGCCGAGATGCCATCAGATCCAACTCCGGCATCCCCCTTTTGAGGGTTAACCTGGAGAATGCCTCCAGATGGAGAGTCCACTCCCCAGGATGAAATGTCTGTCTGCTCAGGAGTCCGCTACCCAGTTGTCCACCCCTGGAATGTGTATGGCAGATAGACAGCAATTGTGAGCTTCCGCACACAGAACAATCCTAGCCACCTCCTACATGGCTAAGGAACTCAGAGTTCCTCTATGGTGGTTGATGTAAGCCACTGAGGTAACATTGTCTGACTGGAACCTGATAAACCGGGCTAAGGACAACTGAGGCCAAGCCATTAGAGCATTGAAAATTGCTCTCAACTTCAAGATATTTATGGGGAGAGCAGACGTCTCCTGAGTCCATAGTCCCTGCACCGTTAACAAGTCCCAGACAGCTTCCCGAGGTCACAATCACCTAGGAAGGCCTCCGGAAGCATGTGCCCTGAGACAACACTGGAGAGAGTCTCTTATCGCCTGATCGAGATCTATCCTCTGAGACGGATCCAAATGATCCCCATTCCATTGTCTGAGCATGCATAACTGCAGAGCTCTCAAATGTAATCAAGCAAAGGGAATGATGACCATGGAAGCGACCATCAGACCAATTACCTTCATACATTGAGCCACTGATGTCCAAACAGTAGACTGCAGAGAGAGGCAAGAGGAAAGAACTTTGGATTTTCTGACCTCTGCCAGAAATATTTTCATAGATAGGGAAACTATTATGGTCTCTTTTCTAGATTCACTTTCCATCTGTGGAAACGTTGAGAAAATTCTGGGAGCTGTGGCAAGGCCAAACGGAAGAGCAAAAAACTGAAAATGTTTGTCGAGAAATGTGAATCTCAGGAACTTGTGATGATCCCTGTGGATGGGAACAAGAAGATACCCATCCTTCAAGTCTATGGTCATCTAGACCCTGTTCCCTTATAGGAACTGGAACTATCACTCCTTGGGAAGAAAGGTCCTGGACAGAAATCAAGAATGCCTCTCTTTTAATCTGATCTGCAGATAATCTTAAGAGATGAACCTGCCCCTGGGAGGAAAAAATTGAATTCTATTTTGTGACCCTGAGATACTATGTATACAGTCCAGGGATTTGGGACATCTCGTATTCATGCTTGATAACACAGAGAAAGTCTGCCCTCCACTTGATCCAAACCTGGATCGGGGCCAAACCTTACATGCTGATTTAGACTCAGCTGCAGGTTTCTTTGATTGCTTCCCCTTATTCCAAGACTGATTGGGATTCCAAGAAGACTTGGACTGTTATGAAAGGAACGAAAATTACTCTGACGAACCTTAGGTCTATTCTTCTTGTCTTGTGGCAGAGAAGACCCTTTCCACCCAAAAAATTATTTCTGCCAAACCAGGTCCAAACAAGGTCCTACCCTTGTAAGGGAGCACCAGAAGCTTGGACTTGGAAGTGACATCAGCTGACCAACGGCTAGATTATGAGTTGTGCGTTAGGCTTAAAAAGTAGCGCTGGCCGGTCCCAAGCGCTGCTTTTTAACACCTGCTGGTATTACGAGTCTTGCAGGTATAGGTGTACTGCTCACTTTTTTGGCCAGACTTGGAAATACCGCAAATCCACTTACGTCAATTGTGTATCCTATTTTTTCAATGGGACTTGCATAGCGCTGGTATTATGAGTCTGCCAAAAAGTGAGCGATACACTCTCTCCTGTCAAGACTGGTACCGCATTTTAAAGTCAGTAGTTAAGAGTTTTACACTACAACGCTGTAGCATAAAACTCTCAACTAAAGTGCTAAAAAGTACACTAACACCCATTAACTAACTATTAACCCCTAAACCGAGGCCCACCAACATCGCAAACACTAAAATAAATTTTTTACCCCCCTAATCTGCCTAACCGGACATCGCCGCCACTATAATAAATATATTAACCCCTAAACTGCCGCACTCCCGCCTCGCAAACATTAGTTAAATATTATTAACCCCTAATCTGCCGTCCCTAACATCGCAGACACCTACCTACATTTATTAACCCCTAATCTGCCGCCCCCAACGTCGCCGCAAGTTATTAACCTCTAAATCTAAGCCTAACCCTAACACCCCCTAACTTAAATATAATTTAAATAAATCTAAATAAAATTCCTATCATTAACTAAATAATTCCTATTTAAAACTAAATACTTACCTGTAAAATAAACCCTAAGCTAGCTACAATATAACTAATAGTTACATTGTAGCTAGCTTAGGGTTTATTTTTATTTTACAGGCAAGTTTGTATTTATTTTAACTAGGTAGAATAGTTATTAAATAGTTATTAACTATTTAATAACTACCTAGCTAAAATAAAGACAAAAGTACCTGTAAAATAAAACCTAACCTAAGTTACAATTACACCTAACACTACACTATAATTAAATAAATTAACTAATTTAACAACAATTAAATGCAATTAAATAAAATTATCTAAAGTACAAAAAAAACCCCACTAAATTACAGAAAATAATAAACAAATTACAAGATTTTTAAACTTATTACACCTAATCTAATCATCCTAACAAAATAAAAAAGCCCCCACAAAATAAAAAAGCCCTACCCTACACTAAATTACAAATAGCCCTTAAAAGGGCCTTTTGTGGGACATTGCCCCAAAGTAATCAGCACTTTTACCTGTAAAAAAAATTACAAATCCCACCCCAACATTAAAACCCACCACCCACACAAACAACCCTACTCTAAAACCCACCCAATACCCCCTTAAAAAAACCTAACACTAACCCCTTGAAGATCACCTTACCAGGAGAGGTCTTCAGCCAACCGGGCCGAAGTCCTCAACGAAGCCGTGAGAAGTCTTCATCCAAGCCGGGCGAAGTGGTCCTCCAGACGGGCAGAAGTCTTCATCCAGACGGCATCTTTTATCTTCATCCATCCGGCGCAGAGCGGGTCCATCTTCAAGACATCCAACGCGGAGCATCCTCTTCAATCAACGGCTAACACAGAATGAAGGTACCTTTAAGTGACGTCATCCAAGATGGCGTCCCTTCAATTCCGATTGGCTGATAGAATTCTATCAGCTAATCGGAATTAAGGTAGAAAAAATCCTATTGGCTGATGCAATCAGCCAATAGGATTGAAGTTCAATCCTATTGGCTGATCCAATCAGCCAATAGGATTGAACTCGCATTCTATTGGTTGATTGGATCAGCCAATAGGATTGAACTTCAATCCTATTGGCTGATTGCATCAGCCAATAGGATTTTTTCTATCTTAATTCCGATTGGCTGATAGAATTCTATCAGCCAATCGGAATTGAAGGGACACCATCTTGGATGACATCACTTAAAGGTACCTTCATTCTGTGTTAGCCGTCCATTGAAGAGGATGCTCCGCGTCCGATTTCTTGAAGATGGACCCGCTCCGCGCCGGATGGATGAAGATAGAAGATGCCGTCTGGATGAAGACTTCTGCTCGTCTGGAGGACCACTTCACCTTGGATGAAGACTTCTCCCGACTTCGTTGAGGACTTAGGCCCGGTTGGATGAAGACTTCTCCCGGTAAGGTGATCTTCAAGGGGTTAGTGTTAGGTTTTTTTAAGGGGGTATTGAGTGGGTTTTAGAGTAGGGTTGGTTGTGTGGGTGGTGGGTTTTAATGTTGGGGGGATTTGTAATTTTTTTTACAGGTAAAAGAGCCGATTACTTTGGGGCAATGCCCCCCGCAAAGGCCCTTTTAAGGGCTATTTGTAATTTAGTGTAGGGTAGGGCTTTTTTTTATTTTGGAGGGGCTTTTTTATTTTGTTAGGGGGATTAGATTAGGTGTCATTAGTTTAAAAATCTTGTAATTTGTTTATTATTTTCTGTAATTTAGTGTTTGTTTTTTTGTACTTTAGATAATTTTATTTAATTGTATTTAATTGTATTTAATTTAGGGAGTTAATTTAATTATAGTGTAGTGTTAGGTGTAATTGTAACTTAGGTTAGGTTTTATTTTACAGGTAACTTTGTATTTATTTTATCTAGGTAGTTATTAAATAGTTAATAACTAGTTAATAACTATTTAATAACTATTGTACCTAGTTAAAATAAATACAAACCTGCCTGTAAAATAAAAATAAACACTAAACTAGCTACAATGTAACTATTAGTTATATTGTAGCTAGCTTAGGGTTTATTTTACAGGTAAGTATTAAGTTTTAAATAGGAATAATTTAGTTAATTATAGTAATTTTATTTAGATTTCATTTAATTATATTTAAGTTAGGGGGTGTTAGGTTTAGGGGTTAATAACTTTAATATAGTGGCGGCGACGTTGGGGGCGGCAGATTAGGGGTTAATAAATTTAGGTAGGTGGCATTGATGTTAGAGCCGGGAGATTAGGGGTTAATATTATTTAACTAATGTTTGTGAGGCGGGAGTGCGGCGGTTTAGGGGTTAATATGTTTATTATAGTAATGGCAACGTTGGGGGCAGCAGATTAGGGGTTAATAAATGTAGGTATGTGGCTGCGACATAGGGGGCGGTAGATTAGGGGTTACTAAAAATAATGTAGGTGTCGGCGATGTTGGGGGCAGCAGATTAGGGATTCATAAGTATAATGTAGGTGGCGGCGGTATCCAAAGCGGCAGATTAGGGGTTAATAATATAATGTAGGTTGCGGCGATGTCAGGGGCGGCAGATTAGGGTTTAATAATATAATGTAGGTTACGGCGATGTCAGGGGCGGCAGATTAGGGGTTAATAGTGTAAGATTAGGGGTGTTTAGACTCAGGGTTCATGTTAGGGTGTTAGGTGTAGACATAAAATGAATTTTCCCATAGGAATCAATGGGGCTGCGTTAAGGAGCTTTACGCTGCTTTTTGGTAGGTGTTAGACTTTTTTTCAGCCGGCTCTCCCCGTTGATTCCTATGGGGAAATTGTGCACGAGCATATTACACCAGCTCACCGCTAACATAAGCAGCGCTGGTATTGGAGTGCAGTAAGGAGTAAAAATGTTCTCAACGCTCACTTCTTGTCTGGGTTGTAAAAACCCGTAATACCAGCGATGTCTGTAAGTGAGCAGTGAGCATAAACTGCTCGTTAGCACCGCACTGCTCAAAGCGAAAAACTTGTAATCTAGCCGCAAGATTTTAGCCACAATGCCTCAGATATCTTAGCTCCCAGTTAATAACCTGCATGGTAGCATCAGAAATAAAGGAATCAGCTAGCTTGAGAGCCTTAATCCTGTCTTGTATCTCCTCCAAAGGAGTCTCTACCTGAAGTACATTAGACAAGGGGTCGTACCAAGACGATGCCGCATTAGACACAGTGGCAATACATACTGCAGGTTGCTATTAAAGACCCTGATGAAAGTACATCCTCTTCAAATAAGCCGCCAGCTTTTTGTCCATTGGATCCTTAAAAGAGCAGCTATCCTCTATAGGAATAGTAGTTCTCTTAGACAGAGTAAAAATGGCGCCTTCTACTTTAGGCACTGTGAAACATTAATCCTTAATGGAGTCAGAGACAGGAAACATCTTTTTAAAGACAGGAGACAGGGAATAAGGAATTCCTGGTCTCTCCCATTCTTGTGCAATAATCTCTGTTGCACGGTCTGGAACAGGAAACACTTCATAAGTGGAAGGAACATAATAGTAGGTGTTAAGTTTACTAGATGTCTTAGGGTTAACAACTACAGGCGTATCGGAGTCGTCCAAAGTAGCTAAAACCTCCTTTAGTAATACACAAAGGTGTTCAAGCTTAAAACTGAAGGATACCACTTCAGCATCAGATGAAGGAATTATATTGTCTGACTCTGAGATTTCACCCTCAGAAGCTACCGGTGTGTCCTCCTCCCCCATGAGAGAGGGAAACCTGAGTAGCAGTAGTAAGAACAAGTAACCTTGTTATCTGAATCTCTAGTTTTCCTCTTGCGTCTTCCCTTTAGCAAAGGAAAAGCAGATAATGCCACAGATACCACAGAAGACATCTGTGCAGCAAAATCTACAGACAAATATACGCCTCCAGGCGACTGAGATGAACCGCAGGGCACTGCATGTGATGCCATTAAGGCTTGGGACGTGTAAGGAGAAAACTGTGGCACCGCCTAAACAGCATCATCCTAAGCGACATTTGGCTCAGTAGGCAGAAATCTAAATCTACATACAAGAGTTGTAGTTAAGCATGCAGCACAGAATTGTATAGCTAAACAACTTTTGCCTAAATGAATACCAGTAAAATAAGAAACACAAGACCTCCATGCCCATAACAAAAATAAAATGAGTAAAATGTTATTGTAAAATATTAATTTATAAAGTACTGTCACTTTAATATTTGAAGAAAGATTCTAGTACTTTGCTAGATAAATAAACAAATTAGAGCTCCTACACCTCAGCCTGACTTAGATGACTAAACATGCTTTTATAAAGAAAAGACCAAGCACCGACAGCAGAAAGTTCTCCTACCAATCCCTAACATACAGAGAAATTTGGCATCTGAAAGACACCGCTCCACTAAAGGTTTGAAGCAGATAACGGGTCACATGACTCGCCAACAAGAAACTGCGCAGTCAAAATACAAGCGCGCATTTCTCCTTCTGCAAGGATTGCAGCATTCTCCCCACCATAAAGAGTCATCTCCTCCTTAATGGCGGAAGACCAAGAACATAACAGTCTGTAAAATAGTCCTCAGCCCCTCAGTTATTGGGGCGGCAGGGAGATACTAAATGTAAAGTGAAAAGCATACATTCACACGGTCTGTCATATACATAGAAAATGCACGCAGAAGAAATTTTCTCTAACAACACCACACGGTCTGTCAACAGAGGGTCCGCTCTAAGCGTGTCTAGACCGCACCTCGACATGGCAGTTAACATCTAGCTTTCATACTGTATAAGCAGATAGCATAGCTAAGCACAGCCCACATAAAGTAAAATACTTTAGCACAAATAGGAGTTAATAACACCTAATCTCTAACCACAATAAAAGTGCCTGCTCCC
The DNA here is from genome assembly GCF_027579735.1 of Bombina bombina. Classification (NCBI taxonomy): domain Eukaryota; kingdom Metazoa; phylum Chordata; class Amphibia; order Anura; family Bombinatoridae; genus Bombina; species Bombina bombina. Next base: position 1,434,368,486 of record NC_069499.1, on the reverse strand, counting down.
TGCCAGAAAAATGTCCTGTCCAAAGGATATATAAGTCCCTTAATGTGCAGACATCTTAAGTGCCCATCTCCAAACCTAGAAGATAAGAAGGCACTTACCTGCAATCTAGCTGTCAGGCAGGACGACAGCTTACACGGTGTGAGAGGACACATACTCCTCACAGAAGCCTGTAGAAAAAAGAAAGAATAGAGTAAACCTACTCTGGCTTTCTATACCATGAGCAGCAAATATGTTAGGAAAATGCAGCAAGGCCCACGTCACAAGTTCCTAATTGCTTTAAAGCCACCACTACCCTACTGAAGAGTACGGCTAGACCCATAAATCTTGCTTGTAGTTAAAAGAAATCCAAATTTCTTCAGACAACAAAAATTCACCTCCTCCATTGACAGAGGCAAAGAGAATGACTGGGGTTTATGGGTAGGGGAGTGACACTTAACAGCTTTGCTGTGGTGATCTTTGCCTCCTCCTGCTGGCCAGGAGTGATATTCCAACTAGTAATTGATGATGTTGTGGACTCTTCATATCTTTGGAAAGAAAATAAAAGTCCATGATTTTTTTAAAATTTGTTAAAATCAATAGAAATTTGGAGTGTAGGTAAAGCCGGAACGTGTGATGTTACTGACACGTTTCTTGATGCTTTCTCAAATATTGGTTTGGGGAGTTCCCAGTCAGATTATATAGCACTGGGTCCCTCCCCTAGCCATGACGTATACATTTCACTTATTGTATTATTGCTAAAAGGGATAGGAAACCCACATGTTTTTCTTTCATGATTCAGATAGAGCATGTAATGATTTTAAACAACTTTATAATTTTATTCTATTATCAATTTTCTTCATTTTCTTGGTATCTTTTGTTGAAAAGCAGGTACATATGCTTAGGAGACAGCCCATTTCTGGAGCAGTATATGGCAGCATTTTTGCAAAAATGTTATCCATTTGCAAGAGCACTAGATGGCAGCACTATGTAGTGTATCCAGATGCCTACCTAGGTATCTCTTCAACACAAAATATCATGGGGTAAAGCAAAATTGATAGTAGAAGTAAATTGTAAACTTATATAAAAAAATTGTATGCTGGACGACTTCCGGTGGGCTGGCCTAAGACTTAGCAGCAAAAGCAAAGAGCTCCGTGCTTTGACAACCCTAATATAGGCTATATACAGCCTGGAACCCACAAACTGTAACTAGCACAGGAGCATTGAGTGGACCTTACATCCAGCGATCTCTCCTTGGCAGAATCTGCTGCCCGGAGTGGGGGACTTAAGTTCTATCAGACCTCCATAGAGATCGGGTGAGCGCGACACTGCTCCACCACCGGAAGGCCGCAAAGAATACTGGCTTCAGGAGAGCGCAACCAGGGCAGACGTAAAGGATATTCCTGGCCCTGAGAGGAGAAGACTGGTACCCTGCGGCCGCAAACAGACGGAACGTCAGCAGCAGAGGGTAAAGAGAACCCGGTAGGAGGAAAGTGATCTGGCGGCACGCAGACGCAGGAGATTCTCCATCAACTACCCCAAGATTCCAAACTCCCCTCGTGGCTCTTCCCAGCGTGGCATGGTGAGGTGATCCTGAAGAGATCGTAGAGGGTAAAAAATACCTCGGGCCCTGCATTTGCCACACACGCAAAGAAATCTCCTTTGGCATGAAAATCGGCGCCATCTTTGGTAACGGCTGAACAGGGACAAGGAGACAAGTGCGGAGGGTAAGAGCTGACTAAGATAAACAGCGCTGGGTGCCGGGTAGCAGGGGGAGTGGGACATCCAGGACACATTCAGAAACGGGTCTCACACACTGCTATCAGACTAAAGGGTCCTCTTAAAGACACACTCCCTTTTCCCTTCCTGCCCCTTGCATAACGGTAGTAAGAGTGGAACGCTACCCGGGGTTTAGGCCTCAACTGCCTTTATATCTTTTACCCCTGGGACAACCCCTGCAATATTGGCCACTACTACACAGCTCTACTTTGATACGAGCATCAGAGGCTACTGCGTCCCCCTGGTGGGACCCCTGGGGTCAAAAGTCACATAATAAATCAAAGCATACCTCGTGGCAGTTTTTGTTTTTTTTTAACTCAGGCTGACCCTGCTTACATCTCTCAGAGTCCTGCGGCACACAGGGCTGCACCTTGTTAAAGCAAACACACAGGGACATTTGGATTTACCAAAGCTACTGACTTTTAATTGGATCTGCTGGTGGCATATCTCACAGGCACAAAGCCACTCATACCTGGGGCTAGGAGGCCCACGCTGCAGTACCTTACCCCCGAGACAGTCTCACCTACTTAGAGCAGCTGCTTTGATTTATTCTGTGCACTGTGATAATGGTGCATAGTGGTTGAACTCTGGCTATATTAAAGGACAGCTAACTTGGTGTGAGAAGAATGTATGAGTGAGGCAGGAGTGAATGGCTATATCTGAGAGGAATGACTGTATATGGTACCTTGAGCACAGGCTATAACTTGCATCCAGAGAGTGCGTCACAGTTGAAATTTATACTTTGTAATCTGTTTATTTTTCATCACGTTGAAACTGTATTTGTTACATGCTGGCAGGTGATACTGCACTTTTCCACTATAATCTTTTTCATGGCCTACAAACCTTAGGTTGCTAAACTCAGCAAACACACTTTCCTGCAACAAGTTTACTGTATGGTATAGTTTGGTTTGTATTATCTATACTGTGTTTGGATTCACTGTGTTATTCTATCTTCACCTTTGTAACATCCACCTTGTTTTTTACTGCTTTATGGGTACATGGAGAGATTCTTAACTAATCACGCAATGTCAGGCCGCAATAAAAACAGTGAGCGAAGAAATAGGGCTGGCACTGAACAGGCCTCTCAAAGTTCCAATGTAGAAAACCCTTTCAGGAAACCAGTCAGATAGATGCTCACCCTATAGTAAAACAGATATCGATGCTGTTTATGCCTAAAATTGATAATTTACAAAGAGAGGTTGACACGCTCACTGACGATGTCAAGCAATTCTCAACCAGAGTAGCCAAAGCTGAGGGCAGAATCTCTGATATGGAAGATAGCAATGTAGCTAATGTTAACAAAATTAGGAATCTTGAAAGGCAAGCTCTAACTTTACAACAAAAAATAGACGATCTGGAAAACAGATCGCAACGCAATAATGTGCGTCTCCTGGGCCTCCCCGAAACGGTTAAACCGGGTGACATACTTCAATTTGTAGAAAAAACACTGCCTTCTTTACTAAACATCTCGCTTAGAGATCTAGATGGAGGAGTTGAGAGAGCGCATAGGGTAGGATCAGAAAAGCCAGGCGCAGATAGATCGCAGCCCAGCCCTGTCATGATCAAATTTCTGCATTTTCAAACAAAAACAGCCATCATGAAAGCATATAGAAAGCTAGAACATCTGATCTTTGAGAATGCACGCTTGCTACTATTTCAAGACTTCTCCGCGGATCTCACGCGCAGGCGTAGGGACTTCTCACCCATCTGTTCTAGGTGGCATAGGGAGGGTAGACAAGCCTTTCTTTTATACCCTGCTAGGTTGAAAATCATTACTTCCAGAGGTCCAAGATTCTTAGACACTCCCCTAGAAGCCCAGGAATTTGTGGAGAAAGGGGGTTCCCCTGTGCATAGCCCGGTTAGAGAGCAAGATGGGGGGGACCTAGGCTGAAGGGAATAACTAGATGTGTGCCTATCACACAACACTCTGGTCAGGTAACTAAATTTATTTTACATGATGGCTCAGAGTTTGTCTAACAAGAAACAACTCAAGATATCCTGCACAAGTTATGTTTTGAGGTTAGTTGTCCTTGCTGGGATGTTTTTATTAGGGGGGAAAAAACAATGCCACACAACTCAGCTGAAAGATCCGGATGAGATCCATGAGCCAAATGGTTATGTTAGATCATTAACTGATTTTCAGGAAACAGATCCTTTTTTTGGGAAATTTACAAGGTTTTTTTTATCCGTTTTATGTTTACCATGTTTCCTATTATATGTATGCTGTGCTCCCTACATATCTGAAAGGTAACAGCAAGGGTCAAAACAATTGACTCTCGATTTTCCCGTGCAGGACAGGCGCTGATAATTATTATCCAAATGCAAGACCCTAAGAGGTCAGGTTCTTCCCACGGGACGTTTGTGAAGTTTTTTACACATTGTTTGAAATGTTTCACTGTACAAATACTGTTCTACTCGCAGCCCCAGATTACTATGTTACATGCGGTGATAATAAACCCTTTTTTTTCTTTCGTAGAACAGCTCTTGACCCAAGCCATTTACTGGGGCCTGGTGGTGGCTAATCACAGAGGGAGGCTGAACCGGGAGCCTGTACAATGCGGTGAGGGTGGTATTTTTTTTTTTTTCCTCTTCTTCCCTTGTCTCCCTCCCCCCCTCTCTCCTCCTCCCATCCTCCTCCCTCTTCCAGCTCCATGGCTGCTTTCTTGGATATATCTACATCTCACACACATATACACACTCACACCAGCTTATGGGATCTAACCAAATAATTAAAATTGAATCTCTACACATGGAACATTGGAGGTATACACTCCCCAATAAAGAGAAAAACGATCCTTACTCAGCTCAGAAAAAAGAAAGCAGACATAGCGTTCCTCCAAGAGACGCATCTTTTAGATCCCGAACATGAGAAACTAAAATCTGACTGGGTGGGGAGGGTTGAATATGCCTCATATAGCTCAGCTAGCAGGGGAGTAGCAATACTTCTGGGGAAGAGACTTGAATACGAAGTTAAGGAGGTACTCAAAGACCCAGAGGGTAGATATATACTAGTGCAGATATGTATTGCAGGAAGAATCGACACGCTATGTAACATTTATGCCCCTAACCAGAGGGATAGATGTTTTTGGAATGCTCTTGTGGCAGTTATCACTCCTTATCTAGACACTCATATTATTCTGGGGGGGGACTTCAACCTCACCCCCAACCCCCAATGTGACAGGCTGAGAGAGCCACAAAGAGGGAAACTTGGTAAGATAACCAGGCCCTCAGAAAAATTTGAAAAGGAAAATTTTGAGCTTCTGGGCGGTTCCCTGGATGTGGTAGACATTTGGAGGCAGCTTAATCCTGATGGGAAAGATTATACCTGCACGTCGCGGGCATCTCCCACTCTGTCTCGTATAGATCTCTTCTTGGTTTCAAACTCCCTGCTCCCATACATTATTGACACCAAAATTGGAGAGGTGGTGGTCTCAGACCATGCACCCATAGCGCTCTTTTTAGATAGGAATCCCCCGGTCTCTAACAGACGTACTCTCAAATTCCCAAAATACCTCATTCACTCGCAAGAATTCCAAAACTATTTGGTTCATTCCTTGGATGACTACCGGGCAAATAATGCCCAGCACATAGACTCCCCAGAACTGTTTTAGACAACAGCTAAAGAGGTCCTGTCGGGTAACATTATTGCCTTTCTAGCCCGCAGGAAGAAACAGTGCACAGAGAAACTTGGGAGACTGAGGGAAACCTTAGCTGGGGCCTACCGCACCTATTGTACAACACCCTCTGGCCCAAACCACTGTAAATATATAACCTTGAAAAAGGAATATGATGCACTGCTGGCTAACCAAGCCTCACAAGCCCTATTACGATCTAGAGGTAAATACTATAGATTCGGGGATAAATCCAGGAAACTTATGGCGTCCTTGGTAAACATCCCTACTTCCTCTAAACACGTGGCTGCACTGAGAGCTCAGGGTAAAACTGTAAAAGACGCAGAGTCAATTGCGAAAGCGTTCGCGACATATTACTCTACTTTATATTCCAGCGAGCGACCCGCCGAAGTGGAATTGAGGGATAAATTCTGGGAAGGTATTAACATCCCACAGATTTCAGACTCTCAGTTGGAGAAATTAAATGCCCATATATGGGAGGAGGAGATCCAGAGGACAATAATGGCAATGTCACTGGGCAAGGCCCCGGGCCCCGATGGGCTGCCGGTGGAATTCTATTGACTTCTCAAAGAACAAGTATCCCCAACCTTAGCGGCTCTATACTCTTCCTATTTTGAGGGGGAAAGAGCCCCGGTCCCTGAATTTTCCGCGGCATACATCACCTAAATTCCAAAAGCGGGGAAGGATAGCTTATTGCCAGAATCATACCGCCCGATCTCGTTGTTAAACTCGGACTACAAGATACTGACAAAATTGTTGGCCGAGAGGCTTAAATTTATCTTACCAGGTATTATTCACAGGGATCAAACGGGATTCATGCACGCGAGGTCCTCAGTGGTAAATGTTCGCAGAGTTCTGCAGGTTATACAACATTACTGGACCAATAAACATAATGACTCAGTAAAAAATGGTGAGGAGGCCTTCCTGCTGTCTCTTGATGCAGAGAAGGCCTTTGATCGTGTTGAATGGGACCACCTCTTCCACACTTTGACCAAGGCCAACTTCTCTGGCCCATTCCTTGAATTTATTAGGAACTTATATCACTCCCCGTATGCCAACATACTTGTTAATAATACTTTTTCAACAAATATTCATCTACATAGAGGAACGCGACAGTGCTGCCCTCTGTCGCCTCTACTCTTCAATATTTCCCTTGAACCACTAGCGATCACACTACGGCAGGCTTTTCCCGGCATTGATGTTATGGGTCAGCCGCAACATTTAGCGTTATACGCGGACGACATGCTCCTGTTTGTCCAAGATCCGCAAATGCACATACCTACTGTTCTGGAATCCCTTATTAACTTTGGCCAATTTTCAGGGTACAAAGTGAACATGCAGAAATCTGAAATCTTATGGTTACACTGAAAGTCCTCTAGGGACGGAGATTTTCCGTTTACAGTAACCAAACAGGATATCATGTACTTAGGCGTTAAGATATCTGCCAACCCTAACAAATTGTATGCTAATAACCTGACGCCCATTTGCGCGAAATTACAAGCCCAGATGAACAGCTGGAAATCTTTACCTCTCTCACTATCGGGCAGGATTAACATGCTAAAAATGATAGTCCTACCCCGTCTTCTTTACCCGCTACTAATGTTGCCCTTGCTCTTACACAAATCAGACATTAAAATGTTAAACTCAGCAGCGACCCGCTTCATATGGCGGGGGGGGAAAACCGCGTATCTCGAGAGAGAAGTTAAGTATGAACTTCCTCAACTTTGCCAGACTTCAGGCTGTATAACTGGGCTGCCCTGATCCGTCTGGTGCTGGACTGGCAGGTGGGCACACACCACTTCTGTCAACCTTCTCTGGAGCAGGCAGTTCTGGGGAATATTTCGCTGGCATACCTGCTGCACATTACTAACAAGAAGTCAGAAAAAACCCTGGGTCTCAACACGCTATTTACAGACCCCTTAAGAGCCTGGCATCAGGCTCACAAATTCCTGAAGAAATCATGCCATGCTTCCAGTTATTTACCTATCGTTAAAAATCCGGACTTTCCGGCGGGCTCAGATACACAGCCATTCCTGATATGGGAAACGAGAGGGCTTAGATCACTTAAGCAGTTGCTGGATCCACTTTCTAAAGAGATAAAAACCTTTGGGGCCTTACAAAGGGAGTTTGACCTGCCAAGAACTCACTTCTTCACCTTCTTGCAGATGAGGCACTATGCCTCCACCTTAATAAGAAGTACAACGGAATTCTGGGAGAGTTCACCCTTCAAGATCACCCAAGCGCTTTATCAGATTTTCCCTGTCTGAAATTTACCAGTCGCTCACACATCAACACTCGGAAAGTGTACGTGAGAAGATACAGAGGGGCTGGGCTAAAGAGGGAATTAGTGGAATTACATGGGAGGACATACGGATAGGACTGGAAAGAACTAAGTCAACCACCTTGTCTGCCATGTTCAGGGAAACCCAGGTGCGCTTCCTGCATAAAGCATACCTCACTCCGAGACATCTGACCAAGTGGGTACTTACGCGCCCTAATGAGTGTGCAAAATGTTCAATAGAGGCCCCTACTCTCTTACACTATGTGTGGGAGTGCCCTTCAGTTATGCAATACTGGGGTAAAATACAATACTGGATTAACCAAGTCTTGCAGATAAGACTCACACTTCAACCTGAAACGGTCATTTTCCTACACTGGGCACAGCAACATAAGCAACATGATGCAGTGCTGAGCTTAGTATTAATATTAGCCAGAAAATGTATTCTAAAAAATTGGACGGTGAGGAGGGGTCCCTCTTTTCAAGGCTTTAGAAACCTACTCAGAACGCAGATATTCATTGAACAAATGGATGTCAGGATGGATGTCCAAAATAGACTAGGCCTCTTCTTACGCAAGTGGCGCAGGCTTATACTCACTTTTGAACTAGAGATCCAGAGACTGATCCTGATACCATTTAAAGACACAGCTGCTTTTGTGGAGGGAGAGTTGAGGGGTGAATGGGAACACTTATTTACAGAAACAATAAACCTAGGATGAGACCTCCTTTCTCCTCCCCTCCCCTTCATCGCCCCCCTCCCCCTCATTTTCCCCCCTCCCCCTTTTTTTTTTTTTTTTTTTTTCTTTCCCCGTACCACCGCCGGGCCTTGAGTGGGCGCAAGTTGGATAATTCCATAGGAATTTCCTAAGCTAACTGTTAAGTTTTGTTGTTTAAATTAATGTAGTTAAACGTTAGGCAGAAATGTTAAAGGAACAGTCAAGTCCAAAAAAAACTTTCATGTTTCAAATAGGGCATGTAATTTTAAACAACTTTCCAATTTACTTTTATCACCAATTTTGCTTTGTTCTTTTGGTATTCTTAGTTTAAAGCTAGACCTAGGAAGGCTCATGTGATAATTCTTAAGCCCTTGAAGGCCGCCTCTAATCACATGCTTTTGTATTTGCTTTACACAGCAGGGGAGAGCTCGTTCAGGTAAACCCTATAGATAACATTGTGAGCACGCCCGTGAATTGTGGCAGACACTGCACTAATTGGCTAAAATGAAAGTCAATAGATAATAAATAAAATGTCATGTGATCAGGGGGCTGTCAGAAGATGCTTAGATACAAGTTAATCACAGAGGTAAAAAGTGTATTAATATAACTGTGTTGGTTATGCAAAACTGGGGAATGGGTAATAAAGGGATTATCTATCTTTTAAAACAACAAAAAGTCTGGTGTTGACTGTCCCTTTAAGTTATTGGAAAATAAGGAGACTGGGGTTGAGTGAACACATAGCAATGTCAGAAATTATGCTTAATAGAACCGCATACAGACTTATACAGCCAAGAATGGACCAGCAATCACTTCTTTGCATTCTGTTTTTTTTTTTTTTTTTTTTTTCTTTTTACCAATCCGCTGTACTGAATGTAGAAGATTTGTGCATTATTTATATCATTATTTTTCACTTGTACTTGCACTACTGAGATCTGACTGTATGTGTATTGCTCTACTCAATTTCAATAAAAATGATATTTGAAAAAAAAAATGGTACAGGGAGTGCAGAATTATTAGGCAAATGAGTATTTTGACCACATCATCCTCTTTATGCATGTTGTCTTACTTCAAGCTGTATAGGCTCGAAAGCCTACTACCAATTAAGCATATTAGGTGATGTGCATCTCTGTAATGAGAAGGGGTGTGGTCTAATGACATCAAAACCCTATATTAGGTGTGCATAATTATTAGGCAACTTCCTTTCCTTTGGCAAAATGGGTCAAAAGAAGGACTTGACAGGCTCAGAAAAGTCAAAAATAGTGAGATATCTTGCAGAGGGATGCAGCACTCTTAAAATTGCAAAGCTTCTGAAGCGTGATCATTGAACAATCAAGCGTTTCATTCAAATTAGTCAACAGGGTCGCAAGAAGCGTGTGGAAAAACCAAGGCGCAAAATAACTGCCCATGAACTGAGAAAAGTCAAGCGTGCAGCTGCCAAGATGCCACTTGCCACCAGTTTGGCCATATTTCAGAGCTGCAACATCACTGGAGTTCCCAAAAGCACAAGGTGTGCAATACTCAGAGACATGGCCAAGGTAAGAAAGGCTGAAAGACGACCACCACTGAACAAGACACACAAGCTGAAACGTCAAGACTGGGCCAAGAAATATCTCAAGACTGATTTTTCTAAGGTTTTATGGACTGATGAAATGAGAGTTAGTCTTGATGGGCCTGATGGATTGGCCCGTGGCTGGATTGGTAAAGGGCAGAGAGCTCCAGTCTGACTCAGACGCCAGCAAGGTGGAGGTGGAGTACTGGTTTGGGCTGGTATCATCAAAGATGAGCTTGTGGGGCCTTTTCGGGTTGAGGATGGAGTCAAGCTCAACTCCCAGTCCTACTGCCAGTTTCTGGAAGACACCTTCTTCAAGCAGTGGTACAGGAAGAAGTCTGCATCCTTCAAGAAAATCATGCGTGGCTGGCAAGAAAGGGTATAAAAGAAGAAAATCTAATGACATGGCCTCCTTGTTCACCTGATCTGAACCCCATTGAGAACCTGTGGTCCATCATCAAATGTGAGATTTACAAGGAGGGAAAACAGTACGCCTCTCTGAACAGTGTCTGGGAGACTGTGGTTGCTGCTGCACGCAATGTTCAGATCAAAACACTGACAGAATCCATGGATGGCAGGCTTTTGAGTGTCCTTGCAAAGAAAGGTGGCTATATTGGTCACTGATTTGTTTTTGTTTTGTTTTTGAATGTCAGAAATGTATATTTGTGAATGTTGAGATGTTATATTGGTTTCACTGGTAAAAATAAATAATTGAAATGGGTATATATTTGTTTTTTGTTAAGTTGCCTAATAATTATGCACAGTAATAGTCACCTGCACACACAGATATCCCCCTAAAATAGCTATAACTAAAAACAAACTAAAAACTACTTCCAAAACTATTCAGCTTTGATATTAATGAGTTTTTTGGGTTCATTGGGAACATGGTTGTTGTTCAATAATAAAATTAATCCTCAAAAATACAACTTGCCTAATAATTCTGCACTCCCTGTATGCTCTGTCTGGATCAGAAAATAAATATTTGGGTTTCATATCTCTTTAACCCCTTAACCCAAAAAGACGTATAGATATGTCATACGGTACTCTGCCTATCATACTGCATAACGTATATATATACTTCTGAGCAGCTGGAAGCTCCAGCAGTCTTTACTGAAAAGTTACAGTCGAGAGATGTAGTTCCTGAGCTCCAGGCATCTATCTGCATATGGAACCGGAGCAATTAATGATTGCGAGGAGGGGGGTGGTATGTAGCACTACTAAACTATAGAAAAAAATAATAAAAAAAATAAAAATAATAATAACAAAAAATAAACTGGGTACTGGCAGACAGCTCCCTGTACCTAAGATGGCCACCAGTAGTAAGAGAGGGGAGGGTTAAAGAGCTGTTTGGGGGATCAGAGTGGTGGGACAATTGAGGAGTGATCACTGCACTGTGAATACAATAAAAAAGCCCTAAATTGCATACTGGCAGACCTTCTTCCAGTACCTAAGATGGCGGTGACCAGTGGGGGGGTGAGAGAGGGAAGAGAGCTGTTTGGGAGGGATTATGTAGGAATCAGGGAGTGGTATGTGTCAGGTGTGAGGGTAATCTCTACTCAGCTTGTAAAGTTATTTTTTTCTGCAAAGTGATTAACCCTTTCACTGCCAAGAATTTCATGTAAGGTGCGCAGCTGCAATTAGCAGCATACTAATTGCCAAAAACCAACGGCAAAGCCATGCATGTTTGCTATTTCTGAACAAAGGGGATCACAGAGAAGCTTTTATAACCATTTCTCATATGATTGCAGAAGCTAGTGTGTAAATAACTTCAGTGAAAAAAACAAAATATGAGAAAACACATAAATTATGCTTATCTGATCATTTCCTTTCCTTCTGTATGGGAAGAGTCCACAGCTGCATTCCTTACTTGTGGGAAATACTGAACCTGGCCACCAGGAGAAGTCCAAGACACCCTAGCCAAAGACTTAAATACCTCCCCCACTTCCTCCCAACCCCAGTCATTCTGCCAAGGGAACAAGGAATAGTAGGAGAAATATCAGGGTGAAAAGGGTGCCAGAAGAATACATTTAAATTTAGGGCAGCCCATCGAAGAACACAGGCGGGAGCTGTGGACTCTTCCCATACAGAAGGAAAGGAAATCATCACTTAAGCATAATTTATGTTTTCCTTCTTAATATGGGAAGAGTCCACAGCTGTATTCCTTACTTGTGGTTAACATATACCCAAGCTCTAGAGGACACTTAATGCTAACGGGAGGATAAAAAGAGAGGTGAATCCTAATCTGAGGGCACCACAGCCTGCAAAACCCTTGCAAAAACATAAAACTTGTAAAATTTGGAAAAAGTATGTAAGTAAAACCAGGTAGCCGCCTTACAAATCATTTTTGAAGGCCCAAGAGGAAACCAATGCTCTTGTAGAATAAGCCGTAATCCTCAGAGGAGACTTATGTCCCGCTTACTCTATGCTGAATGGATGACAATCCTCAGCCAAAAAGATAAGGAAGTCGAAGAGGCCATCTGAACCCTTCACTTCCCGGAATAGAGAACAAACAGAGAAAGAAGTTTGTCTAAATTCCTTCGTGGCCTGAAGATAGAACTTCAAGGCACAAACCACATCCAGATTATGTGTGTGAACGTTCCTTCGATGAAGAAGGATTAGGACATAAGAAAGGAACCACAATCTCTTGATTGATGTTGCGATTTGACACAACCTCAGGAAAAGAACCTAACTTGGTTTGTAGAACAGTCTTATCAGCATGGAACGCCAGATAAGGAGGGACGCATTGCCAGGCAGCAATCTCAGATACTCTGCATGCAGAAGCAATAGCCAACAGAAGAGGAACCTTTCAAGACAACAAATTAATGTCTACTACATGCATAGGTTCCAACGGAGCCCGTTGCAAAACCTTAAGAACAAGATTTAAACTCCAAGGAGGAGCATTAGATCTTAACACAGGTCTGATCCTAGCAGAGCCTTAACAAATGACTGTACATCTGGAAGCTCAGCGAACCTCTTATGCAGTAAAACAGACAAGACTGAAATCTGTCCCTTCAGTGGACTTACAGAAAAGCCCTTCTCCAATTCATCCTGGAGAACAAAATAAGTAGGTCCTCCACACCTTAAGATACATGTGAAGAGCAACTGGCTTACAAGCTTGAATGAGAGTATAAATAACTCTCTCAGAAAACCCTCTCTTGGCTAGGACTAAGCGTTCAATCTTCACGCAGTCAGCCTCAGAGAAACTAGACAATGATGAACAAAGAGACCTTGGTTAGCAGATCCCTGCAACAAGGTAACTTCCACGGAGGAGATGATGACATCCCCACTAGATCCGCGAACCATTCTTCGTGGCCAAGACAAAGCAATCAGTATCACTGATGCTTGCTCTTGCTTGATTTGAGACACTACACGATGGGCCAGAAAAGATAAAGTTAGATTGAACCTCAAAGTCACCGCTAATGCATCTGTTAGCTCTGCCTGAGGATTCCTGTACCTCGACCCATATCCGGGTAGCTTGGTATAGAGACGTCATAAGATCTACCTTTTGCAAATCTCTACAAACACTACGGGATAGAGAGAATATTTCCCCAGATACAAGGATTGTCTGCTGAGAAAATCCGCTTCCCAGATGACCACACCCAGAATATTGGAATGCTGACAGTGAACAGATGTGGGTCTCAGCCCACTCCAGAATCCGAGATACTTCCCTCATAGCTAGGGAGCTTCTTGTTCCCCCTTGATGGTTGATGTAAGCCACCCAGGATATAATATCTGATTGGAATCTGATAAACTGGGACGAACCCAGCAGAGCCAAGGCCCTCAGAGCATTGTATATTGCCCGAAGCTCCACAATGAGGTCGGGAGTGAGTTTTCCTTCTGAGTGCATAGGCCCTGTGCCTTCCTGGCAACCCAAACAGCTCCCCATCCTGACAGACTCACTACCATAGTCACAATCACCCAGGATGGTCTTAAGACAGACGTCCCTCGATAGGTTGTCCAGAGAAATCTGTTGAGACATATACAAATGATTGCCGTTCCACTGCCTCAGCATTTAAAGATGCAACGGTCTGAGGTGAAACCTGGCAAAGGGAATTATGTCCATGCTGGACACTATGAGACCAATCAGCTCCAGACACTGAGCCACAGATGGCCGTAAGTAGGTCTGGAGGGCAAGACATGCAGAAGCTAGCTTGCAACCTCTCTGGTCTGTTAGAAATATCATCATGTCTATGGAGTCTATTATAGTATCCAGGAATTCTACCCTGGTACTTGATATAAGAGAACTGAATGGTCTACTCTTCAAAAAATTTCTTGGAACCATAGCTAGACCAAACAGAAGTGCAATAGACTGGAAGTGCTGGTCCAGGAACGCAAACCTTAGGAACTGAAAGTGTCCTTGTGGATTGGTACCTGAAGGGAGCATCCTTCAGAACCATTGTGGTCATGAACTGCCCCTCTTGAATGAGGGGACATATAAAAACCTGTTTAAGAACTTTAGGTCCAGAATCAGAATGAAGTTCCCTCCTTCCTTGGGACCACAAAAAAGTTGGAATAGTATCCCCAACCTCTCTCTGCGATAGGCACGGGACAATAACTCTGAAGAAGACAGATGCTGTACGCACCCCAGAAAGGCATCCCTCTTTCCTGGTCTGGAAAACAGGTTTGAGAGGAGAAATCTGCCCTTGGGTGGTTGAGACTTGAAACCTATCTTGTAACCCTGAGCTATGACCTCCAGGACCCATGGATCCTGCACATCACTGAACCAAGCGACAAAAAGAGCAACAGTCTGCCCCCTAAATCATCCTTAGAGGACCAGGGACCACCCATTCATGCCGACTTAGACTCAGCAGGCTACTTGCTATGCTTGGATTTATTCCAGGACTGAGCCGGCTTCCAAGAGCTCTTGGTTTGCTCTGGCTTAGCGGAGGACTGGCAACGATGGGCTTTATCAGAACGAAAATTGTTCTTATTCTCTTGCGGTAGGAGGGCACCCGACGGGCCTGAACAGAAAAGCAGAAGCCTTAGCATTTAGATGAATAATCTGCTTAATAGCATCACAGATAAAAGAATTAGCAACCGTCAAGGCCTTAATTCTTTCCTGAATAATGTCGAGGGGACCCTCCACCTCGGTCAAATCCTATAAGGAGTTGCCCCAGTAGGTAGTTTCTCCCACAACCGCAGCCGCCGGTTGAAACAAATATCCTGCATGTTGAAACATCTTTCTTAACAGAGTTTCCATCTTTTATCCATGGACTCTTATAGCAGACGCAGTATGTTTAGCAAGACTCCATTGAGAGTCCAGGACTGGGAACAATTTCTGAAAGGGAGAAGGGGGGGGGAAGGATCCAAACCTGTCCCATTCATTCTTAATAATGGTTCGCCATCTAACAGGAACAGGGAAGGATAAGGTAAAACCCTTTCTTCAAACTCTATCCAATTTAGGAATCAAAGGTTCATCAGGCAATTTGGCCTCTGGAACCACTAAATTCACCAAAACTTCCTTTAGAAGACAGCACAAATTCTTAAAACTAAAGTCTGGTTCCTCCGCAGCCAGAGGTTTAGAGGCACCAGACTTCTGAACCAGAATGTTCATACTCTGAAGTCTCAGAAAGAACTTCATCCTCGGATAACCTATCAGTTAAATCCAATAAATTATCTGGCAGACACCGCCATTTGAACTGCGCAGTAACGTCTGAAGGAAAAAAAGCACCCCTTCAGATGGAGGATCAGCAATGCTATGGGAAACTGCATGTGTAGAGGGAAATTAATGTAGGGTATGCACCTCACTGGACGACAACTCCTCAGAGGTGGACGGCTCAGTGGTATCAAACATGTTTGATATAATCATATTAGCAAGGCATATGGAATATAATTGAGAGGGCGGATCTAAGGCCTCCTCACAATATAAACAGGAATTACTCTTAGGAATAGAGGGAGTACCCTCTAAAGTAACAGAAAATAAAACAATCTTATTTTATTCAAAAAACGGCACCCTTATACCCCAATGGCTGGGGCACTCCCCACCTTCTATGACCCAGACAGTACAGAGATTTTTTACTCCTCCCTGATAGACACCCGGTCATGAAAGCCGTAACCACTACTGGTCACATGGTGCACAATGCAGGACCGTCCCTGCTATGAGATAAAGCGCGCCAAGCTTGTAAGCTGCATAGCTCTCAAAGTGAAACCTGTATATTCCATAACAGCATACAAGCCCATAACATCTCACACATAAAAGCAGCATAAAATCAAATAAACATATAAGATTGCCCACTGTCCAATAATCCCCCTCAAAATAAATTAACCCTTGATTCCATAAAGATAAAGGAGCCAAACTGTGACCCTGTCTTCTAAAGTTAACATGAGTGTAAAGTAATGAAATGATCTTACCGGAATCTATGCCGTGGAACAGGAACACGGTCCTTCAAGTTTGACAGATTGTAGCAGCGCTTCTGACATGGACTTGAGTGAAGAAAGCAGACAGCGAAACTCGTCAAACGCTGATTGTTTAAGGAGCTGTTAATATGAGTCGGGATGGTTTGGCTGAAAGACTCTCCCTGCATCTCCGGACTCTAACTTTCATTCATGCTCTCACTGAGAGGCTGACAGGACTACTTAAAACTCCAGTCCCATCTCGAAGAGTACTACCCTCCATAAGAGATTACTCCAAATTCTTCTGACACTTCTCCTCCAACCACCTGTGACGAAAGGCAAAGAATGACTGGGGTTGGGAGGAAGTGGGGAGGTATTTAAGCCTTTGGCTGGGGTGTCTTTGCCTCCTCCTGGTGGCCAGGTTCAGTATTTCCCACAATTAAGGAATGCAGCTGTGCACTCTTCAAAAATTAAGAAGGAAAAATGAGGATTATCGTATCTGGCGATCAAATAGCGGGATCAAATATACCAAAATGGCTCCAGATCAATACATTGGGTTGTCTACTTCAAAAATATACATAGTTTTCATAGGCAAATTTTGCTCTGAAATTCTTTGTAGCAAAGGGGTTAATAAAAACAAAAGTATTGAGACTACCTGGCAGCATAATTTACATTAAACAAAAACAACATCTACTACAACATTGCCAAGAATAACCTTAAAATGAAAACAACTGTTATCTATTGAACTTGTTGCATGCATCTCTTTGAAAGTCTATACATATTATAGAAAATAATGTAAATAAGCAGTCATAAAAATAGAGATTGTGTAAAGATAGGATCTATTTACAAAAATTTTCATGGATTTCATATAATTAGTGAATAGCTATTACTTACCTTTGTTAGTATATAATAAAACATACCAAAGAGACTTAGGGCCTGATAATCAAAACCTCGCTGCTCAGGCGAGATATTGTAAGAAGTCTCGTTGGTACGACGACACCCTTAAAAATAATTTAGAAACACAAATAAAAAGAGAGAAGCGCTCAACCTGGGAACGAACAATAGCATAATAGCTTGTTCTATGGCTAGTTACCACCCAAGAAGCAGCCTCTTTTTGCTCAACATGTGCCTTTCACAGAGAAGAACTCTCCTGAAGCATATCAGTGTGATCCTGACTTCACAGTACAGTCCAGCCCCAAAATACCAGGCAATCCCTCTCTGAACGAGAGTAACAGCAAAACCTCAGACGTACGTTTCGGCCTATTGTGGGCCTCCTCAGTGAGGTGCAGCCATATCCCTCTAGGCACACTGAGCAACGGGTCCACGTCTGGATTCCTGCATCACACTTAGGGAGACTTCCCCAAGTGTCATAATTTGCATAAATAAAAAGAGAGAAGCGCTCAACCTGGGAACGAACAATAGCATAAATTATAACCCTTTATGAATATTTTTTATCAGATAGTGTATTTAAATATGTGTTACACTTTATTTTAATGCAAATGCATACAGAAAGAGAAAACTACCCCGCTACACTATTAACCCATAAACCACCACATAGCCCACTGCAAACTATCCCCTAACCGCCACACCCCCCTTTGCAAACTACCCCCTAACCGCCACACCCCCATCACAAAATTCCCCCTAAGCTCTTAACAGCAAACCCTGCCAAGATCTCTAACCTAAGACCCCCTAAGTTGCAAAAAAACACACACATAAAAAAACACCATTACAAAAAAAGAAACATTACCATTACAAAAATAAAAAATTACCAAAAATAAAAAAAACAACCAGTAAGACCTATGCTAAAACTAAAGTCCCCTTAAAGAAAGCCTAACCCTAAAAAAAACTAAATTAACACATTAACACTTAAACCGGAAAAGGCCATTTGTTGTGCAGTGCCCTAGTTAAACTGATTAGTTCTTTTACATAAAAAATCCCTATACTAAAATCAAACGCCTAGATTTAGAGTTCTGCGGCCAAAGGGGTGCGTTAGCTACACGTGATTTTTTCCCCCCGCACCTTTTAAATACCGTTGGTACTTAGAGTTCACAGAAGGGCTGCGTTAGGCTCCAAAAAGGGAGCGTAGAGCATAATTTACCGCCACTGCAACTCTAAATGCCAGCGGTGCTTACGGACGCGGCCAGCTTCAAAAACGTGCTCGTGCACGATTCCCCCATAGGAAACAATGGGGCCGTTTGAGCTGAAAAAAAACCTAACACCTGCATAAAAGCAGCATTCAGCTCCTAACGCAGCCCCATTGTTTCCTATGGGGAAACACTTCGTAAGTCTGCACCTAACAACACCCTAACATGAACCCCGAGTCTAAACACCCCTAACCTTACACTTATTAACCGCTAATCTGCCGCCCCCGCTATCGCTGACCCCTGCATATTATTATTAACCCCTAATCTGCCGACCGCACACCGCCGCAACCTACGTTATCCCTATGTACCCCTAATCTGCTGCCCCTAACACCGCTGACCCCTATATTATATTTATTAACCCCTAATCTGCTGCCCCCAACGTCGCCGCCATCTACCTACAATTATTAACCCCTAATCTGCCGACCGGACATCACTGCTACTATAATAAAGTTATTAACCCCTAATCCACCTCACTCCCGCCTCAATAACCCTATAATAAATAGTATTAACCCCTAAAAAAAACAATACCCCCCCCAACATTACAACCCACCACCCACATACCCCTAATCTAACCCAAACCCCCCTTAAATAAACCTAACACTAAGGCCCTGAAGATCGCCCTACCTTATCTTCACCATGCCGGGTATCACTGATCCGTCCAGAAGAGGCTCCGAAGTCTTCATCCAAGCCCAAGCGGGGGCTGAAGAGGTCCATCATCGGGCTGAAGAGGTCCATCATCCGGCTGAAGTCTTGATCCAAGCGGGGGCTGAAGAGGTCCATCATCGGGCTGAAGTCTTGATCCAAGCGGGGGCTGAAGAGGTCCATCATCCGGCTGAAGTCTTCTATCAAGCGGCATCTTTAATCTTCTTTCTTCCGGAACCATCTTCATCCCGCTGAAGCGGAACATCCATCCTGGCCGACGACTTCCCGACGAATGACGGTTCCTTTAAGGGACGTCATCCAAGTTCCTTTAAGGGACATCATCCCTTGAATTCCCATTGGCTGATAGGATTCTATCAGCCAATCGGAATTAAGGTAGGAAAATTCTGAATGTCTGATGGAATCAGCCAATCAGATTCAAGTTCAATCCGATTGGCTGATCCAATCAGCCAATCAGATTGAGCTCACATTCTATTGGCTGATCGGAACAGCCAATAGAAAGCAACCTCAATCTGATTGGCTGAGTGGATCAGCCAATCGGATTGAACTTGAATCTGATTGACTGATTCCATCAGCCAATCAGAATTTTCCTACCTTAATGCCGATTGGCTGATAGAATCCTATCAGCCAATCGGATTTCGAGGGACGCCATCTTGGATGATGTCCCTTAAAGGAACCGTCATTCGCCGGGAAGTCGTCGGCCAGGATGGATGTTCCGCGTCGGCGGGATGAAGATGGATTTGGAAGAAAGAAGATTGAAGATGCCGCTTGATAGAAGACTTCAGCCGGATGATGGACCTCTTCAGCCCCCGCTTGGATCAAGACTTCAGCCCAATGATGGACCTCTTCAGCCCCCGCTTGGGCTTGGATGAAGATTTCGGAGCCTCTTCTGGACGGATCGGTGATACCCGGCGTGGTGAAGATAAGGTAGGGAGATCTTCAGGGGCTTAGTGTTAGGTTTATTTAAGGGGGGTTTGGGTTAGATTAGGGGTATGTGGGTGGTGGGTTGTAATGTTGTGGGGGGGGTATTGTTTGGGTTTTTTTAAAGGCAAAAGAGCAGAATTCTTTGGGGCATGCCCCGCAAAAGGCCCTTTTAAGGGCTGATAAGGTAAAAGAGCTTTTTAATTTTTATTTTAAAATAGGGTAGGGCAATTTTTTTATTTTGGGGGGCTTTGTTATTTTATTAGGGGGCTTAGAGTAGATGTAATTAGCTTAAAATGGTTGTAATATTTTTATAATGTTTGTAAATTATTTTTTTATTTTTTGTAACTTAGTTCTTTTTTTATTTTTTGTACTTTAGTTAGTTTATTTAATTGTATTTATTTGTAGGTATTTGTATGTAATTAATTTATTGATAGTGTAGTGTTAGATTTAATTGTAGATAATTGTAGGTATTTTATTTAATTTATTTATTGTTAGTGTAGTGTTAGGTTTAATTGTAACTTAGGTTAGGATTTATTTTACAGGTAATTTTGTAATTATTTTAACTATTTTAGCTATTAAATAGTTCTTAACTATTTAATAGCTATTGTACCTGGTTAAAATAAATACAAAGTTGCCTGTAAAATAAATATTAATCCTAAAATAGCTACAATATAATTATAATTTATATCGTAGCTATATTAGGGTTTATTTTACAGGTAAGTATTTAGCTTTAAATAGGAATAATTTATTTAATAAGAAATAAATTTATTTAGTTAGATAAAAATTATATTTAACTTAGGGGGGTGTTAGTGTTAGGGTTAGACTTAGCTTTAGGGGTTAATAAATTTATTAGAGTAGCCGTGAGGTCCGGTCAGCAGATTAGTGGTTAATACTTGAAGTTAGGTGTCAGTGATGTTAGGGAGGGCAGATTAGGGGTTAATACTATTTATTATAGGGTTATTGAGGCGGGAGTGAGGCGGATTAGGGGTTAATAACTTTATTATAGTAGCGGTGAGGTCCGGTTGGCAGATTAGGGGTTAATAATTGTAGGTAGGTGGCGGCGACGATGGGGGGGGCAGATTAGGGGTACATAGGGATAATGTAGGTTGCGGCGGTGTACGGTCGGCAGATTAGGGGTTAAAAAAAATTAATAGAGTGGCGGCGATGTGGGGGGACCTCGGTTTAGGGGTACATAGGTAGTTTATGGGTGTTAGTGTACTTTAGAGCACAGTAGTTAAAAGCTTTATGAACCGGCGTTAGCCCAGAAAGCTCTTAACTCCTGGCTTTTTGCTGCGGCTGGAGTCTTGTCGTTAGATTTCTAATGCTCACTTCAGCCAAGACTCTAAATACCGGCGTTAGAAAGATCCCATTGAAAAGATAGGATACGCAAATGGCATAGGGGGATCTGCGGTATGGAAAAGTTGCGGCTGCAAAGTGAGCGTTAGATCCTTTCCTGACTGACTCTAAATACCAGCGGTAGCCCAAAACCAGTGTTAGGAGCCCCTAACGCTGGTTTTGACGGCTAACGCAGAACTCTAAATCTTGGCGAAAGTAACCATTCACTCCCCCCAAAAGAAAACCTATTCCTAAAAAAACATAAGTTATGCTTACCTGATAATTTCATTTCCATCTGTGGGAGGAGAGTCCACGGCTTCATTCATTACTTGTGGGGAATAAGAACCTGGCCACCAGGAGGAGGCAAATACACCCCAGCTAAAGGCTTAAATACCTCCCCCACTTCCCTCATCCCCCAGTCATTCTGCCGAGGGAACGAGGGAACAAGGAACAGTAGGAGTAATATCAGAGTATAAATGGTGCCAGAAGAACAAACATTTATTTTAGGTCCGCCCACCAGAGAAACGGATGGGAGCCGTGGACTCTCCTCCCACAGATGGAAATTATCAGGTAAGCATAATTTATGTTTTCCATCTTAATGGGAGGAGAGTCCATGGCTTCATTCATTACTTGTGGGAAACAAATACCCAAGCTCTAGAGGACACTGAATAAAAAAAAACGGGAGGGCAAAAAAAGAGGTGGACTCTATTCCGAGGGCTCCACAGCCTGCAAAACCTTTCTCCCAAAAGCTGCTTCCACCGAAGCAAAAGCATCAAATTTGTAAAATTTAGCAAAAGTATGTAAGGAGGACTAGGTAGCCGCATTACAAATCTGCTCCATAGAGGTCTCATTCTTGAAGGCCCACAAAGAGGCCACAGCCCTAGTTGAGTGAGCCGTAATCCTCTGAGGAGGCTTATGTCCTGCTGGCTCATAGGCCAAATGAATCATGCTCCTCAACCAAAAGGATAGGGAAGTGGAAGAGGCCCTCTGCCCCTTGCGCTTCCCCGAATACACAACAAATAAAGACGAAGTCTGTCTGAATTCTTTCGTGGCCTGAAGATAGAACTTCAAGGCTCAAACCACATCCAAATTATGAAGCAACCTTTCCTTTGAAGAAGAAGGGTTAGTACACAAAGAAGGAACTACTATCTCCTGATTGATGTTACGATTAGACACAACCTTTGGAAGAAATCCCAAACCAGAGCGAAGAACAGCCTTATCTGCGTGAAAAAACAGGTAAGAAGGCCCCCATTGCAAGTCTGCCAACTCAGAGACTCTGCATGCCGATGTAATAGCCAGTAGGAATAGAACCTTCCAGTAAAGTAATTTAATGTCAAGTGAATGCATAGGCTCAAACGGAGCCCTCTGCAAAATCTTAAGTACCAAGTTTATGCTCCAAGGGGGAGCGAAATGTCTAAAAACAGGATTGATCCTAGATAGAGCCTGATAGGTTAAAGGGACAGTTTACTCAAAAAATGTTGCCCTTTAATTTCTTCCCAGTGATCCACTTTACCTGCTGGAGTGTATTAAATTATTTTTATTACACTTATATTTGCATTTGAAATAGTTTATTTAGCCTGTGGTTTCCCCACCCATCCTGAAAGTTTTTGGCCTCAAGGCCAAGCTGTGTTAACACAGCCTGTAGAAGAAATTACACTCCCAGTGGGTTATAGAAGAGATAAGGTAATAACATTTTAATTTTCCATTGTTCTCTCAAAGTATTGGTGATTGGTTTATGGACAGATATAAGATAAAGAAGCAGGTACATGATGTACACAATGTGATAAAGTAATGAGATCTGATTATACCTACAAGCCCAACCCATTTTATTAGGTTGTGGTTCCAAAACACAAAATCAGTTAATTCATATACACAAATAAGCCTTAAAAAAAGCAAATCTCATACATTTTATACTCTGCAGCTGGTAAAAAAAAGTAATTGGAAACACATTAAAGGGACATAATACTCATATGCTAAATCACTTGAAACTGATCTCAATGTAATAAGGAAGATATTTTACCTCACAATCTCCTCAGCTCAGCAGAGTAAGTTCTGTGTAAAAAGTTATACTCAACTGTTGCTTAGCTGCAGGTAAAAAAAATAAATTAAAAAATGAAGAAATGAACAGCAGCCAATCAGCATCAAAAGTGCTGAGGTCATGAACTGTGATCTTATGAGATTTGACTTAACTCTCATGAGATTTCATAGTAAACTTCCTTTAAACTGAATAGGGAAATAACATGAGTGCACAAGGCTCAACCCCTTAGCTGTCCCGGGACAGACAAACTGATTTGATGCTTAAAAGTCCTTTACAATGGGATGTGGCTACTGAGGAACTTTTGAGGTAAAATATCTTTCTTTTTAACCTAGAGATGTTCAGGTGATATTTTCTATTCAGATTTTTATAGCTATGCTGCATCACTTTCAAGTGTTTCAACATTTGGGTATTATGGCCCTTTAATGGAAAAACAGTTTTATAGTAAACTGTTCCTTTAATAGGTTAGGTGCAAATTATTTCTTGGCACAAACTTTTTTTGAGCTTTGAGTTCACGTAAAATTTTTAGATAAAATGTGATTGCTTTCAAGCTTAACAGCAGTCAATATGGGGAGCGTAAATTAACGTGAGTTTGTGCAAATGAATTTGTGGTAATTTAGACACTGTGCCACTTGTAATACAGAGTTGAGAGCAAAAAATATCACGATCTTGCGATTGCATTTGCACATCTCATGTAAACGATTGCGCTCCATCCATAATCTAGAATACTGATGTATACCTACTCCAGCTTGCTCATGTTTGTGTAAAGTGACTTTTAATATGCAGAGGAAGGGGGGGGGGAATGTTTTTTTTTTTTGCTATACACAGTGGCTGTTCCAACTAACCTTTTAACAGTGCTAAACTGGGAGCTTCTGAATACGTTTTTAAACAGTTTTATACTAGAGTTTTAGATCAGTATCTGTGGATATTATTATTTATAGTAGTTTCTATTACATGCAGTTAAATGAAAATTGGTTTATACTGTCCCTTTAAGGGACCCCAAACTGCTCCCCAGCCAGAAAGGCTGGCATCCTTAGTCCCAATCTCCCAAGATGGTCTCAACAAGCATGTGCCTTGAGACAGATGATCCTGACAGAACCACCAGTAGAGAGAGTCTCTCGCCAGGTTGACTAGGACTATACTTTGAGAGAGGTCCGAGTGGTCTCCAGTCCATTGTCTGAGCATGCATAACTGTAGAGGTCTCAGATGGAAGCGAGCAAAAGGAATGTTGTCCATGGAGGTCACCATGAGACCAATTACTTCCATACACTGTGCCACTGAGGGTTGGACAGAGGATTAAAGAGAAAGGCAGGCGGAAAGATGTTCGGACTTTCTGGCTTATGTTAAGAAAATCTTCATTGAGATTGAATCTATAATTGTCCCCAAAAAACAGACCCTGGTAATTGGAGTGGAGAGTGAACAACAGAGAATCTGAATGGGATCTTGCTAAATGAAAAGATGGCACCTGAACCAAGATATCTTCCAAGTAAGGAGTTGCTGCAATTCCTTGAGACACGGCCACTGCCCAAGGAACCCCTAGAACCTTCACAAAGATTTGGGGGGCTGTGGCTAGATCGAAAGAAAGGGCTACAAACTGAAAATGTTTGTCCAGAAAGGCAAACCGAGGAATTGAAAATGACCCTTGTGGATAGGAACATGAAGGTAAGCGTCCCTCAGGTCGATGGTGGTCATGAACTGACCCTCTTGAACTAAAGGGAGAATGGAATGAATAGGCCTCTAGTTATCAAGCCGTCAACCTCAAATACGCTGGAATTCCGCAGCGTATTTGTGGCGAGGCTGATTCGCTGAAGTTATCAAGCACTACAGCCCGGCAAAAGTAGAATATAGTGACGTAAGCTTCGATCCGCCGGACTCAGTCCAACACAGATCGATTCTTACGTCACTCCAAATGTTACGAACGCAAGTTTGGCACAATTTGACTACTTTTGGTAGTTATCAAACTACTACCAGGTACGCTCGCCACTATTCCGGGCAAGCGTACCTGGTTTTCAATCCGGCGCCTCCATAGGAATCAATGGGAGTCTGACCATAGCAAAAGCTCATGTTCGCTGCTGCCCGACATCCCATTGATTCTATGGGAAGTGTGTACACCTAACACCCTAACATGTACCCCGAGTCTAAACACCCCTAATCTGCCCCCGCAACCAAATAAATGTATTACCCCCTAAACCGCCACTCCCGGAGCCCACCGCCACTCTAATAAACTTATTAACACCTAAACCACCACACCCGGAGCCCTCCGCAACTATAATAAATATGTTAACCCCTAAACCGCCGCTCCAGGACCCCGCCGCCACCTACATAATACCTATTAACCCCTATCCTGCCCCCCTACACCGCCGCCACCTATAATAAATTTATTAACCCCTATCCTGCCCCCCCTACACCGCCGCCACTATAATAAAATTATTAACCCCTAAACCTAAGTCTAACCCTAACACCCCCCTAACTTAAATATTAATTAAATACATCTAAATAAATATTATTCTTATTAACTAAATTAATCCAATTTAAAACTAAATACTTACCTTTAAAATAAACCCTAATATAGCTACAATATAAATAATAATTATATTGTAGCTATTTTAGGATTTATTTTTATTTTACAGGCAAATTTCAATTTATTTTAACTAGGTACAAAAGCTATTAAATAGTTATTAACTATTTAATAGCTACCTAGATAAAATAAATTCAAATTTACCTGTAAAATAAAAACTAACCTAAGTTACAATTACACCTAACACTACACCATAATTAAATAAATTATTCCTATTTAAAAATAAATGCTTACCTGTAAAATAAACCCTAAGATAGCTACAATGTAATTAATAATTACATTGTAGCTATTTTAGGATTTATATTTATTTTACAGGTAACTTTGTATTTATTTTAACTAGGTAGAATAGTTATTAAATAGTTATTAACTATTTAATAACTACCTAGCTAAAAGAAATACAAATGTACCTGTAAAATAAATCCTAACCTAAGTTACAATTAAACCTAACACTACATTATCATTAAATAAATTAATTTAATTAACTACAAATACCTACAATTAAATACAATTAAATAAAGTACAAAAAATAAAAAAAACTAAGTTACAAAAAATAAATAAATATTACAAGATTTTTAATCTAATTACACCTAATCTAAGCCCCCTAATAAAATAACAAAGCCCCCAAAATAAAAAAAATGCCCTACCCTATTCTAAATTACAAAAGTTAACAGCTCTATTACCTTACCAGCCCTTAAAAGGGCCATTTGCGGGGCATGCCCCAAAGTAATCAGCTCTTTCGCATGTAAAAAAAAATACAACCCCCCCAACATTAAAACCCACCACCCACATACCCCTACTCTAACCCACCCAAACCCCCCTTAAAAAAACCTAACACTAACCTCCTGAAGATCTCCCTACCTTGAGTCGTCTTCAGCCAGCCGACCACCGATGGAACAGAAGAGGACATCCGCAGCGGCCGAAGTCATCATCCAAGGGGCGCTGAAGAGGTCTTCCATCCGATAGAAGTCTTTATCCATGAGGCGTCTTCAATCTTCATCCATCCGGAGCGGAGCCTTCTTCAAACGAGCCGACACGGAGCCATCCTCTTCCAACGACGCCTACCCGACGAATGGATATTCCTTTAAGTGATGTCATCCAATATGGCGTCCCTCGAATTCCGATTGGCTGATAGGATTCTATCAGCCAATCGGAATTAAGGTAGGAAAAATCTGATTAATTATATTGTAGCTATCTTAGGGTTTATTTTACAGGTAAGTATTTATTTTTAAATAGGAATAATTTATTTAATTATAGTGTAGTGTTAGGTGTAATTGTAACTTAGGTTAGTTTTTATTTTACAGGTAAATTTGAATTTATTTTATCTAGGTAGCTATTAAATAGTTAATAACTATTTAATAGCTTTTGTACCTAGTTAAAATAAATTGAAATTTGCCTGTAAAATAAAAATAAATCCTAAAATAGCTACAATGTAATTATTAATTACATTGTAGCTATGTTAGGGTTTATTTTATAGGTAAGTATTTAGTTTTAACTAGGAATAATTTAGTTAATAATAGTACATTTATTTAGATTTATTTAATTAATATAGTTAGGGGGGTGTTAGGGTTAGACTTAGGTTTAGGCGTTAATAAGTTTATTATAGTTTGTGGCGATATAGGGGGGCAGGATAGAGGTTGATAAATGTATTATAGGTGGTGACGGTGTAGGCGGACAGATTAGGGGTTAATACGTTTAATATAGGTGGCAGCGGGGTCTGGGAGCGGCGGTTTAGGGGTTAAACAATTTATTTAGTTGTGGCGGGGTATGGGATCCACAGGATAGGGGTTAATAAATGTATTATAGGTGGCGGCGGTATAGGGGGGGAAGGATAGGGGTTAATAGGTATAATGTAGGTGGTGGCAGGGTCCGGGAGCGGCGGTTTAGGGGTTAATACATTTATTATAGTTTCGGCGGGGTCTAGGAGCAGCGGATTAGGGGTTAATACATGTATTATAGTTGCGGTGGGGTCTAGGAGCGGCGGTTTAGGGGTTAATAACTTTATTTAGTTGTGGGGGGCTCCGGGGGCGCTGGTATAGGGGGTAGAACAGTGTAGTTTAGTGTGGGTGCTTAGTGACAGCTTATCAATAAAGCTGGGAAAAAGCCGAAGAGCAGCGAGATCGGATAAGTGATAACTATCACAGTCCGCTGCTCATCACCCCGTACTTGGTGCGCTGCTTTTTGACAGCTTTTTTGATAACTAAACGAACGTATTCAGGTCCGCGGCGGCGATGTGAGGCAAGCTTAGGCAAGCGTATTGGGGCTGTCGAAGGCAGGTAAGTAGACACGTTGATAACTAGAGGCCATAGTCTCCATTTTGAATGATGGAACCTTGAGGAAATTTGTTGAGGCACTTCTTTCTTGGGAACCACGAAAAGATTAGAATAAAATCCTCTGCCTTGTTCTGCTTGTTCTGCCAGAGCAACAGGAACAATCACTGCTAGCGAAGAGAGATCCCTGACACAATCTAAGAATGTCTTTCTTTTTTCCTTGTTTGCTGATAACTTTGATAGGAGAAATCTGCCTCTCGGAGAACAAGATTTGAAACCTATCTTGTATCCCTGAGATACCACCTCCATCACCCAAGAATCTGAAACATTGCGAATCCAAGTCTCTTGAAAGAGAGAAAGTCTGCCCCCTACTTGATCTGATCTTGGATCGGGGGGCGAATCCTTTATGATGATTTGCTCTCAGAAGAAGGCTTCTTGGACTGATTGCCCTTATTCCAAGGTTGGCTGGATCTCCAGGAGGGCTTGGTCTGTTCAGGTTTGGAAAAAGAAGAGGATTTCTGTCCCTTGAAATTGCAAAGGGAACAAAAATTAGAAGCTTGGCGAACCTTAGGTCTAATCTTCTTATCTTGGGGAAGAAAAGTCCCTTTTCAACCCGTAACAGTGGAAATTATGGCATCCAGACCAGGACCAATCAAGGTCCTCCACTTAAAAGGAAGAGAGAGAAGTCTAGACTTGGAAACCATGTCAGCCGACCAAGACTTTAGCCACAAGGCTCTGCAAGATAGAATGGCAAGACTGGAAGTCTTTGCAGTCAGACGTACAACCTGCATACTGGCATCACAAATGAAGGAATTTGCCAGTTTTAATGCCTTGATCCTGTCTTGTATCTCCTCCACAGTAGTCTCCTCCAAAATTAATTCAGATAAGGAGTCACACCAATATGAGGCCACCAGTGACCGCCGCCATACTAGCCATTGGTTGCCAAAGCAGACCTTGGTGAAGAAATGTTTTCCTTAAGTACCCCTCCAATTTCCTATCCATGGGATTCTTAAAAATGGGTACTATCCTCCAGAGGAATCGTAGTTCTCTTAGCCAATGTTGATATAGCTCCATCCACCTTAGTATGCCAAAGCTCACGCACAGAATCCACTACAGGAAACATTTTCTTAAAAACAGGAGATGGTGTAAAGGGAACACCTGGTTTCTCCCATTCCTGAGAAATAAAATCCGACATACGATCTGGAACAGGAATCACTTCCATAGATCTAGGCTTGACATCAAAAACCCTTTTCAGTTTATTAACCTTGAAAGTCTTTTGAAAGAGAGAA
Organism: Bombina bombina; assembly: GCF_027579735.1. Taxonomy (NCBI): domain Eukaryota; kingdom Metazoa; phylum Chordata; class Amphibia; order Anura; family Bombinatoridae; genus Bombina; species Bombina bombina. Next base: position 1,434,338,991 of record NC_069499.1, on the reverse strand, counting down.
AGTCTGCCCCTTACTTGATCTGATCTTGGATCGGGGGGGGGGGGGGGGGGGCTGAATCCTTTATGCTGATTTGCTCTCAGAAGAAGGCTTCTTGGACTGATTGCACTTATTCCAAGGTTGGCTGGATCTCCAGGAGGGCTTGGTCTGTTCAGGTTTGTAAATTAATTCAGATAAGGAGTCACACCAATATGAGGCCACCAGTGTCCGCCGCCATACTAGCCATTGGTTGCCAAAGCAGACCTTGGTGAAGAAATGTTTTCCTTAAGTACCCCTCCAATTTCCTATCCATGGGATTCTTAAAAACGGATACAATCCTCCAGAGGAATCGTAGTTCTCTTAGCCAATGTTGATATAGCTCCATCCACCTTAGGAATAGTATGCCAAAGCTCACGCACAGAATCCGCAACAGGAAACATTTTCTTAAAAACAGGAGATGGTGTAAAGGGAACACCTGGTTTCTCCCATTCCTGAGAAATAATATCCGACATACGATCTGGAACAGGAATCACTTCCACAGATCTAGGCTTGACATCAAAAACCCTTTTCAGCTTATTAACCTTAGGAGTTTTAGTAATTGTAGGTTCTGAATCCTCCAGAGTAGCCAGAACCTCCTTAAGCAGTAAATGGAGGTACTCAAGCTTAAATTTAAAACTAACTTCCTCTGAGTCTACAGTACTAACTACAGTAGAATCTGATTCAGAAATTTCGCCTTCAGAGGTTGCTGAAGAATGGTCACCCTCAGATATTTGGTATAAACTGACCAAGGTAGCCTTGGTGTTAGAAGATATTCCTGACTTAGAGGAAATATTCTTAGATTTTCTTTTTCTCTTACCCGAGAGAGGTAAGGCACTCAGGGCCCCAGCGTAGACACAGCTGAGGTAAGCTGCACTGCAAAATCACCTGGTAAATAAATTCCCCCAGACACAGACTGAGTAGAACCGCAGGGCACTGCTTGTGTAACTGCTAGGGACTGAGGAGAAAGTTGAGGCATGTCAAGGGCAACATAATCCTGAAAGGCTCTGATGGGTTAAATTTATTAGAACAAGCAGAATCTTTATTTTTAGACTGCAACATATTGTTACACACGTGGAGCAAAATTGCACAGGAGGAATTACTTGTGCCTCTAAACAATATAAACATTTATCAAAAGTGACAGATAAATCTTTGTCCTTTTCCATTGTGTTAATACCCCTCTCTTATGGGTAAACCCACAGATTCCCAGAAAAGTAGATTTAAATAAAACCCAGTACAAATTTAATCTGGAGAATAGATAAAAAAAATAAACACTTCGTTGTCTCCTACAGAATAGCTCTTCTCTGATAACTAGTGAGAGTTGCAAGTTGAAGACATTTTAAATGGCACCTCTATACTCACAGCCGTTGCTGGAGCAAACTTAGCACCTCCTGATAAACCACCAAAGTAACCAGAACCTCCTTTGTTCACTCCGATATGAACTCTCCACTGACAAAACCATCTGAGAGATACGGAGAGCACCACTGCTGATTGCTGAAACCACTTCAGATGGAAGAAGGAGACACGGGGTCGTCAAGTGACCATATCAGAAAAGTTAATGCTTCACAGGAAGAAAAAAGCGCTAGAAAATACGCTGCTCTTAAACAAAACTGTCCTTCATTTAAAAAATAAATACACTCATCTGTTAATTTCGTAAAGCCCCTTCACAAGTTAAACACCTCATACATGTCCCTGACAGCCTCAAACCCAGAGACGTTAAAGTGCAAATAAAAATATCTAGTTTCCCACACCAGTGCCCTGCATAAACTGCCCAAATCAAATCCCCACAATGAAGAGATTTATATTCAATGTCCCCAGGCTCCATTATCGTTGACGAGAGGTATTAACCCCTAATGTGCTTGAGCCTTCTCACATAAGAAGAAAAAAAGCACTTACCTAGGAGCTTCAGCTGTGGGGCAGGCACAGAATCCCAGGTCTGACAGATCCAGAAGACTTCTGACAGGGACCTGGAGAAAGGGAAAAACAAAAAATGTATGCTTACGTGATAAATGTATTTATTTCCGGGCATGGAGAGTCCATGAATCCATTCAATTACTAGTGGGAATTCATCTCCTGACCAGCAGGAGGAGGCAAAGAGCACTCCAGCAAAGCTGTTATGTGTCACTTCCCATACCCATAATCCCCAGTCATTCGGCTGAAGGAAAATGGAAAAAAGAAGATAACACAAGGGTATAGAGGTGCCTGAGATTTATACCAAAAATTGCTGTCTTAAATGTAAAAAAGGGCAGGTCATAAATTTTGTTTTCTTTCCTATGGCATGGAGAGTCCACAAATCCATTAAATTACTAGTGGGAACCAATACCCAAGCTAGTTGCCACAGAATGGAAGGGCAGGAGAACAAGACAGGCGGACCTAAACGATAGGCACCACCGCTGGAAGAACTTTCCTCCCTAATGAAACCTCAACTGAGGCAACAACATAGATCCTTTAGAAATTGGAAAAAGTATGCAAAGAAGACCAAGCTGCTGCCTTGCATAATTGCTCCACCGAAACCTCAATCTAAAAGAAGAGACAGCTTCATAGGAATGAGCCATAATCCTCTCAGGAGACAGAAGTCCAACTCTTTCTCATAACCCTTAACACTTCTCAACAAAAGAAAAGAGCAGAAAAATCCTATACGTATGCCAGAAAACACAGCAAACAGGACAGCAGGAAACTCTAGATGCCTGCAGAAAGAACTGAAAATCATGTATAAGATCCTGAACATGTAACAGACGTTCCTTCTGAAAAAAAGAATTAGGACTGAACAAAGGAACGACAATATCCTGAATGATATTGTAGTTAGGGATAATATAATTAAGTACTATTGATACATCGATGATGTCATAATTGTATGGAGGGGATCTGTAACAACAATAGCACATTTTTCGGAATATATAAATAATAATGATTATGATTTAAAATTCAGTGGTAGCAGCTATCAGGAAAGTATTTAATTTCTTGATATACATTTGATAAAAGATCCTATTGAGAATAAAGTTATGGTATGTCATTTTAGAAAAACTGTCGATAAAAGTGCACATCTAAAAAGATGGATGTCAAATATCCCTGCCAGCCAATATATTAGGGTTAGTCGCAATTGTTCAAGACTCTCAGAAAATGAGGTAGAGGAGTTGGATAATACATTTTTAGATAAAGGGTATGATAAAGACTTATTAAGTAAAGAAAGGATGAAGGCAATCAATTTAGATAGACAAACACTTCTAAAGAAAGAGAGGGGAAGAAACTATTATGGAAAGGGTAAGGATCAGATACAATCTATAACAACCTACAATGAAAGGGCCATGATAATTAAAAAGGTAATGAAGAAACATTGGGGTATTTTAAAATCTGACCCCATACTTGGTAACATAATAGGGGAAAGACCATCAATTATTTTTAACCCCTTAAGGACCAGAGCATTTTTCAATTTTTTACCCTTTAGGACCAGGGCTATTTTTACATTTCTGCTGTGTTTCTGTTTAGCTGTAATTTTCCACTTAATCATTTACTCTACCCACACACATTTTATCCCTTTTTTGCCATTAAATGAACTTTCTAAAGATACAATTATTTCCCATTATATCTTATAATTTACTATATAACAAATTATAAAATATGATGAAAAAATTGAAAAAACACACACTTTTTCCAACTTTGACCCCCAAAATCTGTTACACATCTACAACCACCAAAAAACACTCATCCAAAATAGTTTCTAAATTTTGTCCTGAGATTAGAAATACCCAATGTTTACATGTTCTTTGCATTTTTTTTTTTTTTTTTTTGCAAGTTATAGGGCAATAAGTACAAGTAGCAATTTGATATTTCCAAACCATTTTTTTTTCAAAGTTAGCGATAGTTACATTGTAACAAGATATCTGTCAGGAATCCCTGAAAATCCCTTGACATTTATATATTTTTTTTAGTAGACAACCCAAAGTATTTATCTAGGCTCATTTTGGTATATTTAATGCCACTATTTCACCGCCAACTGCGATCAAATTAAAAAATCTTGTGCTATTATGGCAAAATGGTTGTAAATGCTTCTCTGGGCTCCCCTTTGTTCAGAAATAGCAGACATATATGTACAAGTAGAATAACATAGAAAAAAAACAATATTAAGTTATATTATATATGACTCATTATAACAAAAAGGATCAATAAAAAATGATTATCCTTTATCACTGCAGAAAAAATAGGGATAGTCATATAAATGTGAATAATCCCTCAAAACATATAATAATATACACAGCAGAGGATATATAAGCAGACTTGCTTATAACAATATTCCATATACACTGTAAACAGAAAGGGATTAAACATTTAAAATGTAATAATCCCTAACAAAATATCTTTAACATACACTGCAGAGAACAGATAAATAAGTAGAAATAAAATGTATAAAAGTATCTACTTTAGATGATAGGGGAAAAAATAAAATGCTATAAACCCCTAACATCCAATCTCAAGCTTATGAGAATCAGAAGCATCATCTTAACCTTAGTCAGTTCTAAAAGGCATACTGATGAAAACAAAAGCATAAGAACATAAATAGTCTTGAAGTAGTTACTGACCAGACTGCATTGACATTTATATCAGATTGAACATGCAGTATCAGAATGAGAGAAAAAGATAGTTCACCCTTATCATAAATTAAAAACAAGGTGTAACCTGAAGTTACATAAAACTGCCACCTGAGGACAGTAAAAGCTAGGATAACACTTTTTTTAAGAGAAACGCATTCTGAAAATAAAAGTGCAGGCATAAGGGATTATTGTAAAAAACTTTACAAAATGCCATGAACCATTAATAATAATACTGCAATATTGGCTTTGCAGTAAATGATTACATGTAATGTATATATAAAAACACATTTATTTTATTAAAGCATAACTGAAATATTTAGCCCTCATTACCCTTTGACTAATTTTTACACGCAAAGAGAGGAAACATGTCAGATATATCTGCAGCCTGCGGGTTCCTTCACAAAAATGGAGGATCGAATGGAAATTAAATTAAAGCAGTGTATAGCGCAACACTAACTGAAAAAATAAGTACACGCTGACAAATAATACCCAGAAAGATTTCTTTTTAAATGGAATTTTAAAAATGCCTAAAAGAGCATCCACCTACCATTACATGCTTACTAAGAAAAAACGATCCTATACCCAGACCAGGTAGAGGGAAAGTGAACCTCGCACCAGGAGCAGGCTTCAGCGCAAGCTCTGCAACCCACACCGCCCATAATTTCACCTCGCACATCGGGCTATTACATGTACCCCGCCGGCAGCTCATAAAGTGCCGTAAGTCTGATAAACTAGCGATGTACAGAAATGAGCGTAAATACAAATTTCTGAAGTCGCCAGTACCTTACGGCACTTTAGAAACTGCCGGCGCCTAAGAAAAGTCAAGAAAATAACAAATCTCCAGTAAAAGTCTAACACGCCTCCCAAAAATAAGCCTGACATGTAAAAACCCCTATATCTGCAACCCCCCCCTCTCACTACTAATAATAAATGTATTAACCCCTAGACCGACAACCCCCCACAACGCACTAAGCCTAATAAAACTATAAACCCCTATATCCGCCATAAAACCCACAACGCAAGTAATAACTAAATTATTAACCCCTAAATCCGCCAACTCCAACATCGCAAACTACCTATTAAAACTATTAACCCCTAATCTGCTATTAACCCACAACGCAATAAACCTATTAAAGTATTAAGCACTAAACCGCCAAAGCCCACAACGCAATAAACCTATTAAAGTATTAACCCCTAAACCGCCAAAGACCACAACGCAATAAACCTAATCACTAACCTTTTTTTTGGGGGGGGGGTTATTTTCATAGGGATTAGGCATAATTTTTCTAAAATTGTGTAATTTTCTTTATTATTTTCTGTAAGCTTATTTTTTTTTATTTTCTGTAATTGTAGCTTAAAGGGACAGTCTACTCCAGAATTTTGATTGGACTGTCCCTTTAATTTATACTTAGTTTATTTGTATTTTTAAAGTAGTGTTAGGTTTCTTTAATTTAATTGTAACTTTAGTATTTTGTAAATTAGGTAATTTGGGTTCATTTAGGGGATGTTAGATTAGGGGTTTAGGTTAGGGGGGGTTAGGTTAGTGGGTTTAGGTTAGGTTTATTGCGTTGTGGGCTTTGACGGTTTAGGGGTTAATACTATAATACTAATATTAATAGGTTTATTGCGTTGTGGATTAATGGCGGATTAGGGGTTAATAGTTTTAATGGGTTTATTGCTTTGTGGGTTAATGGCGGATTAAGGGTTAATAGTTTAATAGGTAGTTTGCGATGTTGTGGTTGGCAGGTATAGGGGTTAATAATTTTCGCCTAGATTACGAGTCTTGCGTTAGCCTTAAAAAGCAGCGTTGAGAGGTCCCAACGCTGCTTTTTAATGCCCGCTGGTATTATGAGTCTTGAAATGACAGGCTCACCGCTCACTTTTTTGGCCAGACTCGAAAATACCGCAAATCCACTTCTGTCAATTGCGTATCCTATTTATTCAATGGGATTTGCCTAACGCCGGTATTACGAGTATTCCAAAAAGTGAGCGGTAGACCCTCTCCTGTCAAGACTGGTACCGCATTTTAAAGTCAGTAGTTAAGAGTTTTATGGGCTAATCCCCCTAATGATTGGAACAGCCAATAGAATGTGAGCTCAATCCTATTGGCTGTTCTAATCAGCCAATAGGATTGAAGATCAATCCTATTGGCTGATTGCATCAGCCAATAGGATTTTTCCTACCTTAATTCCGAATGGCTGATAGAATTCTATCAGCCAATCAGCATTGAAGAGACGCCATCTTGGATGACGTCACTTAAAGGAACCTTCATTCGTCTTTAGTCGTCGGCCAGGAAGGATGCTCTGCGTCGGATGTCTTGAAGATGGACCCGCTCCGCGCTGGATGGATGAAGATAGAAGATGCTGTCTGGATGAAGACTTCTGCCCATTTGGAGGACCTCTTCTTCCCGGCTTGGATGAAGACTTCTGCCCGTCTGGAGGACCACTTCGCCTAGCTTCGTTGAGGACTTCGGCCCGGTTGGGTGAAGACTTCTCAAGGTAGTTAGTGTTTTATTAAGGGGGGATTGGGTGGGTTTTAGAGTAGGGTTGGGTGTGTGGGTGGAGGGTTTTAATGTTGGGGGGTATTGTAATTTTTTTTAGGTAAAAGAGCTGATTACTTTGGGGCAATGCCCCGCAAAAGGCCCTTTTAAGGGCTATTTGTAATTTAGTATAGGGTGGGGCTTTTTATTATTTTGGGGGGCTTTTTTATTTTATTAGGGGGATTAGATTAGGTGTAATTAGTTAAAAAAAACTTGTAATTATTTTATTATTTTCTATAATTTAGTGTTTGTTTGTTTTTCGTCCTTTAGATAATTGTATTTAATTGTAGTTAGTTTAGAGAATTAATTTGATTATAGTGTAGTGTTAGGTGTAATTGTAACTTAGGTTAGGTTTTATTTTACAGGTAAATGTGTCTTTATTTTAACTTTATTTTAACTAGGTAGCTATTAAATAGTTAATAACTATTTAATAACTATTGTACCTAGTTAAAATAAATACAAAGTTGCCTGTAAAATAAAAAATAAATCCTACGATAGCTACAATGTAACTATTAGTTATATTGTAGCTAGCTTAGGGTTTATTTTACATGTATTTAGTTTTAAATAGGAATACTTTATTTAATTATAGTAATTTTATTTAGATTTATTTAAATTATATTTAAATTAGGGGGGGTTAGGGTTATACTTAGTTTTAGGGGTTAATAACTTTAATATATTTGCGGTGACATTGGGGGCAGCAGATTAGGGGTTAATAAATATAATGTAGGGTTCGGCGATGTTGGGGGCAGCATATTAGGGGTTCATAAGTAATGTAGGTGCCGGCGGTAACCAGAGCGGCAGATTAGGGGTTAATGATATAATGTAGGTGTCAGCGATGTCAGGGCGGCAGATTAGGGGTTAATAAGTGTAAGATTAGGGGTGTTTAGACTCGGGGTTCATGTTAGGGTGTTAGGTGTAGACATAAAATGTATTTCCCCATAGGAATCAATGTGGCTGTGTTAGAAGCTGAACGCTGCTTTTTTGCAGGTGTTAGTTTTTTTCAGACGGCTCTCCCCCATTGATTCCTATGGGGATATCGTGCACGAGCACGTTCAGCCAGCCAGCCAGGTCTCTCCTACATAGCCCCACCCACATGGGCATTTGATTAGATACACAGCATATTCTGTGTTACAGGTGAAATAACCTCTAATCGAAAATTTCTTGCCTGTACGTGGGTGGCAAAATGTAGAGCCCCGCACCATATTGTTACAGTTAGTACAATTTAGGCAGGGAAAGCAACCATTGTTTTTTTTTGTCAATATACCTCTGTACTTTCGTTTTGCCGGGTCCTATATCTGCCCTAACAAGGGTATCCTTAAGATTTTTACCCCTCCTGTATGCAGGCATTGGCGGTACTTGAAATTCCTTCACTTTAGGGTTACATTCACTTAGTACACTCCAGTGCTTTCTTATAATCCCTTGTATTTTATCACTAAGGGGAGAAAAGTTACTCACAAATACCATTCTATCTGTTTGGTCCTTTTCTTTATTATTTTGTTGTTCTAACAACTTAGCCCTCGGAATGTCTAGAGCACTATTTATGCCCTCCTGTATCATTTTAGATGGATAGCCTCTCTTTGTGAATGCATTCCCTATCTCACTAAGTCTCTCCAGTGCCAGACTCTCGTCCGATACTATGCGTCTTACACGCAGAAACTGGCTCTTTGGTAGAGATCTAGTGAGAGTGGGAGGATGTGCACTACTGTAGTGTAATAGATTGTTACAATCTGTTTCCTTTCTATACAGATCTACTGACAATAAAGTCCCAGACTTATAAACTTTGGTATCTAGAAAGTTAATGCTTTCTTCACTATGGACAAGTTTAAAAATATAGGTATCTTTGATTTAGAATGTCTATGTTGTGTACACACAATGATAAAACAACTGTGAAGTTATATGAGAATCTCTAAGAAAAGAGGTGTGTGAACACTAGGTGGAGTTAACCGATGTAGATAGATTATCACAGGTGTGTATTATAATTGAATGGGAGGGGTTAAGGGTATTTTAAGCCTGTATGTGTCAGTGTGATTTTATACATGATTAAGGACAGTTGGTCCGAAACGTTGTAACTACTTATTGGCATAAATAAAAATCTTTTTATTCAGTGCTGCTGCAGCTTGAACTTTCTACTTACTTTTGGGTTTTTTGGTATGGACCCTTGCAGCCTGCACGGATAAATAACCTCAAAAACAGAGTGCTGAACAGTAACCTGCTGTTGGCAATAATAAAAGAGGGAGGGTGGGTAGATGGCGCCAAATCTATTAGCCCTGCCGCCAATAAAACTAAATACTATCTCTTAAAATGGTAGTATTTGGGGAAGAACAGACAGATGGCGCCAAACCCTACCTAAGTGCAGCCGCAATTACTAAAATAAAACACTACCCTATAAGAGCTAGAAAGCCCCATGATCCCATAGCCTGAAAAACTTAAACTCACGTAGATCACATTGCAATCCTCCCAAGCACAGAGCTTATAGGACTCAAATCTATGAACTGGCTGCTAAGGGGCAGGAGACCCAGAGCCAAAAGAGTAACTAAAGCCAGCGTACTGTTGAAAGCTTGACCCCAAGCTAGGAATGGAACTATTGTCAGAGGAACTAGTGAACTCTTTATATGTTCACCTTCCACCCGTGAGTTCTTAGAAAAGCCAACACGATGTCCGTGTGAGATTTGGTTAGATGGTAAGTTGACGCCTGAATCAAGATATCGTCCAGATAGGGCGCCACTGCTATGCCCCGTGGCCTTAGAACCGCCAGAAGGGACCCTAGCACCTTTTGTCCAGAAAGGCGAACCTGAGGAACTTGTGATGATCTTTGTGGATAGGAATGTGAAGATACGCATCCTTCAAATCCACGGTGGTCATATATTGACCCTCCTGGATCATTGGTAAAATTGTTCGTATGGTCTCCATCTTGAATGATGGGACTCTGAGAAATTTGTTTAGACTTTTGAGGTCTAAAATCGGTCTGAAGGTTCCCTCTTCTTTGGGAGCCATGAACAGATTTAAAGGGACACTCAATCAAAATTAAACTTTCATGATTCAGATAGAGCATGACATTATAAACAACTTTCCAATTTACTTCCATTAACAAAATGTGCACCGTCTTTTTATATTTAAACTTTTTGAGTCATTAACTCCTACTGAGCATGTGCAAGAATAAGTGTGTATGCATTTGTGAATGGCTGATGGCTGTCACATGGTATGTGTATGCATTTGTGAATGGCTGATGGCTGTCACATGGTACGTGTATGCATTTGTGATTGGCTGATGGCTGTCACATGGTACAGGGGGAGTGGAAAAAGATATAACTTTTAAAATTGTCAGAAAAAAAATCTACTACTCATTTGAAGTTCAGACTAAGTGCTATTGCATTGTCTTGTTATCTTGCACTTGTTGATTATGCAAATCTACTGTGTTGACTGGTCCTTTAAGTAAAACCCCTGCCCTTGTTCTAATTTTGGAACTGGGCAGATTACACTCATGGTATATAGGTCTTCTACACAGTGTAAGAACGCCTCTCTTTTTGTCTGGTTTACAGACAAATGTGAAAGATGAAATCTCCCTCTTGGGAGAGAATCCTTGAATTCTAGACGATACCCCTTGGTCACAATTTCTAATGCCCAGGAATCCTGAACGTCTCTTGCCAAAGCCTGAGCGAAGAGAGAAAGTCTTCTCCCTACTAGATCTAGTCCCAGATCGGGGGCTGCTCCTTCATGCTGTCTTGGTAGCAGCAGCGGGCTTCTTGGTCTGTTTACCTTTATTCCAGGTCTGGTTAGGTCTCCAGACTGACTTGGATTGTGCAAAGTTTCCCTCCTGCTTGGTGGCGGAGGAGGAAGTAGATGGACCACCTTTAAAGTTTCGAAAGGAACGAAAATGATTCTGTTTGGTCCTCATTTTAAGTGTCTTGTCCTGGGGAAGGGCATGACTTTTACCTCCAGTAATGTTGGAAATTATCTCCTTTAGTTCAGGCCCGAATAGGGTCTTACCCTTAAAAGGAATAGCTAAAAGCTTAGATTTAGATGACACATCAGCAGACCAAGACTTAAGCCATAACGCTCAACGCGCTAAAATGGCAAAGCCTGCATTCTTAGCCGCTAATTTAGCCATTTGGAAAGCGGCATCTGTAATAAAAGAATAAGCTAGCTTGAGAGCCTTAATTCAATCCAAAATATCATCTAATGTGGTCTCAACCTTTAGAGACTCCTCTAGAGCCTCAAACCAAAAAGCTGCTGCAGTAGTTACTGGAACAATGCACGCTATAGGTTGTAGAAGAAAACCCTGATGAATAAACAATTTCTTTAGAAGACCCTCTAATTTTTTATCCATAGGATCTTTGAAAGCACAACTGTCCTCAATAGGTATAGTTGTACGCTTAGCCAGGGTAGAAATAGCTCCCTCCACCTTAGGGACCGTCTGCCACGAATCCCGAATGGTGTCAGATATGGGAAACATTTTCTTAAAAGTAGGAGGGGGAGAGAACGGAATGCCTGGTCTATCCCATTTCTTAGTAACAATGTCCAAAATTCTTCTAGAGACCGGAAAAACATTAGTGTAAGTAGGGACCTCTAGATATTTATCCATTTTACACAATTTCTCTGGTGGGATGACAATAGAGTCACAATCATCCAGAATCGCTAAAACCTCCCTGAGTAACAAGCGGAGGTGTTAAAGCTTAAACTTAAAGGCCGTCACATCTGAATCTGTTTGAGGGAACATCTTTCCTGAATCAGAAAGCTCTCCCTAAGACAGCAAGTCCCCCACCCCCAAATCAGAACACTGTGAGGGTACATCGGAGATGGCCAATAAAGCATCAGAGGGCTCAGCATTTACTCTAATACCGGACCTGCTGCGCTTACCCTGTAAACCTGGCAGTTTAGATAATACCTCTGTAAGGGTAGTAGAAAGGGTAGTAACGGTGAAAGATTTAGACGCGCTAGAAGTACTAGGCGTGGCTTGGGCGGGCGTTAAAGGTTGTGACACTTGGGGAGAAGTAGATTCTCTTCTGACTGAGAATCATCCTGAGACATACTTTTATCAGCTAAAATATGTTCTTTGCAATGTAAGGCCCTTTCAGTACCTGAGGGACACATTTGAAGTGGGGGTTCCACAATGGCTTCTAAACACATAGAACACTGACTTTCTTCAATGTCAGACATGTTGAACAGACTAGTAATAACAGCACAAGTCGTTAACAACTTTTATTACATAGGAACAACAATCAGCAAAAAAAACGAGTACTGCGCCTTTAAGAATAAAAAGAGTACACTCTTTTTTCAAAATTGCTAAAACGTTATACAAAATGATTAATTTTGATTATGTGTGAACCTAATGTGCAATCGGATATTGCACCACAAGTAAACAGGAGAGTTAACCCTTTAATTCGAGTGTCTAGCCAACAAAAAGCGTTATGCAGAGAAAAATTGTTAAACTGCCCCTGCACCTCAGCTGTGGCGCCTACCTGCCCCAAAGGACTGGGAAAACGATCTGGTCTCACTCCGAAAAGCAGCCTCACAGTCTGGTCCCAACTGGAGCTAATGGCTGCTGTTCTCTCCAAGCTCTAACTGCGCACTGAGGCGTGAAATTAGGCCCCGCCCATCATCCTCGATGTGCAAATAACTTAAACAACCGCATGGGAATCGGTTTTAAGAAAAACGGCCATGAATAAATGTTATCTAATAAACATATATGCCATGTGGACCCCTCAGTATCACAAAATGTCAGCCCTGATAGGTCTCATATTTAATAAAGTAAGTGTTTCTAGGCTGCCCCAGTGTCTTCAACCATATAGCCCATAAGTGTCCCTTGTTGAAATCTCTCACAAGGATAATTATACACAGGTTTACAGTACCATCCTAACCAGGACTACTGCTTACCCCTTCCCAACCTGGGAAATATGTCAGCCCATTCTGATCTACAACAGTCTCCTCAGAATATAAATGACTGCACATACCTTAATGCTGCTTGCAGTAAGAAACGTTCCCCACACTGAAGATTTCTCTTGTACTCCTCAGCAAATATTGTGGGAACCAATATGGATCTCAGTTACAACTGCTGAGATCATCAAACTCAAGGCAGAATTCTTCTTCTATGTCCTGCCTGAGGAAAAAAACAGTACTCTCCGGTACCATTTAAAATAAAAAATTCTTGATTGAAGAAACTAAAAACTATCATTTTATCACCACTTAAATTTACCCTTCCTATTACTAGCATAGGCAAAGAGAATGACTGGGGGGTGGAGTCAAGGGAGGAGCTATATAGACAGCTCTGCTGTGGTGCTCTTTGCCACTTCCTGTTAGCAGGAGGATAATATCCCACAAGTAAAGGATGAATCCGTGGACTTGTCGTATCTAGTAGAAGAAAAGTGGTTTGGAAATAGCAAAGTGCTACTTGTATTTATTGCCCTATAATTTGCAAAAAAAAGCAATCAACATGTAAACATTGGGTATTTCTAAACTCAGGACAAAGTTTAGAAACTATTTAGCATGGGTGTATTTTGGTGGTTGTAAATGTGTAACAGATTTTGGGGGTCAAAGTTAAGATATGATGAAAATAATGGTATCTTTAGAAAGTCCATTTAATGGCGAGAAAAGCTGTATATAATATGTGTGGGTACAGTAAATGAGTGAGAGGAAAATTACAGCTAAACACAAACACTGCAGAAATGTAAAAATAGCCTTGGTCCCAGAAAATGGAAAAGTTCTGTGGTCCTTAAGGGGTTAAATCAAAGGTATTCTATAGCTATAGTTAAATTGTAGCAGTGATTTGTAAGTCCAATTTATAGTTATAATTTACATTTCAGAGATTTAAATAAATCACTTTAAATAATCATATCTAGCAACAAGCAATTTACTGTTGAGAGGTAAGGTTTTGTATTGCATATTGATAAAATCATTTTTATTTACTGTGAACTCTCTTAAGAATTTCACATAAATTGGCTATTGTGTTGAATTGATAATTGTATAACAATCTCTGGGTATAAGTGAAGTATATTAGATTATATTGGGCTGAAAATAGTGAATTATATTTCCCTGGAAATTCCATTAGATTGTTGGAGTTAAAGGGACAATATACACCAATTTTCATATAACTGCATGTAATAGACACTACTATAAAGAATAAGATGCACAGATACTAATGGAAAAATCCAGTATAAAACTGTTTAAAACCCTACTTAGAAGCTCTCAGTTTAGCTCTGTTGAAAAGGTAGCTGGAAAGCCCACTGCAAGTGGGAAATAAGACACCACCCTCCCCCTTCTTTTGCATATGAAAAGACCCTTTACACAAACAGGAGCAAGCTGGAGTAGGTATCGGGCGGTATTCTCCTAAAATTTTGGGGCTTGGTTAGGAGTCTGAAAATCAGAGCAATGATATTTAAAAATAAGCAAAACTCTTTTTTCTTTTTTTTGATGTTCATTATTTGTTTAAAGTCCTAACAATTACTCATCTTTTTCACAGCAAAAAGACTATAAGCTCGTCTTATAGACATGCCAGACAGACGTTTACGTTACTTATTGAAGCTATATATGTTGAAATGAATAACCTGTAAACACATTTCGTTTATTTCTTGTTGTAGAAATTTGAGTTCAAATAAATAAAAAATTTTAAACCCCCCCAAAAAATAAGCAAAACTATAAATATAAAAAAATATATAATTTATGCTTACCTGATAAATTTCTTTCTTTCCGGATATGGTGAGTCCACAGCATCATCAATTACTAGTGGGAATATCACTCCTGTCCAGCAGGAGGAGGCAAAGAGCACCACAGCAAAGCTGTTAAATGTCACTTCCCTTACCCATAAGCCCCAGTCATTCAGCCGAAGGGAAATGGAAAAAGAAGAAAACACAAAGGTGTAGAGGTGCCTGAGTTGTTAGTAAAAAATAACTCTCTTAAAATAAAGTGCGGGGGCCGTGGACTCACCATATCCGGAAATAAATACATTTATCAGGTAAGCATAAATTATGTTTTCTTTACTAATATATGGTGAGTCCACGGCATCATCAATTACTAGTGGGAACCAATACCCAAGCTAGAGGACACAGATAAGTAGGGAGGGACAAGACAGGTAACCTAAACAGAAGGCACCACCGTTTGAAGAACCTTTCTCCCAAAAGAAGCCTCAGCCGAAGCAAAAGTATCAAATTTATAGAATTTGGAAAAAGAATGCAAGGAAAATCAAGTTGCAGACTTGCAAATCTGTTCCACAGAAACTCCATTCTTAAAAACCCAAGAAAAGAAAAACAGTCCTCATGAACAATCTGTAATCCTCTCAGAAGACTGCTGTCCAGCAGTCTCATACGCCAAACAAAATATACTTCTTGACCAGAGAGAAAGAGAAGTAGCAGTAGGTTTTTTACCTTAACGTTTCCCAGAGAAACAAACAGGGCAGAATCCTTAGTCGTCTGTAGATGGAATTTAAGATCACGCACCACATCCAAGTTGTGCAACAAACGTTCCTTATGAAAAGAAGGATTAGGACATAGAGAAGGAACAACAATTTCCTGATTAATATTTCTATTAGAAACAACTTAAGGAAGAACCACCTTATAGCAAGAAAGATAAGGTGAATCATACTGCAAAGCCGAGAGTACCTAAACTCTCCGAGCACAAGATTTAGCAAAAAAAGAAAACTTCCAAGATAAAATTATATGGATTGTTATGGCTCAAACTGAACCTGTTACAAAACCTTAAAACCAAGGTTAAAGTTCCAAGAGGAGCAACAGACTTAAACACAACCCTGATACTAACCAGGGTCTGACAAAAAGATTACACATCTGGCACATCCGCCAGATACTTGTGTAAAAAATGATAACAGAGAAATCTGACCCTTCAGAGAACTGACTAATAGACCGTCCTCCAGACCTTAATGAAGAAAAGGCAAAACCCCTAGGAATCCTGACCCTACTTCTAAGAGTAGTCGTGTGATTCACACCAATCAGAGAATTTACGCCATACCTTATGGTAAAAGTTACTAGTAACAGGTTTACGAACCTGAATCATGGTCTCAATGACCAATTCAGAAAAACAACGTTTAGACAAAACTAAGCATTCAATCTCCAAGCAGAACGCTTTAAAGAAAATGAAGTTGGATGAAAGAATGTACCCTAAATTAGAAGGTCCTTCCTCAGGAACAACCACCAAGGTGGAAGAAATACATCTCTGCTTGGTCTGTATACCAGATCCAGCAAAACTATGCAGGAACTATTAAAATAACAATGTTCACTCCCATTTGATACAAACAATGACTCGTGGAAGGAGAGCAAACTGAGGAACAGGGATGTCAGACTGAAATCCCAAGGAAACACCAGGGTATTTAACAGAGCAGCCTGCTGATCTCTTGACCTTTAACATAACTTGGAGGCTTGGAGTACTGCCTTCTCCAACTCTAGCCCCCCCCCCCCATTTGAGGGTTTACCTGGAAAATACCTTTGGGAGAAGTGCCCACTCCCCAGGATGAAAAATCTGACTGCTCAAGAAGT
Source organism: Bombina bombina (assembly GCF_027579735.1). Taxonomy (NCBI): domain Eukaryota; kingdom Metazoa; phylum Chordata; class Amphibia; order Anura; family Bombinatoridae; genus Bombina; species Bombina bombina. The sequence continues at coordinate 1,434,322,373 of NC_069499.1, read as the reverse complement.
CCGCTCCCAGTATTCACTCCTGAAATGTGAATAGTGGATAAACAACGAATGTGAGCGTCCGCCCACCGAACAATCCATGGCAATCATGGCAAAGGAACTCCAGGTTCCTCCCAGGTGGTTAATGTAAACCACTGAGAAGAAATTGTTTATCCAGAACCGGAAAGAACGGTTAAGACAACTGAGGCCAAGCCATCAGAGCATTGTAGATTGCTTTCAACTCCAAAATGGTTATGGTGAGACCAGCCTCCTCCCAAGTCCAGAGTCACCAATCCAACAGTCTAGCAACAGTGGTCACTATTACTCAGGAAGGTCTCTGGAAGCATGTGCCCCGAGACAGGTGCACCTGAGACAACCAAAAGATTCTGGAGAATGCGGGAAACAATCCCGCTACCTTTCGCAAAGCTAAGCGAGCGCTCTACCACTAATTCCCCTCTCTAGTCCACAGGGAAGAATCTCATGTCGACATATCTAGATCTATTCTCCAAGACAGAGACACAGGATCCCTGGTCCACTATCTGAACATGCATAACAGCAGACTCTCAGATGGAGTCGAGCAAAGGAATAATGTCTAATGAAGCAACCATCAGACCAATTACCTTTATACATTGAGCCACGGGAGGACCAAACAAAAGAGTGCTGAAAGAGGCAAGAGGAAAGAATCCTCTATTCTCTGACAAAAATATTTTTAGAGATAGGGAAACTAATATGGTCCCTAAGAAAATATCCCTGTAGCTGGAACAAGGGAACTCGTTTTCAGAATCAATTCCATCCCTGGGAATAAAAAAGGACAACAAGATCTCTGAAAGAGAGTTTAAAAGATGGTGCCTGAACCATTATGACATCCAGGAAGGGTACTAACGCAATTCCCTGAAACCTGATCACTGCCAATATAGCCCCCTCTGAGAGACATGGCAAAGCCAAAAGGAAGAGACATGAATTGAAAAGGTTTTGTCCAGAAAGGCAAATCTCAGGAACTCGAAGACATGTGTCTTTCAGGTCTATGGTAGTCAGGAACTGACCTTCTAGGATCAAAGGAAACATAGAACCCTGCGAAAACTTTTTGAGACACTAGGTCTAGAATAGGATTAAAAATTCCCTCTTCTTGGTAACCCCAACAGGTTTTATAAAAAGCTAGACCCTGTTCCCTTCCAGGAACAGGTACTACGCTTCCCAATTGTTCACTCCCAGAGAGAAAAGTCCCAAACGCAATATAAAAATGCCTCTCTTATATGCAGATAAACTTGAGAGGTGGAACTTGACTCTAGGAAGAAAGGTTTTGAATTCTAACTAAAAACTCTGAGATACAAAGTCCACAGTCTATCCGCGACATCTCGTATCCTTTCTGAAGAAAACAGAGAAATTCAGCCCTACTTGGTCTGATCCCGGATCAGGGGCAAACCCATCATGCAAAGTTAGACTCAGCTGCGGTTTTCTACTCTGATGTCCTTTAGGTCTATTTGATTTGTCTTGTGGTAGAAAAGACCTTTTTCATCTGTAAAATCAGAAATATTTCTGCCAGACCAGGCCAAAATGGCGCCGTTCCGTTCTCTACTAACAAATAAGGAGGCGTAGCCATAAGGAATAGCTAGGAAGAAACAAAGCTGTTTCTTGAGGCTGTCTGCTATTCAGACCATCAGTGCTTATCTGCAGAGTTCTCAAAGTTTGCACCAAACATTAAAAGACATTTGTCAAAGACAGACAAATTTGACCTGTTAAATCCGTGTCTAAACGGAACTTAATAAAGTAACATACAGCCCACAGTTAATAAAATGGGAAATCACTTTTAAAAAGCAGAAAAGTATCATCCCTGTCTCTTAACACAAATCAGTTCCTGCTCCCTGCCCTTCAAAATATTCTGCATAAAGGATATACAGTATATGTCCCAAAATGATGCAGCCAATTAGTTTAAAATCTTAAGTGCCATATCTCCACCCTAAAAGATAGAAAGGCATTTACCTGAATCTAGCCATCTGGCAAAACAACAGCTTACCCGACGTGAGAGGATGCCACTCCTCACAGAGGCCTGTAGAAAAAAAGAAAGAACAGAGTAAACCTACTCTGGCTTTCTATTTAAGGGCAGCAACAATGTTAGGAAAACGCACCTCACACATTCCTCACTGCTTTAAAGCCACCACTACTCTACTGAAGATATTAACGTGGACTACATCTATACCCAGAACACAGGAAATATCAGAGCAAACCAACTCTGGCTTTCAAAATAATAAAATCTTGCTTTTAGTGAAGCAATACAATTTCTTCAGACACCAAAACTTCACCTCCTCCTTACACCGAAGGCACAGAGAATGACTGGGGGTTATGGGTAAGGGAAGTGACATTTAACAGCTTTGCTGTGGTGCTCTTTGCCTCCTCCTGCTGGCCAGGAGTGATATTCCCTCTAGTAATTGATGATGCCGGGGACTCACCATATCTTAGGAAAGAAATACATTTCGAATAGCCAAGTAGTGGGGTGATAAAGAAAGGAGTAAAAAGCATCAACAAAGGAATTTGGAAATAATTGTGCTTTATACAAAAAAACATAGCCACCATAAGAAAAGGGTGGGCCTCATGGACTCTTGCCAATAAGAAAGAAATTAATTTATCAGGTAAGTTCTTACATAAATTATGTTTTCTTTCATGTAATTGACAAGAGTACATGAGCTAGTGACATATGGGATATCAAATACCCAAGATTTGGAACTCCACGCAAGAGTCACTAGAGAGGGAGGGATAAAAATAAACAACAGCCATATGTTGAAAAATTAATCCACAACCCAAAATATAAGTTATGCTCATAAAGAAAAGAAAAACTTAAAACATCAGCAGAAGAATCAAACTGAAACAGCTGCCTGAAGAACTTTTCTACCAAAAACTGCTTCCGAAGAAGCAAATACATCAAAACGGTAAAATAATGTAAATGTATGCAAAGAGGACCAAGTTGTCGCTTTGCAAATCTGATCAACTGAAGCTTCATTCTTAAAAGCCCACGAAGTGGAGACTGATCTAGTAGAATGAGCTCTGAGGCGGGGCCTGACCCAACTCTAAAAAAGCTTGATGAATCAAATGCTTTAACCAAGAAGCCAAGGAAATAGCAGAAGCCTTCTGACCTTTCCTAAAACCAGAGAATATAACAAATAGACTAGAAGCCTTTCTGAAATCTTTAGTAGCTTCAACATAATATTTCAAAGCTCTCACCACATCCACAGAATGTAAGGATTTTTCCAAAGAATTCTTAGGATTAGGACACAAGGAAGGGACAACAATTTCTCTACTAATGTTGTTAGAATTCAAAACCTTAGGTAAGAACTTAAATGAAGTCCGAAAACCGCCTTATCCTGATGAAAAATCAGAAAAGGGAGATTCACAAGAAAGAGCAGAAAGCTCAGAAACTCTTCTAGCAGAAGAGATGGCCAAAAGGAACAACACTTTCCAAGAAAGTAGTTTAATGTCCAAAGAGTGCATAGGCTCAAATGAAGGAGCCTGTAACACCCTCAAAACCAAATTAAGACTCCAAGGAGGAGAAATTGATTTAATGACAGGCTTAATACGAACTAAAGCCTGTACAAAACAGTGAATATCAGGAAGAGTAGCAATCTTTCTGTGAAATAAAATAGAAAGAGCAGAGATTTGTCCCTTCAAAGTACTTGCAGAGAAACCTTTATCCAAACCATCCTAAAGAAACTGTAAAATTCTAGGAATTCTAAAAGAATGCCAAGATAATTTATGAGAAGAACACCATGACATGTAAGTCTTCCAAACTCGATAATAAATCTTCCTAGAGACAGATTTACAAGCTTGTAACATAGTAATAATTTCTGAGTCAGAGAAACCTCTATGACTTAGCACTAAGCATTCAATTTCCATACCTTCAAATTTAATGATTTGAGATCCTGATGGAAAAACGGACCTTGAGACAGTAGGTCCGGCCTTAACGGAAGTGGCCAAGGTTGGCAACTGGACATCCAAACAAGATCCGCATACCAAAACCTGTGGGGCCATGCTGGAGCCACCAGCAACACAAATTATTGTTCCATGATGATTTTGGAGATCACTCTTGGAAGAAGAACTAGAGGCGGGAAGATATAAACAGGTTGATAACACCAAGGAAGTGTCAGCGCATCCACTGCTTCTGCCTGAGAATCCCTGGACCTGGACAGGTATCTAGGAAGTTTCTTGTTTAGATGAGAAGCCATCAGATCTATTTCTGGAAGATTCAAGATAAATGAGAAACAGGAGCACCGGTAGATGTACAAGTAGCGTTTATTCTCCACAATATCGCTACATATAAAATAGCATTACGCTCATGCTATAAGAATGTCAAATGTCAGCGTATATATACAAGGCTATTGAAACATTGACAGCAGCTGGTTGGTCAATAATATGAGGAAGAATTTAACAGCTGACGCATTTCGGCTTCCCAGCCGTAGTCCAAGCTGAATAAAAAGGTAAAAACAGGCGCCCTTTTTCAAGGGCTATCCTTCCTCTCATTGGTCAACCAGTTAAGCCAATCATTATACTTTAAGCAAGTGTGAGCCTCTGATACATTTATAGCAATCCACCTAATAGATTAGTATGTTTAAATATACAATCATATTACAAGCACAGTCCCGAACAATTTAAGCACATGCAGTTCAATTTCTTTGCTCCAATCTAATTTCTATCTGCAAAAACTCTCAAGTGTCCTATTACTCTGAATAACCTTAATACATTGAAAAAATATATATGGGAAACAGAAGAAGAGAGAAGGGGGGGAGGGGGTAAGGACATGTTGACATATATATTCTTAACATACTAGTATATTTTTAGCATACTAGGTAAAGTACAGTTTATATGTATTAAAGCTATAGGTTATACCTATGTATCTGAAGTAAGCAGTCCGTGTGCATACAGATATAGCTTCATAAGATTATGTACGTAAGACTCATGTTGTTACACCCATCCTAATGATCTGGAGTATGTATGACTTCAATCCTGAAACATATATAGGCTTGTCATCCTGTATTCTCAGGTATATGTTATTGCTAAAGTCCCTTAAAATGGTCTATATTTTCTTAATGATGCCCTAAGGAAGGGTTCTATTACAAATATTTATTTTAATTGGTTTAGCCAATATGTATGGCCAAGGGATTTATTCACTGCTAATAATTTATCAAATCATAGGTTGAGTTTAATCCTGAAGGTGTTCTGGTCTTTAGTTTAAAGATCCAGAACACCTCCTGTCTGCCCAAAACCCTTTCCCTGTCTCCTCCTCTAGAGGGAATAGGAACATGTTCAATGGCTGTCCATTTGAAACTTTCCATGTTTTTTTCGTGAGTTTGTACAAAATGTTGTACTAGTGGGGTACTTGATTTACCCGTCCTGATCTTTCTCATACAAAATGAGTTAAATACACGCAGTGGTGATATGGATTATCCAGCTCTAGATCAGATTTTACAAGACACCATAGCCAAGGCAAAGCAAGTGTTATTAGAGAGGAAACATAATAAGTATATACGAGATCAGACAGATTTCAATAATAACTTAGTTTATGTTTGGAACCGGAAGGAACGGTTCTCTAGAAGAAAGGAGTATAATGTCAGAAGTGGCACAAGAAACCAAAGAAGACGAAATAGACATAGAAATATGGGCAGGGGCAGGAGAGGACAGCGCAGAATCCAATTCTCAGATAATGAAATGGATTCTCAAGGGGACAGTTCAGGATCAGGAGGGGAGGATACAGATAGTAATTACACCCCTTATCCCCTTGGCGTTACTATACCTCAACAAGGCCATGATGTTACAACACAAGTAGTTAGGCCAAAAGAAGGCAGTATGCCTGTAGTCCCTATTGTAAAAAATGCAAAGCCTTATTCCAAATATAATGTACAAAGATCAGAAACAACAGTAGGCACACTTAGCAATGTATCTAATGTAGAAAGAGCACAGGTTAATCAGGTTTTTTCAATTGCCCCCCCCAGGAGGAGACGTGGGGCGGCAAGATACAAGAGACACTCACAAAGGAAGGTACACGCTAAGGAAGAAATAAACAATCCAGTGGTTATGAGTATTATTAATTTGTCTACTCACGAGCTAAATGAGCAAGAAATGAGGGTTTTGGAATTAGGCTTGGTGTATGTTCCAACTGTTGGCTTTAACCTCTTCAACACACTCCTAGACGTAAACAAACTGTATCAGTAAATTGACACTGTATAAACATTTCCAGAAAACAACACACAGGGGGAATTGGACATGGAAATTAGTTCATCTCAGACACAACAGGAAGGTCCTATACGAGAGGATATATTGGATTTTTGGGAGCGGTGTGATGTGAGAGTCCTTGAATCACTCCTAACAGGAGGAGGACTGGACCCAGAATGTGGTCATACTGCCCTACCAAAATTCAAAAAACCCTCCAAGTTTTACCCCATCCAGGACAGAGGCCCTGTGATAGAAAAATTCTATTCAAGGGTTGAAAAAGATCACACTAATCTTTACTATCAGGAGAGACAGCATACATCTAATATCACATTAGCAGAGAGGCAGGCACTACAAAAAAGTAAGAACCAGGATCTGGTGATTTGATCCGCGGATAAGGGGGGGTCGGTTGTTATTTTGAAGAAGAATGATTTTGTCAAAGAGGCATTAAGACAGCTCTCAAATACACAGGAGTATAAGGTGCTGAGCTCAGATCCAACAAGAGCATTTCAAAGACAACTGAGAGATCTGATAGATGATGGCTTTGAGCTGGGATTACTAGACAAGGGAGCCAGTGAGTTCCTATACGTCAGTCACCCCAGAATGCCTGTATTCAACCACCTCCCTAAGTTGCACAAATCACTCACAGACGTCAAGGGGAGGCCCATTGTCAGTGGCATTGGGTCTCTCCTTGAACCTTTGTCGGAGTGGTTGGATGCATTACTGCAACCTATGATTAGACTATTGACAAGTTTTGTTTTGGACACCAAACATATTCCGAATTTGGTATCCAGCATTGAGTGGAATGACAGCAATATGTGGGTAACGGTAGATGTTAAGTCACTATACTCATTAATTCCCCATGAACAGGGATTGAAGGATGTGAATTACTACATGAAAAAATATCGCATGGATGACCCTATATTATGTGAATTTGTACATAGGGTCACGGATTTTCTGTTGACCCATAATTTTTTCGAATTCAATGGCCAATTCTTTCTCCAAATGTGTGGTACGGCTATGGGGGCTAAGTTTGCCCCCTCCTACGCCAACCTATTCATGGGTTGGTGGGAGGAGGACCACATATTTGGAGAAAGGAATCCACACAAACAGAATATTGTCTTCTATAAAAGATTTATAGACAACCTTCTGTTTGTGTGGAAAGGGGACCCGCTTGATGTGCCCATTTTTATCAACTATTTGAACAAAAATGATAAGGGCATAGAATTCACGTTTGAATGTAACAACGATAGTATCAACTATCTTGATGTTACCCTATTGGGCACACCGGGTAAAAAGGTGACTTCCTCTATCTACCGAAAACCCATAACAGGGAACACATTGTTACATGCAAAAAGCTGCCATCCACAGAATGTGTTCAAAGCGGTAGCTAAGGGGCAGTACATACGGGTCAAGAGAAATTGTACACATCCAGACCAGTATGAAAAGGAAAGTAAAGAGTTAACCAACAGACTTAAAAACAGGGGCTATGGACACAAGATAATTAAAAGGGCCAGAGAATCTGTTGAGAGTATAGAGAGAGAAACTCTATTGTTGCCCAAGAGTGAAACAGCAAGTACAAAGAAACCTTTTAATAAAGGCCTTCTCTTTGTAACAGATTATTCAGAGGAATATGCAAAAATTTGCAATATCCTCAGGAAACATTTTAGAATTCTCTCTGCTGATGATGATCTGGCAGACATATCCAAACAAGGCTGTAATTTTTCATACAAGAAAAATAAAACCACTGGCAATATGGTAGCCCCCACCAAACTCAAAAAGGCTGAACCAGGTGGATCAGCTTGGCTAGTAGTAAAAGGAATGCACAGGTGCAAATACAGAGACTGTGTGGCCTGTGAAAAAGTGGTTTGTGGTGGGACCTTCCAATCAACCACCACAGGACAGCAGTTTGACATCAATTCTTGCTTAACTTGCAGGTCAAATTTGTCATTTACCTGATAACCTGTGAAATGTGCAAAATACAGTATGTAGGCCTAATTACAAGGGAGATAAGATCCCGAATTAGGGAGCATCTTTCCACGATCAGGACGGGTAAATCAAGTACCCCACTAGTACAACATTTTGTACAAACTCATGAAAAAACCACGGAAAGTTTCAAATGGACAGCCATTGAACATGTTCCTATTCCCTCTAGATGAGGAGATGGGGAAAGGGTTTTGGGCAGACAGAAGGTGTTCTGGATCTTTAAACTAAAGACCAGAACACCTTCAGGATTAAACTCAACCTATGATTTGATAAATTATTGGCAGTGAATAAATCCCTTGGCCATACATATTGGCTAAACCAATTAAAATAAATATTTGTAATAGAACCCTTCCTTAGGGCATCATTAAGAAAATATAGACCATTTTAAGGGACTTTAGCAATAACATATACCTGAGAATATAGGAAGACAAGCATATTTATGTTTCAGAATTGAAGTGATACATACTCCAGATCATTAGGATGGGTGTAACAACATGGGTCTTACGTACATAATCTTATGAAGCTATATCTGTATGCACACGGACTGCTTACTTCAGATACATAGGTATAACCTATAGCTTTAAATACATATAAACTGTACTTTACCTAGTATGCTAAAAATATACTAGTATGTTAAGAATATATATAAGTCGACATGTCCTTACCCCCTCCCCCCCTTCTCTCTTCTTCTGTTTCCCATATATATTTTTTCAATGTATTAAGGTTATTCAGAGTAATAGGACACTTGAGAGTTTTTCCAGATAGAAATTAGATTGGAGCAAAGAAATTGAACTGCATGTGCTTTAATTGTTCGGGACTGTGCTTGTAATATGATTGTATATTTAAACATACTAATCTATTAGGTGGATTGCTATAAATGTATTAGAGGCTCACACTTGCTTAAAAGATAATGATTGGCTTAACTGGTTGACCAATGAGAGGAAGGATAGCCCTTGAAAAAGGGCGCCTGTTTTTACCTTTTTATTCAGCTTGGACTACGGCTGGGAAGCCAAAATGCGTCAGCTGTTAAATTCTTCCTCATATTATTGACCAACCAGCTGCTGTCAATGTTCCAATAGCATTGTATATACACACTGACATTTGACATTCATATAGCATGAGCGTAATGCTATTTTATATGTAGCGACATTGTGGAGAAAAAAACGCTACTTGTACATCTACCGGTGCTCCTTTTTCTCATTTATCTTGAATTGAACGAGGATTCCTCCACTGTGAGCATGGATGTGTCTAAATGCCAGGCCCGCATCAGATCGAACCCCAGGAATGGACACGTTAAGTCAGCCTCCTTTTACTCATTTAATGACTGTACCTGGATACATTTATACTTGCCTTGGGTTGTAAGCACTTAACGGAGAAGAATAAATACATTGAATATATTAAATCACAGCGCTACTTGTTACATAGTTTACTATATAGTGTGTAGAACTTTGACCTTTGCTATTTCTGGAAGACCCCACATCTGAACAATCTGAGAAAACACATCCGGATGGAGAGACCACTCCCTTGGATGTAAAGTCTGACGACTGAGATAATCCGCCTCCCAATTGTCTACACCTGGGATATGCACTGCAGAAATTAGACAGGAGCTTGATTCCGCCCAAACAAGTATTTGAGATACTTCTTTTATAGCTTGGGGATTGTGAGTCCCACCTTGATGATTGACATATGCCACCGTTGTGATATTGTCTGTCTGAAAACAAATGAACGGTTCTCTCTTCAACAGAGGCCAAAACTGAAGAGCTCTGAAAATTGCATGGAGTTCTAAAAACATAATTTATGTAAGAATTTACCTGATAAATTCATTTCTTTCATATTAGCAAGAGTCCATGAGCTAGTGACGTATGGGATATACATTCCTACCAGGAGGGGCAAAGTTTCCCAAACCTCAAAATGCCTATAAATACACCCCTCACCACGCCCACAATTCAGTTTAATGAATAGCCAAGAAGTGGGGTGATAAGAAAGGAGCGAAAGCATCAAAAATAAGGAATTGGAATAATTGTGCTTTATACAAAAAAATCATAACCACCACAAAAAGGGTGGGCCTCATGGACTCTTGCTAATATGAAATAAATGAATTTATCAGGTAAGTTCTTACATAAATTATGTTTTCTTTCATGTAATTAGCAAGAGTCCATGAGCTAGTGATGTATGGGATAACAGATACCCAAGATGTGGAACTTCCACGCAAGAGTCACTAGAGAGGGAGGGATAAAATAAAGACAGCCAATTCCGCTGAAAAAATAATCCACAACCCAAATCAAAAAAATTAAATAATAAGCAGAAGGATCAAACTTAAACAGCTGCCTGAAGTACTTTTCTACCAAAAACTGCTTCTGAAGAAGAGAAAACATCAAAATGGTAGAATTTAGTAAAAGTATGCAAAGAAGACCAAGTTGCTGCTTTGCAAATTTGATCAACAGAAGCTTCATTCCTAAAAGCCCAGGAAGTAGAAACTGACCTCGTAGAATGAGCCGTAATCCTTTGAGGCGGGGACTTACCCGACTCTACATAAGCATGATGAATCAAAGACTTTAACCAAGATGCCAATGAAATGGCAGAAGCCTTCTGACCTTTCCTGGAACCAGAAAAGATAACAAATAGACTAGAAGTCTTTCTAAAACCTTTAGTAGCTTCAAAATAATGTAAAGATCTCTCCAGAGAATTCTTAGGATTAGGACACAATGAAGGGACAACAATTTCTCTACTAATGTTGTTAGAATTCACAACCTTAGGTAAAAATTTAAATGAAGTCCGCAACACCGCCTTATCCTGATGAAAAATCAGAAAAGGAGATTCACAAGAAAGAGCAGATAACTCAGAAACTCTTCTAGCAGAAGAGATAGCCAAAAGGAACAACACTTTCCAAGAAAGTAATTTAATATCCAGAGAATGCATAGGTTCAAACGGAGGAGCCTGTAAAGCCCTCAGAACCAAATTAAGACTCCAAGGAGGAGAGATTGACTTAATGACAGGCTTGATACGAACCAAAGCCTGTACAAAACAATGAATATCAGGAAGAATAGCAATATTTCTGTGAAAAAGAACAGAAAGAGCAGAGATTTGTCCTTTCAAAGAGCTTGCAGACAAACCCTTATCCAAACCATCCTGAAGAAACTGTAAAATTCTAGGAATTCTAAAAGAATGCCAAGAGAATTTATGAGAAGAACACCAAGAAATGCAAGTCTTCCAGACTCGGTAATAAATCTTCCTAGACACAGATTTACGAGCCTGTAACATAGTATTAATCACTGAGTCAGAGAAACCTCTATGACTAAGAATCAAGCGTTCAATCTCCATACCTTCAAATTTATTGATTTGAGATCCTGATGGAAAAATGGGCCTTAAGATAGAAGGTCTGGCCTTAATGGAAGTGTCCAAGGTTGGCAACTTGCCATCCGAACGAGATCCGCATACCAAAACCTGTGAGGCCATGCTGGAGCCACCAGCAATACAAACGAACATTCCATTAGAATTTTGGAAATCACTTTTGGAAGAACAACTAGAGACGGAAAGATATAAGCAGGTTGATAATTCCAAGGAAGCGACAACGCATCCACTGCTTCCATCTGAGGATCCCTGGATCTGTACAGATACCAGGGAAGTTTCTTGTTTAGATTAGAGGCCATCAGATCTATTTCTGGAAGTCCCCAGATTTGAACAATCTGAAGAAATACCTCTGGGTGGAGACCATTCGCCCGGATGTAACATCTGGCGACTGAGATAATCCGCTTCCCAATTGTCTACACCTGGGATGTGAACCGCAGAAATTAGACAGGAGCTGGATTCCGCCCATCCGAGATACTTCTTTCATAGCCTGAGGACTGTGAGTCCAACCTTGATGATTGACATACGCCACGGTTGTGACATTGTCTGTCTGAAAACAAATAAACGATTCTCTCTTCAGAAGAGGCCAGAACTGAAGAGCTCTGAAAATCGCACGGAGTTCCAAAATGTTGATTGGTAATTTCACCTCCTGAAATTCCCAAACCCCCTGTGTTGTCAGAGATCCCCATACAGCTTCCCAACCTGAACGACTCGTATCTGTTGAGATCACAGTCCAGGTTGGACAAACAAAAGAGGCCCCTTGAATTAAACGATGGTGATTCATCCACCAAGTCAGAGAAGATCGAACATTGGGATTTAAGGATATTAATTGTGATATCTTTGTATAATCCCTGCACCACTGGTTCAGCATACAAAGCTGGAGAGGTCTCATGTGAAAACGAGCAAAAGGGATCGCGTCCGATGCAGCAGTCATGAGACCTAGAATTTCCATGCACAAAGCTACCGAAGGGAAAGATTGAGACTGAAGGTTTTGACAAGCTGAAACCAACTTCAGACGTCTCTTTTCTGTTAGAGACAAAGTCATGGACACTGAATCTATTTGAAAACCCAAAAAGGTTACCTTTGTCTGAGGAATCAAGGAACTCTTTGGTAAATTGATCCTCCAACCATGTCTTTGAAGAAACAACACAAGTTGATTCGTATGAGATTCTGCAGAATGTAAAGACTGAGCAAGTACCAAGATATCGTAAAAATAAGGAAATACCGCAATACCCTGTTCTCTGATTACAGAGAGAAGGGCACCGAGAACCTTTGAAAAGATCCTTGGAGCTGTTGCTAGGCCAAACGGAAGAGCAATAAACTGGTAATGCTTGTCTAGAAAAGAGAATCTCAGGAACTGATAGTGATCTGGATGAATTGGAATATGAAGATATGCATCCTGTAAGTCTATTGTAGACATATAATGCCCTTGCTGAACAAAAGGCAGAATAGTCCTTATAGTCACCATTTTGAATGTTGGTATCCTTACATAACGATTCAATATTTTTAGATCCAGAACTGGTCTGAAGGAATTCGCCTTCTTTGGTACAATGAATAGATTTGAGTAAAACCCCAGACCCCGTTCCAGAACTGGAACTGGCACAATTACCCCAGCCAACTCTAGGTCTGAAACACATTTCAGAAATGCCCGAGCCTTCACTGTGTTTACTGGAATGCGTTAGAGAAAAAATCTTCTCACAGATGGCCATACCTTGAAACCTATTCTGTACCCTTGTGAAACAATGTTCTGAATCCAAAGACTGTGAATCGAATTGATCCAAATATCTTTGAAAAATCATAACCTGCCCCCTACCAGCTGTGCTGGAATGAGGACCGCACCTTCATGCGGATTTGGGAGCTGCTTTTGACTTTCTAAAAGGCTTGGATTTATTCCAGACTGGAGAAGGTTTCCAAACGGAGACCGTTCCTTTAGGGGAAGGGTCAGGCTACTGTTCCTTATTCTGACAAAAGGAACGAAAAGATTAGAAGCCCTATATTTACCTTTAGATTTTTTTGTCCTGAGGCAAAAAGGCTCCTTTCCCCCCAGTAACAGTTGAAATTATAGAATCCAACTGTGAACCAAATAATTTATTACCTTGGAAAGAAAGAGAAAGCAATGTTGACTTAGAAGTCATATCTGCATTCCAAGATTTAAGCCATAAAGCTCTTCTAGCTAAAATAGCTAAAGACATATACCTGACATCAATTCTAATGATATCAAAAATGGCATCACAAACAAAGTTATTAGCATGTTGAAGAAGTTTAACAATGCTATAAGCATTATGGTCTGACACTTGTTGCGCTAAAGCCTCCAAACCAGAAAGTGGAAGCTGCAGCAACATCAGCCAAAGAAATAGCAGGTCTAAGAAGATTACCTGAACATAAATAAGCTCTCCTTAGAAAGGATTCAAGCTTCCTATCTAAAGGATCCTTAAAGGAAGTACTATCTGCCGTAGGAATAGTAGTACGTTTAGCAAGAGTAGAGATAGCCCCATCAACTTTAGGGATTTTGTCCCAAAACTCTAATCTATCAGATGGCACAGGGTAAAATTTCTTAAACCTTGGAGAAGGAGTAAATGAAGTACCCAGACTATTCCATTCTCTAGAAATTACTTCTGAAATAGCATCAGGAACTGGAAAAACTTCTGGAATAACTACATGAGGTTTAAAAAACGAATTTAAACGCTTAGTAGATTTAGTATCAAGAGGACTAGACTCCTCCATATCTAATGCAATCAACACTTCTTTAAGTAAAGAACGAATAAACTCCATCTTAAATAAATATGAAGATTTATCAGTGTCAATATCTGAGGCAGAATCTTCTGAACCAGATAGATCCTCATCAGAAACAGATAAGTCAGAATGATGGCGGTCACTTAAAAATTCATCTGAAATATGAGAAGTTTTAAAAGACCTTTTATGTTTACTGGAAGGAGGAATATCAGACAGAGCCTTCCTAATAGAATTAGAAACAAATTATTTTACATTAACAGGTACATCCTGAACATTAGATGTTGAAGGAAAAACAACAGGTAAAGGATTATTACTAATGAAGACATTATCTGCGTTAGAAAGTTTATCATGACAACTAACACAAACTACAGCCGGAGGAAGAGTTACCAAAAGTTTACAACAAATGCACTTAGCTTTGGTAGAACCAACATCAGGCAGCGTCTTTCCAGAAGTAGATTCTGATCCAGGGTCAGGTTGTGACATCTTGCAATATGTAATAGAAAAAACAACATATAAAGCAAAATTATCAAATTCCTTAAATGACAGTTTCAGGAATGGGAAAAAATGCAAAATAAACAAGCCTCTAGCAACCAGAAGCAACAAAAAAGTGAGACTTAAATAATGTGAAAAAAGTGGAAACAAGTATAACTCCCACATTTTTTGGCGCCAAGTACAACGCCCATATTTTTTGGCGCCAACTATGACGCCACATCCTCTGGCGCCGAAAACGGCGCAAAAACAGAATTTATGCTTACCTGATAAATTACTTTCTCTTGCGGTGTATCCAGTCCACGGATTCATCCTTTACTTGTGGTATATTCTCATTCCCTACAGGAAGTGGCAAAGAGAGCACACAGCAGAGCTGTCCATATAGCTCCCCCTCTAGCTCCACCCCCCAGTCATTTGACCAAAGGTTAGGAAGAAAAAGGAGAAACCATAGGGTGCAGTGGTGACTGTAGTTTAAACAAAAAATTTTTTACCTGACTTAAATGCCAGGGCGGGCCGTGGACTGGATACACCGCAAGAGAAAGTAATTTATCAGGTAAGCATAAATTCTGTTTTCTCTTGCAAGGTGTATCCAGTCCACGGATTCATCCTTTACTTGTGGGATACCAATACCAAAGCTTTAGGACACGGATGAAGGGAGGGAACAAGATAGGTACCTTAAAACCTTTCTCCCAAAAATAGCCTCCGAAGAAGCAAAAGTATCGAATTTGTAAAATTTGGCAAAAGTATGCAGTGAAGACCAAGTCACTGCCTTACAAATCTGTTCAACAGAAGCCTCATTTTTGAAAGCCCATGTGGAAGCCACTGCTCTGGTAGAATGAGCAGTAATTCTTTCAGGAGGCTGCTGGCCAGCAGTCTCATAGGCCAAACGGATTATGCTTTTCAGCCAAAAGGAAAGAGAGGTAGCAGTCGCTTTATGACCTCTCCTCTTACCAGAATAGATAACAAACAAGGAAGATGTTTGTCTGAAATCCTTAGTTGCTTGTAAATAGAACTTTAAAGCACAAACTACATCAAGATTGTGTAATAGACGTTCCTTCTTCGAAGATGGATTAGGACACAGAGAAGGAACAACTATTTCCTGGTTAATATTCTTGTTAGAAACAACTTTAGGAAGAAAACCAGGCTTGGTACGCAAAACTACCTTATCTGCGTGGAACACCAGGTAAGGTGAATCACACTGTAAGGCAGATAATTCTGAAACTCTTCGAGCAGAAGAGATAGCTATCAAAAACAAAACTTTCCAAGATAACAACTTATTGTCTATGGAATGTAAAGGTTCAAACGGAACCCCTTGAAGAACAGAAAGAACTAGATTCAAACTCCATGGCGGAGCCACAGGTTTATAGACAGGCTTGATTCTGACTAAAGCCTGAGCAAACGCTTAAAAGTCTGGTACCTCTGCCAGACGCTTGTGTAACAGGATAGACAAAGCAGATATTTGTCCTTTTAAGGAACTAGCTGACAATCCTTTTTCCAATCCTTCTTGGAGAAAGGACAATATCCTGGGAATCCTAATCTTACTCCATGAGTAACCCTTGGATTCACACCAACAAAGATATTTCCGCCATATCTTATGGTAGATTTTCCTGGTGACAGGCTTTCTAGCCTGAATCAGAGTATCTATAACTGACTCAGAGAACCCACGCTTTGATAGAATTAAGCATTCAATCCCCAAGCAGTCAGACGTAGAGAAACTAAATTTGGATGCTTGAACGAACCCTGTATCAGAAGATCCTGCCTCATTGGCAATGTCCATGGTGGGACAGATGACATGTCCACTAGGTCTGCATACCAAGTCCTGCGTGGCCACGCAGGTGCTATCAGAATCACCGAAGCCTTCTCCTGCTTGATTCTGGCAACCAGACGCGGGAGGAGAGGAAACGGTGGAAAAACATAAGCCAGATTGAAGGACCAAGGCGCTGCTAGAGCATCTATCAATACCGCCTTGGAATCCCGGGACCTGGACCCGTAGAGAGGAAGTTTGGTGTTCTGACGGGACGCCATCAGTTCCAACTCTGGAGTGCCCCAAAGCTGAGTCAGCTGGGCAAATACCTCCGGGTGGAGTTCCCACTCCCTCGGGTGAAAAGTCTAACAACTTAGAAAATCCGCCTCCCAGTTGTCTACTCCTGGGATGTGAATTGCTGAGAGATGGCAGGAGTGATCCTCCGCCCACCTGATTATTTTGGTTACTTCCGTCATTGCTAGGGAACTCTTTGTTCCCCCCTGATGATTGACGTAAGCTACAGTCGTGATGTTGTCCGACTGAAATCTGATGAATTTGGCCGCAGCTAGTTGAGGCCATGCCTGAAGAGCGTTGAATATCTCCCTGAGTTCCAGAATGTTTATCAGGAGAAGAGTTTCTTCCCGAGACCATAAGCCCTGAGCTTTCAGGGAGTCCCAGACCTCACCCCAGACTAACAGACTGGCGTCGGTCGTTACAATGATCCACTCTGGCCTGCGGAAACATATTCCCTGAGACAGGTGATCCTGAGACAACCACCAGAGAAGAGAATCTCTGGTCTCCTGGTCCAACTGAATTTGAGGAGACAAATCTGCATAATCCCCATTCCACTGTTTGAGCATGCATATTTGCAGTGGTCTGAGGTGTATCCGAGCAAAAGGGACTATGTCCATTGCGCTACCATTAGTCTGATTGTCTCCATGCACTGAGCTACAGATGGCCGAGCAATGGAATGAAGAGCTGGGCAAGTAGTTAACAGTTTTAACTTTCTGACCTCCGTCAGAAATATTTTCATTTCTACCGAGTCTATCAGTGTTCCTAGGAATGGAACTCTTGTGAGGGGGGAGAGAGAACTCTTTTTGACGTTCACCTTCCACCCGTGAGACCTCAAAAAGGCCAATACGATCTCCGTGTGAGGCTTGGTTCTTTGGAAAGTCGACGCCTGAATTAAGATGTCGTCTAGGTAAGGCATCACTGCTATGCCCCGTGGTCTTAGAACCGCCAGGAGGGACCCTAGCACCTTTGTGAAAATTCTGGGAGAAGTGGCCAACCCGAAAGGAAGAGCCACAAACTGATAATGCTTGTCCAGAAAGGCGAACCTGAGAAACTGGTGATAATCTTTGTGGATAGGAATATGCAGATACGCATCCTTTAGATCCACGGTAGTCATATATTGACCCTCCTGGATCATTGGTAAGATTGTCCGAATGGTCTCCATCTTGAATGATGGGACTCTGAGGAAATTGTTTAGAATTTTGAGATCCAGGATTGGTCTGAAAGTTCCTTCTTTTTTGGTTTGAGTAAAACCCCAGTTCTGCAATTGGAACTGGGTGGATCACTCCCATTGTATGTAGATCTTCTACACAGCGTAAAAGCGCCTCTTTCTTTGTCTGATCTGTAGACAGACGAGAAATGTGGAACCTTCCCCTTGGAGGAGAGTTCTTGAATTCTAAAAGGTATCCCTGGGCTACAATCTCTAATTGCCAAGGATCGTGTACATCTCTTGCCCAGGCCTGAGCGAAGAGAGAGGGTCTGCCCCCTACTAGATCCGGTCCCGGATTGAGGGCTACCCTTTCATGCTGTCTTGGTGGCAGCTGCAGGCTTTTTGGCCTGTTTACCCTTATTCCAGCCCTGGTAAGGTTTCCAGGTTGCCTTGGGCTGTGAAGCATTACCATTTGCAGCCGGAGAGGATGAAGTGGGGCCGTTCCTGGTAGGAATGTATATCCCATACGTCACTAGCTCATGGACTCTTGCTAATTACATGAAAGAAATATTGATTGTAATCTCGCCTCTTGAGCTTTCCAAACCCCTTGTGCTTTCAGAAATCCCCAGACATCTCCCCAACCTGAAAGACTCTCATCTGTTGTGATCACAGTCCAGGTTGGCCGAACAAAAGAGGCCCTTGAACTAAACGCTGATGATTTAACCACCACTTCAGAGAGTGTCGAACAACATAATTTATGTAAGAACTTACCTGATAAATTCATTTCTTTCATATTAGGAGGGGCAAAGTTTCCCAAACCTCAAAATGCCTACAAATACACCCCTCACCACACCCACAAATCAGTTTAATGAATAGCCAAGAAGTGGGGTGATATGAAAAAAGTGCGAAAGCATAAAAAATAAGGAATTGGAATAATTGTGCTTTATACAAAAAAATCATAACCACCACAAAAAGGGTGGGCCTCATGGACTCTTGCTAATATGAAAGAAATGAATTTATCAGGTAAGTTCTTACATAAATTATGTTTTCTTTCATGTAATTAGCAAGAGTCCATGAGCTAGTGACGTATGGGATAATGACTACCCAAGATGTGGATCTTTCCACGCAAGAGTCACTAGAGAGGGAGGGATAAAATAAAGACAGCCAATTCCGCTGAAAAATAATCCACACCCAAAATAAAGTTTAAATTTTATAATGAAAAAAACTGAAATTATAAGCAGAAGATTCAAACTGAAACAGCTGCCTGAAGTACTTTTCTACCAAAAACTGCTTCAGAAGAAGAAAACACATCAAAATGGTAGAATTTAGTAAAAGTATGCAAAGACCAAGTTGCTGCTTTGCAAATCTGATCAACCGAAGCTTCATTCCTAAACGCCCAGGAAGTAGAAACTGACCTAGTAGAATGAGCTGTAATCCTTTGAGGCGGAGTTTTACCCGACTCGACATAAGCATGATGAATTAAAGATTTCAACCAAGATGCCAAAGAAATGGCAGAGGCCTTCTGACCTTTCCTAGAACCGGAAAAGATAACAAATAGACTAGAAGTCTTTCGGAAATTCTTAGTAGCTTCAACATAATATTTCAAAGCTCTGACTACATCCAAAGAATGCAATGATTTCTCCTTAGAATTCTTAGGATTAGGACATAATGAAGGAACCACAATTTCTCTACTAATGTTGTTAGAATTCACAACCTTAGGTAAAAAATTTAAAAGAAGTTCGCAACTCCGCCTTATCCTGGTGAAAAATCAGAAAAGGAGACTCACAAGAAAGAACAGACAATTCAGAAACTCTTCTGGCAGAAGAGATGGCCAAAAGGAACAAAACTTTCCAAGAAAGTAATTTAATGTCTAATGAATGCATAGGTTCAAACGGAGGAGCTTGAAGAGCCCCCAGAACCAAATTCAAACTCCAAGGAGGAGAAATTGACTTAATGACAGGTTTTATATGAACCAAAGCTTGTACAAAACAATGAATATCAGGAAGATTAGCAATCTTTCTGTGAAAAAGAACAGAAAGAGCAGAGATTTGTCCTTTCAAGGAACTTGCAGACAAACCTTTATCCAAACCATCCTGAAGAAACTGTAAAATTCTCGGAATTCTAAAAGAATGCCAGGAAAAATGATGAGAAAGACACCAAGAAATATAAGTCTTCCAGACTCTATAATATATCTCCCTAGATACAGATTTACGAGCCTGTAACATAGTATTAATCACAGAGTCAGAGAAACCTCTTTGACTAAGAATCAAGCGTTCAATCTCCATACCTTTAAATTTAAGGATTTGAGATCCTGATGGAAAAAAGGACCTTGCGACAGAAGGCCTGGTCTTAACGGAAGAGTCCACGGTTGGCAAGAGGCCATCCGGACAAGATCCGCATACCAAAACCTGTGAGGCCATGCTGGAGCTACCAGCAGAACAAATGAGCATTCCTTCAGAATCTTGGAGATCACCCTTGGAAGAACAACTAGAGGCGGAAAGATATAGGCAGGATGATACTTCCAAGGAAGTGACAATGCATCCACTGCTTCCAATTGAGGATCCCTGGATCTGGACAGATACCTGGGAAGTTTCTTGTTTAGATGAGAGGCCATCAGATCTATTTCTGGAAGTCCCCACATTTGAACAATCTGAAGAAATACCTCTGGGTGAAGAGACCATTCGCCCGGATGCAACGTTTGGCGACTGAGATAATCCGCTTCCCAATTGTCTATACCTGGGATATGAACCGCAGAAACTAGACAGGAGCTGGATTCCGCCCAAACCAGAATTCGAGATACTTCTTTCATAGCCAGAGGACTGTGAGTCCCTCCTTGATGATTGATGTATGCCACAGTTGTGACATTGTCTGTCTGAAAACAAATGAACGATTCTCTCTTTAGAAGAGGCCAAGACTGAAGAGCTCTGAAAATTGCACGGAGTTCCAAAATATTGATCGGTAATCTCACCTCCTGAGATTCCCAAACCCCTTGTGCCGTCAGAGACCCCCACACAGCTCCCCAACCTGTAAGACTTGCATCTGTTGAAATTACAGTCCAGGTCGGAAGAACAAAAGAAGCCCCCTGAACTAAACGATGGTGATCTGTCCACCACGTCAGAGAGTGTCGTACAATCGGTTTTAAAGATATTAATTGAGATATCTTTGTGTAATCCCTGCACCACTGGTTCAGCATACAGAGCTGAAGAGGTCGCATGTGAAAACGAGCAAAGGGGATCGCGTCCGATGCAGCAATCATAAGACCTAGAATTTCCATGCATAAGGCTACCGAAGGGAATGATTGTGACTGAAGGTTTCGACAAGCTGATATCAATTTTAGACGTCTCTTGTCTGTCAAAGATAGAGTCATGGACACTGAATCTATCTGGAAACCCAAAAAGGTTACCCTTGTCTGAGGAATCAATGAACATTTTAGTAAATTGATCCTCCAACCATGATCTTGAAGAAACAACACAAGTCGATTCGTATGAGATTCTGCTAAATGTGAAGACTGAGCAAGTACCAAGATATCGTCCAAATAAGGAAATACCACAATACCCTGTTCTCTGATTACAGACAGAAGGGCACCGAGAACCTTTGTAAAAATTCTTGGAGCTGTTGCTAGGCCAAACGGCAGAGCCACAAACTGGTAATGCTTGTCTAGGAAAGAGAATCTCAGAAACTGATAGTGATCTGGATGAATCGGAATATGCAGATATGCATCCTGTAAATCTATTGTAGACATATAATGCCCTTGCTGAACAAAAGGCAGGATAGTCCTTACAGTTACCATTTTGAATGTTGGTATCCTTACATAACGATTCAATATTTTTAGATCCAGAACTGGTCTGAAGGAATTCTCCTTCTTTGGTACAATGAAGAGATTTGAATAAAACCCCAGCCCCTGTTCCAGAACTGGAACTGGCATAATTACTCCAGCCAACTCTAGATCTGAAACACATTTCAGAAATGCTTGAGCCTTCGCTGGATTTACTGGGACACGGGAAAGAAAAAATCTCTTTGCAGGAGGCCTTATCTTGAAGCCAATTCTGTACCCTTCTGAAACAATGTTCTGAATCCAAAGATTGTGAACGGAATTGATCCAAATTTCTTTGAAAAAACGTAATCTGCCCCCTACCAGCTGAGCTGGAATGAGGGCCGCACCTTCATGTGGACTTAGGAGCTGGCTTTGATTTTCTAAAAGGCTTGGATTTATTCCAGACTGGAGATGGTTTCCAAACTGATACCGCTCCTGAGGATGAAGGATCAGGCTTTTGTTCCTTGTTGTGATGAAAGGAACGAAAACGATTATTAGACCTAAATTTACCTTTAGATTTTTTATCTTGTGGTAAAAAAGTTCCTTTCCCTCCAGTAACAGTTGAGATAATAGAATCCAACTGAGAACCAAATAATTTATTACCCTGGAAAGAAAGGGAAAGCAGAGTAGACTTAGAAAACATATCAGCATTCCAAGTTTTAAGCCATAAAGCTCTTCTAGCTAAAATAGCTAGAGACATATACCTGACATCAACTCTAATGATATCAAAGATGGCATTACAAATAAAATTATTAGCATGTTGAAGAAGAATAATAATGCTATGAGAATTATGATCTGTTACTTGTTGCGCTAAAGCTTCCAACCAAAAAGTTGAAGCTGCAGCAACATCCGCCAAAGATATAGCAGGTCTAAGAAGATTACCTGAACACAAGTAAGCTTTTCTTAGAAATGATTCAATTTTCCTATCTAAAGGATCCTTAAAGGAAGTACCATCTGCCGTAGGAATAGTAGTACGCTTAGCAAGAGTAGAGACAGCCCCATCAACCTTAGGGATTTTGTCCCAAAACTCTAATCTGTCAGATGGCACAGGATATAATTGCTTAAAACGTTTAGAAGGAGTAAAAGAATTACCCAAATTATTCCATTCCCTGGAAATTACTTCAGAAATAGCACCAGGAACAGGAAAAACTTCTGGAATAACTACAGGAGATTTAAAAACCTTATCTAAACGTTTAGATTTAGTATCAAGAGGACCAGAATCCTCAATTTCTAATGCAATTAGGACTTCTTTAAGTAAAGAACGAATAAATTCCATTTTAAATAAATATGAAGATTTATCAGCATCAACCTCTGAGACAGAATCAGTCCATCCAATGTAGGGAAAAATAAGCGCTCCAAGCCCACAGATATATAAAAGTTCAATTTTATTCTAAACTTGTTAAAATCATACAAGATAGATTAAAAAGTGGTAAGCACAATAGTGCAAAAACAGGTTGTAGAACAGGTGCAAAAAACAGCAAACGTTTCGTGCTCCATGCACTTGGTCACTGCTAATTGATGCACCTGTTCAGAGCTCCATTTATACCAAAATTCTTAAAGTGATATCACAAAATTTCATTAACCTGTACTCTTCTCATGTTGAGGCCCTCAGGGTGTGTAGTCTGTAGATTGAACATCCACATAACTTCTCTTTTGTCAAGTGTTGTCTCTCTATCACCACCTCTTCTCCATTGTGGGATAAAATCTATCCCCTGTAGGATAAGAGCAGATGTGTCTGCGTTGTGTAGAACCTTAAAATGCCTTGATACAGGTGTGTCTGAGTTCTCATCCTCTATGGAGTGCAAGTGCTCCAAAAACCTCTCTTTTAGCGGTCTCTTTGTTTTTCCTGTGTATTGTTTATGGCAAATTTTACATGTGAGAAGATAAACCACATGAGTGGTAGAACAGTTGATATGATGATGTATCTTATAAGTCTTATTGGTAATAGTGGAATTAAATTCCTCTCCTTCCTTAACAAAGTCACAGGTTGTACATATTCCTGTCATTTAGTTGTCTCATGGATTCTGCAACATAGTCATCCTTATTAAGGACGACCACATTACCGCCCTTGTCAGATTGCCTGATGACAAGTGAGTCATCAGATGCCTGTCTTTTTATTGTATCTCTCTCCTTTTGTGTAAAGTTAGATGGAAATTTATTTCTCTTTTGGGCAGTTTGTAATCCCCTTAATCTCTCCTCCACTGTTTTTTGAAATATATCCAGAATTTTAGGTCTAGTATGTATAGGATAGAAATGACTATTGCATATTTGATTTCATACTGTTTAAATTAAGGATTTTTATATTAGAGTGGTTTAAACAAATTCCCAATAGAAACCTGGCTCTGATTATATTTAACACTGAAGATAATAACTCATAGAGCAATGTATATGCTTCTTTCTACAAAAGTAATGATTTAATAATAGTGTATAATAGATTGTTTTCACAAAACATAGTCACACCTTAACCAACATGAATCAACCTGCATATTTATATAACAACATTTTATGTATAAGAAAAGGAAAAAATAAATAAATGTTTCTTGTCATAGGCTCCTTTACAAAATGGCAAAGTACAGGTTAATGAAATTTTGTGATATCACTAAGAATTTTGGTATAAATGGAGCTCTGAACAGGTGCATCAATTAGCAGTGACCAAGTGCATGGAGCACGAAACGTTTGCTGTTTTTTGCACCTGTTCTACAACCTGTTTTTGCACTATTGTGCTTACCACTTTTTAATCTATCTTGTATAACAAGTTTGGAATAAAATTGAACTTTTATATATCTGTGGGCTTGGAGCGCTTATTTTTCCCTACATTGGATGGACTGTTGCTATTTTGTGCGTGTGCAGACGCACTGGGAATATTTGCTTGCCGCCTAGGATATTATCTACATTTTTTTCACATATACCCTTACTCTATTAGTGCCTATCATAATCTCAGGATTTGTTTTTACATACCCCAGGGGCGCTCCGTTGAGCAGGTTTTATTTGTATCTGAGACAGAATCCTCTGAACCAGAAGAACCATTATCAGAATCAGAATGATGATGTTCATTTAAAAATTCATCTGAACAATGAGAAGTTTTAAAAGACTTTTTACGTTTACTAGAAGGAGGAATAACAGACATAGCCTTCTGAATGGATTTAGAAACAAAATCTCTTATGTTATCAGGAACACTCTGAGTATTAGATGTTGACGGAACAGCAACAGGTAATGTAACTTTACTAAAGGAAATATTATCTGCATTAACAAGTTTGTCATGACATTCAATACAAACAACAGCTGGAGGAACAGCTACCAAAAGTTTACAGCAGATACACGCTTTGGTAGCTCCAGCACCAGGCAGCGATTTTCCAGAAGTATCTTCTGACTCAGTTTCAACGTGGGACATCTTGCAATATGTAATAGAAAAAACAACATATAAAGCAAAATTGATCAAATTCCTTAAATGACAGTTTCAGGAATGGGAAAAAAATGCCAGTGAACAAGCTTCTAGCAACCAGAAGCAATAAATAATGAGACTTAAATAATGTGGAGACAAAAGTGACGCCCATATTTTTTTAGCGCCAAATAAGACGCCCACATTATTTGGCGCCTAAATGCTTTTGGCGCCAAAAATGACGCCACATCCGGAACGCCGACACTTTTGGCGCAAAAGAACGTCAAAAATGACGCAACTTCCGGCGACACGTATGACGCCGGAAACAGAAAAAAAATTTTCGCCAAAAAAGTCCGCGCCAAGAATGACGCAATAAAATGAAGCATTTTCAGCCCCCGCGAGCCTAACAGCCCACAGGGAAAAGTCAAATTTTAAGGTAAGAAAAAAATTGATTTATTCAAATGCATTATCCCAAATATGAAACTGACTGTCTGAAATAAGGAATGTTGAACATCCTGAGTCAAGGCAAATAAATGTTTAAACACATATATTTAGAACTTTATAAAAAAGTGCCCAACCATAGCTTAGAGTGTAATGGTATATACAGGGAGTGCAGAATTATTAGGCAACTTGTATTTTTGAGGATTAATTTTATTATTGAACAACAACCATGTTCTCAATGAACCCAAAAAACTCATTAATATCAAAGCTGAATATTTTTGGAAGTAGTTTTTAGTTTGTTTTTAGTTTTAGCTATTTTAGGGGGATATCTGTGTGTGCAGGTGACTATTACTGTGCATAATTATTAGGCAACTTAACAAAAAACAAATATATACCCATTTCAATTATTTATTTTTACCAGTGAAACCAATATAACATCTCAACATTCACAAATATACATTTCTGACATTCAAAAACAAAACAAAAACAAATCAGTGACCAATATAGCCACCTTTCTTTGCAAGGACACTCAAAAGCCTGCCATCCATGGATTCTGTCAGTGTTTTGATCTGTTCACCATCAACATTGCTTGCAGCAGCAACCACAGCCTCCCAGACACTGTTCAGAGAGGTGTACTGTTTTCCCTCCTTGTAAATCTCACATTTGATGATGGACCACAGGTTCTCAATGGGGTTCAGATCGGGTGAACAAGGAGGCCATGTCATTAGATTTTCTTCTTTTATACCCTTTCTTGCCAGCCACGCTGTGGAGTACTTGGACGCGTGTGATGGAGCATTGTCCTGCATGAAAATCATGTTTTTCTTGAAGGATGCAGACTTCTTCCTGTACCACTGCTTGAAGAAGGTGTCTTCCAGAAACTGGCAGTAGGACTGGGAGTTGAGCTTGACTCCATCCTCAACCCGAAAAGGCCCCACAAGCTCATCTTTGATGATACCAGCCCAAACCAGTACTCCACCTCCACCTTGCTGGCGTCTGAGTCGGACTGGAGCTCTCTGCCCTTTACCAATCCAACCACGGGCCCATCCATCTGGCCCATCAAGACTCACTCTCATTTCATCAGTCCATAAAACCTTAGAAAAATCAGTCTTGAGATATTTCTTGGCCCAGTCTTGACATTTCAGCTTGTGTGTCTTGTTCAGTGGTGGTCGTCTTTCAGCCTTTCTTACCTTGGCCATGTCTCTGAGTATTGCACACCTTGTGCTTTTGGGAACTCCAGTGATGTTGCAGCTCTGAAATATGGCCAAACTGGTGGCAAGTGGCATCTTGGCAGCTGCACGCTTGACTTTTCTCAGTTCATGGGCAGTTATTTTGCGCCTTGGTTTTTCCACACGCTTCTTGCGGCCCTGTTGACTATTTTGAATGAAACGCTTGATTGTTCGATGATCACGCTTCAGAAGCTTTGCAATTTTAAAAGTGCTGCATCCCTCTGCAAGATATCTCACTATTTTTTACTTTTCTGAGCCTGTCAAGTCCTTCTTTTGACCCATTTTGCCAAAGGAAAGGAAGTTTCCTAATAATTATGCACACCTGATATAGGGTGTTGATGTCATTAGACCACACCCCTTCTCATTACAGAGATGCACATCACCTAATATGCTTAATTGGTAGTAGGCTTTCGAGCCTATACAGCTTGGAGTAAGACAACATGCATAAAGAGGATGATGTGGTCAAAATACTCATTTGCCTAATAATTCTGCACTCCCTGTATATAAGAGTATATCGTCGATCTGAAAAGGGAGGTAAGAGATGAATCTCTACGACCGATAACAGAGAACCTATGAAATAGACCCCGTAGAAGGAGATCATTGAATTCAAATAGGCAATACTCTCCTCACATCCCTCTGACATTCACTGCACGCTGAGAGGAAAACCGGGCTCCAACCTGCTGCGGAGCGCATATCAACGTAGAATCTAGCACAAACTTACTTCACCACCTCCATAGGAGGCAAAGTTTGTAAAACTGATTTGTGGGTGTGGTGAGGGGTGTATTTGTAGGCATTTTGAGGTTTGGGAAACTTTGCCCCTCCTGGTAGGAATGTATATCCCATACGTCACTAGCTCATGGACTCTTGCTAATTACATGAAAGAAATTGGGATTTAAGGATATTACTTGTGATATCTTTGTATAATCCCGGGACCATTGATTCAGCATACAAAGCTGGAGAGGTCTCATGTGAAAACGAGCAAAAGGAATCGCGTCCGATGCTGCAGTCATGAGGCCTAAAACTTCCATGCACATAGCCACTGAAGGGAATGACTGAGACTGAAGGTGCCGACATGCTGCAACCAATTTCAAACGTCTCTTGTCTGTTAGAGACAGAGTCATGGACACTGAATCTATCTGGAAACCTAAAAAGGTGACCCTTGTTTGAGGAATCAAGAATTTCTTTGGTAAATTGATCCTCCAACCATGTTTTCAAAGAAACAAAACTAGTTGATTCGTATGAGATTCTGCAGAACGTAAAGATTGGGCTAGTACCAAGATATCGTCCAAATAAGGAAAAACCACAATACCCTGTTCTCTGATTTTTATTTTTATTTTTTTTTCAGCTTGTTTACACCCCTGTCTGTCTCACACTAATTTTGAAATTGGAGTTTGGATTTTTTTTCATACATTTTTTACATTTTCATTCATTTTTTACCACATTTTTCTTCACGTCATATTGGAGGACACTTCGACGGACTTACATGGGATTTTATTGTGACTGTATCAGCATATCAATGTACTTTTCATAAGTTTTATATGTGCACATATTTACTATTGGGACTTCAGTATTGTGATTTGATTTATTCCATTCCATTTATTATCATATTGTTGGTTTCATTACTTATTTTTTTACACGAATTACTACGGCAGAGTTCCGTCTCCATCACGGAGGTCACATATTGTGTGTTACATCATTACTAGGAGACGTTTTTCCATTTTTATCAATTGGCATGTTTTAATTAGGCTGATTTGTATTTATATGGTTTAAAAGCATTCTGTTAGACATGGATCCATGCATCTTGTTTTAACTTTTATTCTATATGTGTAGAAATTATTTGAATTGTATAACATTGTATTAAATTGTGTCTACCCCATCTTAGCCTTTTAAGCTTTTTAGCGCTTACCATCACCCTTTTTCATTTTCACATATAGCAGATAGCCAAACCAGTACTGAAACGGTTATCAGTAGAGGTAATGGAATATGAGAGTATATCGTAGATCTGAAAAGGGAGGTAGGAGATGAATCTCTACGACCGATAACAGAGAACCTATGAAATAGATCCCCGTGAGGAAAACCATTGCATTCAATAGGTGATACTCCCTTCATATCCCTCTGACATTCACTGTACTCCGAGAGGAATCAGGCTTCAAAATGCTGAGAAGCGCATATCAACGTAGAAATCTTAGCACAAACTTACTTCACCACCTCCATAGGAGGCAAAGTTTGTGAAACTTTGCCCCTCCTGGTAGGATTGTATATCCCATACATGACTAGCTCATGGACTCTTGCCAATTACATGAAAGAAACATTTTCTTCAGCCCCTAATAAAACATATTCCCGACTAGATCATATACTTGTAGATCATTAAATATTACCATATGTGAAAGAATCCATCATATCACACACATCATGGTCGGATCACTTGATGGTGAAATATAACATACATTGGCCCTCCTCCCCCCTTAGAGATTTTAATTGGAGATTAGATGAGACTCTATTAACAGACCCAGACATTCACAATGCAATAACGAATAAAATAAGAGTTTTTTTTAAATCAATGTTAAAAAAAATATTCAACCTACCACAATCTGGGAAGCACATAAAAGTTATGTTAGAGGGGCATTGATTAAAGCTAAGTGTCATGAACTCTACCACCTTAAGTGAATGCAGCTTCATTTTCTTATTCCACCTTAAGAAATTATCAACACCTACCAGCTGTATAAAGCTCCAATTCATCACTTCCACTTTGCTGGTTAATTGAAGAGTTTTTGTGTGGAACTATTCCCCAGCCTGTTCTATTGTTGCAACATTGTAACTAATCTTTTTTCACTTAACAGATTGTTACGCTACTCTTTTGCTTCGTGTCGTTACACTTCCTTGTTCTGACATCACACCATCGATTCCAGAGCTCAGTACAGAGCTCTGCTGTTTGCCTCTCCTTGGACAGATCGTATATATCTAGTAAGCAGTTACCAGCTTTCTTGCTCGTGAGTAATTTTCCTCTTATATTGTGCCTAAATCTGTTGTGAGCTCACCTGCAGTCCGCACTCTAACATCCTTGCGGTTTTGCTGCAACTACAGCCGAGGCTTAACTTATATTACTGCATTCAGCTTATACCTGCTGATCCGTCCAAATAACCTAAATACCTTTGTTATTTTTTCTCTGCCTAATATTCTAAATGTCAAATATACTTCTCATATATTATCTTGACTTAAGAACTAATAGGCTACATAATTACATTTATGGTAGATTGTATTTCCTTACTAGTAAATATACTACCATAACTGACACATATAACAACGTTAGTTAAATTGAAGTGATTCAAACTAAGATTATCATTCAAAATATATATTGTTCATAACACTAAGACAATTAGGGACAAAACCAGAAGGGAAGAGTACAAACATATATCTAGAGAATTGTCACATTTAGATTATTTACACAAAATGCATCCATCAAATGAACAATTGCTACAGCAATTTAAGAGACAAAATGACAATGCATTTGCATATTAAAGCACAGACAATGGCGCTTAGATTAAAACAGAAATATTATTCAGAAGCAAATAAACCAGGTCGTTTTTTTCTCCAGATCTTTCAAGAACAAACAAGCCAGAACCTTTATACATTCCATAACTAACCAAAAGGGAAAAAAGGTAGAAGACACCAGATAAATAGCAGAGGTCTATAAAAATTATTATCATTCATTATACAACTTATTTCTGGCTAGGAATCAAACCTTACACTCTATAGACTGTGATAAATATTTAGACAAATTAAACATGATGCCCATACTAGAAGAAGATAGTAAAATGTTACTATCACCTATAAGAAAAATAGAAATATTGGAAGCTTTTAAAACATTGAAAATAGACAAAGCGCCTGGCCTGGACGGTTTTACGGGTCAGTATTATAAATTGTACAGTCTTTTACTTGCACCACACGTTAACATTTTCCTCCAAATAGATGAAACAGTATGTTTACCAGATACGATGTTGCAAGCCTACATCACAGTTCTTCCTAAACAAGGGAAGAGAGGTGATAATCCTGCCAATTATATGCCCATATTCCTTTTAAATCGTGACATCAAGATCTATGCTAAAATTCTTGCTTCTATAATCTCACCAGATCAAGTGGGCTTTGTACCACGGAAGGAGGCAAGTGACAACACAGTAAACATTTTGGATCTTTTGGAATATACTAAAGAATCTAATACCCCGACTATACTATTATCGACAGACACTGAAAAAGCATTCCATAGATTAGACCTTTCTAGAATCCATATTAAAAAAATTCCAATTTCCACAACCATTTATACAGAGAATTATGGCCTTATATACTTTCCCCTCAGCAAAGATCTGCATCAATGGTACATTATTTGAAGTATTTGAGATACATAACGGTATACGACAGGGATGTCCATGGTCTTCTTTACTATTTATCTTATCTCTTGAAACACTAGCTACTAAAATTAGATTGAACGAAAACATCAAAGGTATCTCTGTAAACCAAAATAGTCACGTTAAATGGAGTAGCCGTGTTAGTCCAGAGATTTAGATAACATAATTTATGTAAGAACTTACCTGATAAATTCATTTCTTTCATATTGGCAAGAGTCCATGAGCTAGTGACGTATGGGATATACATTCCTACCAGGAGGGGCAAAGTTTCCCAAACCTCAAAATGCCTATAAATACACCCCCCACCACACCCACAATTCAGTTTAACGAATAGCCAAGAAGTGGGGTGATAAGAAAGGAGCGAAAGCATCAACAAGGAATTGGAATAATTGAGCTTTATACAAAAAAATCATAACCACCATAAAACGAGTGGGCCTCATGGACTCTTGCCAATATGAAAGAAATGAATTTATCAGGTAAGTTATTACATAAATTATGTTTTCTTTCATGTAATTGGCAAGAGTCCATGAGCTAGGGACGTATGGGATAGCAAATACCCAAGATGTGGAACGCAAGAGTCACTAGAGAGGGAGGGATAAAAATAAAGACAGCCAATTCCGCTGAAAAAAGAATCCATAACCCAAATCAAAAAGCTTTAATCTTATAATGAAAAAAACTGAAATTATAAGCAGAAGAATCAAACTGAAACAGCTGCCTGAAGTACTTTTCTACCAAAAACTGCTTCTGAAGAAGAGAAAACATCAAAATGGTAGAATTTAATAAAAGTATGCAAAGAAGACCAAGTTGCTGCTTTGCAAATCTGATCAACAGAAGCTTCATTCTTAAAAGCCCAGGAAGTAGAAACGGACCTAGTAGAATGAGTCGTAATCCTCTGAGACGAAGATTTACCCGACTCCACATAAGCATGATGAATCAAAAGTTTTAACCACGAAGCCAAAGAAATAGCAGAAGCTTTCTGACCTTTCTTAGAACCAGAAAAGATAACAAATAGACTAGAAGTCTTTCTGAAATCTTTAGTAGCTTCAACATAATATTTCAAAGCTCTTACCACATCCAAAGAAAGCAAAGATCTTTCCAAAGAATTCTTAGGATTAGGACACAAAGAAAAGACAACAATTTCTCTACTAATATTGTTGGAATTCACAACCTTAGGTAAAAATTTAAATGAAGTCCGCAAAACTGCCTTATCCTGATGAAAAATCAGAAAAGGAGACTCACAAGAAAGAGCAGATAATTCAGAAACTCTTCTAGCAGAAGAGATAGCCAAAAGAAACAATACTTTCCAAGAAAGTAATTTAATGTCCAGAGAATGCATAGGCTCAAATGGAGGAACCTGTAAAGCTCTCAAAACCAAATTAAGACTCCAAGGAGGAGAGATTTTACTTAATGACAGGCTTGATACGAACCAAAGCCTGAACAAAACAGCGAATGTCAGGAAGATTAGCAATTTTTCTGTGAAACAGAACAGAAAGAGCAGAGATTTGTTCTTTCAAGGAACTTGCGGACAAACCCTTGTCCAAACCATCCTGAAGAAACTGTAAAATTCTAGGAATTCTAAAAGAATGCCAAGAGAACTTATGAGAGGAACACCAAGAAATGTAAGTCTTCCAAACTTGGTAATAAATCTTTCTAGACACAGATTTACGAGCCTGCAACATAGTATTGATCACTGAGTCAGAGAAACCTCTATGACTAAGCACTAAGCGTTCAAACTCCATACCTTCAAATTTAATGATTTGAGATCCTGATGGAAAAACGGACCTTGAGATAGAAGGTCTGACCTTAACGGAAGTGGCCAAGGTTGGCAACTGGACATCCGAACAAGATCCGCATACCAAAACCTGTGTGGCCATGCTGGAGCCACCAGCAGTACAAACGAATGTTCCATCATGATTTTGGAAATCACTGTTGGAAGAAGAACTAGAGGCGGAAAGATATAAGCAGGTTGATAATTCCAAGGAAGTGACAACGCATCCACTGCTTCCGCCTGAGGATCCCTGGATCTGGACAGATACCTGGGAAGTTTCCTGTTTAGATGAGAAGCCATCAGATCTATTTCTGGAAGACCCCATATCTGAACAATCTGAAGAAGCACATCTGGGTGAAGAGACCATTCTCCCGGATGTAAAGTCTGGCGACTGAGATAATCCGCTTCCCAATTGTCTATACCTGGGATATGAACCGCAGAGATTAGACAGGAGCTGGATTCCGCCCATGCAAGTATTCGAGATACTTCTTTCATAGCCTAAGGACTGTGAGTCCCACCTTGATGATTGACATACGCAACGGTTGTGACATTGTCTGAAAACAAATAAACGATTCTCTCTTCAAAAGAGGCCAGAACTGAAGAGCTCTGAAAATTGCACGGAGTTCCAAAATATTGATTGGTAATCTCGCCTCTTGAGATTTCCAAACCCCCTGCGCTGTCAGAGATCCTCAGACAGCTCACCAACCTGAAAGACTCGCATCTGTTGAAATCACAGTCCAGGTTGGACGAAGAAAAGAGGCCCCTTGAACTAAACAGTGGTGATTTAACCACCAAGTCGAGTATTGGGATTTAAGGATATCAATTGTGATATCTTTGTATAATCCCTGCACCAAAGGTTCAGCATACAAAGCTGAAGAGGTCTCATGTGAAAACGAGCAAAGGGGATCACGTCCGATGCTGCAGTCATGAGACCTAAAACTTCCATGCACATAGCTACTGAAGGGAATGACTGAGACTGAAGGTTCCGACAAGCTGAAACCAATTTCATACGTCTTTTGTCTGTAAGAGACAAAGTCATGGATACTGAATCTATTTGAAATCCCAAAAAGGTTACCCTTGTCTGAGGAATCAAGGAACTTTTTGGTAAATTGATCCTCCAACCATGTTTTGGAAGAAACAACATAAGTTGACTGGCACAATTACCCCAGATGACTCCAGATCTGAAACACATTTCAGGAAAGCCTGAGCCTTTACTTGGTTTACTGGAATGCGTGAGAGAAAGAACCTTCTCACAGGCGGCCTTACCTTGAAACCTATTCTGTACCCTTGAGAAACAATGTTCTGAATCCAATGATTTTGAATTGAACTGATCCAAGCATCTTTGAAGAATCGTAATCTGCCCCCTACCAGCTGTGCTGGAATGAGGGCCGCACCTTCATGCGGACTTGGGGGCTGGTTTTGATTTTCTAAAAGGCTTGGATTTATTCCAGACTGGAGAAGGTTTCCAATTGGAAACCGTTCCTTTAGGGGAAGGGTCAGGCTTCTGTTCCTTATTCTGGCGAAAGGAACGAAAACGGTTAGCAGCCCTAAATTTACCCCTAGATTTTTTATCCTGAGGCAAAAAAGCTCCCTTCCCCCCAGTGACAGTTGAAATTATAGAATCCAGCTGAGAACCAAATAATTTATTACCTTGGAAAGAAAGAGATAGCAACGTTGACTTAGAAGTCATATCTGTATTCCAAGATTTAAGCCATAAAGCTCTTCTAGCTAAAATAGCTAAAGGCATATACCTGACATCAATTCTAATGATATCAAAAATGGCATCACAAATGAAATGATTAGCATGTTGAAGAAGTTTAACACATTATGATCTGGTACTTGTTGCGCTAAAGCCTCCCACCAAAAAGTAGAAGCTGCAGCAACATCAGCCAAAGAAATAGCAGGCCTAAGAAGATTACCTGAACATAAATAAGCCTTCCTTAGAAAAGATCCAAGCTTCCTATCTAAAGGATCTTTAAAAGAAGTACTATCTGCCATAAGAATAGTAGTACGTTTAGCAAGAGTAGAGATAGCCCCATCAACTTTGGGGATATTTTCCCAAAACTCCAATCTATCAGCCGGCAAAGGGTACAGTTTCTTAAATCTTAAAGAAGGAGTAAATGAAGTACCCAAACTATTCCATTCCCTAGAAATTACATCTGAAATAGCATCAGGAACTGGAAAAACCTCTTGAATAACTACATGAGGTTTAAAAACCGAATTTAAACGTTTACTGGTTTTAATATCAAGAGGACTAGACTCCTCCATATCCAATGCAATCAACACCTCTTTAAGTAAAGAACGAATAAACTCCATCTTAAATAAATATGAAGATTTGTCAGTGTCAATATCTGAGGCAGAATCTTCTGAACCAGACAGATCCTCATCAGAGATAGATAAATCAGAATGTTGGCGGTCATCTAAAAATTCATCTGATTTATGAGAAGTTTTAAAAGACCTTTTACGTTTATTAGAAGGTGGTATAACAGACAGGGCCTTCTGAATAGAATTAGAAACAAATTCTCTTACATTAACAGGAATATCCTGAACATTAGATGTTGAAGGAACAACAACAGGTAATGGATTATTACTAATGGAAATATTGTCTGCTTTTGAAAGTTTATCATGACAACTAACACAAACTACAGCCAGAGGAACAGTTACCACAAGTTTACAACAAATGCACTTAGCTTTGGTAGAACCGACATCAGGCAGCAGCATTCCAGAAGTAGATTCTGATACAGGATCATCTTGCAATATGTAATAGAAAAAACGACATATAAAGCAAAATTATCAAATTCCTTAAATGACAGTTTCAGGAATGGGAAAAAATGCAAACAAAATAAGTCTCTGGTAACCAGTAGCAAAAACTTAAATAATGTCAAAAAAACTGGCGCCAAGTATGACGCCCACAATTGACAAATTTTTTGGCGCCAAAAACATCTACAACAAACACGAGCGTCATAGATGACGCAACTACGTGAAAACTCTCGGGCGTCAACTACAACGCCGGAAATGACGTCATTGACGTCAAACGTAATTATCGCGCCAAAAAAGTCTCGCGTCAAAAATGACGCAATAAATTCTAGCATTTTTTGCACCCGCAAGCCAAATGAAAAATTTTCAGGTAAGAAATTGTTTTATTTATATGCATTTCCCAAAAATGAAACTGACAGTCTGCAAGAAGGAATATACTGATTAACCTGAATCATGGCAAATATAAGTATAAAACATATATTTAGAACTTTACATATAAAGTGCCAAACCATAGCTGAGAGTGTTATAAATAAAATAAGACTTACTTACCAAAAAACACTCATCTACATATAGTAGATAGCCAAACCAGTACTGAAACGAGAATCAGCAGAGGTAATGGTATATAAGAGTATATCGTCGATCTGAAAAGGGAGGTAGGAGAAGAATCTCTATGACCGATAACAGAGAACCTATGAAATAGATCCCCGATAGGATGACCATAGCATTCAATAGGCAATACTCCCTTCACATCCCTCTGTCATTCACTGCACTCTGACAGGAAAACCGGGCTTCAGCATGCTGCGAAGCGCATATCAACGTAGAAATCTAGCACAAACTTACTTCACCACCTCCATAGAAGGCAAAGTTTGTAAAAACGGAATAGTGGGTGTGGTGGGGGGTGTATTTATAGGCATTTTGAGGTTTGGGAAACTTTGCCCCTCCTGGTAGGAATGTATTTCCCATACGTCACTAGCTCATGGACTCTTGCCAATTACATGAAAGAAATCAAAATAACAAAAGTATTGCATTGAGCAATGATACTTTTTTATTGGACTAACTATACATTTATAAGATATAAATGTATAGATAGTACAATAAAAAAAAGTATCATTGCTCAATGCAATACTCTTGTTATTTTGATATCTAAACCAAAATAACATAATTTATGTAAGAACTTACCTGATAAATTAATTTCTTTCATATTAGCAAGAGTCCATGAGCTAGTGACGTATGGGATATACATTCCTACCAGGAGGGGCAAAGTTTCCCAAACCTTAAAATGCCTATAAATACACCCCTCACCACACCCACAATTCAGTTTAACGAATAGCCAAGAAGTGGGGTGATAAGAAAGGAGTGAAAGCATCAAAAATAAGGAATTGGAATAATTGTGCTTTATACAAAAAAATCATAATCACCACAAAAAAGGGTGGGTCTCATGGACTCTTGCTAATATGAAAGAAATTAATTTATCAGGTAAGTTCTTACATAAATTATGTTTTCTTTGATGTAATTAGCAAGAGTCCATGAGCTAGTGACGTATGGGATAGCAGATACCCAAGATGTGGAACTTCCACGCAAGAGTCACTAGAGAGGGAGGGATAAAATAAAGACAGCCAATTCTGCTGAAAAAATAATCCACAACCCAAATCAAAAAGTTTTAATCTTTATAATGAAAAAAACTGAAATTATAAGCAGACGAATCAAACAGAAACAGCTGCCTGAAGTACTTTTCTACCAAAAACTGCTTCAGAAGAAGAAAACACATCAAAATGGTAGAATTTAGTAAAAGTATGCAAAGAAGTCGCTGCTTTGCAAATCTGATCAACAGAAGCTTCATTCCTAAAAGCCTAGGAAGTAGAAACTGACCTAGTAGAATGAGCCGTAATCCTTTGAGGCGGGGGCTTACCCGACTCCACATAAGCATGATGAATCAAAGACTTTAACCAAGATGCCAAAGAAATGGCGGAAGCCTTCGGACCTTTCCTGGAACCAGAAAAGATAACAAATAGACTGGAAGTCTTCCTAAAATCTTTAGTAGCTTCAACATAGTATTTCAAAGCTCTAACTACATCCAAAGAATGTAACAATCTTTCCTTAGAATTCTTAGGATTAGGACACAATGAAGGAACAACAATCTCTCTACTAATGTTGTTAGAATTCACAACCTTAGGTAAAAATTGAAAAGAAGTCTGCAACACTGCCTTATCCTGATGAAAAATCAGAAAAGGAGATTCACAAGAAAGAGCAGATAACTCAGAAACTCTTCTAGCAGAAGAGATAGCCAAAAGGAACAATACTTTCCAGGAAAGTAATTTAATGTCCAGAGAATGCATAGGTTCAAACGGAGGAGCCTGCAAAGCTTTCAAAACCAAATTAAGACTCCAAGGAGGAGAGATCGACTTAATGACAGGTTTGATACGAGACAAACCCTGTACAAAACAATGAATATCAGGAAGATTAGCAATCTTTCTGTAAAAAAGAACAGAAAGAGCAGAGATTTGTCCCTTCAAAGAACTTGCAGACAAACCTTTATCCAAACCATCCTGAAGAAATTGCAAAATTCTAGGAATTCTGAAAGAATACCAGGAAAATTTATGAGAAGAACACCAAGAGATGTAAGTCTTTCAAACTCAATAATAAATCTTTCTAGAGACGGATTTACGAGCCTGTAACATAGTGTTAATCACTGAGTCAGAGAAACCTCTATGACTGAGGATCAAGCGTTCAATCTCCATACCTTCAAATTTAATGATTTGAGATCCTGATGGAAAAATGGGCCTTGAGATAGAAGGTCTGGTCTTAATGGAAGTGTCCAAGGTTGGCAACTGGCCATCCGAACGAGATCCGCAAACCAAAACCTGTGTGGCCATGCTGGAGCCACCAGCAGTACAAATGAACGCTCCAAGAGAATTTTGGAGATCACTTTTGGAAGAAGAATTAGAGGCGGAAAGATATAAGCAGGATGATAATTCCAAGGAAGTGACAACGCATCCACTGCTTCCGCCTGAGGATCCCGGGATCTGGACAGATACCTGGGAAGTTTCTTGTTCAGATGAGAGGCCGTCAGATCTATTTCTGGAAGACCCCAGATTCGAACAATCTGAAGAAAAACCTCTGGATGAAGAGACCATTCACCCGGATGTAACGTCTGGCGACTGAGGTAATCCGCTTCCCAATTGTCTACACCTGGGATATGAACCGCAGAAATTAGACAGGAGCTGGATTCCGCCCATACAAGTATCCGAGATACTTCTTTCATGGCTTGAGGACTGTGAGTCCCCCCTTGATGATTGACATATGCCACGATCGTGACATTGTCTGTTTGAAAACAAATAAACGATTCTCTCTTTAGAAGAGGCCAAAACTGAAGAGCTCTGAAAATCGCATGGAGTTCCAAAATGTTGATTGGTAATCTCGCCTCCTGAGATTCCCAAACCCCTTGCGCTGTCAGAGATCCCCATACAGCTCCCCAACCTGAAAGACTTGCATCTGTTGAGATCACAGTCCAGGTTGGACGAACAAAAGAGGCCCCTTGAATTAAACGATGGTGATCCATCCACCAAGTTAGAGATGATCGAACATTGGGATTTAAGGATATTATTTGTGATATCCTTGTATAATCCCTGCACCACTGGTTCAGCATACAAAGCTGGAGTGGTCTCGTGTGAAAACGAGCAAAAGGGATCGCGTCCGATGCAGCAGTCATGAGACCTAAAATCTCCATGCATAATGCTACCGAAGGGAACAATTGAAACTGAAGGTTTCAACACGCTGAAACCAATTTCAGACGTCTCTTTTCTGTCAGAGACAAAGTCATGGACACAATCTATTTGGAAACCTAAAAAGGTTACTCTTGTCTGAGGAATCAAGGAACTCTTTGGTAAATTGATCCTCCAACCATGTCTTTGAAGAAACAACACAAGTTGATTCGTATGAGATTCTGCAGAATGTGAAGACTGAGCAAGTACCAAGATATCGTCCAAATAAGGAAATACCGCAATACCCTGTTCTCTGATTACAGAGAGAAGGGCACCGAGAACCTTCGAAAAGATCCTTGGCGCTGTTGCTAGACCAAATGGAAGAGCAATAAACTGGTAATGCTTGTCTAGAAAAGAGAATCTCAGAAACTGATAGTGATCTGGATGAATTGGAATATGCAGGTATGCATCCTGTAAGTCTATTGTAGACATATAATGCCCTTGCTGAACAAAAGGCAGAATAGTTCTTATAGTCACCATTTTGAATGTTGGTATCCTTACATAACGATTCAATATTTTTAGATCCAGAACCGGTCTGAAAGAATTCTCTTTCTTTGGTACGATGAAAAGATTTGAATAAAACCCCAGACCCTGTTCCAGAACTGGAACTGGTATAATTACCCCAGCTAACTCTAGGTCTGAAACACATTTCAGAAACGCCTGAGCCTTCACTGGAGTGACTGGAATGCGTGAGAGAAAGAATCTTCTCACAGGCGGTCTTACTTTGAAACCTATTCTGTACCCTTGTGAAACCATGTTCTGAATCCAAAGATTGTGAACCGAATTGATCCAAACATCTTTGAAAAATCGTAACCTGCCCCCTACCAGCTGCGCTGGAATGAGGGCCGCACCTTCATGCGGATTTAGGGGCTGATTTTGACTTTCTGGAAGGCTTGGATTTATTCCAGACTGGATTAGGTTTCCAACCGGAAACTGTTCCTTTAGGGGAAGGATCGGGCTTCTGCTCCTTATTCTGACGAAAGGAACGAAAACGATTAGCAGCCCTGTAATTACCTTTAGATTTTTTGCCCTGAGGCAAAAAGGCACCCTTCCCTCCAGTAACAGTTGAAATTATAGAATCCAACTGAGAACCAAACAACTTATTACCTTGGAAAGAGAGAGAAAGCAAAGTTGACTTAGAAGTCATATCTACATTCCAGGATTTAAGCCATAAAGCTTGTCTAGCTAAAATAGCTAAAGACATATACCGGACATCAACTCTAATGATATCAAAAATGGCATCACAGACAAAATTATTAGCGTGTTGAAGAAGTTTAACAATGCTATATGTATTATGATCTGTCACTTGTTGCGCTAAAGCCTCCAACCAGAAAGTTGAAGCTGCAGCAACATCAGCCAAAGAGATAGCAGGTCTAAGTAGATTACCTGAACATAAATAAGCTTTACTCAAAAAAGAATCAATTTTCCTATCTAAAGGATCTTTAAACGAAGTGCTATCTGCCGTAGGAATAGCAGTACGTTTGGCTAGAGTAGAGATAGCACCATCGACTTTAGGGATTTTATCCCAAAATTCCAATCTATCAGATGGCACAGGGTACAATTTCTTAAACCTTGGAGAAGGAGTAAATAAAGTACCCAGACTATCCCATTCCCTAGCAATCACATCTGAGATGGCATCAGGAACTGGAAAAACTTCCGGAATTAATACATGAGGTTTATATATATATATATATATATATATATATATATAATTATAAATTACGTCGCCGGAAATGAAAAAAAAAATTTTAGCGCCAAAAAAAGGTCGCGCCAAAAATGACGTAATAAAAAGAAACATTTTCTGCCCCCGCGAGCCTAACAGCATGCAGGAAAAAAATGGCCAAATGAAATTTTTCAAGGTAAGAAAAAATAATTAAATGCATTATCCCAATAATGAAACTGACAGTCTGTATAGAAAAGGAATACTGATTATCCTGAATCAAGGCAAATATAAGTTTATAGACATATATTTAGAACTTTACATATAAAGTGCCCAACCATAGCGCAGAGTGTCACAAAAAATAAGACTTACTTACCCCAGGACACTCCTCTACATGTGGTAGATAGCCAAACCAGTACTGAAACGAGAATCAGTAGAGGTAATGGTATATAAGAGTATATCGTCGATCTGAAAAGGGAGGTAGGAGAAGAAATCTCTACGACCGATAACAGAGAACCTATGAAATAGATCCCCTAGAGGTAGACCATTGTATTCAAATAGGCAATACTCTCTTCACATCCCTCTGACATTCACTGCACTCTGAGAGGAAAACCGGGCTTCAACCTGTTGCGAAGCGCATATCAACGAAGAATCTTAAGCACAAACTTACTTCACCACCTCCACGGGAGGCAAAGTTTGTAAAACTGAATTGTGGGTGTGGTGAGGGGTGTATTTATAGGCATTTTAAGGTTTGGGAAACTTTGCCCCTCCTGGTAGGAATGTATATCCCATAAGTCACTAGCTCATGGACTCATGCTAATTACATGAAAGAAATATATGTTATCAATGTTTGCGGATGACATCCTTATGACTCTAACTTCTCCCTTGCAATCAATCTCTGTGGTGCTTAAAGAACTACAAGATTATGGAAAAGTATCAAATTTCTCAGTAAACATGACTAAATCTGATATATTACCTATAAATCTATCACAGCAATACATCACAAAAATTAGGAATAAATGTGATTTTGCAATAAAAGCTTGGTATCTTAAATACTTAGGAGTTCTTATTACTCCAGATACCAATAACACATGTAAGCTTAATTACAAAAATCTTATCGCAGAAATCACAGGATTAATTTCCATGTGGTCTTCAAAATATACATCATGGATAGGCAGAATTCACAACATAAAAATGATGATACTGCCTAAAGTGTTGTATGCCCTACAGACGCTCCCATTGTCACATACTGATATATATTTGTATAATTTGCATAAGATTATAAATAGATATATTTGAAAAAATAAACCATCAAGGATAAATAAGTCAACTATGTATGCTTTAAAGGAGATGGGAGGTTTGGGAGTCCCAAACCTTAAACTATATAAGAAGGCAATCTCAATGCAGAGAATTATAGAATGGTGTAGACATAATAATATGAACCTCAAACACTGGATTCAAACAGAACATGATATAATGGACACCACTCAACTAGGAAGTATCAGTTGGTTTCCTAAATTATTACACACAGTTAGAGCTAAGGGGACATCCACAGTTACAGATACTTTGGCAGACTGGTCTTGTATATGTAAAACCGCAAAAGGCATCTTGAGCCAGATCTCCCAATTAACACCTCTAATGTCTAATCCGGAATTCCCAGAGGGTAAAAATTCTCTACCAGACATTGATTTAAGTGTAAACAGAAATATCCCCATGTATTTATTATGTAATTCACAAAAAATAAAACCTAAACAAGACATTGAACACCTGGGTCGGGGGTTCTAAAGACCTTGGTTCAAATACCACCAAGTCAATATACACATAGAGAAAGATCAAATATAATGAGATCTATCACTATCTTTGAAAAAAAGTGCTGCACAGAGCTCCCAAAAAAAGGAATGATTTCACAGATATACAAAATATTAATGGAAGCCACGCTACCTAACCCACATAAATATGTTAAGGCTTGGGAAACAGAATTAGGGGAAGTATATACTAAAAAAGAATGGAATAATATGTTTAGGAATATGGCACACTCAGCACACTCCACGCAGGCAATTGAAACAAACTATAAAGTTATGCTTCGGTATCACTATGTAGAGGGACAGGGTACAATACGTATTGTTACTATAAAGATATCATTTTCTCAAATCTAATCATTTATAATTATATAATGATTTATTTTATTGGGACTCATACATAGGCAGTTTAGACAAAC
The DNA here is from genome assembly GCF_027579735.1 of Bombina bombina. Lineage (NCBI taxonomy): Eukaryota > Metazoa > Chordata > Amphibia > Anura > Bombinatoridae > Bombina > Bombina bombina. The sequence goes on along the minus strand of NC_069499.1, from coordinate 1,434,279,034 downwards.
AATCTAAACCCTAAGAATTTACTACTTATTTCACGCTCAAAAGAGCAGTTTCATTTTCGTGTTGGGAAATAAGACACATATGTAAATATAAGGTGTTATTATAATATGTTTTATTATAATGATTGTATAGTTTTGTTATATTAGTGAAGGGATAGAATCTTCACCAATACTAATATTTGTGTGATGGGGCAAGGAGATGACAGTCCAAAAATTTCATCCATATAAAGATGAATTGTAAAAGACTCGAGAAAGTGTAATCTCACTTATATATTGACTTTTTAGTTCAATTGATAAACCTTCTAAGTGGAACTTACAGACCTTTACCAAACTTGTGTCCTTGATCAAAGACACGGTCAGAAGAGCCATCAATATTGGGACTAGTTCTTTGTTTAATATGGAGACCCTAATTTGCCATTTTATTGTGTTATCAGGGAAAGGATTTGAAACCTTGTAGTGTTCATTGTTATATCTTCTTGTATGTTTTCTATATTTGAAATGAAAATAAAAATCATTTAAAAAAAAAAAAGAAAAAGCAAATCATGTATCAATCCCCCTGTTCAATAATCTCCTTCTGGAGATATTAACCCGTGATTCCATACAGATAAAAGGAAATTTATGCTTACTTGATAAATTTATTTCTTTTATGATATGACGAATCCCCGGATTTCATCCTTACTTGTGGGATTACGCCTCCTGGTCAGCAGGAGGCGGCAAAGAGCTCCACAGCAGAGCTGCATATATAGCTCCTCCCTTCCCTCCCACTCCAGTCATTCGACCGAAGTCAGGAAGAGAAAGGAAAAGCCAAGGAGCAGAGGTGACTGAAGTTTAACAAAAATAAAGACCTGTCTTAGAAAACAACAGGGTGGGCCGTGGACTCGTCATATCGTAAAAGAAATAAATTTATCAGGTAAGCATAAATTTCCTTTTCTTTTACAGGATATGACGAGTCCACAGATTTCATCCTTACTTGTGGGATACAATACCAAAGCTATAGGACACGGATGAAAGGGAGGGACAAGACAGGAACCTAAACGGAAGGCACCACTGCTTGAAGAACCTTTCTTCCCCAAAAACAGCCTCGGACGAGGCAAAAATATAAAATTTGGAAAATTTGGAAAAAGTATGAAGAGAAGACCAAGTTGCAGCCTTGCAAATCTGTTCAACAGAAGCATCGTTTTTAAATGCCCAAGAGGAAGCACTAGTGGAGACGTAATTCTTTTAGGAGGCTGCTGTCCAGCAGTCTCATATGCCAACCGGATGATACTCTTCAACCAAAAAGAAAGAGAGGTAGCCGTAGCTTTCTGACCCCTACGCTTTACAGAAAAAACAACAAAGAAGATGATGGACAAAAGTCTTAAGTCGCCTGTACGTAAAACTTCAAGGCATGAACCACGTCCAAATTATGTAAAAGTCACTCCTTCTTAGAAGAAGGATAAGGACACAAGGAAGGAACAACAATTTCCTGATTAATATTCTTATTAGAAACAACTTTAGGAAGAAAACCATGGTTGGTACGCAACACTACCTTATCCGCATGGAAAATAAGATAAGGAGAATTACATTGTTATGCCGAAAGCTCAGAAACTCTGCGAGCAGAAGAAATAGCAACCAAAAATAAAATATAAATAAATAAAATATAATAACTTAATATCTATGGAGTACACAGGTTCAAACGGAACCCCTTGAAGAACATTAAGAACTAAATTCAAAATCCAAGGAGGAGCAATTGGTCTAAACACAGGCTTGATTCTAGTCAGAGCATGACAAAAAGATTAAACATCTGGAACATCTGCCAGGCATTTGTGTAACAAAATAGACCAAGCAGAAATCTGCTCCTATAAGGAACTTGCAGATAACCCTTTCTCCAAACCTTCTTGGAGAAAAGATAAAATCCTGGGAATCCTAACCCTACTCCATGAGTAGCCCTTGGATTCGCACCAATAAAGATATTTACGCAATATCTTATGGTAAATCTTTCTAGTAACAGGCTTACGTGCCTGAATCAAAGTATCAATGACCGAATCAGAGAACCCTCGCTTAGATAAAATCAAGTGTTTAACCTCCAAGCAGTCAGCTGCAGAGAAACTAGATTTGGATGATGGAAGGGTCCCTGAATGAGAAGGTCCTGCCTCAATGGAAGCTTCCACGGCGGCAGAGAGGACATGTCCACCAGATCGGCATACCAAGTCCTGCGAGGCCACGCAGGAGCGATGAGAATCACTGAAGCCCTCTCCTGTTTGATCCAAGCAATCACTCGGGGAAGGAGAGCAAATGGTGGAAACACATAAGCTAGGTTGAACGACCAAGGCACTGCCAAAGCATCTATCATTTCAGCCTGAGGATCCCTGGACCTGGATCCGTATCTTGGGAGCTTGGCATTCTGACGAGACGCCATCAGATCCAATTCCGGTCTGCCCCACCTGAGAATCAGGGTGGCAAAGACCTCTGGGTGGAGTTCCCATTCCCCCGGATGAAAGTCTGTCTGCTCAAAAAATCCGCCTCCCAGTTGTCCACTCCTGGGATGTAGATTGCTGACAGATAACAAGAGTGAGCCTCTGCCCACCGAATTATCTTGGATAGTTCTGTCATAGCTAAGGAACTCCTCGTTCCTCCCTGATGATTGATGTATGCTACAGTCGTGATGTTGTCCGACTGAAATCGGATGAATTTGGCCAAAGCCAATTGAGGCCAAGTCTGAAGCGCGTTAAATATTGCTCTCAATTCCAGAATATTGATTGGAAGCAGAGACTCCGACCAAGTCCGCACACCCTGAGCCTTCAGGGAATTCCAGACTGTGCCCCATCCTAGTAGACTGGCGTCTGTTGTCACTATCACCCATGAGGTTCTGCGGAAGCATGTCCCTTGGGACAGATGATCCGGCGACAACCACCAAAGAAGGGATTCTCTTTTCTCCAGATCTGAGGAGACAAATTTGCATAATTTCCATTCCACTGTGTGAGCATGCTCAGTTGTAGAGGTCTGAGATGAAAACGAGCAAAGGGAATGATGTCCATTGCGGCCACCATCAATCCAATTACCTCCATGCACTGAGCCACTGATGGCCGAGGATTTGACTGAAGGGCTCGGCATTTATTCAGAATCTTTAACTTTCTGACTTCCGTCAAGAAGATTTTCATGGACACAGAGTCTATTAGAGTCCCCAGGAAAGGAACCCTTGTCTGAGGGACAAGTGAACTCTTTTCTAGGTTCACCTTCCACCCGTGAGTCCTTAGAAAAGACAGAACCATGTCGGTATGAGACCTTGTTGGTTGATAAGACGACGCCTGGATCAGAATATCTTCTAGATAAGATGCCACTGCAATGCTCCGTGGTCTGAGAACCGCCAGCAGAGACCCTAGAACCTTTGTGAAGATCCTGGGTGCCGTGGCCAGCTCGAAAGGAAGAGCCACGAACTGAAAATGTTTGTCCAGAAAGGCAAACTTTAGAAACTGGTGATGATCTCTGTGGATAGGAATGTGAAGATATGCATCCTTTAAGTCCACAGTAGTCATATATTGACCCTCCTGGATCAATGGAAGAATTGTCTGAATCGTCTCCATCTTGAAGGACGGGACTTTGAGAAACTTGTTTAGACTCTTGATATGGGTCTGAACGCTCCCTCTTTATTGGGAACCACAAAAAGATTCGAGTAAAACCCCTGCCCCTGTTCCTGCATTGGAACGGGACGAATTACTCCCATAGTGGAGAGGTCTTTTACACAACGTAAGAACACCTCTCTTTTTATCTGGTCTACAGACAATCATGAAACCTTCCCTTTGGGAGGGAATTTTTGAACTCCAGATGATATCCCTGGGACACGATTTCTAGTGTCCAGGGATCCTGAACATCTCTTATCCACGCCTGGACAAAGAAAGAAAGTCTGCCCCTACTAGATCCGGTCCCGGATCGGGGGCCGCCCCTTCATGCTGTCTTGGGAGCAGCAGCGGGCTTCTTGGGTTGTTTACCCTTATTCCAAGCCTAGTTGGGTCTCCAGACGGACTTGGCTTGTGCAAAGTTCCCTTCCTGTTTAGCGGAACAGGAGGAGGGGACTCCCTTGAAATTTCAAAATGAACGAAAATTACTCTGTCTACCCCTCTGCTTAGACGTTTTATCCTGCGGTAGGAGATGACCCTTACCTCCCGTAATGTCAGAAATAATCTCTTTCAAGTCAGGCCTGAATAGAGTCTTCCTCTTGAAAGGAATAGTCAAAAGCTTGGATTTAGAGGACACATCCGCGACCAAGACTTTAACCATAAGGCTATGCATGCTAGAATGGCAAAACCTGCATTCTTAGTCGCCAACTTAGCGATCTGAAAGGCATCTGTGACAAAGGAACTAGCCAACTTTAGGGCCTTAATCCTATCCATTATTTCCTCTAAGGAAGTCTCAGTCTTCAGAGATTTTTCCAAAGCATCAAACCAAAAGGCAGCCGCAGTTGTAACTGGTACAATGCAGGCCGTCGGTTGCAAGAGGAAACCTTGATGAACAAATAGGTTTTTCAGCAGACCCTCCAATTTTTTATCCATAGGGTCTTTGAAAGCACAACTGTCCTCAATAGGGATAGTTGTACGCTTAGCTAAGGTAGAAATCGCTCCCTCCACCTTAGGGACTGTTTGCCAAGAATCCCGCACGGTGTCAGCTATAGGGCACATTTTCTTGAACATAGGGGAAGGGGAGAACGGGATACCCGGCCTTTCCCATTCCCGAGTGAGAATATCCGAAATTCTCTTAGGAACCGAAAAAGTATCTGAGTAAGCAGGGACTTCCAGATATCTGTCTATCTTACACAACTTCTCTGGAGGAATCACAATAGAGTCACATTCGTCCAGAGTCACTAAAACCTCTCGCAGCAACAGGCGGAGGTGTTCCAGCTTAAATCTTAAGAACATGATGTCCGAATCTGTCTGGGGCAATGCACTTCCTGAGTCAGATAGTTCCCCCTCAGACAAAATCTCCTTACCCCCCAACTCAGAGGTCTGGGAGGGTACATCAGAGGTAGCCATCAAAGCATCAGAAGTTACAGGGACCCCATGCGCTTCTGCCAAGCTACGTTTGCCTTGTAACACTGGCAACTTAGACAAAACTTCTGTGAGGGTAGATGACATAACTGCAGCCACATCCTGCAAAGAAGCAGACGCCGTAGAAGAACATGGCGTAGCTTGTGCGGGCGTTAAAAGTTGTGACGCTTGGGGAGAAGATTGCGGCATACCCTGAATCTCATTGGTTTGAGAACAATCTTTAGACATATCTTTATTAAAAAATATTTTCTCTTTACATTGCAAGGCTCTCTCAACACAATGGTCACAGTGTGACAGGTGGTTCCACAATGGCATCCAAACACATAGGACACGTAGTTTGTTCAAGGTCATCATTTTTTTTTTTTTAAATTTTCATACTGTACCTTTAAGAGAAAAATGATAATGTATAGAATTAAATCCTACAACTAGTTAAACAAATTGTAACTGAGAATGCAATACAGTTTAAAAGAAAAAGCAGTTCCACAAGTGTATAGTAAGGGTTAACTCTGCAAGACCAGAGATTATCTAAATGTTAAAAAACGTTCCTTATCATTCATACATTTTAACTTTATTATAATCAACTAGGAACATACACACATACAGTAGCAAAGGCTGTTAGTTAAAAACACTTGAACTCTGTTTGTTTATTATAGTAAACTATAGTAAACTAAGCCCTTACAATCCGAGGGCTGTATTTATGTTTAATCTATTGTCAATAAGGACTAGAGGCTGTTATTCATATCACTATATAAGCAATTTTACCATTATTACCCACAAGAGTAAGCAAATTAAAAAAACGAGCAGTAGAGCCAAAGCTGCACCTGTCGGACCCCTGACGCGCGTTTCACAAACACTTTCTCAGAGGGGGTGCGGGCAGCTGCTACTGAGCGTAATTTATTGTGACTATCTGCCCACCTCCTACATGCGATTGCTTAATGTGGTAGGTGTTGTCTGCACTGGATTGGGTGGTCAAGCTATCAATCATTTCGGCAAAATCCTATGCACTGAATGCTCATTATCAAGCAGTGGGTGTGTTTGGACGAATGCATCATAGTGAATGTAGAACCAATCCTCAACCTGTGAGTCATGTCATTCATGGGTGTGTGATGTTAGACAAATATCATTGGAGGATCATATAAACAAACATCAGTGTTTGCACGAAAGTTTGACGATATAGCTGCAGAAGTATAAACTAGTAATCAATTTCATCTATTGTACAATCCAACTGCTGATTGTTAGTAATGGAAACAGGATGGATAAAAAATGAAATATTAACTGCAATCTAATCTTTATAGATAAACAGACTCAAAGTTACCGGACATAGGTGTACATACATGGATCGTCTGCAGTCAAAACTTTGTTAGTTGTTTTAATAATAGTTCTATATTTGATTTTAGACAATAAAGATTTTCATTATGGTATTTCATCTTTATGCTTAAGGACATTAGAGTGGATTAATATTGTGGTGAGGCAATCCACAAGGAGAAGGGAATTAAGTCCCTTCACCAAGATAAGGATGAACAAATGAGAATAATTAATTTATCTGACCACATACTTAGTACAACACATAAATCAGTATTGTCCAAAGGACTATCTTTTTGTCCAGTTAACTCTTTGAATAAATTTGAGGTGATTAAGGACATACATTTATTTTCAAGAAAGATCTTATTAAAGAAAATATATGCTTACAACCCCAATAGTCTCAATGCAGAGGACTTAGCCACAGCTGATATTTTATGTGAACTATCAGAAGGTGGTACAGACACTCAAAATGATAATTTGACACCAATCCCACAAGTATGGAAATCCAATGTAAAACCTAAATCTACATATGTTCCCTCTTTCTCACCAGAGATACAGGTATTCTGCAAAATGGTATGTCAAAAGATAGAACAAATACCTATATACAAAGTCAAAAATAATCTAAGCAGTGCAGAATCTCATGCTCTAAGAGAAATTGAATCATGGCATGATATTCTAATCAAACCATCGGATAAGGGTGGGAATGTGGTCTTGTGGCCACGACAGATATATATAGACGAAGCCACCAAGCAACTGTCTAATAATTCATGCTATAAACAGTTGATATTCAATCCTCAAAGTTCCTACCTTATACAATATAATAAAATGATTAAAGATGCATGAGAGAAAAATATACTCTCCAATTCTGAGAAAAAGTATTTACCAAAGGAGAATTCAAAGATTACCACACTATACTTTCTACCGAAAGTACATAAAAATCCTGTAATACCACCAGGCAGACCTACCATGTCAGGAAATGATAATTTAATGGAGAATGCTAGCAAGTTTATAGATTTGAGGCTAAGAGAATATTTAACCACTCTACCTTCCTATGTACGTGACACCATGGAAGTACTACAAATGGTAAAGAACATTCAATTAACTGATGAGATGTGGTTAGTCACAGCGGACGTAGAGTCTTTGTATACTAACATCAGGATTAGTGATGGAATTGAAGCTATCAAATATTACTTAGCCTCTAATAACTTGGATAATGCAGCACACAATGACTTTATAATCCAATTGTTACATTTCATCCTGACACACAATTTTTTCACATTCAATGACAGATACTACCTACAAACACAGGGTACCGCAATGGGTACTGCCTGTGCGCCAACTTACGTAAATTTATTTCTTGGTTATTGGGAACGTTTTTGGGTATTCTCTGATCAATTACAATCATATACTGAACACATACCAATGTGGGAATTATTAGTCCCCAAAGATAAAGCACAAGCAGAATCCTGTCCTAGACTAATAACTACATATAACCCCCAGATGACACATATAACCAAAATCATAAATGACCACTGGAAAATACTACAAAATGATGAAACCTTAAAACCCCTCATTGGAGATAAAGTATCTTTGGGGTACAAAAGACCCAACAACTTAAGAGATAAGTTGGTATCTAGTCACTTTGTCAGATCTGCAAAGAAAAAAGACAGTGATCAGGGCATTTATCCTTGTAGTACTTGTTCAGCGTGCAAATTTGTGTGGAAAACTTAAACTTTAACTGAAAAAAACTGGTAGAGTATATAGATTACCATCCCATTTTTCACGTACAACAATAGGAGTAGTATATGCACTCTATTGTTTATGCCAAATGGTCTATGTTGGCATGACGACTAGAGAAGTAAAAACACGCATTCTGGAACACACTAACAAAATAAAAAATGCACAAAGAGATTTAAATAATGGCAAAAAAAATAACTTCAGTTGCCAAACATTTTTTACTACAGCACAAAAGCTCATCTAAGGATTTGAAATATACAGTAATTCAAAAAGCATACCTGGGCATCAGGGGTGGTAATATTGAAAAAGTATTGTTAAAAATGGAATGCAGGTGGATTTATTTATTAAATGCAGTTAAACCGAATGGGATGAATGATTACAACAATTACTTTGAATTTTTATAGTACAATTAAAAACCTGACTTTCATCACTCTATAAAGTAAGCATAAAACAGTCATGTCAAGGCAGTTTATTTCTTCTTTTACTTTGAGGTTACAAGTAAAATACTCAAAATTGGAATAGAATAATAACATATACTTTAAGTAACTTGTCACCATCTATTAAGAAAACTTTTTATTATTAAAAAGTAATTTGTATGTTCCCTTACACAAAGTCACTTAAAGGGACACTGAACCCAAATGTTTTCTTTTGTGATTCAGAGCATGCAATTTTAAGCAACTTTCTAATTTACTCCTATTATCAATTTTTCTTCATTATCTTGCTATCTTTATTTGAAAAAGAAGGCATCTAAGCTTTTCTTGGTTCAGCACTCTGGACAGCACTTTTTTATTGGTGGATGAATTTATCCACCAATCAGCAAGGACAACCCAGGTTGTTCACCAAAAATGGGCCGGCATGTAAACTTACTTTCTTGCATTTCAAATAAACATACCAAGAGAATAAAGAAAATTTAATAATAGGAGTAAATTGGAAAGTTGCTTAAAATGTCATGCTCAGATTCACAAAAGAAAAAAATTGGGTTCAGTGTCCCTTTAACACATAGAACTATGTTCACACAATTCAGATTAACGAATAGCCAAGAAGTGGGGTGATAAGAAAGGAGCGAAAGCATAAAAAATAAGGAATTGGAATAATTGTGCTTTATACAAAAAAATCATAACCACCACAAAAAAGGGTGGGCCTCATGGACTCTTGCTAATATGAAAGAAATGAATTTATCAGGTAAGTTCTTACATAAATTATGTTTTCTTTCATGTAATTAGCAAGAGTCCATGAGCTAGTGACGTATGGGATAGCAGATACCCAAGATGTGGAACTTCCACGCAAGAGTCACTAGAGAGGGAGGGATAAAATAAAGACAGCCAATTCCGCTGAAAAATTAATCCACTACCCAAATCAAAAAAAGTTTCAATTTTTATAATGAAAAAAAACCTGAAATTATAAGCAGAAGAATCAAACTGAAACAGCTGCCTGAAGTACCATTCTACAAAAACTGCTTCTAAAGAAGAGAAAACATCAAAATGGTAGAACATAGTAAAAGTATGCAAAGAAGACCAAGTCATTGCTTTTCAAATCTGATCAACAGAAGCTTCATTCTTAAAAAGCCCAGGAAGTAGAAACTTACCTAGTAGAATGAGCCGTAATCCTCCGAGGCGGGAATCCACCCGACTCCAAATAAGCATGAAGAATCAAAAGTTTAAGCAAGATGCCAAATAAATGTCAGAAGCCTTTTGACCTTCCTAAAACCAGAAAAGATAACAAATAGACTAGAAGTCTATCTGAAATCTGAATAGCTTCAACATAGAATTTCAAAAAACTCTTACCATATCCAAAGAAAGTAAGAATCTCACCAAAGAAGTCTTAGGAAAACAATAATTCCTCCCTAATGTTGTTAAAATTTACAACTTTAGGTAAGAATTGAAATGAGGACAGCAAAAACCACCTTATCCTGATGAAAAAATCAGAAAAAAGAGATTCACAAGAAAGAACAGATAATGCAAAAACTGTTCTAGCTGAAGAGATGTCCAAAAAGAACAATACTTTCCATGAAAGTAATTAATGTCCAGAGCAAGCATATGCTCAAATAGAAGAACCTGAAAAGCCTTCAGAACCAAATTAAGACTCCAAGGAGGAGAAATTGGCTTAATGACAGGTTTGATACGAATCAAAACCTGAACAAAATGATGAATATCAGGAAGTAACACTGCCTTATCCTGATGAAAAATCAGAAAAGGATATTCACAAAAAGAGCAGATAACTCAAAAACTCTTCTAGCAGAAGAAATAACCAAAAGGAACAATACTTTTGCAAGAAAGTAATTTAATGTTCAGAGAATGCATAGTTTCAAACGGAGGAGCCTGTAAAGCCCTCAGCACCAAATTGAGACTCCAAAGAGGAGAGATTGAATTAATGACAGGCTTGATACGGACCAAAGCCTGTACAAAACAATGAATATCAGGATGATTAGCAATCTTTCTGTGAAAAAAGAACAGAAAGAGTAGAGATTTGTCCTATCAAAGAACTGAAGACAAAACCTTATCCAAACCAACCTGAAAAAAATTCAGACTCGATAATAAATCTTTCTAGAGACAGATTTACGAGCCTGAAACATAGTATTAATCAATGAGTCAGAGAAACCTCTATGACTAAAAATCAAGCGTTCAATCTCCATCCCTTCAAATTTAATGATTTGAGATCCTGATGGAAAAAATGGGCCTTGAGAAAGAAGGTCTGGTTTAAACAGAAGTGTCCAAGGTTGGCAACTGGCCATCCGAATGAGATCCGCATACCAAAACCTGAAAGGCAATGCTGGAGCCTCCAGCAGAACAAACAAATACTCCATAAGAATTTTGGAAATCACTTTGGAAGAAGAACTAGAGGCGGAAAGAAATAGGCAAAAAGATAATTACAAAGAAATGTCAATGCATGCACTACTTCCGCCTGAGGATCCCCGGACCTGAATAGGCCCCTGGGAAGTTCTTTATTCAGAAGAGATGCCAACAGATCTATTTCTAGAAATGCTTACATCTAAAAAATTGAAAAACATATCTGGGTATGAGAGACCATTCTCCCGGATATAAAGCTTGATTAACAGAGATAATCCGCTTCCCAAATATCTATACCGGGGAAAAAAAACACAGAATTTAGATAGGAGCTGGATTTAGCCCAAGCTAATATCCGAGACACTTCTGTCACAGCCTAAGGACTGATAGTCCCACCCTGATGATTGACATACACCATAGTTGTGATATTGTCTGAAAAACAATAAACTTCTCTTCTTCAAAAAGAAACTAACTGAAAAACTCTGAGAATGCACAGAGTTCTAAAATATCAAATGGTAATCTCGCCTCCTGAGATTTCCAAACCCCTTGTGCTGACAGAGATCCTTAGACAGCCTCCCAACCAAAAAGACTCACATCTGTAGAGATCATGGTCCAGGTTGAAAGAAACGAAGAGACCTGTAGAACTAAATGATGGTGATCTTAACCACCAAATCAAGATAGATAAATATTAGGATTCGAAGATTTAAAATGTGAAATCCTAGAATCCCTGCACCATAATTCAGCATAAAAAACTGGAAAGGTTCTTTCTATTGAAAATGAGCAAAGGGAATTGAATCCAATGCTGTGGCCATAAGACCTAAAACTTCTATGCATATATAGCAACTGAAGGAAATAATAGAGACTAAAGGTACCGACAGACGGAAGCCAATAAAATTGTCCCTTGTCTGATAGAGACAAAGACAGTGACACAAACTATCTGGAAACCTAAAAAAGGAGACCCTTGTGTGAGGAATCAAGAGCTTTTGAAAAAAAGATCCTCTATGTCCTGGAAAACAAAGTGAATCATATGAGATTCCGCATCCTCAGAAAATAATCTGAATGAAAACAGAAAAATGAAAATATGCATTTATTGTATCTAATGAAAACAAATAATGCTATCACTGACCAAAAAAAGGCAGAATAGTTTGAATAAAACTCCAAAACCCAGTTCCTAAAAATGGAACTGGAAGAAATACCCCAGAAGATTCCAGATCTGAACAGCGCTTGAACCCCACGGGTGATCAGCCATGCTTCAACAGTACCCAAAATATATAGGACTGAAACACACTTAAAGAAAGTGTTAGCCTTACTGGAATAGCTGGAATATAATAGAGAAAAAAAGACTTCTCACAGACGGTTTATTCTGAACTTTTTCTGTACCCAAAATCAAAGAAATTTGGACCGAATAGAACCAAATAAATTTCAAAAAAGTCTTAACCTGCCCCTTACCAGCCAAGCTGGAATACGGCACGTACATCGCAATTTTAGGGAGCTGATTTTGAACTGAAAAATTTCCAATTAAAAACATGTTACTTGGGAAAGAATTCAGGAATTTGTTCCTTAATAAGAACAACCAAACTAATATAAGCTTAAAGTTTTAGTCTTAGAACTCAATCTTGAAGAGTAACAGTTAAGAATTGAACCCAATTATAAAACAAATAATTGATTATCTTCGAACAAAAGAAATATGGATTTTTAGAAATCACAAAATTCTTCTAGCTAAAACAGCTAAAGACATAGATTAAACCTCATTTGCGAAAAAATGAAGACACAAATGAAATTATTAGCATGATAGTCCAGTTAAAGGACTAGTCAATACACTGGACTTGCATAATCAATAAATGCAAAACAACAAGACAAATGCAACAGTACCTAGTCTAGTAAATTTTGTCCCTTTAACAATGCTAAAATAAATCATAATCTGATACTTGATCTTAAAGTAAACAGAAAAAATGAAGCAATTGCAACATCATCCAAATAAATCACAGGTCCAAGAAAAGTACCTGAAACTAAATAATTTTCCATAAATAAGATACAACCATCTAAAGAAAAATAAATACTATTTTGCTATAGAAACAATAGCATAATTAGTAGGAGTAGAGATAGCCCCAATAAATTGGAGAACCCTCAAAATTGAATTTAACTGCCGGCAAAGAATATAGTTTAAAACCTTTGAAGAAGGAATAAAAGAAAATTCTCAGCCTATTCCCTTCCCTAGTATGAGGAACTGGAAAAAAAACCTCTGAAAACACAGAAGAATAAATAAGCAGAAATAAAATGTTAGCTAGTCTTGAAAAAGAACTAGTTACCTTAATATCCAAAATAATCAACACCTTTTCAACAAAGAACAAATGTACTTTAATAAAAAAAATAAAAAAGTAGATTTGTTAGTGTCAATATCTGATGAAGAAAATTCTGAATGAGAAAAAAACATCATCAGAGAAGGATAAATTAGTATGTTGTTGGTCATTTGAAACTTCAATAATTAAAAAAGAAGTTTGAAAAAGACCTAAAAATTTTATTAGAAGGCACAAAGTCAGACAAAGCCTTTAAAATAGAATCAGAAAAATATTCTTATAAATCTCTTTAAGTATTTCTTGTACATAAGATGTAAAAAGAATAGCAATATATAAAGCATAAATACTAATGGATTCTGCATATAAAAGTTTAACATGAAACTTATAACAAACCATAGCTAAAGATAAACATTCATAACATTGAAAATAAATGAACTTAGCTTTGGTAGGACTGAACTCAGTCAACGGAATTCCTTAGTACGTTTTGAAACAGGAACAGTGAAATCTTGCAATATGTAATAGAAAAAAACTAAATTTAAAGCAAAATTATCAAATTCCTTAAATGACAGTTTCAGGAATGGGAAAGAATGCAAAATAATAAGCTTCTAGAAACCAGAAGCAATAAAAAAGTGAGGTTTAAATAATGTGAGGAAAAAAATGGAACAAAAAAGATGCCCACATTTTTTGGCGCCAAAAACGACGCCCACATTATTGGCGCCAAATACAACGCCCATTTATTTGGCACCAATTATGACGCCACATCCTCTGACACCGAAACCGACGCCCACATTTTTTGGCGCACAAAAATGTCTGAATACGCATGCGTCAAAAAATGACGTTAACAGAATACAACTTCCGGCGTCAACTACGGCGCCGGAAATGACAAATTTTTGCGCCAAAAAAGTCTGCACCAAAAATGACGCAATAAAAAGAAAAATTTTCTGCCCCCGCGAGCCTAACAGCACGCAGGAAAAAATGGTCAATTGAAAATTTTCAAGGTAAAGAAAAAATAATTTGAAATGCATTATCCCAAATAATGAAACCGACAGTCTGAATTTTAAAGGAATACTGATTATCCTGAATCAAGGCAAATATAAGTTTATAGACATATATTTAGAACTTTACATATAAAGTGCCCAACCATAGCTTAGAGTGTCACAAAAAAATAAGATTTACTTACCCCAGGACACTCATCTACATATAGTAGATAGCCAAACCAGTACTGAAACGAGAATCAGTAGAGGTAATGGTATATAAGAGTATATCGTCGATCTGAAAAGGGAGGTAGGAGAAGAAATCTCTACGACCGATAACAGAGAACCTATGAAAAAGATCCCCTAGACTGGAAGACCATTGAATTCAAATAGGCAATACTCTCTTCACATCCCTCTGACATTCACTGCACTCTGAGAGGAAAACCGGGCTTCAGCCTGCTGTGAAGCGCATATCAACGTTGAAATCTAGCACAAACTTACTTCACCACCTCCACGGGAGGCAAAGTTTGTAAAACTGAATTGTGGGTGTGGTGAGGGGTGTATTTATAGGCATTTTAAGGTTTGGGAAACTTTGCCCCTCCTGGTAGGAATGTATATCCCATACGTCACTAGCTCATGGACTCTTGCTAATTACATGAAAGAAATAAGCATTATAATAAGATTACAAGTATATATTCAAATTATACTTGTCATTTTTTCATGGATAATCTAATGCATATGTTTATGCATAATAATAAAGAAGTCACTTAAAATTGATATTCGTTTGCCTTTCACTTTAATTAATTGTTGCTCAGTATGTAGCATTTAGACAAGCTAGCTGTAAATATCTGAGTCACCCTATATATTATTGTCACATTTATTCCCTTTTCCCCCCCTCTCTTTTTTAACACTGCATACTCACAGTATATTAGATAAATATATTTTTTGTCACAAGAACCTTATATATATACGTTTGTATACCCAATATTAAAATCAAACACTGGATTCATAAAATTTGACACTTCTAGTATTAATAGGGATAAATCCTTAAAAACAAACAAATATTTAATGAAAACGAGTGTTTCGAAAATATAACAACTAATAATCCTGTATAGATTTTTCATTGATATAAAATCTACAGTACAAATGCATATATTACACGGCAAGTATAATTTTATTAGCACAATATAAATCCACTCTAATGTCCTTAAGCATAAAGATGAAATACCATTATGAAAATCTTTATTGTCTAAAATCAAATATAGAACTATTATTAAAACAACTAACAAAGTTTTGACTGCAGATGATCCATGTATGTACACCTATGTCCGGTAACTTTGAGTCTGTTTATCTATAAAGATTAGATCACCTGTCTCCATTACTAACAATCGGCAATTGGATTGTACAAAAGATGAAATTGATTACTGGTTTAAACTTCTGCAGCTATATCGTAAAACTTTCATGCAAACACTGATGTTTGTTTATATGATCCTCCAATGATATTCGTCTAACATCACATGCCCATGAATGACATGACTCACAGGTTGAGGATTGGTTCTACATTCACTATGATGCATTCGTCCAAACACACCCACTGCTTGATAATGAGCATTAAGTGCATAGGATTTTGCCGAAATGATTGATAGCTTGACCACCCAATCCAGTGCAGACAACCCCTACCACATTAAGCAATCGCATGTAGGAGGTGGGCAGATAGTCGCAATAAATTACGCTGAGTAGCAGCAGCCCGCACCCCCTCTGAGGAAGCGTTCGCGAAACGCGCGTCAGGGGTCCGACAGGAGCAGCTTTGTCTCTCCTGCTCGTTTTTTAATTTGCTTACTTTTGTGTGTAATAATGGTAAAATTGCTAATATAGTGGTATGAATAACAGCCTCTAGTCCTTATTGAAAATAGATTAAACATAAATACAGCCCTCGGATTGTAAGGGCTTAGTTTACTATAATAAACAAACGGACTGAGGACTGCTAAATATTACTTATTATTCTCTTTATATTTGATTGCTATTTCGCAATCCACAGAGTTCAAGTGTTTTTTTTGTTCAAGTAATTTTTATTGAAAATTGGTTTCTTGACAATTGTTCATGTTTAAAATATCATTATAACATATGATAATTACATCGAACATTTCGAGTAATATGTTGACAATGACACATAAAGGTCCAATTTCCATAGTTATTTTCAAAATTATTAACAATAATAACATTGTTTAAATATTAGAGTAACTGAGATGGGATCCAGTCCCAAAGATGAACAGTTGAAAAAGAGGGGGGTGAAGGAAAGGGGAGAGTATCCTTGTTTGAGTTCTATACATAACATAAGTTTCACTATGGGTCGTAGAATCATTTTAAATATTTTGTTCCCAAATAAGTTGGATGTTCAGAAACATATCTGGCTTTCCCCGATAGCAGTAATACATTTTTTCCAGCTTGAGGACATGATCGATCCGATCCGATCTCCATTGATCTATAGTGGGTATCTCTTGTGTTTTCCAAAGTCTAGGTATTAATCTTTTTGCACAGGCTGGCATTAGAAGTAGGAGTTTCCTACGGTAGAGACATGTGAGTTTTGGAATGTGATTAAGAAGAACAGCTTGCGGGGTGAGCGTTAAATTCATGTTTAGGATTTTATTTATTTCTCTTTCTACTTGGGGCCAGAAGTTACCTAAATTTGGACATGTCCACCAAATGTGTGTTAAAGTGCCTTCATCACCGCATCTCCTCCAACAACTAGATTAAGCATTGGGATAGATTGTACGTAAACGTTGGGGGGTTAGATACCACCTAGCTAATATTTTGTAATTTAATTCGGACATAATTAACGAGGTGGAAGAGGTGTGGGTGAACCTGAACCCGTGTTGCCATGATTCATTGTCTAACTCTATGTGTAATTCGTCTGACCATCTCTTCAGATAGGTCGGGCGTTTCTCTGGAAAAGAGCCTCTAAGTAGTTTATATATCTGAGAGAGGTGTGCTCTCGTATTTTTTGAGTTTATGCACAATTGTTCAAATCTAGTCAACGGTCTCAGAATTTCCTTTCTATGTGGGCTATGGTTTATTGCATGTCCGATTTGAAGATATGCGTACCAATTATGAAATGGAGATCCTAGTTCTTCCTCCAGGGAGAGTCTGTCTTTCACCTCAGAGGGTGTTGTTATTAAATAGATTGGTAAGTTCAGTAAAAGCTTGTTGTTATTAGTATGGGTAAGAAGGCTATGTTTCAGAAAAATGTGGTAGCGCAGAACAGGTGTTAGAGGGGATATTGGGGTCGATATTCCCTTAATATGTGTGAGCAATTCGTCCCATACTACAAGTGTGGTTTTAATATATTCAGTATGTTGTATAATATGTGGTCTAGAGTCTCTAGGGATCCACGGTATATCTCTCATATGTCTAATCTGTAGTAGATGACTCTCTATCTGTACCCATAAATTAGAGGGGGAGGAGTGGTTCCAGGCTACTATTCTAGCTAAGTGTATTGCTTTGTGATAATTCGTTATATTGGGAACATTTAAACCTCCATCCTCTTTACTAAGGTAAAGTGTGTGTTGGGCAATTCTCTGGCGTTTATAGGACCAGATAAATGAGTTTATCATCTTTTGTTGTATACGCAGGTAGCTTTTAGGAATAGTCATAGGTAGGATTTGAAAGAGATAAAGGTATTTAGGGACTATCATCATTTTCACTGTGTTGATTCGGCCTAGCCATGATAGATGTCCTTGTCTATGCCATGAATCCAACAGCTGTTTTATAGTGTTCTGGAGGGCAATGTAGTTGTCCGAGTATAACTTTTGTGTGTCTTTGGAGACTATCATGCCTAAATATTTGAGTTTGTCTGTCATTAAGAATTTTGTTTGTTGTGATATAGAATGTAGTTCCTCGGGTGATAGATTAACTGGCATCAGTCCCGACTTCTCCATATTGATGGAGAAGTTGGAGACTATTTTATATCTTTCTAATGTTTCTATGAGGGCCGGTAAGGATACGTTTGGGGTTTGTAATGTGAGTATCACATCATCTGCGAACAGGAGGCATTTCTGGACTACTCCACCAAACTTCAGTCCCTGAATTTGTGGATTCTCTCTGATTTGTATCGCAAGAATTTCGACTGTAAGTGCAAACAATAGGGGGGAGAGTGGGCATCCTTGGCGAGTGCCATTAGTTATAGGGAAGGAACGTGAGATGGTGTTGTTTATTTTTACTTTAGCTATAGGATTGTGATAGAGGGCCTGTATTTTGTTGATAAATTTCGCGGTAAAACCAAATTTTGACAGAGTGGACCACATAAATTGCCAGTCCACCCTGTCAAATGCCTTTTCAGCATCTGTTGAAAGCACTACTAGTGGTGTATGGTTGGAAGATGCGAAGTGCAGAGAATGGAGCAATCTTATGGTGTTGTCTTTCGCCTCACGCCCTTTAATGAAGCCCACCTGATCCGGGTGTATAATATCAGGTAGTATAGTGCTCATCCTATTCGCTAAAATCTTGGCGTAAATTTTTAAGTCTAGATTTAGGAATGATATTGGCCTGTAATTGCCTACTACCTCGCTTGATTTACCTGGTTTTGGGACAACTGTGATCATTGCTTCTAGTAGGGAACTAGAAAGAGCACTTCTGTTATCTATACCAGTGTATAATGATAGGAGATGGGAATTTGTCTGTTTCTGTAACAGTTGATAGAATTTTGCTGTAAGGCCATCTGGACCTGGTGATTTGCCATTTGGTAGTGATTGGATAACTAAAGCGATTTCGTGTAGGGTAATAGGGGAATCTAATAGTTGTTTATTTTCGTCGGTAATGGATGGTATATTAATGTTGGCTAAGTATGTCTGTAAAACTTCCGCTTTATTTGGGGTAGTAGTGTCTTGTATATTATACAAATTCGTGTAGAAGGAGACAAATGTATTAGTAATCTCTTCATTAGTATGAGTGGTCTTCCCAGTATGTGTTTTGATTGTTTTGATCAAGTTAGTGAGTCTGCGTTTTTTCAGGGATCTGGCTAATAATCGGCCTGCTTTATTGTTTTCCACAAAGAACTTAGCTTTAGTAGTCATTGCCCTCATATGAGCTTTTTGCAAGAGAAACTTGTTAAGGTTCTCTCTTGCACGAGTTACTTTGTTAAGATTGTGAGCAGAGGTGGGGTCTGTTCTAAGTGCAGCTTCGCATGTGGATAATTCATTTGCCAGTGTGTTGTACTGTGCCGAATGTTTTCTACGCAGTTGGGCATTATGTTTCATTATAACTCCTCTGATGTAACATTTGTATGCCTCCCAATTGTTTGCTAGTGACGTGTCTTCAGGTTTGTTTAGGGAGAAGTATTCGTCTGTATGTTTCCTAATGTCCTCTACTGTTTCCGGGTCAGTAAGTAAATAATCATTTAGTCTCCAGTTAAATGTGCTACGCGGTTTATTGGACCATTTAAAGATGGTAGATACCATGCTATGGTCAGACCAAGAAGTGTGGGTGATTTTGGAATGTATCAGGGAGGAAAGGAGGGTTTGGTCACATAGGATGTAGTCAAGTCTGGAGTGAGAATGTTGTGGATGTGAGAAAAAGGTATATTCTCTCTTGTCTGTGTGCACTATCCTCCATGTGTCAAAGAGATTGATGCTTTGTAAAGCTGTACAATTGGATTTAAGAATGTTATTTCGCATGTAAGATCTCCCAGTTGATGTGTCTAAAGTCGGATTTAAAGGGAAGTTGAGGTCTCCACCAACAATAATCGGGCCTTTAGCTATATCTAATATGTTGATAAGAGGTTTATAAAAATGCGGGGTTGGTTTGTTTGGGGCGTAGACATTAACTAGGGTTACTGGGGCACCATAACAGAGGCCTACTAGGATTAAGATTCTGCCTTCTTTGTCAGAGTGTTTCTGAATTAAATCAAAATGGAAATTTCGTCTAAACGAGATGCTGACTCCATTTGTTTTATTTGCACCTGAGCTACAAAAATGTTGGTCGTAGTATCTTTTAGATAATGTCGGTTCATGATTTTTCTTAAAATGAGTCTCTTGGGTCATTATTATATCTATTTTACTTTTATAAAAGCCATAGAATGCAATAGATCGTTTTTCCGCTGATAGAAAACCTTTGACATTTTGTGTAGCTATATGTAATGTGTCCACCCTATAATGAGGTATTTGTGCTATTTTGGAGCTCGACATATGGTATATGTGTGCTGACTATTTAATAGGAACCCGCAGGGATACTGTGATATCTTAACTATATATCTGCTAATAGTTTAGGGGAAAAAAAGAGGCTGGTGGGAAGGATTTAGTTATATGGGGGAGAGTTAGGTGAGTCAGGGAAGAGAGGAAAGGGATAGTGTTAAAGGGTGGGATTAGTAAAGTTAAGGGTAGTTATAGCGATATTATTATCTTCTGTATTAAACAATATATAATAGCAATTTTAATTACAATATCTGTATCAGAGTAAATTTGGGAGCTTTATGCTACAAACCGGGTATGCAAGTATTAAAAGGATATATAAAAGCTCCTTGGACAAGCTGTCTGCAGCTTGATTACCGAAGTAACAGTTTTAATTAGATCTGGTTAGATAAGAAGGTTATTAACTAATCTGTGATGTCTCTAATATATCTCTCACCTGTATCTTTGATTCATTTATAACCCTTTAAATTAAATTTGTTACTGTCGGTATTTCTTGATTTCTAGTGCCAGTAGTGGTAAGTCATGTATTAAGGGTTAATGGGTTAATTACTTAAAGTTACAGGTATTATAAATTCTCAACTTCTATTGAGTTGTCCTGCCAGATAGGTTCTACGGGTAGTAGAGGGATACTCTTCTAGTAGAGTATTTTGTATTGGAAGTGATAGATTAGGTCTACTCAGTATAGCTCTGAGGTAGAGGTTAATGGTAAGAGCTCATTCATAATAAAATTGAACTACATGAATCAATCGTGCATGTCAGAGATTGATATTTTGAGGTTTATTATTCTGTACATTACTATTTTCCGAGATATTAGCAGGAAGAGGTATTCTCTAATCTTGAGGGCCTAGAGATATTTACTCGCGGTTGACACCTCTGTATGACTAAGCTGTGGGGCTTATGGGGGGATGTAAGCTGCCACCTCCAGTCATAATATTCATTAGGTCAAACTATATCAATGGGAAAATAGGACATTGGTATATTTTATGTTAGTATCGTGAAGCAGTGATATAGCGACTAAAGGTAGGCATCTCTGAGCGGTTACATCTAAGCATAATGGTCATCACATGTGGAGTTCTAAACTATAGTTATTAAAGAACAACAAACTTGAATAACAGTATAAAAATCACATACAAACAAATTATCAATGATTAATGTATAGGGCACAAAACTCTACTATCTACATAAGTAGGGTCTTCTCTTCAGTAGGGAAAAACTTTGATTCTTAATTTTTGCTCAGGGTTTTCCTATAGATAACAGTTTTTCAATTCTCTCCTGATAAGCTAGAAAGAAGCAATATTATCTGGACTTCTAAATATGGCTATCACACATTATAACAAACAGTAAATATAAACCATTTACAAATAAACTATCTATAGATAGTGTGTAACAAATGAGACTCCATTATCCACATAAGTGAGAACATCTCATCAGCAGGGAAAGTATTTGTTCTTTAATTTTTGTCCTGAGATTGCTCACAGATAATAGTCTTTCACTTCTCTCCAAATAGGTCAGAGAGAAGTGATGTCACTTGGGCTTCGAAATATGGTTACCATATATTGCAACAGACAATAATTACAATGGAATGTGTTAAGCAGATATAGTTACTCATCTCAGAGCGTCCGTGTCTGCATTGTCATCATGAGCCTGGATTATCTGTCTTCTTTTAGACTGCTTGCTGTTGGTGTCAGGGCCAGGTCTTCTTTGAGGTCTGGGATTATCTAATCTATCATGCTGTGCATGAGAAGTTGGGAGAGTGTTGCTGTCTGGTGGAGAGATATTCAACAGGTTACAAAATCTGTAGAGGTCAGTTAAAGATGAGCATTCGAATTCCTTTCCGCTTTTCATAACTATGACTGATGTAGGGAAGCCCCATCGGTATGGAATATGCAATGTTCTTAGATGCGTTGTTAAAAGCTGAAAGTCTCTCCTTTTCTGTAAAGTTCTTTGTGAGAGGTCTTGGAATATTTGGAGTTTGTGATCTTGGAAATTTATAATTTGGCTTTTCCTCGCCGCATTGTATATTTCTTCTTTTTGTCTAAAATTTTGGAAGTGAACTACAATGTCCCTAGGAGGTGCATCATCCTGTGGTTTTGGACGTAATGCGCGGTGCGCTCTATCTAATGGAATCTCCTCATTATCCGTATTGGTGTTTCTTAGTACCTCTCGAAATAGGGCCTGTAGATAGTCTCTGATTTCGTGATTCATGACTGTTTCAGGTATCCCTCTGAACTGAAGATTACCCCTTCTCGTACGATTTTCCAAGTCGTCGATTTTGTCTTCTAATTCAGTTAGATGTAGGAGTTGTTTTGTTTGGTTGGTAGAAAGATGTGACAGTTTTTGTGAGACCACATATTCATGTTCCTCTAGTGTATCCACTCTGTGGCCTAGTTCGTTCAATTCTTTTTTGAGGTCGGCTGCCATAGCTTGATACGTGATCGGTGTGTTCACATCTTGTGTCTGAGTTATAGTCGAGTCTTCGTCTATCTTGGACTGCATGGTATCTTGGTCCAGTTCTTCTTCTGATACTTGCTGCAAGCCTTCCATTTCTTTACTTTTGGAGCTTTGGTCAGTTTGTTTAAAAAAAGTGTGAACAGTTCTTTGATTGTTTTGTGATGTCTTCTGTGGTCTTTCTTGGCGTAGAGCTTTTCTGTGTGACATTTTGGTGGTTGTTCTTACTAGATTGTAGGAAAGCTTGTATGATGGCAGTTGGCACTGTACCACCTGGAGTGGTTTACCCTCACAGGGTGATTACGGAAAAGGGAAAGAGGGATATGACCCGTCACCACTTTGTGTGACAGGAAAAGGAATGGAAGTACGTGCCAGGTAGACGGGAAGCTGGAGAGGTTCAAAGAGCCGCATTGTATATTTCTTCTTTTTGTCTAAAATTTTGGAAGTGAACTACAATGTCCCTAGGAGGTGCATCATCCTGTGGTTTTGGACGTAATGCGCGGTGCGCTCTATCTAATGGAATCTCCTCATTATCCGTATTGGTGTTTCTTAGTACCTCTCGAAATAGGGCCTGTAGATAGTCTCTGATTTCGTGATTCATGACTGTTTCAGGTATCCCTCTGAACTGAAGATTACCCCTTCTCGTACGATTTTCCAAGTCGTCGATTTTGTCTTCTAATTCAGTTAGATGTAGGAGTTGTTTTGTTTGGTTGGTAGAAAGATGTGACAGTTTTTGTGAGACCACATATTCATGTTCCTCTAGTGTATCCACTCTGTGGCCTAGTTCGTTCAATTCTTTTTTGAGGTCGGCTGCCATAGCTTGATACGTGATCGGTGTGTTCACATCTTGTGTCTGAGTTATAGTCGTGTCTTCGTCTATCTTGGACTGCATGGTATCTTGGTCCAGTTCTTCTTCTGATACTTGCTGCAAGCCTTCCATTTCTTTACTTTTGGAGCTTTGGTCAGTTTGTTTAAAAAAAGTGTGAACAGTTCTTTGATTGTTTTGTGATGTCTTCTGTGGTCTTTCTTGGCGTAGAGCTTTTCTGTGTGACATTTTGGTGGTTGTTCTTACTAGATTGTAGGAAAGCTTGTATGATGGCAGTTGGCACTGTACCACCTGGAGTGGTTTACCCTCACAGGGTGATTACGGAAAAGGGAAAGAGGGATATGACCCGTCACCACTTTGTGTGACAGGAAAAGGAATGGAAGTACGTGCCAGGTAGACGGGAAGCTGGAGAGGTTCAAAGAAAAGGTAGTGGCGTTATTCAGTTATAACATAGCTCACTTGTATGCAAGTACAGTGTATTATGCGCCTCTACTGTATCATTTCAATACACCTTTATTAACATATATTGTGTTATTATCAGTTAGAAGGGTATTTACTTTGATATGATGTATAAAATGGAAGTTGCCTAATAGGGTCTGTTCTCAGTTTGCATGTGCTGCACCGTTTATCTTTTGATGTACAACAGGTTAGTGCACAGCCTTATATCCTTGAGTCAGTACAAATAATGCCCCTTCTTTGTGTTAAGGAGAGAATGGGCCTATAACAATAAATGTTCACAAGATCTGTTTATCTCTGTGTGCGTTATCTGCTCAATTATGTTCAAATAGATAGCCAGTGTCTCATGTTGTAAGCGCAGACATGGGAGTGCTGTCTTTAATATTAGTGTTGTCTAATAAAGCTCAGGTGATAGCGTCTTTGTATACAGTGTCCCTTATAACATTCAGCTGGGAAGAAAATTAAGTGCGCAATTCAATATGGATGACTCGCACCTCCTACTCACCGCGATATGCACCGTCTCGGTAAATATTGTTTTCCGCTGTTTAATTGTATGTAACAGCTCTACGTGTTTCGGGTATTGCGGTCTGATACCTGGGGTGTCTGTCGTGTCTCCTTTTATCACTCGATGACTGCCACAAGGTAGTTATCCGTTTTAGGTATCTGGGCCTTTACAAGGGCCGCGAGTCTGGTGCTGCAAGCCTGGTGTCGACCGTTGTTAAATATCCAGTGCACACTTGTGTGCACCGAATCTGGCGTGAAGCATTGTGGAGTTAACTGTATTTGGCAACTGAAAGCTGTAGCCTGTTAGTTGAATTGAGAGCTATTATAGGCTTTATTACCCGGTCTGTTCACGGAGCCTCAGTGAAGTGCAGCCATCCTGGTCGGCTGCTCGCTCCGCCCCCCCCCCCCCGAGTTCAAGTGTTTTTAATTAACAGCCTTTGCTACTGTATGTGTGTATGTTCCTAGTTGATTATAATAAAGTTAAAATGTATGAATGATAAGGAACATTTTTTTAACATTTAGATAATCTCTGGTCTTGCAGAGTTAACCCTTACTATACACTTGTGGAACTGCTTTTTCTTTTAAACTGTATTGTATTCTCAGTTACAATCAGTTTAACTAGTTGTTGTATGTCTCTTTAAGCTTTAAGCTAGTAATCCACAACAGGTATTGCTTTCAATAATTTTTTCAATTTAAGCATTAGGTCTTACACCCTACATCTAAAATAAAAGTGATACCTGGTACTTTACCAAAAAGTCTGCTACCCCCAAACCCATTTAATTCTATAGAACTAAATCCTATCTGCAAACCGAAATAAACACTAAGGCAGAGGGTTAATAACCCATGTGTACCAAATCTGTAAGTAATAGCACTAATTTACATTAGTACGGTCTTTATTATTTTTGAAAGAAAAAAAACAGTCACCCTGCCGCAGCTCCTACCTGCCTGAACCACCAAACACCACCACGCTGCAGATATAATTCATTTAAATCCTCACAAGTGCACTTAACACCAGAAGCGATGCAGCCATCAGAGAAGGGATAGATGCGCTGTCAGAGCGCGTAAAATTAAGCCCCGTCCATCGTGGGCGTGATTCAGTCCTGCACAGTAAATGCAGGACTAAAAACAGTGACCACCTGCTACAGACTAGTCATCCCCAAAACAGGAGCCTTAAATACAAACATCCCCTGCGTCAGCCCTATGTACAGAGACTCCCTTCACACACACATCTCACAGTGCCTCTAGCTCATGCCTCCATGCTAGAATGTCTGGCCCATATTTAAAGTTAGATCTGGTCTGTTTCTTACCCTCTGGCAACACTCATTATATATACAGGATCAGTACAGTTAATCTGAGATACCCAGAATAAAAACTGCACTTACCTCTATGTTGAGGAAACAGTATGATTATTTCACAGTATCAAGAGGTCCAATTTTCCTCCTGAGTCCCTGTGAAAGAGCAGGGTCTTGGTTACCACTTCACAAGACCATATACAGATAATGCAGCACAAATATGGGAGGCGCAGCGGATACAAAAATCCCCCAGTTCCCATAGTCTAGAAGACTATTCAGAAGCTGCTCTGTAATAAAAAACAGCACCATCGGTACCGTTTGAAAATAAAAAACTCTTGATTGTAGAATCTAATCTAACACCTCACTTTACCTCTTCCTATCACTAACACAGGCAAAGAGAATGACTGGGGTGGGAGAGAAGGGAGGAGCTATATCTGCAGCTCTGCTGTGGAGCTCTTTGCCTCCTCCTGCTGACCAGGAGGCATAATCCCACAAGTAAGGATGAAATCCGTGGACTCGTCATATCCTGTAAAAGAAAGGAGGAGTCACACTGTGACCCTGTCTTCTTACGTTATCATACGAGTATAAAATGAAACGATCTTACCGGAATCAACGCCGTGGAACAGACACACAGCCTCTCAAGTTTGACAGTCTTGTAGCATCACACCTGACATGGACTTGAGTGATAGAAGTAGGCAGTGAAACTAGTCAACATTGATTGCTTAGGAGTTGTTAATATGAGTATGGATGGTTTCGCAGAAAGACTCTCCCTGCATCTCCAGACCCTAACCTTCATCAATGCTCTCACTGAGAGGCTGACAAGACTACTTAAAACTCCATTCTCATACCGAAGAGTACTACCCGAATCTTCCGACACTTCTCTGCCATCCTCCTGTGACGAAAGGCATAGAATGACTGGGGGATGAGGGAAGTGGGGGAGGTATTTAAGCCTTTGGCTGGGGTGTCTTTGCCTCCTCCTGGTGGCCAGGTTATGTATTCCCACAAGGAATGAATCCGTGTACTCTCCTCATATTAAGATGGAAAGAATATATCCCTTTTAATGATAAACTTAATGCTGAATACTCCAATATGTCCGTAATGACAAAATCAATACTGAAGAGGGCAACTCCAGAGTCCTAACTTAGGAAAGCCTAAAATAAAATAAACAATCTTGCACATCTTCACCTACCTACAATGGAGGCAAAGACAAACCTGATTACTATAGAGGTGGAAGGGTTTATATAGAGCTCTGAGGTTTGGGAATCTTTGCCTCCCCCTAGTGGCAGGAAATGTAAATCCCAGGAGTAATGGATCATGAACTCTTATCAGCTATATGAAAGAAATGCTCTAGCACATGCCTGCTCCATAGGATTACACTGTATGTGATCCATGTACTAACACCCATGTGGACAAATTGAGAACCTGTCAGTGCGGCTTTTCATCAAAATGGGTAAGCACACCCTGTACGTCCACTGCCCATATGTACCATTACACACTAGTTTGTAATAGGATGAAGGGCCTGTCAATCACCCCAAGCAAGCATGTTCCGGATGATTTCAATCCGGCATCTCAAGGCAAAGGCTCAAAAGCAACGTACGCTGCTTAGTACATGGAACTTTATAAGAGAAGATGATACCCTATGAGCTAACCACAGTACATACGTCAACTATGAAAATCTCACAGGGGTATTGTTGTGCCTGTATGTTGGCTCCACCTGCAAAGTCACAGGCAGGGGTTCACAGGCATAAGATGTTTGCAATAGCGAGTGTGCTGTACTATGAAGGGTAACATTTTACATCTACATACATACATACATACATCTATATAAAACTTTTCAGCTGGAGTAGAGCTCTAGCTCCACCTACATAACTCTAAATAATAAAATGTACATATTAAGCAGTGGGGGTGATATGGTTCTACAAGACTGTTAGAAATGTATGTGTAATATAAGTGTGCATATGTGTATTGCCAATACACATTTAAGTAGAGAAACAAAAGCATGAAATTAATTAAATACGTACAAAAAATAATAATCTAGGAGACGCTTAAAATTCTCATAAAATTATATTATTTCATAATGTATACACATATAACAATATGCACAAAAAAAACAGCTTTGCAGTAACCAGCAATAGATACAAATACATTTGTTCTGCCAACAAAATTTGCAGAGAAAAAGAAGGCATTGGTAGCAAATATTATAGTGGGATATGATATTTGAAAAAGAAAAAACAATACCAAATCAGCTATGCAATACGAATACGCTCAATGATTGAAGATGTTACCTAAATATAAGGGACAGTGTAGTTGAAAAGTGTAAGAAACATTTTGCACTTTATTGGTGTAAAACTCAGTTGAAGGGGCAGGTTATGGCATGTCTATTTCTTAAACTGATTTCAGTTCATAGGTGTAATTGGAATAAAAACCATTTAAAACACAGCTATTAGACCCCTGCAGACTTGTGACCTTACCCAATACCTACCTGTGTTTTATTAGTTGCAGGCTTCTTATCAATAAAATACAAAAAGCTAAGTCATACCAAGAATTGATATTTTCCAATATTCCTGTTTTCAGTTCCTTTATGAACATTTACGGTTAAGGCATTAATTCTATTTAAAATTGTAGATTTTTAAATCAA
The DNA here is from genome assembly GCF_027579735.1 of Bombina bombina. Classification (NCBI taxonomy): domain Eukaryota; kingdom Metazoa; phylum Chordata; class Amphibia; order Anura; family Bombinatoridae; genus Bombina; species Bombina bombina. Next base: position 1,434,250,577 of record NC_069499.1, on the reverse strand, counting down.
GAAGAGAAACTACAGTTCTCTAATACCAAAAGCACATTTTGGGATATAAATTGTGACAAAACTGCAAAAGCATTTAATGGCTCAGACATTTTAAAAATCACCAGCCTAGGCTCATGTATAGATTCTTACACTTGAATTATAACAAGGGTTTAAAAGGTATTATAGAATTTAAATCTATGTAGTATAGCTAAAAACCCTTAACATATTTATTAAGTTAAAAAAAGATAATTGAGATATCAACTATTTATGACAACTTATTCTTAAATTGTGCGATAGTGACATTGAATGCATAAAGGGAAACCCTGTTCATTTCACATATGGAAACCAAGTTTGGCACTCCAGACTTATCAGCCTGCAATCCTGAGTATTGGGGGCAGCAACTGCTGCTGTGGTGAATATAAATTTGTACACAATACAACATTTGACACACTACAGATTTAAAGGGCACAAACCAAGTCAAGAGAATGTCAAACTTATATAAGTGCTATATGGACAACTATACATCATCTAGAGGATGTGGACAACAGTTCTAGCAAAAGCACACTACCGCTTAATAGCCTCTACTTATATCTTACTAATAGAAGTGATATGTGCAATATTGTAATAGTTTTGAAAGCAAATTTTCCTGTTCAGGGCATTAATATTGCATTGCATTTTTTTAAATAAAACTATCTTTTGATTTACACACCAAGTAAACAAAAGTGACTTTTTCCACAAGACATAAAACTCAGTCTTCTGTATGAATGGATAGGAAATGCATTCAGAAAACAACTGGATTTCTCAGTATACCCAATTACTAGTGGTAGTGCCAATTTTAAGGCTAATATTCCTTTTGCAGGTACACTACTGACCTATTATAAGGTGCTAATTGGAAAAGACTTATTAGTAAATGGTGGTATATATTAAGAACTCTGGGATGTGAATGGTTACCAAATATTACATCGTATGTCATTTTATTAATTTATATTCTTAATTGTATTATGCAGAATAATATATTCTAATCACCTAATATCTCTATTTTAATAAGAATACAATAATTTGAATATGGTGTCCTAGTTAATGTTAAAAGTTCACAAATTTAAAAGTGCCCCTTTTTTAAAAACAGCGTATCCTAGGTGCATTTCTTCCAGCGTCTGTTCAATAATGTAGATATTGCCAAGCTGTCACATAAAACTGTGCATGTTCATTTCTTTGGGAAAAACACAGTCATTTGTAAAAAAAAAAAAAATCCAGACATTCCAAAGGCACCATCTTTGTTTTCGATTATCTTACGCAAATATATCCCTGAAATATCGATCCTGTATTTTCCTATTTTAGGGTCGTATTTTAATTTTTTTGGAAGATAGAAAAAAGTGAAATGTTTCAGTGTGCCTTAGTCACAACATTGATGAGTAGACACCAGCTTTAAAATATCTGGATGATTTATAAAAATAAGTTTGTAATACAATGCAAGTATAAAGCTGGTGAGGTTGAAGAGCAGGATTGCTTCACCACTCCACAGTCTTTAAAAAGGCAGTCCTGTGATTTCCCTGTGATAATCCTTATATTTATATTCCTTCTCATTTTTCTGCCTCTAAAAAAAAGTGGCATTCTAGCCTCTCTAGATCTTTTAGATCTAAAGAAATAAGCAGTCTTTGTGATCATGAGCCAGGCAGCTCTTCTACAGACATCCAGATCAAACGTGCTGTTAGCACTGGTTTACTCTGCAAAGGACGGAAACATGTTGAGCTCGGAAAACTCCTCATTGTTGAAGCTTGTGGCTTGATCTCCCAGCATAGAAAGCATATCCTAGATGGGAACACATAAAACAGATAACTTATAAATAACCAGGCGATCAGTAAAGATCACTATTCAGCGCTACGGAATTTGGCTGCGCTATATAAATCAATGTTAATAATAATAACAATTTTACTAATAATGAAATGCTTAAAGGTGAAACTCTTAATAAGATGATTTCACTATTGTAGGAGTTTGAATGAGGGATCTATCCTCGTAAGAACAAAGTGTATTAATGATGTGGCAAAAACAAATAATCAAAATTTTTACTATAGGCTAAAAGACTAGACCACATGCCTGTGCTTATGCCCTCCTTTCAATAATGACAGCTATATCACCAGAATCAAAATCTTGATATAATGATGACACTGTTTCAAAATAATCTGACACGAATACGCCTTAAAGGCACCACATGCCTGACTAGTGACTATCATATGGTGTAAGAACAAGAAAGGAATGCATTGTTATGCAACACTGAAAACCGAGAAAAAAAAAACAACAAAAAAACAAAAACACAAAAACAAAAAGCAAAAATGAAGAGCAATATACTTACTGGGAAGACTTCTGACTGGTTTGCCTGTTGCTGGACATGAGGCTCTGCAGAGCCCTGACCATGGTGCTGACCTTGCCATTGCGGCCACACACCTACTGCATCTGCCGTCCGTGTTTGAAACTGCCCTCGAGGTTGTCCCACGTCTGTGACTGTAACAAACAAAAAGGCATAGGACAATTCTATTGGAATACATAATCTAACGCACCTTTTATTCTGCTTAACAAAATGCTTACGTTATTCTTTTGCTTCGCCTTTAATATGCAAGATTATGCCATAAATGGTTTTGGAACAACTCTACAGTTAATTTCATGAAGTAATCCTGAGTATTGTACCTTAGGGGAGATGCAAGTGCAGCGTCTCTCCCACAAGGCAATGAGAACTCAAGTGCACTGCTACTGACAACCTGTCTGACATTATAGCTTAATATTGTCAAGTTTTTAAATAAGCATGAGCAAAACATATATTCAATGCATACCGGTTCTGCAATAATAATAAGGTTGAAGTGATTAACATTACTGCATTACTTTAATGTCCTTTTAACCACATGAGATTACAAATAGTTCCTCACATTGAAAGAAGTATATTTTAAGGTGTAAAATGGTCTTCATAAAAGAACAAACTGCAGGTCTACCTTGCACAGCATACAGATACTTTTTTCCCCACTGCAGATACTGCAGCATTCTCCCCAGGATCTTTTTAATGGGCACACCATCCGGCTGATTTTACAGTAAACTTAAAAACCACATAATTCCACAGATTTATCATAAAGATAGCTGAATCCTTTAAAAATCATGTCAAAGCATAGATTTTTGCACCCAAAGTTTACTTACCATTTATGTATAACACTCCTTTCAGTGCTTCAGATTTATTTTTTAAATTGTGTCACAGGCTTTACCAGTGATACAAGAATGGTTAGTAAACATTTGGATGCATAAATTTATACCTAGCCAGACCTTTTAAAAAGATGTCAATCCTTTTGCTGCTGCCATAGACGGCTAAAGACACATGGACGTGCCTATCCACCTACTAGGTTTACGCTTTTACAAAGGATATCAAGATAAAGTAACTGTGGTAATAGAAGTCAGTTAAAAGTGCATGCACTGTCTGAGTCATGAAAGTTTCATTTGGACTTTAAGCAGAAAATTATTAAATTAATTTATGTTAAATTAAGCAATTATTCTGTGCTTTGGTAGCTTAAGTAACCTTTATAAATGACAGAAAATGCTATAATATTGCAAAGGCTTATACTGTCTCTGCCATCTGGCTGGTAAACTGCATAATGACACCGGGCATTATATTAATACATATGCATACACATACAAACCACAAAGAGTGTGAAACATTATATATTGTACCAAAGCTGGCAGTCCGGCTGGGGAGGCTTGGGTAAGCAGTTGCTGCAGGAGACGATGTTGAACTCTGTGAGGATAATTGGCTAAAATTGGCTGATGTTGTTTGGAAATTGCCCATAACAAATGAAGGAGATTGAGTCTTTGCTGCTTGGGGTGGAACCTGTCATGGTGCAACCAGAAAAAAGGAGATATATTTAGAGATTACAAAAATCTAACATTAACATTTTTTTATTGATTGATCAAACCTGTTTTGTATTAACACAGTTGTGACTACATAAGAGCACTAGGTTACTAGAGCACAATAAAGGCCAGTGTTTGAGGCTTTTGTTAATACTTAAAGGGACAGTTTATTCAAAAAGTTTCTCCCCTTTAATGTGTTCCCAATAATCCCATTTACCTGCTGGAGTGTATTAAATTGTTTACAAGTAGCTCATTTACCCTTATATTGGCATTTTAAATAGTTGATTTAGCCAGTGGTATCCCCACCTATTCTGAAAGTTTGTGGCCGCAGGTCCAAGCTATAGATAAGCTTTGTAAACACAGCCAGCAGAAGAAATTACACTCCCAGTGGGATATAGCAGAGATAAAGTAATACAATGTTGATTTTCCATTGTTCTCTCCAAGTACTGGTGATTGTTTTATGGACAGATATAAGATAAAAAAGCTGGTATATTTACACAATGTGATAAAGTAATGAGATCTGATTATACCTACAAGTTCAACCCATTTTATTAGGTTGTGACTTCAAAACACAAAATCAGAGCTTTAATATACACAAATAAACCTTAAAAAGCTAAATTTTCAAAAAAAATTTACTCTGCAGTTGGTAAAAAAAGCAATTGTAAACACATTAAGGGAAATACTATTTTACAGTATACTGTCCCTTTAAAGGGACATAATACTCATATGCTAAATCACTTGAAAGTGATGCAGCATAACTGTAAAAAGTTGACAGAAAAATATCACCTAAGAATCTCTATGTAAAAAAAGCAAGATATTTTACCTCACAACTTCCTCTGCTTACCAGAGTAAGTACTGTGTAAACAGTTATCTTTCAGTTACTGCCCAGCTGCAGGTTAATAAATAAAAAAACATAATTTATGTTTCCCTGATAAATTTCTTTCTTTCCGGATATGGTGAGTTCACGGAATCATCAATTATTAGTGGGAATATCACTCCTGGCCAGCAGGAGGAGGCAAAGAGCGCTACAACAAAGCTGCTATATAAATGGAAAAATAAGATAACACAAAAGTGTAGAGGTGCCTGAGGTTTTAGAAAAAAATAACTGTCTTAAATAAAGGGTGGGCCGTGGACTCACCATATCCGGAAATAAATAAATTTATCAGGTAAGCATAAATTATGTTTTCTTACCTAAGATATGGTGATTCCACTGAATCATCAATTACTAGTGGGAATCAATATCCAAGCTAGAGAACACAGATGATAAGGGAGGGACAAGATAGGTAGACCTAAACAGAAGGCACCACTGCCTGAAGAACCCTTCTCCCAAAAGAAGCCTCAGCCGAGGCAAACGTATAAAATTTATAAAACTTTGAAAAAGTATGCAAAGAGGACCAAGTTGCAGCCTTACAAATCTGTTCCACAGAAGCTTAATTTTTAAATGCCCTGGAAGAAGAAACAGCCCTCTTGGAATGAGCAGTGATTCTCTCAGGAGGTTGCTGTCCCTCAGTCTCATAGGCCAAACGAATAATACTCTTTAGCCAAAGAGAAAGAGAAGTAGCTTTCTGACCCTTGCGCTTCCCACAAAAACAAACAGAAGACTGACGAAAGTCCTTAGTCGCCTGAAGATAAAACTTCAAAGCACGCACAACATCTAGGTTGTGCAACAAACGTTACTTAGGAGAAGGAGGATTAGGACACAAAGAAGGAACCACTTCAGGATCAGAAACCTTAGTTACTGTTTCTTTAAATTTCCTTTTGCGTTTTTCCTGCAGCATGAGAAAAGCAGACAATGCCTCAGATACCACAGAGGATACCTGGGCAGCAATATTTTGTAAAGTAACCCCAGACGGAGCATGAGAGGTAACGCAGGGCACTTCATGTGCAGATGAATAGGATTTGGACGCTTGAGCACATCTGAAAAAGGAGGCTCCTGAACAGCATCCACCTTTAATAATGATGGCTCAGGGTCAAAAAGTCTATTTCTATAAGCTTAAGTTCTTTCAATACATGAAGAACAAAAAGGTACTGGTGGTTCCACCTGGGCATCAAAACATAAGCTACAGATAACATCCTGCACAGCCTCTTGATCCATAATTCAAAAAAAGAAGCAAATAAAAAAACTAACTTTTTTTTTGTTTTGTATCTTTTAAAGGGACAGTCTAGGTCAAAATAAACTTTAATGATTCAGATAGAGCATGTACTTTTAAACAATTTTCCAATTTACTTTTATCACCAATTTTGCTTTGTTCTCTTGGTATATGCTAATTTCTTAGACCTTGAAGGCCACCTCTTTCAGATTGCATTTTAACAGTTTTTCACCACTACAGGGTGTTAGTTCATGTATTTCATATAGATAACACTGTGCTCGTGCACGTGAAGTTATCTGGGAGCAGGCACTGATTGGCTAAACTGCAAGTCTGTCAAAAGAACTGAAATAAAGGGGCAGTTTGCAGAGGCTTAGATACAAGATAATAACAGAGGTTAAAAGTATATTAATATAACTGTGTTGGTTATGCAAAACTGGGGAATGGGTAATAAAGGGATTATCTGTCTTTTAAAACAATAAAAATTCTGGTATAGACTGTCCCTTTAATAAAGGATATAATTCAGAACAAAAAAACGTTCATAAATAAATGTTCCAAATAAAAAAACATACCCCAGGCAACATTCTACACCTCAGCAGAATTACTGAGGTGCCCTACCTGACTAAGGAAAAACTGAGGAAAAAAAAAGATCCCGTTTATAGTCTGAATTCCAGAGAAGCAAAAACAGCAAGAAGCCTTCTAAATAGCAGAGCCATCTGAAATATGCGCACCTCACTCTACAGGAAGTGAAGAAAAGTGCCAAAAAACTCTGTCATCAAAGAATCAGAACCTCCCGAAAAGGGGCGGTCCTACAGCTGACAAAAAAGCCATTTTTTTTTAAAAAAAATTCTTGAAAACAGGCTTAAAAACAAACAATAAAACCCCCAATAAAAGTACATAATCCGTTACAAAAAACGATACTTCACTGAGAGATCAATAAAATAAATAACTCCTCACACTAACAATGCCTGCAAAAACTGCCATAAAAACCTGCACCCTGACAGGAATAATAAAGAATGTCCTCCTGCAGCGTTTCAGCTGAATACGTGCCAAAATTTTCCATACTTACATATAAAAATAAAACTGGCACTTACCTGCTTAAAGGGACAGTCAAGTCCAAAATAAACTTTCATGACTCAAATTGGGCATGTCATTTTAAACAACTTGCCAGTTTACTTTTATCACCAATTTTGCTTTGTTCTCTTGGTATTCTTAGTTGAAAGCTAAACATAGGAGGTTCATATGCTAATTTCTAAGCCCTTGAAGGCCACCTCTTCACTTAGGGCATTTTGACAGTTTTTCACCACTAGAGGGCATTAAGCATTGAGCTCATGCATGTGAAGTTACCTAGGAGTCAGCACTGATTGGCTAAAATGCAAGTCTGTCAAAAGAACTGAAATAAGGGGGAAGTTTTCAGAGGCATAGATACAAGGTAATTAGAGGTGAAACGTGTATTAATATAACAGTGTTGGTTATGCAAAATTGGGGAATAGGTAATAATGGGATTATTCGTCTTTTTAAACAACAACAATTCTGGTGTAGACTGACCCTTTAACATTTATCTGTCCGGCAGTAGGACAGCTCACCAGTGTTAATTTCGTCGACTAAAACTAGACTAAAATGACAATAAAACTAAAGAGATTCTGATGACTAAAATATGACTAAAACTAAAATGACATTTTAGTCAAAAGACTATGACTAAAACTAAATCAAAATGACATTTTAGTCAAAAGACTATGACTAAAACTAAATCAAAATTTGCTGACAAAAAACATTTTATGCAAGGTGTTTTAATCAATCCATATCCAATTACTGCTCTTTTGTAAAATTGTATCAAATTTTAAAGGTAAATAAACACGTTATATACCACAACAGTTAAATCTGTTAAATCTGTATTGCATGTTTAAACCATAAATAAAAACAGGTTAATAAACCTTTACTCCAGGAGTATATAATGAGTTTGGAAGTTCTAGAGCAGTGCTAATATCGTTGCCGAAAATGTTTCGAATATGTGAACAAACAATTGATTCTTCCTATAGAAATATGCATAATCCATGATTATGGGTTTAAATTATGCTGTGCCTGTGCTAGCTGCAGAAACTTTCGGCTAGATTTAAAGTTTTGTCGATAACGACCCGCGTAGCTAACGCCGTTTTTTTTCCCCCCCGCACCTTTTAAATACCGCTGGTATTTAGAGTTCACAGAAGGGCTGCGTTAGGCTCCAAAAAGGGAGCGTAGAGCATAATTTACCGCCACTGCAACTCTCAATACCAGCGGTGCTTACGGACGCGGCCAGCTTCAAAAACGTGCTTGTGCACGATTCCCCATAGGAAACCATGGGGCAGTTGGAGCTGAAAAAAAACCTAACACCTGCAAAAAAGCAGCGTTCAGCTCCTAACGCAGCCCCATTGTTTCCTATGGGGAAACACTTCCTATGTCTGCACCTAACACCCTAACATGTACCCCGAGTCTAAACACCCCTAACCTTACACTTATTAACCTCTAATCTGCCGCCCCCGCTATCGCTGACACCTGCGTTATACAATTAACCCCTAATCTGCCGCTCCGTACACCGCTGCAACCTACGTTATCCCTATGTACCCCTAATCTGCTGCCCCTAACACCGCAGCCCCTATATTATATTTATTAACCCCTAATCTGCCGCCCCCAACGTCGCCTCCACCTACCTACAATTATTAACCCCTAATCTGCCGACCGGACCTCGCCACTACTCTAATAAATGTATTAACCCCTAAAGCTAAGTCTAACCCTAACCCTAACACCCCCCTAAGTTAAATATAATTTAAATCTAACTAAATAAATTAACTCTTATTAAATAAATTATTCCTATTTAAAGCTAAATACTTACCTGTAAAATAAACCCTAATATAGCTACAATATAACTAATAATTATATTGTAGCTATTTTAGGATTAATATTTATTTTACAGGCAACTTTGTATTTATTTTAACCAGGTACAATAGCTATTAAATAGTTATTAACTATTTAATAGTTACCTAGTTAAAATAATTGCAAAATTACCTGTAAAATAAATCCTAACCTAAGTTGCAAATAAACCTAACACTACACTATCAATAAATTAATTAAATAAAATACCTACAATTATCTACAATTAAACCTAACACTACACTATCAATAAATAAATTAATACAATACCTGCAAATAAATAAAATTAAATAAACTAACTAAAGTACAAAAAATAAAAAAGAACTAAGTTACAAAAAATAAAAAAATATTTACAAACATTAGAAAAATATTACAACAATTTTAAGCTAATTACACCTACTCTAAGCCCCCTAATAAAATAACAAAGCCCCCCAAAATAAAAAAATGCCCTACCCTATTCTAAAATTAAAATAGAAAAGCTCTTTTACCTTACCAGCCCTTAAAAGGGCCTTTTGCGGGGCATGCCCCAAAGAATTCAGCTCTTTTGCCTGGAAAAAAAAAAACATTCAATACCCCCCCCCCCAACATTACAACCCACCACCCACATACCCATAATCTAACCCAAACCCCCCTTAAATAAACCTAACACTAAGCCTCTGAAGATCTTCCTACCTTATCTTCACCACGCCGGGTATCACCGATCCGTCCAGGCTCCGATGTCTTGATCCAAGCCCAAGCGGGGGCTGAAAACGTCCATCCTCCGGCTGAAGTCTTGATCCAAGCGGTGGCTGAAGAAGTCCATCATCGGGCAGAAGTCTTCATCCTATCCAGGCAGAAGAGGACATCCGGACCGGCAAACATCTTCATCTAAGCGGCATATTCTATCTTCTTCCATCCGATGACGAGCGGCTCCATCTTCAAGACCTCCGGCGTGGATCCATCCTCTTTTTCCGACGACTAGACGACGAATGAAGGTTCCTTTAAGGGACGTCATCCAAGATGGCGTCCCTCGAATTCCGATTGGCTGATAGGATTCTATCAGCCAATCGGAATTAAGGTAGAAAAAAAATCTGATTGGCTGATTGAATCAGCCAATCAGATTCAAGTTCAATCCGATTGGCTGATTGGATCAGCCAATCAGATTGAGCTCGCATTCTATTGGCTGATCAGAACAGCCAATAGAATGCAAGCTCAATCTGATTGGCTGATTGGATCAGCCAATCGGATTGAACTTGAATCTGATTGGCTGATTCCATCAGCCAATCAGAATTTTCCTACCTTAATTCCGATTGGCTGATTCCATCAGCCAATCAGAATTTTCCTACCTTAATTCCGATTGGCTGATTCCATCAGCCAATCAGAATTTTCCTACCTTAATTTCGATTGGCTGATAGAATCCTATCAGCCAATTGGAATTCGAGGGGCGCCATCTTGGATGACATCCCTTAAAGGAACCTTCATTCTGTGTTAGGACGTCGGAAGAAGAGGATGGATCCGCGCCGGAGGTCTTGAAGATGGAGCCGCTCGTCGTCGGATGGAAGAAGATAGATGATGCCGCTTGGATGAAGATGTTTGCCGGTCCGGATGTCCTCTTCTGCCCGGATAGGATGAAGACTTCTGCCCGATGATGGACTTTTTCAGCCGCCGCTTGGATCAAGACTTCAGCCGGAGGATGGACGTCTTTAGCCCCCGCTTGGACTTGGATCAAGACTTCAGCCGGAGGATGGATGTCTTCAGCCCCCGCTTGGGCTTGGATCAAGACATCGGAGCCTGGACGGATCGGTGATACCCGGCGTGGTCAAGATAAGGTAGGAAGATCTTCAGGGGCTTAGTGTTAGGTTTATTTAAGGGGGGTTTGGGTTAGATTAGGGGTATGTGGGTGGTGGGTTGTAATGTTGGGGGGGGGTATTGTATGGTTTTTTTTCCAGGCAAAAGAGCTGAATTCTTTGGGGCATGCCCCGCAAAAGGCCCTTTTAAGGGCTGGTAAGGTAAAAGAGCTTTTCTATTTTAATTTTAGAATAGGGTAGGGAATTTTTTTATTTTGGGGGGCTTTGTTATTTTATTAGGGGCTTAGAGTAGGTGTAATTAGCTTAAAATTGTTGTAATATTTTTCTAATGTTTGTAAATATTTTTTTATTTTTTGTAACTTAGTTCTTTTTTATTTTTTGTACTTTAGTTAGTTTATTTAATTGTATTTATTTGTAGGTATTGTATTTAATTAATTTATTGATAGTGTAGTGATAGGTTTAATTGTAACTTAGGTTAGGATTTATTTTACAGGTAATTTTGTAATTATTTTAACTAGGTAAGCTATTAAATAGTTATTAACTATTTAATAGTTATTGTACCTGGTTAAAATAAATACAAAGTTGCCTGTAAAATAAATATTAATCCTAAAATAGCTACAATATAATTATAATTTATATTGTAGCTATATTAGGGTTTATTTTACAGGTAAGTATTTAGCTTTAAATAGGAATAATTTATTTAATAAGATTTATTTTATTTCGTTAGATTTAAATTATTATATATTGTTAGGGTTAGACTTGGCTTTAGGGGTTAATACATTTATTAGAGTAGCGGTGAGGTCCGGTCGGCAGATTAGGGGTTAATAATTGTAGGTAGGGGAGGCGAGGTTGGGGCGGCAGATTAGGGGTAAATAAATATAATATAGGGGTCGGCAGTGTTAGGGGCAGCAGATTAGGGGTACATAGGGATAATGTAGGTGGCGGCAGTGTGCAGTCAGCAGATTAGGGGTTAATAATTGTAGGTAAGGTAGCGGCGACGTTGGGGTGGCAGATTAGGGGTTAATAAACATTATGTAGGGGTCGGCGGTGTTAGGGGCAGCAGATTAGGGGTACATAGGGATAATGTAGGTTGCGGCGGTGTGCGGTCGGCAGATTAGGGGTTAAAAAAATTTAATAGAGTGGCGGCGATGTGGGGGGACCTCGGTTTAGGGGTACATAGGTAGTTTATGGGTGTTAGTGTACTTTAGAGCACAGTAGTTAAGAGCTTTATGAAGCGGCGTTAGCCCAGAAAGCTCTTAACTCCTGGCTTTTCTCTGCGGCTGGAGTCTTGTCGTTAGATTTCTAACGCTCACTTCAGCCACGACTCTAAATACCGGCATTAGAAAGATCCCATTGAAAATATAGGATACGCACATGGCGTAGGGGGATCTGCGGTATGGAAAAGTCGCGGCTGGAAAGTGAGCGTTAGACCCTTTCCTGACTGACTCTAAATACCAGCGGTAGCCCAAAACCAGCGTTAGGAGCCTCTAACGCTGGTTTTGACGGCTAATGACAAACTCTAAATCTAGGCGTTTTTGTTGTGTTTAGTTACTTGATACTTGTTTTAATTATTAACAGAGAACTGTTAAAGTTTTTATATTGGGTACCTTGTTCAATACAGCCAATACAGTTTACAGTTAGTTTTTTTTATATTTTATAGTTGCACTTCTGTTTGTTTATGAAACTTGGTTTTATTTAATTTTAAGTTTAATAAAGATGTTACATATCACAATGGCTAAATCTGTGTCTGTATTGCATGTTTAAACCTTAATACCATAAATATTAACATGTGTTATGTTTACTCCTGGAGTAAATAATCAGTTTGCAAATTATAGAGAAATCCTTAAATAAAATCTACTGGAGATTTAGTCGACTAAAATCTACTGGAGATTCAATCGACTAAAACTAGACTAAAACTAAAACAATTCAGATGACTAAAATACGACTAAAACTAAAATGGCATTTTAGTCAAAAGACTAAAACTAAGACTAAATTGAAATTTGCCGTCAAAATTAACACTGCAGCTCACCTGGTTTGAAAGGATGCCATCCCTTACGTGGACCTGTGGAAATACAGAAAGACTGAGTAAACTTACTCAGGCTATCTAAATAGGGCAGCAAAATGTTTTGAGAAAAGGCAGTGAGGATTGTACCCCACAAGTTCCCAATTGCTAAAAAGCCACCACTGCCCTACTGAAGAGACTGACATGGGCTAAGGCTAGACCCTTTAAAAAGATCAGAGCAAACCTACTCTGCTTTTAAAATAAAAAAATCTTGATTGTAGATCAGACACCAAAACTTCATCTCCTCCTTGCACCGCAGGCAAAGAGAATGACTGGGGATTATGGGTAAGGGAAGTGACATATATAGCAGCTTTGCTATAGTGCTCTTTGCCTCCTCCTGTTGGCCAGGAGTGATATTCCTACTAGTAGAAGATGATTCCGTGAACTCACCATATCTTAGGAAAGAAAGGAAGAAATGAACAGCAGTCAATCAGCATCAGCAGTGCTGAGGTCATGAACTCTTTTACTGTGATCTCATGAGATTTCACTTAAGTTTCCTGATATTTTATAGTAAACTTCCTTAAACTGAATAGGGAAATAACATAAGTGTGCATAAGGCACACTCCCTTGCAGGTCCCCGGACAGGCATACTGATTTGCTGCTTTAAGTCCTTTACAATGGGTGTGAATACTTAGGACATTTTGAGGTCAAATATATTTATGTTTTACGTAGAGATGTTCATGTGATATTTTCTAGTCGGTTTTTTACAGCTATGCTGCATCACTTTCAAGTGTTTCAACATTTGTGTATCAAGGTCTTTTAGACAGTAAATTGAGCCACACACAATTTTAATTTACAAAACCTGTTTTGCATAGTAAAGTCTTCCATGTCCCATAAAAATATCAGTACCTGTGCTGTAAAGGAGGGCCTGGTGCCAGAACTCCAGTTGGTGCCAGTCACCTGTGTGGGACTGGAATGCCGGGATATCTGGGCCAAGATCTGTCCGGCTGACACAGGCTGCTGGATGATATTCGCTGGAGGAACCATACCACCACTCCTAAAAAGAACAGTTTCTGTTAAAACACTACTCTTATGCAATCATTGGTGAGTAACATAAAAATGAAGATAGAAAAATAGATGCATATTACTGCCTTTTTGCTTAATGTGCGGTCACAATGAGAAAATCTTTTAAAAGTGAATATAAATATTGAATATATAAATTGACCAGGATAAGTAGATACCTTCAGCAAGCATTATTATGATATGATCACTGATCTGCATCAGTTAGAGAGGGAAATCAAGAGGGGAAGAATGGAAAAGCTATAGAAATATTTCTCAGTCTTGGGATAGGGAAAAGTGTATCCATGGAATGGAGCAGACATGAGCTTATACATTTTAAAAGTCAGTGTTTTTTCTCATTCAAATTTATATATTAAATAAATTATTTAAACTCTCCTTGCTAGGGGTGTTTTTTCTGAACCTAGTACACATATATATTAAATGTCTCTTTAACCCGTCCATCAAATTCATCCAGAGCATCATGAAGTGTGTCATCTGGTAGGAGCTCAGTGACTGCGGAGTTGAAAACATTCATACTTAGTGCTGGATTTAAGGCTGTATCTGGATTTGTATAAAAAAAGGGAAAAGTATCTTTCTGTATATCAAACAATTAAATTGTAATCCTTATCTCAGTATAGTCAGAAAAACCTTCAAATAGCTATATTGTAAATTGTTAACAATCAAAATGGAGAATGGTCTCATCTTTTGGACTCTCTGTCCTATACTGTGCCAAAAAATCTCTCTTATCTTTTGCAGATTGGTGATATTTCTCCAATAAGTTGGAATACTGTTTGTTATTTTGAATAGAAGTGTTATGCACAGATATATTTAGGGATCTTAAAAAAAAAAATAAAGCAAATAAAATAAGTTAGTGATATGAAATCTCATGTCATCCTTGGTATTAAGAAAAAGCAAGGGTTCCAGTTGCAAGGTCTGAAGTCAGGTGTGAAATTGTGCTCAGCTATGAACAAACTGTTTTGCTTGTAAATGGATGACTAGAAAAACTGCTCTTAGAAGTATTATCCATCCATGAATTTAGGAAAATTCAAAAACTTGGAACATGCCAAGTAATGCTTTTAGGACTGTATTTCCAGAATTACATATCTGACATGATCATGGATGTGGCTTTAATCTTTTCGGTTCTATTGTTAGTCTGAAAGCAAAGGCAACCAACTGGAAGTAAAATATATAAGACTAAGAAAAACATCATTTATGCTTACCTGATAAATTGATTCATTTCCGGATATGGTGAGTCCACGGAATCATCAATTACTAGTGGGAATATCACTCCTGGCCAGCAGGAGGCGTCAGAGCACTACAGTAAGCTGCTATATATGTCACTTCCCTTACCCATAACCTCCAGTCATTCGGCCGAAGGAAAAATGGAAAAAGAAGATAACACAAAAGAGTAGAGGTGCCTGAGGTTTTAGAAAAAATAACTGTCTTAAATAAAGGGTGGGCCGTGGACTCACCATATCCGGAAAGAAAGACATCTAGTAAGCATAAATTATGTTTTCTTTCCTAAGATATTGCGATTCCACTGAATCATCAATTACTAGTGGGAATCAATATCCAAGCTAGAGCACACAGATAATAAGGGAGGGACAAGATAGATAGACCTAAACAGAAGGCACCACTGCTTGAAAAACCCTTCTCCCAAAAGAAGTCTCAGCTTAGGGAAAAGTATCACATTTATAAAACTTTGAAAAAGTATGCAAAGAGGACCAAGTTGCAGCCTTGCAAAACTGTTCCACAGAAGCTTGATTTTTAAATACCCAGGAAGAAGAGACAGCCCTCGTGGAATGAGCAGTGATTCTCTCAGGAGGTTGCTGTCCAGCAGTCTCATAGGCCAAACGAATAATACTCCTTAGCCAAAGAGAAAGAGAAGTAGCCATAGCTTTCTGACCCTTCCGCTTCTCAGAAAAACAAAGCAGAAGACTAACGAAAGTCCTTAGTTGCCTGAAGATAGAACTTCAATGCACACACAACATCTAGGTTGTGCAATAAACGTTCCTTAGGAGAAGGATTAGGACACAAAGAAGGAACCACAATCTACTGATTAATATTCTTGTTTGAAACAATCTTAGGTAAGAAACCTAATTTAGTATGTAAAACCACCTTATTAGAATTAAAAATAGGATAAGGAGAATCAAACTGCAGAGCCTAAAGTTCCGAAATTCTCAGAGCAGAAGAAATAGCAACAAGAAAAAAACCCTTCCAAGATAACATCTTGATATCTAAGGAATGCAAAGGTTCAAACAGAGCCCGCTATAAAACTCTAAGAACAAGGTTAAGACTTCAGGAAGGAGTAACGGTTAGTGATGTTGCGAATAGTTCCCGGCGAACATATTATGTTCGCGTTCGCAGCGGCGGGCGAACATATGCGATGTTCGATCCACCCCCTATTCGTCATCATTGAGTAATACTTTGACCCTGTACCTCACAGTCAGCAGGCACATTCCAGCCAATCAGCAGCAGACCCTGCCTTCCAGACCCTCCTACCTCCTGGACAGCATCCATTTTAGATTAATTCGGAAGCTGCATTCTTAGGGAGAGGAGGGACAGTGTAGCTGCTGCTGATTAATAAGAGAAATCGATAGCGAGGCTAGTGTATTCAGTGTCCACTACAGTCCTGAAGGACTTATCTGATCTCTGCTGTAAGGACAGCCCCCTAGAACATCAGTCTGTTTTTTTTTTCCCCTGTGTAATCTAATTGCAGTTGCCTGCCTGCCAGCGTGTGTGCCAGGCTCACAGCATATACTGTGCCCACTTGCCCAGTGCCACCACTCATATCTGGTGTAACAGTAGTGTAAATTTTTTAAAAAAAAACTTTGACTGTGAAACATCAGTCTGCTTGTGTAATATAATTGCAGTTGCCTGCCTGCCAGCGTGTGTGTCAGGCTCACAGCGTATACTGTGCCCACTTGCCCAGTGCCACCACTCATATCTTGTTTAATAGTAGTGTAAGTGTACATTTAAAAAAAAAAACTTTTTGGACTGTTAAACATCAGTCTGCTTTTTTGTGTCAGGCTCACAGCGTATACTGTGCCCACTTGCCCAGTGCCAC
Organism: Bombina bombina; assembly: GCF_027579735.1. Lineage (NCBI taxonomy): Eukaryota > Metazoa > Chordata > Amphibia > Anura > Bombinatoridae > Bombina > Bombina bombina. Next base: position 1,434,233,807 of record NC_069499.1, on the reverse strand, counting down.
CACTCATATCTTGTTTAATAGTACTGCAAGTGTACATTTAAAAAAAAAACAAAAAAAACTTTTTGGACTGTGAAACATCAGTCTGCTTTTTTGTGTCAGGCTCACAGCGTATACTATGCCCACTTGCCCAGTGCCACCACTCATATCTTGTTTAATAGTAGTGTAAGTGTACATTTAAAAAAAAAACAAAAAAAACATTTTTTGACTGTGAAACATCAGTCTGCTTTTTTGTGTCAGGCTCACAGCGTATACTGTGCCCACTTGCCCAGTGCCACCACTTATATATTGTTTAATAGTATTGTAAGTGTACATTAAAAAAAAAAAAAAAAAAAACTTTTTGGACTGTGAAACATCAGTCTGCTTTTTTATGTCAGGCTCACAGCGTATACTGTGCACACTTGCCCAGTGCCACCACTCATATCTTGTTTAATAGTAGTGTAAGTGTACATTTAAAAAAAAAATGACAGGCAGAGGCAGGCCACCCCGCAGGTGCCGTCGTGGTCATGGTGCTGTGATTCCCTTTGGCCCTAGAATAATGCCCAGTTCTCAGAGGCCACGTACCATGAACTCGAAAAGTTCTGAGGACATAGTTGACAGGCTAACACAGGACACCCAATTTTCTACAGCTTCCGCTCGGAACCTTGACGCACCATCCTCCTCCAGCTTAGCTTCGGGCACCTCTCAAGTTACCACTCGCCCGCCTGCCGCCACCACCAACACTAGCACCACAGCCGCTTCACTTGATCTGTCAGAGGTGTTATTTACACATCAATTGGAAGAAATGAGTGATGCACAACCATCATTGACAGAGGATGTAGATAACAGTGATATGTCTCAGTCAGGCAGCATTACAGACATGGACGTATGGTGTGATGATGATGATGTACCCGCTGCTGCTTCCTTTGTTGAGTTGTCGGATACAAGTGAAGCAGTTGATGATGACGATGCGTCCATGGATGTCATGTGGGTGCCCGCTAGAAGAGAAGAAGAACAGGGGGAAAGTTCAGATGGGGAGACAGAGAGGAGGAGGAGACGAGTTGGAAGCAGTGGGAGGTCGTCGCAAGGATCTAGTAGCACAGTCAGACAGCATGCATCGGCACCCGGGGTCAGCCAGACAGCACGCCAATCAACGTATGCTGTTGCCACCACCAGAATGCCGTCATCGCAGAGCTAAGCAGTGTGGCATTTTTTGTGTGTGTCTGCTTCTGACAACAGCGATGCCATTTGCAACCTGTGCCAAAAGAAAGTGAGTCGTAGGAAGTCCAACACCAACCTAGGTACAACTGCTTTGCGAAGGCACATGATCACACATCACAAACGCCTATGGGATCAACACATGAGTACAAGCAGCACACAAACTCAAAGCCGCCATCCTCCTCCTGGTCCAGCATCTTCAGCCATGTCAACCACTGCTGTCCTCCTTGCCCCCTCTCAACCATCCGCCACTCCGTCTCTCGCCTTGAGCAGTTCCTGCTCATCAGCCCACAGTCAGGTGTCTGTCAAGGACATGTTTGAGCGTAAAAAGCCAATGTCACAAAGTCACCCCCTTGCCCGGCGTCTGACAGCTGGCTTGTCTGAACTCTTAGCCTGCCAGCTTTTACCATACAAGCTGGTGGAGTCTGAAGCGTTCCAAAAATTTGTAGCTATTGGGAAACCGCAGTGGAAGGTACCCGGCCGAAATTTCTTTGCACAAAAGGCAATCCCCAACCTGTACTCGATTGTGCAAAAGGAAGTAATGGCATGTCTGGCACAGAGTGTTGGGGCAAGGGTCCATCTGACCACTGATACCTGGTCTGCAAAGCATGGTCAGGGCAGGTATATCACCTACACTGTGCATTGGGTAAACCTGTTGACGGCTTCCAAGCATGGAATACGTGGCTCTGCAGAGGAGTTGGTGACACCGCCACAACTTGCAGGCAGGCCTGCTGCCACCTCCTCTACTCCTCCTACTCCATCCTCTTCCATAACCTCCTTGGCTGAGTCCTCTTCTGCTGCTGTGTCTTGCTCCACATCAACGGCACCCCCCCCAGCTCCCCAGGCACTATTCCACATACAGGATACGGCAGTGTCACGCCGTCTTGGGGTTGACTTGCCTGAAAGCAGAGAGTCACACCGGACCAACACTCCTGTCCGCACTGAACGCACAGGTGGATCAATGGCTGACTCCGCACCAACTGGAGATCGGCAAAGTGGTTTCTGACAACGGAAGAAATTTGGTGGCGGCATTGAATTTGGGCAAGTTGACACATGTGCCGTGCATGGCACATGTGTGTAATCTGATCGTACAACGCTTTGTGCATAAGTACCCAGGCTTACAGGACGTCCTGAAGCAGGCCAGGAAGGTGTGTGGCCATTTCAGGCGTTCCTACACGGCCATGGTGCACTTTTCAGATATCCAGCGGCGAAACAACATGCCAGTGAGGCGCTTGATTTGCGACAGCCCGACACGTTGGAATTCAACACTCCTAATGTTCGACCGCCTGCTCCAACAAGAAAAAGCCGTTAACGACTATTTGTATGACCGGGGTGCTAGGACAGCCTCTGCGGAGCTGGGAATTTTTTTGCCACGTTACTGGAAGCTCATGCGCAATGCCTGTAGGCTCATGCGTCCTTTTGAGCAGGTGACAAACCTAGTCAGTCACACCGAAGGCACCATCTGCGACATCATACCATTTGTTTTCTTCCTGGAGCGTGCCCTGTGAAGAGTGCTGGATCAGGCCATAGATGAGCGTGAAGAGGAAGAGTTGTGGTCACCATCACCACCAGAAACAGCCTTATCAGCATTGCTTGCTGGACCAGAGGCAACGCTGAAAGAGGATTGTGAGGAAGATGAGTCAGAGGAGGAATGTGGCTTTGAGGAGGAGGAGGAAGACCAACCACAACAGGCATCCCAGGGTGCTCGTTGTCACCTATCTGGTACCCGTGGTGTTGTACGTGGCTGGGGGGAAGAAGATACCTTCAGTGAGATCACTGAGGATGAGGAACAGGACATGAGTAGCTCGGCATCCAACCTTGTGCAAATGGGGTCTTTCATGCGGTCGTGCCTGTTGAGGGACCCTCGTATAAAAAAGCTGAAGGAGAACGACCTGTACTGGGTGTCCACGCTACTAGACCCCCTGTATAAGCATAAAGTGCCTGAAATGTTACCGAATTATCGCAAGTCGGAAAGGATGCAGCAGTTACAAAAGAAATTAAAAACTATGCTTTACACAGCGTATAAGGGTGATGTCACAGCACAACGGGAATCTAACAGGGGAAGAGGTGAAAGTAATCCTCCTCCTCCCATGACGGCAAGGACAGGACGCTTTACAGACGTGTTGTTGATGGAGGACATGCAGAGCTTTTTAAGTCCTATGCATCGCCACAGCCCTTCGGGGTCCACCCTCAGAGAACGAGTCGACCGACAGGTAGCAGACTACTTCGCCTTAAATGCAGATCTCGACACTCTGAGGAGCGATGAACCCTTTGACTACTGGGTGTGCAGGCTTGACCTGTGGCCTGAGCTATCCCAATTTGCGAAAGAACTTCTGGCCTGCCCCACTTCAAGTGTCCTGTCAGAAAGGACCTTCAGTGCAGCAGGAGGTATTGTCACTGAGAAGAGAAGTCGCCTAGGTCAAAAAAGTCTAGATTACCTCACCTTTATTAAGATGAATGAGGGATGGATTCCGAAGGGACTGACAATGGGCGATACATTAGACTAAAAAAGGCCTGATGAGATGAGCTGCCTTGGGCTAAAAATGGTCCACACGCTGCAGTATTTTATCTCTGAATGCCGGATGACTTGCGTGACTTATACGCCACCAACTAGGGTTCAGGCCGCAATGTTTTAGGGCACTTTCTGCCTGTGAAACAAACATGAATTTTTCTGGCCACTGCTACAGCAGCGGCTGCAACAATACCTAATTTTTCAGGCATGTGTACATGCCTAATTTTTTTGGCCTCTGGTGCAGCACTGTGGCTTCAAAAACCAAACCAATAAAAAAGGCACATAACAGGGATTAAACTGATAGGAATAGTACTACTTAACACACCACTTATATCTGGTGGCACAGTAGATTGCACGCGCAGTGCCCCAAATTTGAAGTAGGAGGAACGACCAAGCATCTTTTTCCATCTCCCGGTTCCTATAATCCATGCCATATACACGTCCCTTGATAGGGGACGTAACAGGGATTAAACTGATAAGAATAGTACTATTTAACACACCACTCATATCTGGTGGCACAGTAGATTGCACGCGCAGTGCCCCAAATTTGAAGTAGGAGGACCGACCAAGCATCTTTTTCCATCTCCCGGTTCCTAAAATCCATGCCATATACACGTCCCCTGATAGGGGACGTAACAGGAATTAAACTGATAAGAATAGTACTACTTAACACACCACTCATATCTGGTGGCACAGTAGATTGCACGCACAGTGCTCCAAATTTGAAGTAAGAGGTCCGACCAAGCAACTTTTTCCATCTCCCGGTTCCTAAAATCCATGCCATATACACGTCCCCTGATAGGGGACGTAACAGGGATTAAACTGATAAGAATAGTACTACTTAACACACCACTCATATCTGGTGGCACAGTAGATTGCACGCGCAGTGCCCCAAATTTGAAGTAGGAGGACCAACCAAGCATCTTTTTCCATCTCTCGGTTCCTAAAATCCATGCCATATACACGTCCCCTGATAGGGGACGTAACAGGGATTAAACTGATAAGAATAGTACTACTTAAAGGGCCACTGTAAGTAAATATTTTCTATGCCTGTTACTAACTAACTACCCCAAATATGCTTTTGATCAATAGCATTTCATTAACATATCTCTACCGTATAGCAGAAATCTTGTCAAATTTAATTGTTTTCCAAACCCACCCTGTGGGTATCCTTTGCTCTGTACCAATCCGTTTACAATACCTAGGTTTCAAAATGGCGCTTTAAACACAATTTCATTGGTTTAAGTATTTTGAACACACAGTGCTGAAAATAGTGGGCAGGATAACGTGACATCATCAGGGAATAAAAGATATAACTTTTATAACGTTATGAAACTTCGTTTTGGAGAAAATATAGGTCAGTAGGTTTTAATTAATGTTTATTAACGTTAATATGTTAGTTGTTTGGCTTAAAAATTATAACAGAAAGTAATCCTTTAACACACCACTCATATCTGGTGGCACAGTAGATTGCACGCGCAGTGCCCCAAATTTGAAGTAGGAGGACCGACCAAGCATCTTTTTCCATCTCCCGGTTCCTAAAATCCATGCCATATACACGTCCCCTGATAGGGGACGTAACAGGGATTAAACTGATAAGAATAGTACTACTTAACACACCACTCATATCTGGTGGCACAGTAGATTGCACACGCAGTGCCCCAAATTTGAAGTAGGAGGACCGACCAAGCATCTTTTTCCATCACCCGGTTCCTAAAATCCATGCCATATACATGTGCCCTGATAGGGGACGTAACAGGGATTAAACTGATAGGAATAGTACTAATTAACACACCTTATAATAATGCAGAGAGAGGAGTCTGAAGAAGAGGAGTCAGAGGAGGAAGGTGGCTTTGAGGAGGTGGAAGGTCAAACACAGCAGGCGTCCCAGGGGGCTTGTTGTCACCTTTCGGGGACCCTTGGTGTTGTACGTGGCTGGGTGGAGGAAAAGACCTTCAATGACATCAGTGAGGACAAGGAACGGGACATGGCTAGCTTGGTATCCAACCTTGTGCAAATGGACTCTCTGCGGTTGTTTGCGGTGCGTTAAACGGGGAGTTTGGTCTGTCACTGTGAAACTGGTGTAACCCTGACACTACCTGATTGAGACAACATCATACCTGATGTTTTAAAGCACGTTATTCCAAACATTTTAGGAATGTTAGGTGATTTATGCCCTATATGGATTAAAACCAGACTCTGCATCAACTATGTAATTTTCCGTGGGAGTTTTGCCATGGATCCCCCTCCGGCATGCCACAGTCCAGGTGTTAGTCCCCTTGAAACAAGTTTTCCATCACTATTGTGGCCAGAAAGAGTCCCTGTGGGTTTTAAAATTCGCCTGCCTATTGAAGTCAATGGCGGTTCGCCCGTTCGCGATCTTTTGTGTAAGTTCGCCTTCGCGATTTGCGAACGCAAAATTTTATGTTCGCGACATCACTAGTAATGGGCTTAAACACAGGCCTAATCCTAACCAAAGCCTGACAAAAAGAGTGCACATTTGGCGCATCCGCCAAACGCTTATGAAATGAAATAGACAACGCAGAAATCTGACCTTTCAGAGTACTAGCTGACAAACCCTTCTCCAGACCCTCCTGGAGAAAAGACAAAATCCTAGGAATCCTGACTCTACTCCAAGAGTAACCTCTAGTTTCACACCAATACAATTATTTACGCCATATCTTATAGTAAATCTTTCTCGTCACAGACTTACAAGCCTGAATCATGGTCTCAATGACCCACGCTTAGATAAAATCAATCTACAAGCAGTCAGCTTCAGAGAAACGAGATTTGGATGAAGAAAAGGACCCTGAAGTAGAAGGTCCTTCCTCAGAGGGACTCTCCACGGAGGGAGAGACAACATTTCCACTAGATCTGCATACAGATCCTGTGAGCCCCAGCCGGCGCTATGAGAACCACCAACAGCCTCTCCTGCTTGATCCAAGCAATGACTCTCTGCAGGAGAGCGAACTAAGGAAATATGTATGCTAGATTGAAATTTCAAGGAACCGCCAGAGCATCAAGAAAGCCTGTGGATCCCTTGACCTCGAGCCGTACCTCAGAAGACTGGCATTCTGCCGAGAAGCCATGGGATCCAGTTCTGGCTGCCCCAATTGAGGATTAAACTGGAAAATACTACTGGATGGAGTTCACACTCCCCGGATGAAAAGTCTGTCGGCTCTGAAAATCTGCTTCCCAATTATCCACTCCTGGGATGTGTATCGCAGAAAGACAACAGTTATGAGACTCCACCCACAGGATTATCCGGGTCACCTCTGACATGGCCAAGGACGTCCGAGTTCACCCCTGGTGGTTGATGTATGCCACCGAAGTTGTCCGAATGGAACCTGATAAACTGGGCTAAGGCTGAGGCCAGGCCAGAAGATCATTGAAAATCGCTCTCAGTTCAAGAATGTTTAGAGGGAGAATTAACTCCTCCCGAGTCCAAAGATCCTGAGTCTTCAATAACCCCCAAATTGCTCCCCAACCTAAAAGGCTGGCATCCATGGTCATGATCACCTAGGAAGGTCTGCGAAAGCAAGTTCCCTGGGAGAGGTGTTTCTGAGACAACCACCACAGAAGAGAGTCCCTTGTTGCCTGATCCATTTGCGGAGACAGATCTGCATAGCCCTCGTTCCATTGCCTTAACATGCATAACTGCAGAGGTCTGAGATGGAACCGAGCAAACAGAATGATGTCCATGGAAGCTACCATCAGACCAATTACCTCCATACATAGAGAAACTGATGGCCAAGGAGAGGACTGAAGGACAAGACAAGAGTCGAAGATCTTTGTTTTTTTGACCCATGTCGGAAATATCTTTATTAGTAGATAGTCTATTATGGTCCGTAAAAACACTACTCTTGTGGCTGTAATCAGAGAACTCTTTCCCAGATTTACCTTCCAACTGTGGGAGTGAAGAAAAGACAACAAAATCCCAGTATGAGAGTTTGCTTCTTTAAAAGATGGTGCCTGAATCAGAATGTCGTCCAGATAAAGCGCAACCTCAATGCCCCGAGACCGGATAACTGCCAAAAGAGCCCCCAGGACCTATGAGAAAATTCTGGGAGCTGTGGCAAGGCCAAAAGGAAGAGCCACAAACTGGAAATGATTGTCTAAATAAGCAAACCTGTGATGATCCTGGTGAATAGGAACATGAAGGTACGCATCCTTTGAGTCTATGGTTGTCATAAACTGACCCTCTTGAACCAAAGGAAGAATGGAATGTATAGTCTCCATCTTGAAGGACGGTATACTGAGGAACTTGTTTAAAAACTTTAGGTCTAAAAAAGGTCTGAAAGTCCCCTCTTTCTTGGGAACCACAAACAGATTTGAATAAAATCCCACACCTTGTTCCTGTGAAGGAACTGGAACTATAGCTCCCAGGGCAAAAAGATCCTTGATACAAATTAAGAACACCTCTCTCTTTATCTGGTCTACAGATAATCTTGAGAAACCTGCCTCTGGGAGGAAAAGTCTTGAATTCTATCTTTTACCCCTGAGATACAATTTCCACGGCCTACAGGTCTGGGACATCTCATATCCAAGCCTGAGCAAATTGAGAAAGCCTGCCCCCTACTAGATCCATTCCTCGATCGGGGGCCGACCCTTCATGCTGACTTGGAGTCAGCTGTAGGCCTCTTAGACTGTTTCCCCTTGTTCCAAGACTGACCAGACTTCCAGGTAGACTTGGATAGTTCCTGCTTGGAAGAGGAAGCAGAGGGTTTATCTCTAAAGTTACGAAAGGAACGAAAATTACTCTGACGTCCTTTCTGCTTATTCTTTCTATCTTGAGGAAGAAAAGATCACTTTCCTCCTGTGATATCTGAAATAATTTCAACCAAACAAGGTCTTGCTATTGTAGGGAATAGCTAATAACTTAGAAGAAACATCCACAGACCAGGATTTTAACCAAAAAGGGCCCTGCGAGCTAGAACCGCAAAACCAGACATTTTTGCTCCCAGTTAAATGACTTGTAAGGAGGCATCCGTAATAAAGGAATTGGCTAACTTAAGAGCCTTAATCCTGTCCTGGATCTCCTCAAGAGGAGCATTTGTCTGAATAGAATCAGACAATGCATCAAACCAGTAAGCTGCAGTGCTAGTAACAGTAGCAATACACACTGCAGGCTGCCATTGAAGACCTTGGTGAACATACATTTTCTTTAATAATGCTTCCAATTTCTTATCCATTGGATCAATAAAAGAACAACTATCCTCTATGGCAATAGTGGTCCTTTTAGCCAAAGTGGAAATAGCTCCTTCCACCTTAGGAACCGTTTGCCACGACTCCTTAATAGAGTCAGCTTCAGCTATAGGAAACATTTTCTTAAAAATAGGAGATGGAGAAAAAGGAAATACTTCCACCGCAGAGGGAACATCAAAATACTTGTTCAGCTTACTAGACATCTTAGGGTTAACAACAATAGAAGTATCGGAGTCATCCAAGGTAGCCAAAACCTTTTTAAGTAACAAGCGGAGGTGTTCCAGCTTAAATCTGAAGGACACAACTTCAACATCAATAGAAGGAATTATACTGTCTGAAACCGAAATTTCACAATCAGATGCACCCGAAGAATCTTCATCCTCAGACTTCTGAGAGGAAATACTTTGATTAGCCACCTCAGGATCAGAAACCTTACTTACGGTTTCTTTAAATTTCCTTTTGCGTTTTCCCTGCAGCATGGGAAAAGCAGACAGCGCCTCAGATACCGCAGAAGATACCTGGGCAGCAATAACTTGCAAAGTAACTCCAGAAAGAGCATGAGAGGAAACGCAGGGCACTGAATGTGCAGATTAATAGGATTGGGATGCTTGAGGAGAAAGCTGCAGCACTTCTGAAACAGGAGGCTCCTGAACAGCATCCGCCTTAGCTAATGATGGCACAAGGCAAAAAGTCTATTTCTATAAGCTAAAGTTCTTTCAATACATGAAGAACAAAAAGGTACTGGGGGTTCCACCTGGGTATCAAAACATAAGCTACAGGTAACATCCTGCACAGCCTCCTGATCCATAATACAAAAAAAAGAAGCAAATAAAAATGTAAACTTTCTTTTTACTTTTTTTTTTTTATCTTTTAAAAAAGGATATAATACAGAACCAAAGAACTTTCTTAAATAAATGTTTTTTCTTTAAATTTACCAAATCAAGAAAACATACCCCAGGCAACACTCTACACCTCAGCAGAATTACTGAGGTGCCCTACTTGTCCTGCAACCTGCAGCAAACTGAGGGGAAAAAAACGATCCCGTTTACAATTCGTATTTCCAGAATAGCCAAAAACAGCAAGAAGCCTTCTAAATAGCAGAGCAATCTGAAATATGCGCACCTCACAAAAACTCTGACATCACAGAATCAGAACCTCCCAAAAAGGGGCGGTCCTACAGCTGACTAAAAAAAAAAAATGGCTTTTTTAACAACTTTCTTGAAAAACAGGTTGAAAAACAGGTTTAAAAACAGGCTTAAAAACAAACAATAAAACACCCCAAAAAAGTACATTATCCGTTACTAAAAATGGATTCTCACTGAGCCATCAATAAAATAAATAACTCCTCACACTAACAGTGCCTGCAAAAACTGCCATAAAAATCTGCACCCTGACAGGAATAATAAACGTCCCCCTGCAGCGTTTCAGCTGAATAAGTGCCACATTTTTCCCTGCAACATAGAAAAATAAAACTGGCACTTACCTTAATATTTATTTGTCCGGCAGGAGGACAGCTCACCTGGTTTGAGAGGATGCCATCCCTCACATGGACCTGTGGAAATACAGAAAGACTGAGTAAACTTACTCAGGCTATCTAAATAGGGCAGCAAAATGTTTTGAGAAAACACAGTGAGGATTGTACCCCACAAGTTCCCAATTTCTTAAAAGCCACCACTGCACTACTGAAGAGACTGACAAGGCTAGACCCTTAATTAAGATCAGAGCAAACCTACTCTGCTTTAAAATAAAAAAATCTTGATTGTAGATCAGACACCAAAACTTCAACTCCTCCTTGCACCGCAGGCAAAGAGAATGACTGGAGGTTATGGGCGACATATATAGCAGCTTTGCTGTAGTGCTCTTTCCCTCCTCCTGCTTGTCAGGAGTGATATTCCCACTAGTAATTGATGATTCCGTGGACTCACCATATCTTACGAAAGAAATAAAGGTATTTTTTGACGCAACATGCATATTTCAGATACCATTGTGCTCAAACTGACCCAATTAAAAAAGACTGAAATATAGATCTCAGAAATTAAAAATGCATTGTATATTTTTTTTCCTATGGAGGTATTATGACTATTTATAGAAAAACCCTGGTAGAGTTAATTATCGTTAACAATTTTACACATAATATAATCCAATTAAATAAAATAAGCTGTTATGATTTACTGATATGTGCTGAATAAATATGAGTGAACTAGATTATTAAAAAATAAATAAAAAAAATTAGACTCCTTACCTGAAACTGTCCACTGGGCGTGGGGCAGGTGTAAAAGTATTGGCTTGTGGGAAGATTTGTGGGTTGCCCGTGATATTGCTGGAATTAAGTGCTTTGTTTTGATCTGTAAGAAGAAAAATACTGCAAGAGTTAGAAACCATGAATAACAAATAGCCAAAGACCATTTAAGCGGACAAATAAAATGTAATTGTTCATCCGAGGTCACCTCTAGCCACTTTTTAGTTCAAAGACTGGTATGTTTTAATCGTCCATAATCCCAAAAAAATATATCAGGAGGTAATGATTTTAAATACAAAACATATACAGCAAAGTTGCCACTTGTATATTTCACTAGGTCAGTATCAAAGTAGGAGTAAGAGAAAACAGTTTATGCTTAGCTAATAAATTAATTTCATTCATGGTGGTGGGAGTCCACAATCTTTTACTCCATAGAATTACTCTTTTCTGTCACTAGGAGGTGTCAAAATTTCCCTAACCACAAGAGCTCTATAAAACCCCTCCCATCTCACTGGTAACTCAGTCTGACGTACAGCCAAGTAAAAGTTATGGAAAAGAGATAAGAGCAAAAAAATTGAAGTAGGAAAAAAAGATATGCATAAAAATGAATCAACACCGGAAAAAGGGAGGAGCCTTATGGACTCTCACCAATATGAAAGAAATTAATTTGTCAGGTAAGCACAAATTGTGTTTTCTTTCATACAGGTGGTGAGAATCCACAATACATTACTCCTGGGGACTAATACCCAAGCTGTCCACGAGTAATGAAACATAAAGCCGGGATAAAAAGAACATCTTTTTTCACAGTGAAAATAAAACCACAACCCATATAGAACCCAATGAAAAAATTATCCAGAGAGAACTATCTGAAGGACTTCCTACCAAAGGCTTTCCCAGAAGAAACCATCAGAATTATACAAAAGTATGCAAAAAAACAAACAAACAAGAAGCTACCTTGCAAAATTGGTCAACAGAAGCCTCATTGTCCTAAGCAAAAAGCCGTCTAGGACAGTGATGGCGAATCCTTGGCACTCCAGATGTTTCAGAACTACATTTCCCATGATGCAATCTAGTCAAACATCATGGGAAATGCAGTTCTGAAACATCTGGAGCGCGAAGGTTCGCAATCACTTGTCTAGGAGAAAAAACAAGAACTATACACCAAAAAAATGCCTTCCAAACTTTAAGATGTATCTTCCTAGTCACAGGCTTCTGGGCCCAAATCAAAGTCTCAACAGCAGAATCTTAGATGCTTCTCTCCATACAATTAAACCTAGAAAATAAAGATCCTGATAGAAAAACGGGCCTTAAGACAGAGGAAGACATCAGAGGAAGACACTAAGAAGAGAAACTAGATATCTGGATATCTGAATCAGATCTACATACCAGACCCTGCAAGACCAAACTGAAGCAATCAGCAAACTAGCCTTATCTTGGAAATCACTCTGGGAAGAAGAACCAGAGAAGGGAAAAAAACAAACAAAAACATAAATTATGCTTACCAGATAATTTCCTTTCTTTTTGTATGAAGAGTCCACGGCTTAATTCCTTACTTGTGGGAAATACTGAACCTGGCCACCAGGAGGAGGCAAAGACACCCCAGCCAAAGGCTTAAATACCTCCCCCACTTCCCTCAACCCCCAGCCATTCTGCCGAGGGAACAAGGAACAGTAGGAGAAACATCAGGGTATAAATGTTACCAGAAGAAAAAAAAAAAAAATAATTAAGGCCCGCCTAACGGAGACTAAAGGGCGGGGGGCCATGGACTCTCCTCATACTGAAGGAAAGTTAATTATCGCGTGAGCATAAGTTATGTTTTCCTTCTTAATATGAGGAGAGTCCACAGCTTCATTCCTTACTTGTGGGAAACATATACCCAAGCTCTAGAGGACACTGAATGAAAAGGGAGGGTAAAAAGAGGCAGACCCTATTCTGAGGGCATCACAGCCTGCAAAATCTTTCTCCCAAAAGATGCTTCATCCGAAGCAAAAACGTCAAATTTTGAAAAGGTATGTAAGGAGGATCAGGTGGCTGCCCTACAAATCTGATCCATACAGGCCTCATTCTTGAAGGCCCAAGAGGAAGCCACTGCTCTAGTTGAATGAGCCCTAATCCTCTGAGGAGGCTTATGTCCCACTGTCTCATAAGCTACAAGGAATTGGAAGTCTTTCTGCCCTTTACGCTTCCCAGAATAGACAACAAACAAAGAAAAGTCTGTCTAAACTCCTTCGTAGCCTGGAGATAGAACTTCAAGGCTGAACCACATCCAAGTTATGAAGTAACCGCTTCTTCGAAGGAGGAGGATTAGGACACAAAGAAGGAACCACGATCTTCTGATTGATGTTACGATCTGAAACAACCTTAGGAAGAAAACCCAACCCAGTACGAACAACAGCCTTATCAGCATGGAAAACGAGGCAATAGCCAGTAGAAAAAGAACCTTCCCAGACAGTAATTTAATGTCAACTACATGCATAGGAGCCTTCTGCAAAACCTTAAGGACCAGATTTAAACTCCAAGGAGGAGCGCTAGATCTAAACACAGGCCTGATTCTAGTCAGAGCCTGAACAAAGGGATGGACATCTGGAAGCTCAGCGAGCCTCTTGTGCAGTAAAACAGATAGGGCTGAAATTTGTCCCTTAAGGGAGCTAGCAGAAAGGCCCTTCTCCAGACTATCCTGGAGAAAAGAACGAATTCTGGAAACCCTGACCTTATGCCAATGGAATCCACGCTCTTCAGACCAGAATAAGTAGGTCTTCCACACCTTATGATAGATGCGGCGAGTAACCGGCTTACAAGCTTGAATGAGAGTATCAATACTCTGAGAAACCTTTGCTAGGACTAAGCATTCAATCTCCACGCAGTCAGCCTCAAAGAATATAGATTTTGATAAACAAAAGGACCTTGTTCCAGCAGATCCCTGCAACAAGGTAACCTGCATGGAGATGAGGACATCCCCACCAGATCCGCAAACCACATCCTCCGCGACCATGATGGAGCAATTAGAATCACTGATGTTTGCTCCTGTTTGATGCTGGCCACTACATGAGGGAGAAGTAATAACGGCGGAAAATGTAGATCAGACTGAACCTCCAAGGCACTGCTAATGCATCTATTAGCTCCACCTGAGGATCCCTGAACCGCAACGCATATCTGGGTAGCTTGGAATTGAGCCGGGACGCCATGAGACCTATCTCCGGCGTTCCCCATCTGTTGCAAATCTCTGCAAAAACCTTGGGTTGGAGAAACCATTCCCTCGGATGAAAGGATTGTCTGCTGAGAAAATCTGCTTCCCAGTTGTCCACACCCGGAATGTGCATCACTGACAGCAAGCAGTTGTGGGCCTCTGCCCACTCCAGAATTCGAGATATTCCCTTATTGCTAGGGTGCTTCTTGTTCCCCCCTGATGGTTGATGTAAGCCACCGAAGTTACGTCTGATTGGAATCTGATAAATTCGGACGAACCCAGAAGAAGCCAAGCCTTCAGAGCATTGAAGATCGCTCAAAGCCTTCCTGGCACCCCAAACAGCTCCCCATCCCGAGAGACTTGCGTCCGTAGTCACAATCTCCCAGGATGGTCTCAAGGAGGATGTCCCTTGGTACAGGTGATCTGGACAGAGCCACCAGGAGAGCAATTCTCTCGACCGGTTGTCCAGAGAAATCTGTTGAGACAGATCCGAATGATCGCCGTTCCACTGTCTCAGCATGCACAGCTGAAGAGGTCTGAGATGGAATCTGACAAAAGGAATGATGTCCATGCAGGAAACCATGAGACCAATTACCTCCATACACCGAACCACAGAGGGCCTTAAGGATGTCTGGAGGGCAAGACAATTGGAAGTTAGTTTGTAACGTCTCTGGTCTGTAACGTCTAATGGATATGGAGTCTATTATCGTACACAGGAATTCCACCCTGGTACTGGGAGTAAGAGAACTCTTTTCCAAGTTTATCTTCCATCCATGAGATCAAAGAGAGAGAAGGGCTTTCGATTGGTCCTCTGCCAGACGACAGTATGGTGCTTGAACCAGAATCTTGTAGAAGTAAGGCACCACTGCTACCTTCGTAAAGACTCTTGGGGCAGTAGCTAGACCAAATGGAAGTGCAATAAACTGGAAGTGCTGGTCCAGGAAAGCAAATCTTACGAATTTGATGCGTTCCTTGTGTATAAGAACGTGAAGGTATGCATCCTTCAGGTCTATCATGGTCATGAACTGTCCTTCCTGAATTAAGGGAAGAATGGATCTTATTGTCTCCATTTTGAATGAGGGAACAAATAGGAATTTGTTTAAAAACTTTGGGTCCAGAATCGGGCAAAAAGTACCCTCCTCCTTTGGGACCACAAAGAGGTTTGCATAGTAGCCCAGACCTCTCTCTGCTGGCGGTACTGGCACAATGACCCCCAGCGAGGAGAGATCCCTCACGCACCCTAGAAAGGCCTCTCTCTTTTCTGGCCTTGAAGACCGGTTTGATAAGAGGAATTAGCCCCTGGGATGATGACACTTGAAAACTATTCTGTATCCCTGAGCGATGACCTCCAGGACCCACGGGTCTTGCATGTCCCCAAACCAAGCTTCTGAAAAGAGTGACAGTCTGCCCCCTACCAGATCCAGAGCCGGATCGGGGGCCGCCCCTTCATGACAACTTTGACTCGGCGGGCTTCTTGTTCTGCTTGGATTTATTCCAGGACTGAGTCAGCTTCCAAGTTCCCTTGGACTGCTCAGGCTTTGCAGAGGGTTGCTTACGTTGGGATTTATCCGGACGAAAGGAACGAAAATTAGGACCTTGTCCCTTAGGCTTGTTCTTCTTATCCTGCGGTAAAAAGGCACCCTCTCCTCCAGTAACCATGGAGATGATTAAGTCCAGCCCTGGACCAAAAGAGAATCTTACCCTTAAATGGGAGGGAAAGAAGTCTAGATTTTGAAGTCATGTCCGCAGACCAAGACTTCAGCCAGAGTGCCCTACGGGCTAGGACGGAAAAACCTGAAGCCTTGGCATTCAGGCAAATAATCTGCATATTTGCATCACAAATAACATAATTAGCTACCCTTAAGGCCTTAATTCTTTCCTGGATCTCGTCGAGGGGACCCGCGACCTTGATCAACTCAGATAAGGAGTTGCACCAGTAGGTAGCTGCTCCAGCAACCGCAGCGACAGCCGCTGCCGGTTGAAACAAATATCCTGTATGCTGAAAAATCTTTCTTAATAGAGTTTCCAGCTTCTTATCCATGGGCTACTTAAACGACGAACTATCCTCAAGCGGGATAGTAGTGCATTTAGCTAGAATGGAGATAGCGCCATCCCCCTTAGGGACTGAACCCCACAACTCTAATTGAGAGTCCGGATCCTGGAATAATTTCTTAAAATAAGACGAAGGAGAAAAAGAAGAGCCAAGTCTTTCCCATTCGTTCTTAATAATGTTCGCCATCTTAACGGGAACCGGGAGAGTCTGTGGTACAACCCTGTCCTTGAAGACCTTATGTAATTTAGGAATACAAGGTTCCTCAGGTAATTTACGTTCTGGAACCTCCAAAGTAGCCAAAACTTCCTTTAGCAGAAAGCGTAAGTGTTCAATCCTAAATCTAAAGTCTGGTTCCTCCACAGCTGGAGGCTTAGAAGCAGCAGATTCCAACCCAGAAATAGCATACTCTGAAGTATCAGAGGTGTCTTCATCAGCGGATAATCTAGTATCAGATAAATCCAATAGTAGATGGCCCCTGGGAAGGATAGCAATATTTGACCTTTCGCTTGCGCTTAGCAGGGCAAGGCAAAGCACTGTAGGTTGCAGACACTGCCATTTGTAACTGCTCAGTAAAGTCTGGCGGTAAAAGGGCACCTCCAGATGGAGGAATCGGAGTGCTACGGGAAGCTGCATGTGTATCAGGAGATGACTGTAGGGTGCAAACCTCACAGGACGGAGACTCCTCAGAGGTGGATGGCTCAGTAGTACTAAACATATTAGCTTTCTTTGATATAATTACTTTATCAAGGCATGTGGTACATAATTGATCAGGCGGGTATTCCGTGGACTCCTCACTATATAGACAGGCATTGGATTTCGGTAAAGAGGGTGTAGCCTCTAATGTATCAAAGTCCTCCAAAGCTTGCGCTTATAAATGGGATAACAGAAAAAGAAAAAGGTACCTTTATACCCCAATGGCTAGGGCACTCACCACCTAATATGACCCAGGCCCAACAGAGAAACCGCCTAATCTCTGTAAACTGCACGGTCCGGAAAAGAGAAGATCAGTATGACCACAACCGGTCACATGGTGCACCACTCAGGACCGCCCCTTTCCAGCTAAAAGCATGCCAAGTCTAACAAGCTGAGCAGCTAAAACAAAAATGAAAGTAAAACCTATACGTTCCAACATCTGCCTGACCCTCATCTTACACATATCGCAGCATAAACAGAATATTTACATTATGTGATTAATCCCCCCTGTTCAATAATCCTCTTCTGAAGATATTACCCTTGATTCTATACAGATAAAAGAAGCCACACTGTGACCCTGTCTTCTTGCGTTATCAGAAGTTAATAAAATGAAACGATCTTACCGGAATCTATGCCGTAGAACAGAAACACAGCCTCTCAAGTTTGACAGTCTTGAAGCATCATTCCTGGCATAAACTTGAGTGAAAAAAGCAGGCAGTGAAACTCGTTAACACTGGTAGCTTAAGGAGCTGTTAATACGAGTCTGGATGGTTTTGTAGAAAGAGACTCTCCCTGCATCTCCAGACTCTAACATTCGTCAATGCTCTCACTGAGAAGCTGACAAGACTACTTAAAACTCCCGACCCTCCATAAGGAACTACTCTGTTTCTTCTTACACTTATCTGCCAACCTCCTGTGACGAAAGGCAAAGAATGACTGGGGGATGAGGGAAGTGGGGGAGGTATTTAAGCCTTTGGCTGGGGTGTTTTTGCCTCCTCCTGGTGGCCAGGTTCAGTATTTCCCATAAGGAATGAAGCCGTGGACTCTCCTCATATTAAGAAGGAAACATACGCCAGCTGAAATGACCATAGAGCTACCAGAGTATCCTCAAACCCCCCAAGGGTTCCTGGAACTCACATAGCAACTGAGAAGAATATTATTCAATTTAAAGACATCAGATCTATCTCTGGAAGGCCCCTAAAGATCCACTATCGGATAGAATAAAATCTGATAAACAGACCACTCTCCTGGATGCAGTGACTGATGACTGGAGAAAAAACTGCTTCCCCGCGGCTTACTCCTGGAATATAAACTGCAGAAATCAAGCAACAGTTGGCTTCTGCCCAGAAAATAATTCCAGACACTTCCTTCATAGCTAGTGAACGTCTTAAAAAATGGAGATAAGATTCCCTTTTCAACAGAGGCAAACTATGAAGGACTCTGATAATTGCATGGAGTTCAATAATGTTGTCAACCTTGCCTCCCAAGGAAACCAAACCCCTTTACCCCTTAGAGACCCTCAGATAGCCCCCCCAACCTGAAAGATTGGATCCGAAAGGCTCACAGTCCAAATAGGATGGGCAAAAGAAGCCCCCTGCATAAAAAAGCTGATTAAAAAAAGCCACTCAGACGGGGACTGACTTGTCCTGTGTAGAAAAATGTTTAAGGTAGCCGAGTGTGACCCCTGCCCCATTGCTGAAGCATAGAAAGCTGAAGAGACCACAAATAAAAACTAGCAAACAAGAAGCATCCAATGCAGAAAACATGAGACCTAATTGAGAAAAGAAGAGACTGAAATTTAATAAACACAAGCTGCCAAAGAAGGAAAGATTTGTGGAAACTGAACGCTCAGAAAAACAACCCCTTGTTTGACAAACCAGAGAGCTCATTGGAAAAATTGATTTTACAAACATATTTTAAAAGAAATAAAATGGTCTGAGAGATTATGCTAAAAGAAAAAATAAAGCAGAACCAAGTTATCAACCAGGTAAAGAAACACAGCAATACCCTGAATTCTGATCACAGACAAAAGGGTTCCCAGAACTTTAACTTAAATTCTGGTAAAGCAACAAACTGAAAGAGCTCATCTAGAAAGGCAAACCTTAAAAATGAATAATGTTTCCAGAAATGGCACATAAATGTAAGCATCCTTAACCCCTTGAGTGCTAACGAGGGCTCTGAGCCGTCACCGAGTTTATACCTTTTTTTACCTTTATAGAAGCTCTCAATCAGCCTCTGGGCTCCTGCCCTGAGGATGGAAAAGCTTCCTAGCCTTTAATCACAGTAGAGATAATAGAATCCAAACCAAAGAAAAAATAATATTTCCCTGAAAAGAGTGAGATAAAAACTTGGATTTAGAAACCACACCAGCAAATGAATGCTTTAATCGTAAATTCTATCTAAGGGGTTCTATTAAAGACATTCTTAGAATTAAACTAAACAATGTCAATAATAGCAACACAAATGAAAGCATATAGCACATTTGAACAATTCCAAAAAGGCTAAAAAAAAACTTCACTGGCAGAAATCATCAGAAAACTTCATAGAAAGACCATTAAACCAAATTAAATAAGCAGCAGCCGAACCCAGCATTAAAAACTGTTGGCCTAAAAATAAAACCTGCTTGCTGAACACCCCTCTTATGGAAGGATTCTAACTACCAGAAATATTTTCCAAAGGAATAGTAGTACACTTAGCCAAGGTAGAATGATCCCATCAACCTTAGGAAAACTTATCCAAAGTCCAACATAAGTATCTAGTAAAGGATTACCTAGCTTAACCCACTTAAGAAACCATGTCAGAGACAGCATCAGGAAAAAAATCTTAGGAGATTAAACAATAGGATAATAAAATAAATCTAAACCAATCACAAACTTATCCTTAGCTACTTTAGAATCCTTAAGCTCGGAAGTAAACAAAATCTTCTTTAAAAGTGAAAATTGTTCGATTTGAAACTTGAAAAAAAAAATTATGTCTCTGATTCAAAACCAGAAGACCCCTCATTATCAGAGAAAAAACATTCCCCTCTGAGTATTCAGAAAATTCATGAACAGAAAACATTAACTTCAGTAGGCTCAGAGCTAGTGAAAGGTAAATTATGAAAGGACATTTTATACATATTTGAAGGCAGCATAGCTGCCAATAAATCAGATAACTTAGAGATCTTAACACCAGGAGCAAAATCAGACAAAAAAACAAAAAGAGCAGAAACACCTTTAGAAGCAGGAGCAACATTAGAGAGGTCAAAATGCATTTGAACATTTAATAAATATGCTAGAGATAATACCTCAGCCTGCTTACAATAAACACATTTAATACCGATAAGAAAGTGTTCAGAGAGCTCAGCTTCTAAAGTAGGTTTAGGAACAGAAACAAAAAGGCTCCATAAAAGCAGAAAACTACAGAAGTAGTAATGTGCATATAAATATAAAACATACAGTAATATCCCCAAAAACAAAATTTATGCTTACCTGATAAATTATTTTCTTTCTTGTCATGGAGAGTCCACAAATACATTCAAAAACTAGTGGGAATTTAACACATGGCCACCAGGAGGAAGCAAAGAACACCCCAACAGAGTTGTTAAGTATCACTCCCAGTCATTCAGCCGAAGGAACATGGAAAGAGAAGATGATACAAGGGTATAGAGGTGCCTGAGGTCTAAAATAAACAAACGTTGTCTTAAAGGGACACTGAGCCCACATTTTTACTTTCGTAATTCAGTTAGAGCATGCAATTTTAAGCAACTTTCTAATTTACTCCTATGATCAATTTTTCTTTGTTCTCTTGCTATCTTTATTTGAAAAAGAAGGCATCTAAGCTTTTTTTATTAGTTTAGAACTCTGGACAGCACTTTTTTAATGGTGGATGAATTTATCCATCAATCAGCAAGAACAACCCAGGTTGTTCACCAAAAATGGGCCGGCATCTAAACTAACATTCTTGCATTTCAAATAAAGATACCAAGAGAATGAAGAAAATTTGATAATAGGAGTAAATTAGAAAGTTGCTTAAAATGTCATGCTCTATGCTCTGGAGATCCGGAGGAGGAGCTCAGGTGTTTGGTCAGGTGAGACATATGTGCAGCATTACCTCCACTGCAAGCTGTTGGCGAACTCTTCGCGCCTAAACCCTCAGACCCTGGGTGGCCTGCTCAGCAAGTTTACCGCTGCTGGATCTGATACTATGCCATACCACCGCATAAGAACTTTATGCTGCTTCAGCCATAAGATTTACCTTCTGTCCTAGCTGCGTAACTCTCATTGTAATAAGAGTGAAAAATCGGACTCTGATTACACATAGGAGTCCTCTTCTCCAAAGGACCTGCCGGGGCTAAAACCGGCTTCCTTGCTAAGCCTGATGGGACGATCTGCCTGCTCCACTTTGGCACTAATAAAACAAGCTTGCCAACTATCTGCCCCCGCCTGCAAGTCTAGCTACACCGACTAAAAGCTGTGGTTTTCCAAACGATATTACCTGCAGATGACTCATCAGGATTCCTGCCGCTGACTACAGGGAGGCGCTCTGACCCGCTGCTGCTCTCGGACCGTTGATCCCTCCCACCGGTGCTGCGTGGGGGATACGGACCGCTATCTGCGCTTGGATTGCGCTATCAGGATCTGGCCTGCCTCTTTCCCTGCCGCTTGTCATCCCAGCGTTTGCTGTTCTCAGCGGTTGTTGCTGGGCGCACTCCCCTCCCACCGG
This sequence comes from Bombina bombina, assembly GCF_027579735.1. Taxonomy (NCBI): domain Eukaryota; kingdom Metazoa; phylum Chordata; class Amphibia; order Anura; family Bombinatoridae; genus Bombina; species Bombina bombina. Next base: position 1,434,212,020 of record NC_069499.1, on the reverse strand, counting down.
TGCTGCGTGAGGGGAGTCGTGCTGAAGAGGAGACCTTTCTTTGGAGACATCTGGACCCTAGCAGCGGGTAATGTAGCGGTAGCTCTCTACTGGAAAACAGCTTCTCTGGCCCCCCTCTTGCCTTCCCTCTGATAGAACTATACTTGTACAGACCAGGGGGAAGGGGCTGTCACGGGGAGAAGAGAAGGGGGAAACAAAGAGCCTGAGCGGACACTCTGTACCTGGGCTTGCCTAGATAAGGCAGGATAAAGCCAAAAGACAATTCTATCTGTCATCTTGCTAGAACAGTGATTTTCTCCTATAGCCTGCATTTGAATTCAACTTAATTTCTTAAAAACTGCCTAAAGACAAATTAGGCTCAGTAAGCCTAGCTGCTGAATTTTTTTTTCCTTCTTTTTTTTCTTTTCTTCTTCTTTTTTTTTTTTTTTTTTTTTATATATATGTACATAATTCCCTAGCTCAGGTAAATTAAGTGGAGGGCAATTGGGGCAAATTAAGCCCATAAACTAGCTCTGGGGAAGTAGTGCATCTGGGCTTCTCTTTATCGATACAAATACTCTGAGCCCTGTTTTGAACCTTACCCCCCCCCAGCAAAGTATAACAAAATTACAGTGCTCTTCCTTAAAGCCTAACTGTAGAACTAAGCAAACGTGAGTTTACCTAACCAACTCTTCAATCCTGACTATGTCTATTAATATAAATCTTGCAGTTATCAACCATTAGAGAATTGGTTGGGGGCTGAGGGAAGAGGGGGGAGAGGAGAGGGTAAGAGAGCATTTAAAGAATTGCTCTTAAGATAGAACTAACAACTTGATAAGTACTGCATAAAGCACTCTCCCTCCTATTAATATCTGCATTACAGAGGCTGGGGAAGGCAGTAGTGAACAGTTAATATGGGAATAGAGACCAATGAGCCTTGAAATTTTTTTATTTTTTTCCTGTTGTTGTTTTGCCGATCTTTCTTTTCATTTTTTTTTGTTTTGTTTTGTTTTTTTTTTCATAAAAGAAATTTGATATCTGTCATTGTATAAGTGATCTCTATATCAGTTTTTACCTACTAATAGAAATGTTGCAATTAATCTGTAGTAGAAATCTGGTTTTAGATGCTGCTATTTAGTTTGAGTTTTTTTCTGTACTAGGGGATAACTGTTAAACTAAGCTGCTTAGGATTCCCTGTTCAATCATATAGGCTGAGATCTTGTTACCTATAAAGCTTAATTGTTAAACCAACAACTGATAATAATTTACGATTGTATACTGTCTACATTAGACTGCTTGCCATAAATTGTACAATCCTTGCCCCCTGTCCCCTCCCTCCTCTCTGTTTTTCCTCTTGGTCCTTCATTTAATCTAAGCTTGTTGACTCACTATCCATAGCGAGATCAGAACATACACTACTGATTTTTCCTTGGCCTGTCCCTCCGAGTGAGGGGAGAAGGGGCATAAGGAAAAATCTTGCAAGATTATTTGAACACTCATACTCTATACCTCTGGCCATAACCCTATCCCTGCCTAAATTAGAATAATTGTTTTTTCTGGGTCCTTGTGACACTTTACACAGGTTTTTGTTTTTTTTTTATTTTCTTTTCCGCACTCCTCCCACACTGACACTCTCTCACCTTTTAGCTAACTAGCTATCTACCACATTATATCACATACCCACACAACTCCTCTCCCCTATCCCCCTTTCGTTCTTTTTTTTTTTTTTTTTTTTTTTCTTTTTTTCTTTTTTTTTTTTTCTTCCTTCCCTATCTCTTGCACAATTTGCTACACTCGAACACCTAGCACCAAACTGAGTTCACTTTTTTACTCTGGAAACGTTTTATTAAACGTCTCCCTTCTCACTACTATAACTACTCACACGGCACATGGATAAATTTCTTTCTAATTCTTCCAAGACTCCTTCTCCAATTATGGCAGCCAGGCACAGGGATAGGAAACCTAAGAACACACAGGATCTCGTTACTGAGACCCAAACTAACCCTATTAATACCTTAATAACACCGGAACTCACCAACATACAGTCCTTAGTAACCAGTATCTCAGATGCTCTTGAACCTAAATTTGAGGCACTTAAATCAGAAATCAAGCAAGACATTACCTCTCTAGCCCTAGAGGTCAGACAGTTCTCGAATAGGATGCAAGAAGTAGAGCAGAGGGTCTCTGATCTAGAAGACATAGCAACATCACATAGTGCCAAATTTGAGTCCTCTACTAAAGATTTGCAAAAAATATTTGATAGACTGGAAGATATGGAAAACCGCTCCAGACGAAATAACATAAGAATAATAGGCCTCCCAGAGGCCAAACAATTTGAAAACCTTAATCTTTTTATCTCAGATACACTCACTAAAGCTCTAAAGATTCCACCCACATATCACCCAATTATAGTTGAGAGAGCTCATAGAATAGGTGCCCCTCGCTTAGACACTAGAAACGGAAACAGACCTAGACCTGTTATCGCAAGATTACTCAATTATCAAGATAAGAATACACTATTGCAACATTTCCGTAAAAACCAGCCAATTCTTATAGAGGATAACAAGATCTTGATTTTTCAAGATTTTTCGTCTGACACAGCCTCTAGAAGAAGAGAGCTGGCTCCGATTTGTTCTAAATTTATCCAACATGGGTATAGAGCTGCCTTAATCTATCCCTCTAAACTTAGAGTGGTAGTAAAGGAGACAACACATATCTTTGTAGAGGCTCAAATAGCGGAAAATTTCTTTAAGACATTGGACACGTAATTACATGACCTAACTCTTTTTAGTTAAATAGTCAGAGGATACAACTTATGGCAAAAGTAGCCAGGAGACTGAGGTCTCTCTTCTTTTCTTCTTTTTTTTTATTAATTTTTTTTTTTTTTTTTTTCTTTTCTCCACCTCCCTCACCCCCTGCCCTTCGCTCCCTGTCCCTCTTCCATCCCTCTCCGCCTCCCAGAGATAAACGATGCAAAAATTAGATAAACTCAAATTAATATCCTGGAATGTAGGAGGAATCTCATCTCCCATTAAAAGGAAGGCAATCTTAACATATTTCCAGAAAGCTCAGGCAGATATTGGGTTCATACAGGAAACCCATTTAAATTTAGAGGAATCATTAAAACTGAAGACTGCATGGGTAAGGGAAGCCTTTGTGGCCTCTAGTATTGGAAAAAAGCGGGGGGTCGCTATACTTATAGGTAAAAGAGCTCAAGTGGAGACCTTATACTCTGAGGCCGACCCTGGGGGGAGGTATGTCCTGGTCAAAATGAAAACAGACCAAGCGTTATACACACTTTGCAATGTCTACGGCCCGAATACAACTGACCCAGAATTCTGGGATCTCTTACAGGCCAAGCTCCTTTTAATCAGTGAAGGTCACTTAATTTTAGGAGGAGATTTTAATATGGCTCCACAATGCCCCATAGACAGACTTAGAAGAAACACTAGGCTCTTAAAACAGAAAAAAGATAGTCTTGACTCTAAAATCTTTAATAAAATTAAACAGAACCTTGCAATACGCGACATTTGGAGAACTCAGAATCCTGATATTCAGGATTTTACCTGTCTCTCCAAGGCCCACAAAACGCTATCTCGGATTGACTTATTTTTAACTGACGAACGGCTAAGCATCACAAGGATAAAAGCAAAGATAATGCCAATATTTTTGTCTGACCACGGGCCTATCTCTCTTGAGCTTTATCTCGGTCAACCGAAGCCCAAGACATTACGATTCTTCTTCCCTTATTATCTTGTCACCGACTTAAAATTTAAAGAATGGCTCAGGAACAAGTTTAAGGAATACGTCCATTTTAACAGCAATTACATAGGGCGCCCAGATATCTTTTGGGAAACTGCTAAAGCAGTTCTTAGAGGGGAAATTACTGCATATACTGCTATGCAAAATAAGAAAAGGAAGGTAAGAGAGAAGGAAGTGAATAACTCTGTGATTAATTCTTACAATCTCTTCCTACTGGAAAGAACCCCTCTAAACTGGGCTAGATATGTACGTGCCAAAGCCGCAAGAGACACTTTCTTTATAACCCAAGAAGCCCATAATGAACTTAGACTGCAAGCAAAAATGTATCGATTTGGTAACAAATCTGGTAAAATGCTTGCCAAATTAATTAAGAATGAAAATAAAAAACCTATTATAGACAAAATTCAGCATATGGGGAAACAGCTATTAAAATCTGAAGAAATTTCAGACTTATTTTTTCAATACTTCCAGGAACTATACACTAGCAAAGGCTATGACTCAGAAAAAGCTACCGAATTCTGGAATAAAATTACTTATCCTATAGCATCCCCTGAAGCAATTGATAGCCTCAACTCCCCTATTACAAAAGAAGAGATTGAAAAAGTGATCACTAAACTCTCTCTTAATAAGGCTGCTGGCCCGGATGGATTACCTAATGAGTTCTATAAAACCCTCTCAGTAGAAATAGCCCCATACCTCGGTAATCTCTATAATGATATCTTTATCAATGATAAGCAGGTCACCCCCTCTTTTTCTTCTTCATTTACCACCCTGATCTTAAAAGAGGGGAAAGATCCTACCTGCAAAGAATCTTATAGACCAATTGCTTTATTAAATTCGGACTACAAAATCCTGACCTCAATCTTAGCAACCAGGCTTCAGACTATCCTTTCAAAGATAATCCATCCGGACCAAGCTGGTTTTCTCAATAATCGCAACTCCACAGCAAAAATTAGGGAATTACTTGTTACCACGTATTATATTCAGAGGATATCTGTGCAGAGGGTGGGGGGAGAGGACCTTCCGGATCTGGCTATTGTGTCAATTGACGCAGAAAAAGCCTTTGACTCAGTATCTCATAAACATATAACAACCTCTCTAACAAGGTTTGGGATTAAGGGTAATCTTCCCAAATTTATAGAGAATATATATAATCAATCTTACACAAGCCTCATAATCAATAACGATATCTCCCCCCCAATTGCATTGAACAGGGGCACGCGTCAGGGCTGTCCTCTCTCCCCACTCCTTTTTGATATAGCAATAGAACCTCTTGCAATTATGATAAGGAAATCCCTGGATGGCATAAAAGTCCGAAAACATGAAATGAAAATCGGATTGTATGCAGACGACCTACTTGTATATCTGTCTAACACTGATTCAAATATAACAAAACTTTTGCGAATTACCGATCATTTCGGCACCTTTTCTGGGTATAAAGTAAACCCCTCAAAATCTGAGTTGTTTTGGCTCAGGAAAAGTGCTAGGAGTAATTTAGATCTCCCTTTTAGGGTGGTAACAGAGTCCTTTAAATACTTAGGGATTAATATTCCAACTAACATTGGAGATTTAAATAAATTAAATATAACTCCGATGCTTGTTTATATAAAAGAAAGACTTAAAGTCTGGCAGAATTTACCACTCTCATTATCGGGTCGGTCAGCATTATTTAAGATGGTCCTCCTCCCTAAGCTGCTCTATGTTCTTCAGAATGTCCCAGTAATGTTACTAGAAAAAGATGTTCGGTCATTGAACTCCTCAATCAGGCAATTTATTTGGCAAGGGAAAAGACCTAAAATATCTTTCTCTAAATTGGCTGCGCCAAGGGAGCTTGGGGGCATAGCATTACCAAACTTGAGATTCTATAATCTATGTTTCCTAGCCCGCACAGTAGCGGACTGGATCCTCTCCAAGAATTACGTTCTAAATAACGAACTCGAATTAAGTATATGTGATCCGTTCTTACCAACAGCTTTGGTACATTCTGAGCCAAAAGATCTGCCAATAGGCATTAAAGAGCTTAAAACCATAACGACCCCTCTTAAAGCTTGGTATAAGCTAACTAAATCTCTTTCTATAAACAATACAGCTTCAAAATACCTTCCTGTGACTGGAAACCCTAACTTCCAACCAGGGTTAGACTCGATGGTTTTCAATAGGTGGCATGATAATGGTCTAGATAGGGCTATATATGTATTGGATCAGGATAGAAAGTGCGCTAAATCCTTTGAAGAGCTGAAGACCGAATTCAATCTGCCAAATAAAGATCTCTATGCCTATCTGCAGATAAGGCACTATGTTCTTGAGCTTACCAAAAAGGTTGGCTGGAACTGGACTCTTGGCAAACTGGAAAACTGGCTAACAATAATCAAAATTGGCTCCATGTCCATCGCCCCTGGCTATCATATTCTGAGCACCAATAAAGGCACCCCCATCATGGAGAGTTTGGCCTTGGTCTGGAATGCCTTAATCCCATACAAAAATATTGAGATGAAAACTCTTCAACTATCATTGAACAAAGTGGCAGGGACCACCCTCTCTACCACTTGGCGCGATGCACATTTAAAACTTTTGCACAGGGCATACTTCACCCCAGAAAGAGGCCTCAGAGTTCGAAATCAGGAATTTAACAAATGCCCCAAATGTTCCTACCCGGCTGCAGATTTGATTCACATGTTTTGGAAATGCCCTAAGATAAGAAATTTTTGGAATAAGCTAGAATATTGGCTTAAAAACAAATTAAAAATTGAAATATTAGCTTTTTCATTGTACCAGATTATACTATGTTTAAAACCTGAGGACAGGCATCAGCCTGACGAGAAATTAGTAAATCTCTCTATTTTAGCCACCAGATACTTGATCTGCAAGAAATGGAAATCGAGATCAGTACCAACTATCCCTGAAATTAGGAATAATTTAAAGAAACAATGCGTATTGGAACAAAGAAATACAAACATAGATAAGGAATCTGACATACGGAACTTTTTTGATAAATGGGCACCACTTATTAAGACTTTCCCTGAGGGAGAAATTGACTATTTGATCTTCCCATTTAAGAACTCAGAGATAGTTCTGCTCGGCATCTGGTAATTCGGTGGGAGGTGGAGAGATTTGGGACATCCCCCCCCCTTTCCCTTTCCCCCTTTTTTTTTTTTTTTTTCTTCCCTCCTTTTCCTCTTTTTACTTTTTCCCCCCCTCTTTTTTTTATTTAAAAAAAAAAAAAAAAAAAAAAAACCCCAACAATGAGTAGTAAGCAAAATAGTAAATATTTGTGCTTTAGATCAACTAACTATGCATATGAATTGTGTTGTATATCCTTTGTTTGCCTGCTATGTTGGTTTTTTGTTCTTGGTCTTGAAGTAATATGTACAATATCAAAATATTTTTCTTCTTTTTTTTTCTCTTTATTATTATGGAACGTGTACTCACTGCTGGATATAAATAAATGATAAAAAAAAAAAAAAATGTCATGCTCTATCTGAATCCCGGAAAAAAAAAAATTGGTTTCAGTGTCCCTTTAAATAATTAAGGGCGAGTCGTGGACTCTCCATGCCAGTAAAGAAAAGAATTTATCAGGTAAGAATACATTTTGTTATCTTTCCAATGGCATGGAGAGTCCACGAATCCATTCAATTACTAATGAGAACCAATACCCAAGCTATGGACACAGAATAGAAGGGAGAAAGAACAAAGACAGGCAGACCAAAACAGAAGGCACCGCCGTTTGTAGAACTTTCCTCCCAAAAGAAACCTCAACTGACGCAAAACCATAAAAAAAAATCTCTTTATTTTCCTTTTTTTTTTTTTTTTTAAAGAATGCAACAAGAACTCAGTGGATCTTGCAAAAATGTTCCACAGAGACCTCATCCTTTAAAGCTTTAAAGACCTATGAAAAAGAGACAGCTCTAGAGGATAGAACCGAGATTCTCTCAGAAAGCTGTTGTCCAACTGTCTGGTATGCAAACTGAACACTTCTCAACCAAAAGAATAGAAAAAGAAATAGCCTACTGGCTCTTCTGATAACCAGAAATATAACACACAAAAAATTGACTTAAATCTTTAGTTGCCTGCAAATAAAATCATAGGGTACACACAACATCCAGGTTGTGAAACATACATTACTATGGAAAAGAAGAATTAGGGCAGAATGAAGGCACAACAAGATCCTAAGAATAATGCGGACCGATACCACTTAGGAAGAAAAACCTAATTTGGTACAAAGTATAGCCCTAGCCGCATGATCACACTGCAGAGTTGAAAGCTCTGTAAAAAATCCCAAGATAAAAGTGTAACAGCAACAGAGCGCAGAGGCTCAAATGGAGCCTGCTACAGAACCCCAAGAACAAGGTTCCATGTAGGAGCAACTGATTCTATACAGGCCTGATCGTACCAAAGTCTAAACAAAAACAAATCCGCCAGACGTAGAATCAAAAAGGCAGAAAACGGACCCTTCAGAGAACTGACTGACAAGTCCTTCTTCAGGCCCTCCTGAAGAAAAATACAGAATATGGGAAAAAAGCACTATCGACCCTAGCTTCTACCCTCCTAGACCAGAGGCAGAATGTCCCCATTTCCACCAGAAACTGTGGAAATGATTCAACCGGGTCCTGCTAGAAATAATAAAGGAATACTCCCACTGGATCTTCTTGAACCCATTAACTTCTACGTGTGAAGCAGACATGATAACCACCACACTAAGGGACTACGGGAGGGTCCTAAGAATGTCCAGGAGTATGCTACATGAAAGCATACATGTCATGGATCAGTGCAACTATTACCTCAAACATGTTCAAGTAAAACCCCTACAAAAAGTAGGATTATAAACATGTATTGGAAGATAAATCCTCTCATTATGAGAGAGGGATAAATACATTGATTTCTGAACAGAACAGGTAAACATGGAGTAACATTGGACTTCCAGTTGTGCAGAGCTAGCGGGTGGAAGCAGGGACACTGAGCTCTGTGTTAGTCTACCACAAAAGCCAATAAAAAAACACCTCTCCCCCACATAGACTCCTTGCTGGATGACACCCTGTGAACCAGCTGGAGATAAATAGCGTGAAGGGTTGCTACATCACCTTGCCCCAGGAAGCCCATAAAGGATTGCGTCATGGCCGCCTCAGACGCCATTTTGGAAAGGCCGCTCCCTCTATACTTGAGCGTGCAACAGCGAGAAGCTAGTGTGCCTTCAACTGCGGGTTACTGGGAGTGATCTGGCTGCTATATATTAACCGCAACACCATCCGAGACCGCCAAACACCTCCAGGAGCAGGCAAACACCTCGCCTTGAGCCTTGCAAGCAAAGCGGACACCACAAGGAGGGGAAAGACAGGACCCAGAACCACTCAATATACAGGCTGAGTACCTCATATGCACCTATATCTATAGGCACAATATTGTCTAGCTCCTCTCAATATGAACATTTAGGCTGCAAAAAACGGTCACACAAACTTATAATCCTGCACCAAGTTAAGCAGTACCGACAGCAAACCACTGACAAGCGTCCCATTATATTCCTACAGCACAGAAGCCCCGCTAAAAGGACTTGAGGAAGGGACTTAAAGTCCTTTGGGTACAATAACAAGACCTTTTACTAGTGGGAATATCACTCCTGGCCAGCAGGAGGAGACAAAGAGCACCACAGTAGCTGTTAAGTGTCACTCCCCTACCCATAATCCCCAGTCATTCAACCGAAGGTCGTGGACTCTCCGAATCCGGAAAGAAAGAAATTTATCAGGTAAGCATAAATTGTTTTCTTTCTTAAGATATGGAGAGTCCACAATGTCATTCCAATTACTAGTGGGAACCAATACCCAAGCTAGAGGACACAGAATGAATAGGGAAGGAGAACAATACATGCAGACTTAAACAGAAGGCACCACCTCTTGAAGAACCTTTCTCCCAAAAGAAGCCTCAGCCAAGGCAAAAGTATCAAATTTGGAAAAAGTATGCAGAGAGGACCAAGTTGCAGCCTTGCAAATCTGTTTCACAGAATCTTCATTTTTGAAAGTCCAAGAAAAGGAGGCATCCCTAATAGAATGAGCTGTAATTCTCTCAGGAGGCTGCTGACCAGCAGTCTCATAAGCAAAATGAATCATACTTCTCAACCAGAAGGAAAGAGAAGTAGCAGTAGCCTTCTGACCCTTACGCTTTCCAGAGAAACAAACAGGGCAAAGGACTGGCGAAAATCTTTAGTAGTCTATAGGTAGAATTTTAGAGTGCGCACAACATCCAGGTTGTGCAACAGGCGTTCCTTATGTGAAGAAGGAGTAGGACAGAGAGAAGGAACACCAATTTCCTGATTAATATTTCTATCCAAAACCACCTTAGGAAGAAACCCAAATTTAGTACGCAGGACTGCCTTATCCACATGAAAGATAAGGTAAGGCGAATCACATTGCAAAGCCGAGAGTTCAGAAACTCTCCTAGCAGAAGAAATGGCAACAAGAAACAAAACCTTCCAAGATAATAACAATGTCTATGGAATGCATTGGCTCAAACTGAGCCTGTTGCAAAACTTTAAGAACAAGGTTAAGGCTCCAAGGAGGAGCAACAAGTTTAAACACAGGCCTGATTCTGACCAGGGCCTCAGAAAAATATTGAACATCTGGCACATCCGCCAGACTTTTATGTAAAAGGATAGAAAGTGCAGAAATCTGAACTTTCAGAGAACTGACAGATAACCCTTTCTCCAGACCTTCCTGGAGAAAAGACCAAATTCTAGGAATCCTGACCCTACTCCAAGAGTAGCCCTTTGATTCACACCAATAAAGGTATTTATGCCATAACGTCTGGTAAATATTATGAGTGACAGGCTTGCAAGCCTGAAACATGGTCTTAATGACCGACTCAGAAAAACCATGCTTAGCCAGAACTAAGCGTTCAATCTCCAAGCAGTCAGCTTTAGAGAAACGAGATTTGGATGGAGGAATGGACCTTCAGAAGCAACCTCCAAGGTGGAAGAGATGACATCTTTACTAGGTCTGCATTCCAAATCCTGCGAGGCCATGCACAAGCTATTAGAATTACCGAAGCACTCTCCTGTTTTTTATACGAGCAATGACTTGTGAAAGGAACGCAAACGGAGGAAAAAGATAAGCTAGACTGAAATCTCAAGGAACCGCCAGAGCATCTATCAGAATGGCCTGCGGATCTCTTGACCTTGACCCTTACCTTAGAAGCTTGGCAGATAGACAACAATTGTGAACTTCCGCCCACTGAATAATCCAAGCCACCTCCTTCATGGCTAAGGAACTCAGAGTTCCTTCCTTGTGGTTGATGTAAGCCTCTGAGGTGATGATGTCCGACTGGAGCCTGATAAACCGGGCTAAGGACAACTGAGGCCAAGCCATCAGAGCATAGTAAATTGCTCTCAACTCCAAGATGTTTATGGGAAGAGCAGACTCCTCCGAGTCCATAGTCCCTGTGCCTTGTCCCAGACTGCTCCCCAGCTTAACAGGCTGGCATCCGTGGTCACGATCAGCCAGGAAGGTTTCCAGAAGCATGTGCCCTGAGACAATGCTCCTAAGAAAGCCAGCACGGGAGAAAGTCTCTTGTCGACTGGTCTAGATCTATTCTCTGAGGCAGATCCGAATGGTCCCCGTTCCATTTTCTGAGCATGCATAACTGCTGAGCTCTCAAATGGAATTGGGCAAAGGGAATGATGTCCATGGAAGTGACCATCAGACCAATTACCTCCATACATTGTGCTACTGATCCCTGAACAGTAGACTGAAGAGAGGCAAGAGGAAAGAATCTTGGATTTTCTGACCTCTGTCAGAAAAAATTTCATAGATAGGGAATCTATTATGGTTCCTAATAAAACCACTCTTGTAGCTGAAACAAGGGTACTCTTCTCCAGATTCGTCCGTGGGAATAAGATCTCTGTATGAGAGTTTGCTTGTTGAAAAGATGGCGCCTGAACCAATATGTCATCCCAGAGACCTGATCACTGCCAAGAGAGCCCCCAGAACCTTTGAGAAAATTCTGGGAGCTGTGGCAAGGCCAAACGGAAGAGCGAAAAACTGAAAGTGTTTGTCTAGAAAGGCGAATCTCAGGAACTTGAGATGATCCCTGTGGATGGGAACATGAAGATACACATCCTTTAGGTCTATGGTCATCATGAACTGACCCTCCTGGACCAATGGAAGAATGGAAAGAATGGTTTCCATTTTAAAGGATCGTACCCTGAGAAACTTAGGTCTAAAGTGGGTCGAAAAGTTCCTTTTTTGGGAACCACAAACAGATTTGAATAGAATCCTAGACCCTGTTCCCTTACTGGGACTGGAACAATCACTCCCAAGGAGGTAAGGTCCTGAACGCAGTTCAAGAATGCCTTTCTTTTTACCTGGTTTGCAGATAATAATGAAAAATGGAATCTGCCCCTGGGAGGGAAAGTTTTGAATTCTATTTTGTAACCCTGAGCTCGTATCCATGCTTGACAAAACAGGGAAAGTCTGTCCCCCACTTTATCCGATCCCGGACCGAGGGTCGACCCTTCATGCTGACTTAGACTCAGCTGAGGGTTTCTTTGATTGCTTCCCCTTGTTCCAAGACTGATTGAGCTTCCAAGAGGACTTGGACTGCTCCTGCTTGGAAGAGAGAGAGGAAGACTTTTGACCTTTGAAGTTACGAAAGGAACGAAAATTACTTTGATGCCCTTTAAGTCTGTTGTTCTTATCTTGTGGTAGAAAAGACCCTTTTCCACCAGTAATATCAGAAATTATTTCTGCCAGACCAGGTCCAAACAAGGTTTTACCCTTATAAGGAAACACCAGAAGCTTGGACTAGGAGATAACATCAGCTAACCAACATTTTAGACACAAAGCCCTGCGGCCTAAAACAGCATGTTAGCATCAGAAATAAAGGAAATGGCTAGATTGAGAGCCTTATTACTTTCTTGTATCTCCACCAATGGAGTCTCTACTAAAATTGATTCAGACAAGGCATCACACCAATAAGATGCAGCACTTTCTACTGCGTGGTGCAATGGAAATGTAAATACGAGCTGTTTATCTTATTTACGCTGATGGATCAAAAATAAAGAAATATAAAAAAAAGATGCAGCACTTGCTACTGTGGCAATACAGACTGCAGGTTGCCATTGAAGACCCTGATGAACATACATCTTTTTCAAATAAGCCTCCAGCTTCTTGTCCATGGGATCCTTAAAGGAGCAGCTATCCTCTCTATAGGGTTCGTCGTTCTCTTAGCCAGAGTAGAAATAGACCCTTCTACTTTAGGCACCGTGCGCCATGAATCTTTAATGGAGTCAGTAACAGGAAACATCTTTTTAAAAACGGGAGACAGAGAGAAAGGTATCCCTGGCTTCTCCCATTCCTGTGAAATAATCTCTGCCACACGTTCTGGAACAGGAAAAACTTCCACAGAGGAAGGAACATCATAGTATTTGTTAAGTTTACCAGATTTTTTAGGGTTGACAACGACAGAAGAGTCAGAGTCTTCCAAAGTAGCCAATAACTCCTTTAACAGTACACAAAGATGTTCATGCTTAAATATGAAGTTTACTTCTTCAGTATCAGATGAAGGAATTATACTGTCCAAATCTGAGATTTCACCCTCAGAGGCTACCAAGGTATCCTCCTCATCAGACTTATGAGGGAGGACAACCTGCGAAGTAGCAGACGCAACAGACACTTTGCACTCTGACATTTTTTTAGATTTCCTCTGCACCGCAAAACCCGATGGCACATAAACTTCTCCAGGAGGCTGAGAGGAACTGCAGGGCACTATATGTGACGCCATGGAGGCTTGGGACGTTTGAGGAGAAAGCTGTGGTATTGCCTGAACAGCATCATCCTGAGAGAGATTGGGCTCAGAGGGCAACAATTTATCTTTACATTAAAGAGTTCTAGCTAAGCAAACAGCACAAACTTGCATAGGCAAAATAATGTATCTCTAGGCATAATAAGCATTTGTCACAAGCCATTCTTGATCCATATTGTTCAAAAGAAATTGAAAGCTACTGTCACTTTAAGAGGTTCTTTTTACCTCAGAGCGATAACGCAACAAAAAAGAAACCAACAATATCAAATTCAGGCTACCTCTACACCCCAGATATACTAAGGTGCCCTACCTGACCTCCGGTAACCAAACTAGTAAGGAGAAATGACACAGCACCCTCCTGTCTCACACTCAGGATCGGCAATGTCGGAATATCAAAGAGGCCGCTCTGCTTAGTGATCTGAAAGCGGAAGAGCGGGTCACATAACCATTCGGCCAAAACAACTGCGCAGTTAAAATTGAAAGCGTGTGACAAAAGACCGGCATCAGCTTAACATAGAGCGGTCTATCACAAAACACACCTACATCTTGTGTGAAGTAGATTGTAAGGCATTTTCACTGTTTTTACAACATGCTAAAGTGAAGTAAATTCTGTGAACTCCATTCTGCTGCAAACCCTCTAAGTAATACTTGTGAGCCCCAATAAAAATAAAGGCTGAACTTTATCATTAACCCTTCAGCCTCCAAGTCACATTAAACCAGTGCCTGCACCCTGCCAGTATTATCCTATCTGAAGGATATAAAATGTCCCAAACAGAAATTGCAGCTACATTTTCTTGAAGTGTGAGTCTCCAATACCTAGAAGACAAAAGCACTTACCTGCATATGCAGCTGTCAGGCAGGAAGACAGCTTACAAGGCGTGAAAGGACACATTTTTCTTACAGAGAAAAAGAAAGAACAGAGCAACCAACTCTGGCTTTCTATACTAAGGGCAGCAAACATGTTAGAAAACTAAGCAAGGACTACCTCGCAACTTTCTAACTGCTTATAAACCACCACTACTCTAGTAAAGAGATGGACAAGGACACAGCTAAACCCAAAATCCTTGCTTGCAGGGAAAAGTACCCGAAAAAGGAATTCAAATCTTCAGACACCGAACTTTACCTCCTCCATTGACAGAGGCAAAGAGAATGACTGGGGATTATGGGTAGGGGAGTGACACTTAACAGCTGTGCTGTAGTGCTCTTTGCTTCCTCCTGCTGGCCAGGAGTGATATTCCCACTAGTAATAGGAAAGATGTTGTAGACTCTCCATATCTTAGGAAAGAAAACAATCCTGCAGTGCCACCTAGTGGAGACCTACCTGTAGTACACCTGAACTCAACTTCAATATTTCAGAAAGAGCCCAACAATTATATGAAGGTGGACAAATACAAAGTTATACCCAGTACTCTGGAAGGTAAAATGACCTCTAGGGCCAAACAACAGTATAAGAAACGCTTTGCAGTAGAGATACATGCCGAAAACCCATCCTCACCAATAAGAGTAGAAAGTGCGACTACAGAATCCTCTGCACTATTACAAGATCTTAAAACTTTCTTCCTGCCCAAAATGGAGTTGCTGCAGGCTGGCATGGATACACTTACCAGTGAGGTGCGCCAATTCTCCACGAGGCTCACTGAAGTAGAGCAAAGTATATCAGACGTTGAAGACAGACAAACATCAGCCTCTACTTCAATAAGACAGCTCCTATGCCAACATCAAGCATTGCAAGATAAAATGGACGACCTAGAAAAACGGAGCAGGCGCAACAATTTCTGTGTTATAGGGGTCCCTAAAACAATCAAGAATAAAGATTTTTTTTATCAATTTACTGCAATTACGCCCCCAAGGTTGTTGAAAATGAATCCAGACAATCTTCCCTTGGATGTGGAGAGAGCCCACCGTATAGGACCAGATAATGGACTTGAAACTACATAATCCAAACCACGGCAGGTTATTTTCAAATGTTTGAACTATCAAGAAAAAAATGTTCTGTTACGGGCATATAGGGCCCACTCAGGCGACCTTACTTTTGATGGGAAGAAACTCTTAAAATTCAAGGACTTCTCGGCTGAAGTAACAAACTGGGCAAAGACTTTGCTCCGCTGTGCTCTTGGCTGTATGAAGAAGGAAGGCAAGTGGCATTGCTATATACTGCCAAACTAAGGTTGCAAACACCATCAGGTGCAAAATTCTTTCGTACCCCCAAAGAACTTCAAGCCTACCTGGATACAGCACAGCAGAACTATGCAGGGTGATAAAAGCCATTCCAGGACTAAAGTTGTAAAAATGCCTCAAGTACCTGTGTGTACCCAAAGCACCAACTTAGCGCAGTGTCAGCTTGCTCTGATGGGTTTTAAGGCACAAGGACTGCATTTGCTGATGGGTTTTAAGGCACAGGGACTGCATTTGCTGAATAAGCAATTGATTATATAGTGCCATTTTCTAGGTTCCTGCTACTCACATGAGGGGGCAGGAATAAAGATTCTAGTTATAATTCTTTATGTAATTGTTTTTGCACTAAAATGTTTCTACTTTAGTATTTCTATGGTTACCTACCTTGACAATATTTATCTAAATATCAGAGGTGTAAGTTTCAGATACAAGCTAGATTGTTCTTTAAGAGAGTATATATATAAAATAATTATGTATCGACATACTACTATGCTCTTTTTCCCTCAGCAGAACCAGTTGCGGTCATGTCCGGAGAGAAGGTTGCTTAGAGACAGACATCTAACTTTACGATATACTCAACCTATGGACCTACGCCGCTCCTGACAATAGTGAGTTCCCCCACATTGTAGCCAAGATATATACACACAATGTCAACCAATCCCCCTTACCCCACACTGATGCTCTATATTCTTAATTACCTACCTGTCCCAGAAATCACCCCCTCCTCCCTACAAGATCATTTTTGGCTGCTTTTCTCACCCGCCTACTCATTCACATAACATAAGAAGAAGTGGAGATTCCCCTCTTATTTATACAATAACACAGAGTTCAGACAACACTTATAATCCTTCTGGTTGGAATATGCCTTTGATAACGAACAACACAGAACTAATGCAGACTTATTTTGGCACGCCTTGAAAGCAGTCATCAGGTGGAAGAATCACAGCATACACAGCCTATCACAACAAATCTCAAAAGAAGACCACCACACAACTCCTCTTGGACCTCACCAATGCATATAATGAGTACTTAAATAATCCCTCTTTAATCAACAGACAGAAATATTATAATATGAAAAAGGAGAGAGGCACACATTTACAAATTAGCAACAACACATTTAACTTGCACAGACAGGGTAGATATTATCGCCATGGAAATAAAGCCAGAAAACTACTAGCCAACCTGGTTAGAATAAACACACCTAAATCTATTACCACTGTAATTAAGGCAGGAACGCAACTTAAGACTGACACTCATGACATAAAGAAGGAATTCATTACTTATTATAAAACTCTATGCACCAAACAACAAGTTAAAGACTCAGACAAACACACGTTTTGAAGCGGTGTCAAAGTACCTTGGCTGACTGACATCCAACTTAATAATCTCAATTCCCCCATTCATACTCAAGACGTCCTCCGAGCCATCGGTAACTCTAAAATAGGGAAAGCTGCGGGTCCGGACTCCCTCCCCATTGAGTACTATAAAATCCTTAGCACAGACAACACTAGCCCTCACTTACTCCAATTACCTGTCAGGACAGTCAACTCCAGATGCAAGATTCACAGACGTACACATCTGTATTCTTCTAAAACCGGATAGAGATCCTATGCTTACCTCTTCATATAGACTCATCTCGTTACTCAACAGCGATTACAAATTATTTGCAAAGATCCTGGCGGAGAGACTGGCTGAAGTGTTGCCAGACCTAATACACCCGGACCAGACAGGATTCATAAAACACCGCCCCTCAGTAATCAATATCAGAAAAACTCTAGCTATCATTACTCATTATAACAACACGCAGATGCTTGTCTTTTCTCAATAGATGCAGAGAAGGTGTTTGATAGACTAGAATGGGATCATGTGTATACCTCCATGTCCACCTTTGGTATATCTGGGAATATCTTAAATGCACTCCAACAACAAATCACCCTCTGCCCCCTTAATTATTAATGGCCACATTTATCCCCCATTCCTTTTAGAACGGGGTACCAGACAGGGATGCCCCTTGTCCCCATTACATTTCAATTTGGCGATAGAGCCCTTAGCCTGCTATATCCGACAACATAGCGAAGGCCTAAAATTACATAAACAAACTTATCTCTCTACACAGATGACCTTCTCTTATATGTTATACCCAAACTCCTAAGCATAATGAACCACTTCAGCAACATCTCAGGATACAAAATAAACATTAATAAGTCAGAGCTGACTTGGATACTTAACTCCAAAACTTCCCAATTAAGCGACATTGATTTGAATATAACCACCGGAACTTTTAAATACCTAGGGATTTATCTACAAGTAGACACCAATAAATTGTACCGTTTGAATATTGGTAAGTCCATCACCAACATTCAGAATCTGGTGAAAGGATGGTGAGGTTTACCTCTCTCTCTCTCACTGGTAGAATTCATCTCCTTAAGATGATCATGCTCCCAAAACTACTATACCCTCTCCAAATGCTCCCTATACTACTAACAAAGAGAGACATAAATGACCTGTCAACATTATTCGGCACCTTCATTTGGCAACAAAAGAAACAAAAAATCTGCAAAAATCACCTAACAATGCCGATTAAAACTGGTGGACTTGGCCATCCAAACTTGCAATGGTGCAACTGGGCTTCCTTAGCTAAATTAGTAGTGGGGTGGCTAACACAATCAGACTATTTCTGCCCTCCTATAGAACGAGAACTCTTAGCACCTATACACACTGCATTCCGACCGCATACAACATTATCATCACTCTACCCCCCCCCGCCCCCCCCCCCCAATAAACAAAATATTTTGTTCAGAGATCCACTGCAAGCTTGGGCCAAAATCTGTAAATTATGGAAGATAAAATTCACCATTAGTAAATACCTGCCTCTTCAAGGTAACCCAAATTTTATACCTGGATATACAACTGCCTTTAGGCACTGGGAACATCAAGGCCTTTTTATCAGTGGCTAAACCAATTAATCCCACCACATGCCAGCTACGACCTTCCTTGGATCTTCAAATGCAATACACCCTTCCCACTGCCTACTTTCAAAGCCGTCATTATGTCCAATCCTTATTGTCTGAGAGCCTAACATCCCTTGACACACCCAACATAGATATCTTATGTAACCTGGCTACACAGGGCTAACACTCCATATCGCTATATATACGTTGATAGTAGCGCATCATGAAACTCAAACCATACAACATATTCTTACTAAATGGAAAAATCAGCGCACTCTTGACATCACCGCAGGTCATGTATTGCAAAGCATAACAGCAACCAGAGAAGCCACCTTATCTTCATACCTACGTGAAACCCAAATACAAATTTTGCATCAAGCATATATAATTCCTAGGTTATGCTTAAAATGGATCCCGAATGCACAAAACATTTGCACTAAATGCTCAGCTCCTGCTCCAGATATGGTACACCTGGTATGGGATTGCCCTAAACTGCAGAGATTTTGGGGCAAGGTGACCTTTTGGCTAACAAAAATACTCAAAACCCAAATAACTCTAACACCAGAATATATATTCTTCCTTCACAATAACGCATCATCCCCCAATAATTGCAGATTTTTGAACATGGTAGTACTTATAGCAAGGTAATTGATATTGCTATACTGGACCAAACATAGAGAACCCCCTTTAAGAAACTGACTAATGCGATATATCAACAAATCTTATTAGAGCAAGCTGACATTCAAAGTAACCGTGATGATAGAATAAGACAATTCATAAGTAAATGGGAAACATTTTTGCTATACTTACATAACCTTCTGAGAACCAAAATCCTTCACCCCCTTTAGCATACCCTTTTTATACTAAATGAGAACCTATATGGCCGATGGTGCATGCCAACTATTGACAGTGACTCCTGACTAATTGTTGGAAAACATGGAAATATACAACTGCGACCGCTCTCTGGGGCCTGACCCCGCTGGCTCTGAAACCAATCGCTCAGGTATTTATTTATTATTTCATAAATGCTATGTTGACTTGTACTATTTCTCTATGTGGAATTAACTCCTTGAGTGCCACACTACTTCATTAATAGACCCTAGGGCGCAGGGCAAATAAACTGATAGATCCAACTTTACGTTTATCTAATTTTTGGAATAATAATGCCCTTCCCCCTAAACAATTTTCTATGTTAGAAGAATACTGGGTGTTGCATCTAAAGTAACATAATACCTCATGCTTATGTTTTGTTTGATTGTATTCTATGGAATTTGTTATTGTTTTAGTTTAGTTTGTGGAGGAATTTTCCCTCCTATTGCAAAAAAAAAAAAAAAGGAAGCTCGACTGCATCACAGGATCAATAGCTATACTTATGGACACACAAACTCAATTTTACTTGTCATAATATGATTGAATAACCACGTCAGTAATATACAGTATGTAACAATGATGCCAATACTTTGTATTATTTGTGAAGGCGAGAATAATCCCGGTTGAACCAGGATTACCTTAAGCGGCTGTTAGTCTCTGAGGACTTAAAACAAATCCGCACTGCTTTAACAAGTGTGTCACACTGCAGCCATGCGGTAATAAAACATAAAACAAAAAGCGTTTTATGTAAAACCCTAGTAGAACAATCATAGTGCTCTTCCACTGATACCCCTGTTACAAGAAGCCCGGGACACAAACAAACCGCAACCGAAGTTCAGCCATATAACGTAGGAAAATCCCTTACTGCTCTGTCAAGATCTCCTACAGATATGTGGGGTATATTAACACTAGGGCCAATGCAGTAGTCCTACTATACTAGGACCCAAACTGAGATGAAGAGCACCATCCAAAAAGGTGCGAAAAAGACCGAACTATTGATCTGGTCCCTAAAACCAACAAACAGCATATCTGAAAAATCTGATGGCCAGATGAAATAGCCCCTGATAATCAGAAAACTGAATACTAGTGGCATGAAAACCATGGTAGAACCGGGAAGGAAAATAGTGATAGACACATCACCATTCCCTATAAAGCCTGGGTCTGTACAACATCTGACCGCTTAAAAGGCTATAAAAAAATGGCAGTTATTAAAGTCATGAATAAAACGGTTAAGAAAGGGATAGGAGTGAGAAGGATATCCACACACGCTCTAAAAACTAGGTCTTTATAACATCTGACCCCTTAGTAGGCTATTAAAAGTGGCACAGGTAATATCAAGCAGACTTAAATCCCAGCCATCTGCTCAGCTATAAAATATCCCAAACTTGCGGATATGTAAATAAAATATACAAACCCCTCCTGAGGGTAGCAGGTCCCACTAGGTCACTGTAGTCTCGGTACTTGCTATAAAAGGACTTATGCTGTAGAGCAGTAACAGTAACTCCAGGTTTAACAAGCCTCCTCTGATCGCTGACAGGGACCTTAAGACACAAGAAAAAGCACAAAATGTTGGAAGCTTAAGCGAGGACTACCTCGCTGTCTTCCAACTGCTAAAAGCCACCATTACTGCTACTAAAGCGATTGACATGGACACAGCATAGCCCCAATCCTTGCTTGCAGGGAAAAGCACCCATTAAAGGATTAAATAGTTGATTTTCTTCAGACACCAACTTCACACTGCCCCTTAAGATGTACGAAGCAAAGAATGACTGGGAGTTATAAGAAGTGGGAGTGATAATTAAAGGGACATGAAACCCAAAATTTTTCTTTCGTGATAGAGAATACAATTGTAAACAACTTTCCAATTTACTTCTATAATTTATTTTGCTTCCCTCTCTTGTTATCATTTGCTGAATGGTTTATCTAGGAAAGCTCAGGAATTCCCACTAGTAATTAAATGAATTTGTGGACTCTCCATGCCATTGGAAAGAAAAGAGCTCTTGAAGAAAGGGAAAAACATAATTTATGTAAGAACTTACCTGATAAATTCATTTTTTTCATATTAGCAAGAGTCCATGAGCTAGTGACGTATGGGATATACATTCCTACCAGGAGGGGCAAAGTTTCCCAAACCTTAAAATACCTATAAATACACCCCTCACCACACCCACAATTCAGTTTAACGAATAGCCAAGAAGTGGGGTGATAAGAAAAAAGTGCGAAAGCATATAAAATAAGGAATTGGAATAATTGTGCTTTATACAAAAAAATCATAAACACCACAAAAAAGGGCGGGCCTCATGGACTCTTGCTAATATGAAAGAAATGAATTTATCAGGTAAGTTCTTACATAAATTATGTTTCTTTCATGTAATTAGCAAGAGTCCATGAGCTAGTGACGTATGGGATATACATTCCTACCAGGAGGGGCAAAGTTTCCCAAACCTCAAAATGCCCATAAATACACCCCTCACCACACCCACAATTCAGTTTTACAAACTTTGCCTCCGATGGAGGTGGTGAAGTAAGTTTGTGCTAGATTCTACGTTGATATGCGCTCCGCAGCAAGTTGGAGCCCGGTTTTCCTCTCAGCGTGCAGTGAATGTCAGAGGGATGTGAGGAGAGTATTGCCTATTTGAATGCAGTGATCTCCTTCTACGGGGTCTATTTCATAGGTTCTCTGTTATCGGTCGTAGAGATTCATCTCTTACCTCCCTTTTCAGATCGACGATATACTCTTATATATACCATTACCTCTGCTGATTCTCGTTTCAGTACTGGTTTGGCTATCTGCTATATGTAGATGAGTGTCCTGGGGTAAGTAAGTCTTATTTTCTGTGACACTCCAAGCTATGGTTGGGCACTTTGTTTATAAAGTTCTAAATATATGTATTCAAACATTTATTTGCCTTGACTCAGAATGTTCAACTTTCCTTATTTTCAGACAGTCAGTTTCATATTTGGGATAATGCATTTTGATTTGACCATTTTTTCTTACCTTAAAATTTGACTTTTTCCCTGTGGGCTGTTAGGCTCGCGGGGGCTGAAAATGCTTCATTTTATTGCGTCATTCTTGGCGCGGACTTTTTTGGCGCAAAAATTCTATTTCCGTTTCCGGCGTCATACGTGTCGCCGGAAGTTGCGTCATTCTTTGACGTTATTTCGCGCCAAAAATGTCGGCGTTCCGGATGTGGCGTCATTTTTGGCGCCAAAAAGCATTTAGGCGCCAAATAATGTGGGCGTCTTATTTGGCGCGAAAAAATATGGGCGTCGCTTTTGTCTCCACATTATTTAAGTCTCATTTTTTATTGCTTCTGGTTGCTAGAAGCTTGTTCTTTGGCATTTTTTCCCATTCCTGAAACTGTCATTTAAGGAATTTGATCAATTTTGCTTTATATGTTGTTTTTTCTCTTACATATTGCAAGATGTCTCACGTTGCATCTGAGCCAGAAGATACTACAGGAAAATCGCTGTCAAGTGCTGAATCTACCAAAGCTAAGTGTATCTGCTGTAAACTTTTGGTAGCTATTTCTCCAGCTGTTGTTTGTATTGATTGTCATGACAAACTTGTTAAAGCAGATAATATTTCCTTTAGTAAAGTACCATTGCCTGTTGCAGTTCCCTCAACATCTAAGGTGCAGAATGTTCCTGATAATATAAGAGATTTTGTTTCTGAATCCATAAAGAAGGCTATGTCTGTTATTTCTCCTTCTAGTAAACGTAAAAAATCTTTTAAAACTTCTCTCCCTACAGATGAATTTTTAAATGAACATCATCATTCTGATTCTGATGACTCCTCTGGTTCAGAGGATTCTATCTCTGAGGTTGATGCTGATAAATCTTCATATTTATTTAAAATGGAATTTATTCGTTCTTTACTTAAAGAAGTTCTAATTGCTTTAGAAATAGAGGATTCTGGTCCTCTTGATACTAATTCTAAACGTTTAGATAAGGTATTTAAAGCTCCTGTGGTTATTCCAGAAGTTTTTCCTGTTCCTAATGCTATTTCTGCAGTAATTTCCAAAGAATGGGATAAATTGGGTAATTCATTTACTCCTTCTAAACGTTTTAAGCATTTATATCCTGTGCCGTCTGACAGATTAGAATTTTGGGACAAAATCCCTAAAGTTGATGGGGCTATTTCTACCCTTGCTAAACGTACTACTATTCCTACGTCAGATGGTACTTCGTTTAAGGATCCCCTAGATAGGAAAATTGAGTCCTTTCTAAGAAAAGCTTATCTGTGTTCAGGTAATCTTCTTAGACCTGCTATATCTTTGGCTGATGTTGCTGCAGCTTCAACTTTTTGGTTGGAAACTTTAGCGCAACAAGTAACACATCGTGATTCTCATGACATTATTATTCTTCTTCAGCATGCTAATAATTTTATCTGTGATGCCATTTTTGATATTATCAGAGTTGATGTCAGGTTTATGTCTCTAGCTATTTTAGCTAGAAGAGCTTTATGGCTTAAAACTTGGAATGCTGATATGGCTTCTAAATCAACTTTACTTTCTATTTCTTTCCAGGGTAACAAATTATTTGGTTGTCAGTTGGATTCCATCATTTCAACTGTTACTGGTGGGAAAGGAACTTTTTTACCACAGGATAAAAAATCTAAAGGTAAAAGCAGAGCTAATAATCGTTTTCGTTCCTTTCGTTTCAACAAAGAACAAAAGCCTGATCCTTCATCCTCAGGAGCAGTTTCAGTTTGGAAACCATCTCCAGTCTGGAATAAATCCAAGCCAGCTAGAAAGGCAAAGCCTGCTTCTAAGTCCACATGAAGGTGCGGCCCTCATTCCAGCTCAGCTGGTAGGGGGCAGGTTACGTTTTTTCAAGGAAATTTGGATCAATTCTGTTCACAATCTTTGGATTCAGAACATTGTTTCAGAAGGGTACAGAATTGGTTTCAAGATAAGACCTCCTGCAAAGAGATTTTTTCTTTCCCGTGTCCCAGTAAATCCAGTAAAAGCTCAAGCATTTCTGAAATGTGTTTCAGATCTAGAGTTGACTGGAGTAATTATGCCAGTTCCAGTTCAGGAACAGGGGCTGGGGTTTTATTCAAATCTCTTCATTGTACCAAAGAAGGAGAATTCCTTCAGACCAGTTCTGGATCTAAAAATATTGAATCGTTATGTAAGGATACCAACGTTCAAAATGGTAACTGTAAGGACTATCTTGCCTTTTGTTCAGCAAGGGAATTATATGTCCACAATAGATTTACAGGATGCATATCTGCATATTCCGATTCATCCAGATCATTTTCAGTTCCTGAGATTCTCTTTTCTGGACAAGCATTACCAGTTTGTGGCTCTGCCGTTTGGCCTAGCTACAGCTCCAAGAATTTTTACAAAGGTTCTCGGTGCCCTTCTGTCTGTAATCAGAGAACAGGGTATTGTGGTATTTCCTTATTTGGACGATATCTTGGTACTTGCTCAGTCTTTACATTTAGCAGAATCTCATACGAATCGACTTGTGTTGTTTCTTCAAGATCATGGTTGGAGGATCAATTTACCAAAAAGTTCTTTGATTCCTCAGACAAGGGTAACCTTTCTGGGTTTCCAGATGGATTCAGTGTCCATGACTCTGTCTTTAACAGACAAGAGACGTCTAAAATTGATTGCAGCTTGTCGAAACCTTCAGTCACAATCATTCCCTTCGGTAGCCTTATGCATGGAAATTCTAGGTCTTATGACTGCTGCATCGGACGCGATCCCCTTTGCTCGTTTTCACATGCGACCTCTTCAGCTCTGTATGCTGAAGCAATGGTGCAAGGATTACACGAAGATATCTCAAACAATATCTTTAAAACCGATTGTTCGGCACTCTCTAACATGGTGGACAGATCACCATCGTTTAATTCAGGGGGCTTCTTTTGTG
Source organism: Bombina bombina (assembly GCF_027579735.1). Classification (NCBI taxonomy): domain Eukaryota; kingdom Metazoa; phylum Chordata; class Amphibia; order Anura; family Bombinatoridae; genus Bombina; species Bombina bombina. The sequence continues at coordinate 1,434,186,617 of NC_069499.1, read as the reverse complement.
CTTCCGACCTGGACTGTAATTTCAACAGATGCATGTCTCACGGGTTGGGGAGCTGTGTGGGGATCTCTGACGGCACAGGGAGTTTGGGAATCTCAGGAGGTGAGATTACCTATCAATATCTTGGAACTCCGTGCAATTTTCAGAGCTCTTCAGTTTTGGCCTCTTCTGAAGAGAGAATCGTTCATTTGTTTTCAGACAGACAATGTCACAACTGTGGCATACATCAATCATCAAGGAGGGACTCACAGTCCTCTGGCTATGAAAGAAGTATCTCGAATTTTGGTTTGGGCGGAATCCAGCTCCTGTCTAATCTCTGCGGTTCATATTCCAGGTGTAGACAATTGGGAAGCGGATTATCTCAGTCGCCAAACGTTGCATCCGGGCGAATGGTCTCTTCACCCAGAGGTATTTCTTCAGATTGTTCAAATGTGGGAACTTCCAGAAATAGATCTGATGGCGTCCCATCTAAACAAGAAACTTCCCAGGTATCTGTCCAGATCCCGGGATCCTCAGGCGGAGGCAGTGGATGCATTATCACTTCCTTGGAAGTATCATCCTGCCTATATCTTTCCGCCTCTAGTTCTTCTTCCAAGAGTGATCTCCAAGATTCTGAAGGAATGCTCGTTTGTTCTGCTGGTAGCTCCAGCATGGCCTCACAGGTTTTGGTATGCGGATCTTGTCCGGATGGCCTCTTGCCAACTGTGGACTCTTCCGTTAAGACCAGACCTTCTGTCACAAGGTCCTTTTTTCCATCAGGATCTGAAATCCTTAAATTTAAAGGTATGGAGATTGAACGCTTGATTCTTGGTCAAAGAGGTTTCTCTGACTCTGTGATTAATACTATGTTACAGGCCCGTAAATCTGTATCTCGAGAGATATATTATAGAGTCTGGAAGACTTATATTTCTTGGTGTCTTTCTCATCATTTTTCTTGGCATTCTTTTAGAATACCGAGAATTTTACAGTTTCTTCAGGATGGTTTAGATAAGGGTTTGCCCGCAAGTTCTTTGAAAGGACAAATCTCTGCTCTTTCTGTTCTTTTTCACAGAAAGATTGCTATTCTTCCTGATATTCATTGTTTTGTACAAGCTTTGGTTCGTATAAAACCTGTCATTAAGTCAATTTCTCCTCCTTGGAGTTTGAATTTGGTTCTGGGAGCTCTTCAAGCTCCTCCGTTTGAACCTATGCATTCATTGGACATTAAATTACTTTCTTGGAAAGTTTTGTTCCTTTTGGCCATCTCTTCTGCCAGAAGAGTTTCTGAATTATCTGCTCTTTCTTGTGAGTCTCCTTTTCTGATTTTTCATCAGGATAAGGCGGTGTTGCGAACTTCTTTTGAATTTTTACCTAAAGTTGTGAATTCCAACAACATTAGTAGAGAAATTGTGGTTCCTTCATTATGTCCTAATCCTAAGAATTCTAAGGAGAAATCGTTGCATTCTTTGGATGTTGTTAGAGCTTTGAAATATTATGTTGAAGCTACGAAATCTTTCCGTAAGACTTCTAGTCTATTTGTTATCTTTTCCGGTTCTAGAAAAGGCCAGAAAGCTTCTGCCATTTCTTTGGCATCTTGGTTGAAATCTTTAATTCATCTTGCCTATGTTGAGTCGGGTAAAATTCCGCCTCAGAGAATTACAGCTCATTCTACTAGGTCAGTATCTACTTCCTGGGCGTTTAGGAATGAAGCTTCGGTTGACCAGATCTGCAAAGCAGCAACTTGGTCCTCTTTGCATACTTTTACTAAATTCTACCATTTTGATGTATTTTCTTCTTCTGAAGCAGTTTTTGGTAGAAAAGTACTTCAGGCAGCGGTTTCAGTTTGAATCTTCTGCTTATGTTTTTCGTTAAACTTTATTTTGGGTGTGGATTATTTTCAGCAGGAATTGGCTGTCTTTATTTTATCCCTCCCTCTCTAGTGACTCTTGTGTGGAAAGATCCACATCTTGGGTAGTCATTATCCCATACGTCACTAGCTCATGGACTCTTGCTAATTACATGAAAGAAAACATAATTTATGTAAGAACTTACCTGATAAATTCATTTCTTTCATATTAGCAAGAGTCCATGAGGCCCACCCTTTTTTTGTGGTGGTTATGATTTTGTATAAAGCACAATTTTTCCAATTCCTTATTTTATATGCTTTCGCACTTTTTTATCACCCCACTTCTTGGCTATTCGTTAAACTGAATTGTGGGTGTGGTGAGGGGTGTATTTATGGGCATTTTGAGGTTTGGGAAACTTTGCCCCTCCTGGTAGGAATGTATATCCCATACGTCACTAGCTCATGGACTCTTGCTAATATGAAAGAAATGAATTTATCAGGTAAGTTCTTACATAAATTATGTTTTTCTTTCATGTAATTAGCAAGAGTCCATGAGCTAGTGACGTATGGGATAATGACTACCCAAGATGTGGATCTTTCCACGCAAGAGTCACTAGAGAGGGAGGGATAAAATAAAGACAGCCAATTCCTGCTGAAAATAATCCACACCCAAAATAAAGTTTAATGAAAAACATAAACAGAAGATTCAAACTGAAACCGCTGCCTGAAGTACTTTTCTACCAAAAACTGCTTCAGAAGAAGAAAATACATCAAAATGGTAGAATTTAGTAAAAGTATGCAAAGAGGACCAAGTTGCTGCTTTGCAAATCTGATCAACCGAAGCTTCATTCCTAAACGCCCAGGAAGTAGAAACTGACCTAGTAGAATGAGCTGTAATCCTTTGAGGCGGAGTTTTACCCAACTCGACATAGGCATGATGAATTAAAGATTTCAACCAAGATGCCAAAGAAATGGCAGAAGCTTTCTGGCCTTTTCTAGAACCGGAAAAGATAACAAATAGACTAGAAGTCTTTCGGAAAGACTTAGTAGCTTCAACATAATATTTCAAAGCTCTAACAACATCCAAAGAATGCAACGATTTCTCCTTAGAATTCTTAGGATTAGGACATAATGAAGGAACCACAATTTCTCTACTAATGTTGTTGGAATTCACAACCTTAGGTAAAAATTCAAAAGAAGTTTGCAACACCGCCTTATCCTGATGAAAAATCAGAAAAGGAGACTCACAAGAAAGAGCAGATAATTCAGAGACTCTTCTGGCAGAAGAGATCGCCAAAAGGAACAAAACTTTCCAAGAAAGTAATTTAATGTCCAATGAATGCATAGGTTCAAACGGAGGAGCTTGAAGAGCCCCCAGAACCAAATTCAAACTCCAAGGAGGAGAAATTGACTTAATGACAGGTTTTATACGAACCAAAGCTTGTACAAAACAATGAATATCAGGAAGATTAGCAATCTTTCTGTGAAAAAGAACAGAAAGAGCAGAGATTTGTCCTTTCAAAGAACTTACGGATAAACCTTTATCTAAACCATCCTGAAGAAACTGTAAAATTCTCGGAATTCTAAAAGAATGCCAAGAAAAATGATGAGAAAGACACCAAGAAATATAAGTCTTCCAGACTCTATAATATATCCCTCTGGATACAGATTTACGAGCCTGTAACATAGTATTAATCACAGAGTCAGAGAAACCTCTTTGACCAAGAATCAAGCGTTCAATCTCCATACCTTTAAATTTAAGGATTTGAGATCCTGATGGAAAAAAGGACCTTGCGACAGAAGGTCTGGTCTTAGCGGAAGAGTCCACGGATGGCAAGAGGCCATCCGGACAAGATCCGCATACCAAAACCTGTGAGGCCATGCCGGAGCTACCAGCAGAACAAACGAGCATTCCTTCAGAATCTTGGAGATTACTCTTGGAAGAAGAACTAGAGGCGGAAAGATATAGGCAGGATGATACTTCCAAGGAAGTGATAATGCATCCACTGCTTCCGCCTGAGGATCCCGGGATCTGGACAGATACCTGGGAAGTTTCTTGTTTAGATGAGACGCCATCAGATCTATTTCTGGAAGCTCCCACATTTGAACAATCTGAAGAAATACCTCTGGGTGAAGAGACCATTCGCCCGGATGCAACGTTTGGCGACTGAGATAATCCGCTTCCCAATTGTCTATACCTGGGATATGAACCGCAGAGATTAGACAGGAGCTGGATTCCGCCCAAACCAGAATTTGAGATACTTCTTTCATAGCCAGAGGACTGGGAGTCCCTCCTTGATGATTGATGTATGCCACAGTTGTGACATTGTCTGTCTGAAAACAAATGAACGATTCTCTCTTCAGAAGAGGCCAAGACTGAAGAGCTCTGAAAATTGCACGGAGTTTCAAAATATTGATCGGTAATCTCACCTCCTGAGATTCCCAAACTCCTTGTGCCGTCAGAGATCCCCCCACACAGCTCCCCAACCTGTGAGACTTGCATCTGTTGAAATTACAGTCCAGGTCGGAAGAACAAAAGAAGCCCCCTGAATTAAACGATGGTGATCTGTCCACCACGTTAGAGAGTGTCGTACAATCGGTTTTAAAGATATTAATTGAGATATCTTTGTGTAATCCCTGCACCATTGATTCAGCATACAGAGCTGAAGAGGTCGCATGTGAAAACGAGCAAAGGGGATCGCGTCCGATGCAGCAGTCATAAGACCTAGAATTTCCATGCATAAGGCTACCGAAGGGAATGATTGTGACTGAAGGTTTCGACAAGCTGAAATCAATTTTAGACGTCTCTTGTCTGTCAAAGACAGAGTCATGGACACTGAATCTATCTGGAAACCCAGAAAGGTTACCCTTGTCTGAGGAATCAATGAACTTTTTAGTGAATTGATCCTCCAACCATGATCTTGAAGAAACAACACAAGTCGATTCGTATGAGATTCTGCTAAATGTAAAGACTGAGCAAGTACCAAGATATCGTCCAAATAAGGAAATACCACAATACCCTGTTCTCTGATTACAGACAGAAGGGCACCGAGAACCTTTGTAAAAATTCTTGGAGCTGTTGCTAGGCCAAACGGCAGAGCCACAAACTGGTAATGCTTGTCCAGAAAAGAGAATCTCAGGAACTGATAATGATCTGGATGAATCGGAATATGCAGATATGCATCCTGTAAATCTATTGTGGACATATAATGCCCTTGCTGAACAAAAGGCAAGATAGTCCTTACAGTTACCATTTTGAACGTTGGTATCCTTACATAACGATTCAATATTTTTAGATCCAGAACTGGTCTGAAGGAATTCTCCTTCTTTGGTACAATGAAGAGATTTGAATAAAACCCCATCCCATGTTCCAGAACTGGAACTGGCATAATTACTCCAGCCAACTCTAGATCTGAAACACATTTCAGAAATGCTTGAGCTTTCACTGGATTTACTGGGACACGGGAAAGAAAAAATCTCTTTGCAGGAGGTCTTATCTTGAAACCAATTCTGTACCCTTCTAAAACAATGTTCTGAATCCAAAGATTGTGAACAGAATTGATCCAAATTTCTTTGAAAAAACGTAACCTGCCCCCTACCAGCTGAGCTGGAATGAGGGCCGCACCTTCATGTGGACTTAGAAGCTGGCTTTGCTTTTCTAGAAGGCTTGGATTTATTCCAGACTGGAGATGGTTTCCAAACTGAAACTGCTCCTGAGGATGAAGGATCAGGCTTTTGTTCTTTGTTGAAACGAAAGGAACGAAAACGATTATTAGCCCTGTTTTTACCCTTAGATTTTTTATCCTGTGGTAAAAAAGTTCCTTTCCCACCAGTAACAGTTGAGATAATAGAATCCAACTGAGAACCAAATAATTTGTTACCCTGGAAAGAAATGGAAAGTAGAGTTGATTTAGAAGACATATCAGCATTCCAAGTTTTAAGCCATAAAGCTCTTCTAGCTAAAATAGCTAGAGACATAAACCTGACATCAACTCTGATAATATCAAAAAAAGGCATCACAGATAAAATTATTAGCATGTTGAAGAAGAAGAATAATATTATGAGAATCATGATCTGTTACTTGTTGCGCTAAAGTTTCCAACCAAAAAGTTGAAGCTGCAGCAACATCAGCCAATGATATAGCAGGTCTAAGAAGATTACCTGAACACAGATAAGCTTTTCTTAGAAAGGATTCAATTTTCCTATCTAAAGGATCCTTAAACGAAGTACCATCTGACGTAGGAATAGTAGTACGTTTAGCAAGGGTAGAAATAGCCCCATCAACTTTAGGGATTTTGTCCCAAAATTCTAATCTGTCAGACGGCACAGGATATAATTGCTTAAAACGTTTAGAAGGAGTAAATGAATTACCCAAATTATTCCATTCTCTGGAAATTACTTCAGAAATAGCACCAGGAACAGGAAAAACTTCTGGAATAACCACAGGAGATTTAAAGACCTTATCTAAACGTTTAGATTTAGTATCAAGAGGACCAGAATCCTCAATTTCTAAAGCAATTAGTACTTCTTTAAGTAAAGAACGAATAAATTCCATTTTAAATAAATATGAAGATTTATCAGCATCAATCTCTGAGACAGAATCCTCTGAACCAGAAGAGTCATTAGAATCAGAATGATGATGTTCATTTAAAAATTCATCTGTATAAAGAGAAGTTTTAAAAGATTTTTTATGTTTACTAGAAGGAGGAATAACAGACATAGCCTTCTTGATGGATTCAGAAACAAAATCTCTTATGTTATCAGGAACATTCTGAACATTAGATGTTGATGGAACTGCAACAGGTAATGGTACATTACTAAAGGAAATATTATCTGCATTAACAAGTTTGTCATGACAATTAATACAAACAACAGCTGGAGGAATAGCTACCAAAAGTTTACAGCAGATACACTTAGCTTTGGTAGTTACAGCACCAGACAGCGATTTTCCTGAAGTATCTTCTGACTCAGATGCAACGTGAGACATCTTGCAATATGTAAGAGAAAAAACAATATATAAAGCAAAACTGATCAAATTCCTTAAATGACAGTTTCAGGAATGGGAAAAAATGCCAGTGAACAAGCTTCTAGCAACCAGAAGCAATAAATAATGAGACTTAAATAATGTGGAGACAAAAGCGACGCCCATATTTTTTTTTAGCACCAAATAAGACGCCCACATTATTTGGCGCCTAAATGCTTTTGGCGCCAAAAATGATGCCACGTCCGGAACGCCAACATTTTTTGGCGCAAAAGAACGTCAAAAATGACTCAACTTCCGGCGACACGTATGACGCCGGAAACAGAAAAGATTTTTTGCGCCAAAAAAGTCCGCGCCAAGAATGACGCAATAAAATGAAGCATTTTCAGCCCCCGCGAGCCTAACAGCCCACAGGGAAAAAAGTCAAATCTTTAAGGTAAGAAAAATATTTGATTCAAATGCATTATCCCAAATATGAAACTGACTGTCTGAAAATAAGGAATGTTGAACATCCTGAGTCAAGGCAAATAAATGTTTGAATACATATATTTAGAACTTTATTAAAAAAGTGCCCAACCATAGCTTAGAGTGTCACAGAAAATAAGACTTACTTACCCCAGGACACTCATCTACATGTTTGTAGAAAGCCAAACCAGTACTGAAACGAAAATCAGCAGAGGTAATGGTATATTTATAAGAGTATATCGTCGATCTGAAAAGGGAGGTAAGAGATGAATCTCTACGACCGATAACAGAGAACCTATGAAATAGACCCCGTAGAAGGAGATAATTGAATTCAAACAGGCAATACTCTCCTCACATCCCTCTGACATTCACTGCACGCTGAGAGGAAAACCGGGCTCCAACCTGCTGCGGAGCGCATATCAACGTAGAATCTAGCACAAACTTACTTCACCACCTCCATAGGAGGCAAAGTTTGTAAAACTGAATTGTGGGTGTGGTGAGGGGTGTATTTATAGGCATTTTAAGGTTTGGGAAACTTTGCCCCTCCTGGTAGCAATGTATATCCCATACGTCACTAGCTCATGGACTCTTGCTAATTACATGAAAGAAATACCCCCTTTAAAAGCAGCTCTTTAAAAAAACAAAAACGTGCTATTCTGATATACAGGATAACACACTGTAAAGCAAAGTTATAACATACAACCTAAAGATAGTGCGAGCACACGACAACGTGATTTAAGTTAAAGGGTCAGAAATTCCCCAAATTTCATAATTTGGATAGAACATACAATTTTAAACAACTTTCCAATTTACTTCTATTATCAAATTATTTTCATTATCTTGTTGTCCTTTGCTGAAGGAACAGCATTGCACTACTGGCAGCTAGCTGAACTCAAAGAAAAAAAAAAAAAAAAACTATGCCCACGAAAACTTAATGTGGTTTCAAAAAAAATATAGTACTTAAAAGGACAGTCAACACCAGAATTTTTGTTGTTTAAAAAGAAAGATAATCCCTTTATTAAACATTCCCCAGTTTTGCATAACCAACACTGTTATGGAAATAGACTTTTTATCTCTGTGATTACCTTGTATCTAAAGCCTCTGCAGACTGCCCCCTTATTTCAGTTCTTTTGACAGACTTGTATTTTAGCCAATCAGTGCTCACTCCAGAGTAACTTGACGTGCATGAGCTCAATGTTATCTATATGAAACACATGAACTAATGCCCTCTAGTGGTCAAAATGCATTCAGATTAGAAGCAGTCTTCAAGATCTAAGAAATTAGCATATGTACCTCCTAGGTTTAGCTTTCAACTAAGAATACCAAGAGAACAAAGCAAAATTGGTGATAAAAGTAAATTTGAAAGTTGTTTATAAATACATTTCCTATTTAAATCATGAAAGTTTTATTTGGACTTGACTGTCCCTTTAACAATAGGCACCTACTACTGGACGAAACCAGTAGAAAGCCAAACCAGTGCTTTAAAAGCAGAAGATCTGGAATAGAAGTATATTGTATATCGGCAACCCAACAGGAGGAGCCAAAGGACAAGTCCATGCGACAACCGTGGAAGGTTTGCGACTAAATCCCAACAGGTGAAATAATATGCCAATTCACATACGCCAAGTACATCCCTCCTTCAAAAAATGCACTCTGAGGGGGAATGGGCCTCAACCAGCATAGGCAAAGACAAGAGTTAACAGTGAGGTGGGAGGGGTTTTTTAGAGCTTTTGGGGTTTTGGAATCTTTGACTCCCCCTAGTGGCAGTGAAGAGTAATTCCCAGGAATAACAGATCATGGACTCTCACCACCTATTGTCACGCTGCGCAGCTCTAGCCGTTGCTAGGGGCGCATCGTCTCCTTCCCTGCTCGTTGCCAGGGGCTGTGTTGGGTCGGATGTGTGCAGCGCTGACGTCATCGCTGCACGCTCCCTTCTCCTGATGCAGGTCCGGATGTCTGTGGCGCGAATCCTGCGCCGATGTAAGCTTCTATCAAACAATCTATCACTGCCCAAATATACGTATTACATTGTGTACTCATTGGAGTGATAGATCGTTTTTTCTTATTGCCTTGCTGTGTTTTGAACCCTGCCTGTCTGACTACTCTGCCTGCTATACCCCTGAATTGCTGGATCAATACGCTGCTGCTGAACTCTGCCTGTCTGACTACTCTACCTGTTTAACCTCTAAATTGCTGAACTGATATATTGCTACTGAACCCTGCCTGTCTGACTACTCTGCTTATTAACCCGTTATTCTGGATTGCCTCTTTGTTGCCGAACCCTGCCTGCCTGACCATTCTAGTGGTGTGCCCTTGTACTGCTTTACCATTGCCAAACCCTGCCTGCCTAACCATTCTAGTGGTTTGTCCTTTGACTGCTTTACTGTTGCCGAATCCTGCCTGTCTGACCATTCCAGTGATTTGCCTTGCCCTGTTCTGTCCCTGGGACTGTCCTGCCTGTAGTGAGTGCCACTCTCCTCATCTTACTAACTTTCTCTGCTCTGGGATATTCCCTATCATTCCGGCTCAACGCCGGGATAATAAGTTTACTGTTCGAGTTCGGTCTGATAGAGGGGTATCCCATGAGCATTACACCTATATGAAAGAAAACCTAAAGCTTAGAACTCCAAATTCTATACAGAAGGACAGAATGTAATTTACACTTGGAGAGTGCAATGTAAGGGCATAGGATAAGAGATGGAAATGTTGGTAAATATAACTTTCACTCAAATATATTTATCCAATAAAAGGTGGGCTTTATAGAACAACAAATACAGGAACTATTCTTTTAAACGTGGTCTTAGCAATAGTATATTATCAATTTTTAATCTTATTCTTTAAAATGTTTGTTTTTTCCAAAATGCTGTAAACTGGCTGAACCAGCTATTACATTTTGCAGCAATTTTAAAAAAGAATAGGTAACAGAATTTGCTTTTGTCCTCACTCGGAATTTTTGGAAAAACATAATTTTATGCTTACCTGATACATTTCTTTCTTTCCTAAGATATGGTGAGTCCATGGAATCATCAATTACTAGTGGAAAACAATACCCAAGCTAGAGGACACAGATAAGGGAGGGACAAGACAGGTAACCTAAACAGAAGGCACCATTGCTTGAAGAACCTTTCTCCCAAAAGAAGCCTCAGCCGAGGCAAAAGTATCACATTTATAGGATTTGGAAAAAGAATGCAAAGAGAACCAAGTAGCAGCCTTGCAAAACTGTTCCACAGAATCCTCATTTATGAAGGCCCAGGAAGAAGTAACAGCCCTCGTGGAATGAGCTGCGATTATTTCAGGAGGTTGCTGTCCAGCAGTCTCATAGGCCAAACAAATAATACTCTTCAACCAAAAGGAAAGAGAAGTAGCCGTAGCTTTATGACCCTTATGTTTCCCAGAAAAACAAAGCAGAAGACTGATGAAAATTCCTTAGTCGTTTGCAGATAGAATTTCAGAGCGCACACAACATCTAGGTTGTGCAACAAACGCTCCTTATAAGAAAAAGGGTTAGGGAAAAAAAAAAGGAACAACAATTTCTTGATTAATATTCCTGACCAAAACAACCTTAGGCAGGAAACCAAACTTAGTAGGCAGAACCCCCTTATCAGAATGAAAGATAAGATAAAGGGAATCATACTGCAGCGCCGAGAGTTTCAAAACTCTCAGAACAGAAGAAATAGCAACAAGAAACAAAACCTCCCAAGATAACATCTTAATATCTAAAGAATGCATCAAGCTCAAACAATGCCTGTTGCAAAACCTTAAAAACAAGGTTAAGAATCCAGAGAGGAGAAACAGGTTTACACACAGGCCTGATCCTGACAAAAAGATTGCACGTCTGGCACATCCACCAAACCCCTATGCAACCAAATAGACAACGCAGAAATCCAACCAGAGTACTAGCAGAAAAACCCTTCTTCCCTTCTTCCTGGAGAAAGGACAAAAGCCTAGAAATCCTGACCCTACTCCAAGAATAGCCTGTGGATTCACACCAATACAAATATTTACGCCATATCTTATGGTAAATCTTTCTAGTCACAGGCTAATGAGTCTGGATCAAGGTCTCAATGACAGACTCTGAGAACCCATGCCTAGACAAAATAAAGCATACAATCTCCAAGCAGCCAGCTTCAGAAAAACGAGATTTGGATGAAGGAAGGGACCCTGAAGTAGAAGATCCTTCCACAGAGGTAGTCTCCAAGGTGGAAAAGATGACATTTCCACTAGGTCTGCATACCAGATCCTGCATGGACACGCCAGAACTATGAGAATCACTGACGCCCTCTCCTGCTTGATCCGAGCAATGACTCGTGGAAAGAGAGCGAACAGGGAAAAAGAGGTATGCTAGATTGAAAATCCAAGGGACCACCAGAGTATCTATCAGGACGGCCTGTGGATCCCTTGATCTCGAAACATACCTCGGGAGCTTGGCATTCTGTCAAGATGCCATGAGAACCAGCTCCAGCCGCCTCCATTTGAGGGTGAAAACTGGAAAACACTTCCGGATGAAGTTCCCACCCCCCGGGAAGAAAAGCCTGTCAGCTCAGAAAATCTGCTTCCCAATTGTCGACTCCTGGGATGTGGATTGAAGATAGACAGCAGTTTTGGGTCTCTGCCCACTGAATAATTCAGGCCACCTCTGTCATGATCAAGGAACTCCAAGTTCGTCCCTGGTGGTTGATTTACACCACCAATAATATGTTGTCTGACTGGAACCTGATAAACCGGGCTAATGGTAACTGAGGCCAAACCAATAGAGCATTGAAGATCGCTCTCAGCTCTAGAATGTTAAAGGGGAGATCTAACTTCTCCCGAGTACATCGACCCTGAGCCATCAGCGAGCCCCAGACTGCTCCCTAACCCAGCAGGCTAGCATCTGTGGTCACAATCACTCAGAAAGGTCTGCGGAAGCAAGTTCCCAGGGAAAGGTGATCCTGAGACAACCTCCACAGAAAAGAGTCTTATGTCGCCTGATCCAGATCTATTTGCGGAGACAGATCCGCCTAGTCCCCGTTCCATAGTCTTAGCATGCAAAACCACAGAGCTCTGAGATGGAACCGAACGGGATGATGTCTATGGAAGCTACCATCAGACCAAATACCTCCAAACACTGAGCCACTGACAGCTGAGGAGAGGACTGAAGGGCAAGGCAAGAGTTGAAAATGTTTGACCTTCTGGCCTCTGTCAGGAAAATCTTTAAAGATAAGGAATCTAATTTGGACCCCACGAACACTATCCTTGTAGCTAGAATCTGAGAACTTTTTCCCAGATTCACCTTCCATCCCTGGGAGCGAAGAAAAGACAAAAATCTGAATGAGAGTTTGCTTGTTAAAAAGACGACGCCTGAACCAGAATGTCGTCCAGACATGGCACCACTGAAAAGCCCCGAGACCAGATTACAGCCAAAAGAGCCCTCCAAACCCTTGAAAAAAAATTCTAGGTCCAAGAAGGCGAATCTCAAACTTTTGATGATCCTTGAGAAAAGGAACATGAAGGTACACATCCGTTAGGTCTATGGATGTCATGAACTGACCTTCTTGGACTAAGGGAAGAATGGAACATATAGTTTCCATCTTGAAGAACGGTACTCTGAGGAACTAGTTTAGACATATCAGGTCTATAATTGGTCTGAAAGTTCCCTCTTTTATGGGAACCACAAACAGATTTGAGTAGAATCCCAAACCCTGTTCCTGCAGAGGAACGGAACTAAAAATGCCTCTCCTTTTATCTGTACTACAGATAATCTTGAGAGAAGGAACCTGCCTCTGGGAGGGAAAGTCTTGAATGCTATATTGTACCCCTGGGATATGATGTCCACTGCCAAGGGATCCGGAACATCTCGTATCCAGGCTTGAGTGAATTGAGAAAGTCTTCTCTCAACTGGATCTGCTCCTGGATCGGGGGCCAACCCTTCATGCTGACTTGGAATCAGCTGCTGGTTTCTAAGGCTGCTTCCCCTTGTCACAAGACTGACTAGGCTTCCAGGACTGTTCTTGCTTGGAGGAAGGATGAGAAGGTTTACCTCTAAAAAGTTACAAAAGAAACGAAAATTATTCTGACGTCCTTTCTGCTTATTCTTTTTATCTTGAGGAAGAAAAGAACCCTTTCCTTCTGAAAAAAACATTACAGCCAAGCCATGCCCAAACAAGGTCTTACCCTTTTAGGGGATCACTAAGAGCTTGGACTAAGATGAAATATCTGCAGACCAAGACTTAACCATAAGACTCTGTAAGCTAAAACCGCAAAACCAGACATTTTTGCTCCCAGTTGAATGACTTGTAAGGAAGCATCCGTAATAAAGGAATTGGCTAACTTAAGGGTCTTAATCCTGTCCTGGATCTCCTTAAAAGGAGTATCTGTCTGAATGGAAATAGACAAGGCATCAAACAAGTAGACTGCCACACTGGTGACAAAGGCAATACACAACACAGGCTGCCATTAAAGACCCTGGTGAACATACATTTATCAAATTATCCTTAAAAGAACAACTATCCTCTATTGGAATAGTAGTCCTCTTAGCCAAAGTGGAGATCGGCCCCTCAACCTTAGGAACCTTCTGCCATGACACCTTAATGAAGTCTGCTATTGGAAACTTTTCTTGAAAATTAGAGATGGAGAAAAGGACATACCAGGTCTCTCCCACTCCCGAGCAAAAATCTCCGTAGCATGGACTGGTACAGGAAATACCTTCACCGCAGAGAAAACATCAAAGTATTTATTCAGCTTACTAAACTTCTTAGGGTTGACTACGACAGTTGCATCAGAGTCGTCCAAGGTAGCCAAAACCTCCATAAGAAACAGAAGGTGGTGTTCCAGAGTAAATCTGAAGGATTCAGCATCAGAAGAAGGAATTATACTGTCTGAATCTGAGATTTCACCTTCAGACGCTACTGAAGTGTCTTCCTCCTCAGACTTCTGAAAGGAAATACCCTGATTAGCCACAACCGGATCAGAAACCTTACTCACCGATTCTTTAAAATTCCTTTTGCTCTTTCCCTGCAGCATGGGAAAAGCAGACAGCGCCTCAGATAGCGCAGAGGATATGTGGGTAGCAATGTCTTGCAAAGAAAACTCCTACCGGAGTGAGAGAGGAAACGCAGGGCACTGCATGTATAGGAACGCTTGAGTAGAAAGCTGCGGAATATCTGCAACAGGAGTCACCTGAACAGTATTCGCCTTAGCTAAAGGAGGCTCAGTATCAAAAAAGGTCTATCCCTGAAAAAACAACATTTATGCTTACCTGATAAATTTATTTCTCTTGTGGTGTATCCAGTCCACGGGTTCATCCATTACTTGTGGGATATTCTCCTTCCCAACAGGAAGTTGCAAGAGGACACCCACAGCAGAGCTGTCTATATAGCTCCTCCCCTAACTGCCACCCCCAGTCATTCGACCGAAGACAAGCAAGAAAAAAGGAGAAACTATAGGGTGCAGTGGTGACTGTAGTTTAAAAATAAAAAACACCTGCCTTAAAATGACAGGGCGGGCCGTGGACTGGATACACCACAAGAGAAATAAATTTATCAGGTAAGCATAAATTTTGTTTTCTCTTGTAAAGGTGTATCCAGTCCACGGGTTCATCAATTACTTGTGGGATACCAATACCAAAGCTTTAGGACACGGATGAAGGGAGGGACAAGGCAGGAACTTAAAACGGAAGGCACCACTGCCTGTAAGACCTTTCTCCCAAAAATAGCCTCCGAAGAAGCAAAAGTATCGAATTTGTAGAATTTAGAAAAAGTGTGAAGCGAAGACCAAGTCGCCGCCTTACAAATCTGTTCAACAGAGGCATCATTTTTAAAAGCCCATGTGGAAGCCACCGCTCTAGTGGAATGAGCTGTAATTCTTTCAGGAGGCTGCTGGCCAGCAGTCTCATAAGCTAAGCGAATTATGCTTCTCAGCCAAAAAGAAAGAGAAGTTGCCGAAGCCTTTTGGCCTCTCCTCTGTCCAGAGTAGACAACAAACAAAGCAGATGTTTGACGAAAATCCTTCGTAGCTTGTAAATAAAACTTTAAAGCACGAACCACATTAAGATTGTGTAAAAGACGTTCCTTCTTTGAGGAAGGATTAGGACATAATGAAGGAAAAACAATCTCCTGATTGATGTTCTTATTAGATACTAACTTAGGAAGAAACCCAGGTTTGGTACGCAAAACTACCTTATCTGCATGGAAAATCAGATAAGGGGAATCACACTGTAAAGCAGATAACTCCGAAACTCTTTGAGCCGAGGAGATAGCTACTAGGAACAGAACTTTCCAAGATAAAAGTTTAATATCTATGGAATGCAAAGGTTCAAACGGAACCCCTTGAAGAACTTTAAGAACTAAATTTAAACTCCATGGCGGAGCAACAGGTTTAAACACAGGCTTAATTCTAACTAAAGCCTGACAAAACGCCTGAACGTTTGGAACCTCAGCCAAACGTTTGAGCAAAAGAATAGACAGAGCAGAAATCTCTCCCTTTAAGGAACTAGCAGACAATCCTTTCTCCAATCTCTCTTGGAGAAAGGATAAGATTCTAGGAATCCTGACTTTACTCCATGAGTAACTCTTGGATTCACACCAATGAAGATATTTACACCATATCTTATGATAGATTTTCCTGGTGACAGGCTTTCGAGCCTGAATTAAGGTATCAATGACCGACTCGTAAAAACCACGCTTCGATAGAATCAAGCGTTCAATCTCCAAGCAGTCAGACACAGAGAAATTAGATTTGGATGTTTGAAAGGAACTTGAAGTAGAAGGTCCTGCCGCAGCGGCAGAGTCCATGGTGGAAAGGATGACATGTCCACCAGATCTGCATACCAAGTCCTGTGTGGCCACGCAGGAGCTATCAAAATCACTGAAGCTCTCTCCTGCTTGATCTTGGCAATCAGACGAGGGAGCAGTGGAAACTGTGGAAACACATAAGCCAGGATGAAGGACCAGGGCGCTGCTAGAGCATCTATCAGCGCTGCCTTGGGATCCCTGGACCTGGACCGTAACAAGGAAGCTTGGCGTTCTGACGAGACGCCATGAGATCCAGTTCTGGTTTGCCCCATAGTTGAATCAACTGGGCAAATACCTCCGGATGGAGCTCCCACTCCCCCGGATGAAAAGACTGCCGACTTAGGAAATGCGCCTCCCAGTTCTCTACTCCTGGAATATGGATAGCTGAGAGATGGCAAGAGTGAACCTCTGTCCACAGAATTATCTTTGAAACCTCCAACATCGCCAGGGGGCTCCTTGTACCCCCTGATAGTTGATATAGGCTACAGTCGTGATGTTGTCCGACTGAAATCTGATGAAGCTGACCGCAGCTAGCTGAGGCCAAGCCTGAAAAGCATTGAATATCGCTCTTCATTCCAGAATGTTTATCGGAAGGAGGGCTTCCTCCTGAGTCCACGAACCCTGAGCCTTCAGGGAGTTCCAGACTGCGCCCCAGCCCAGAAGGCTGGCATCTGTCGTCACTATAGTCCATTCTGGCCTGCGGAATCTCATTCCCCTGGACAGATGTAACCAAAATAGCCACCAGAGAAGAGAATCCCTGGTCTCTTGATCTAGATTTAGCAGAGGGGACAAATCTGTGTAATCCCCATTCCACTGATTGAGCATGCAAAGTTGCAGTGGTCTGAGATGTAGGCGGGCAAACGGAACTATGTCTATTGCCGTTACCATTAAGCCGATTACTTCCATACACTGAGCCACTGACGGCTGAGAAGTGGAATAAAGAACACGGCAGGAAGTTAGAAGCTTTGAGAACCTGACCTCTGTTAGAAAAATCTTCATATCTACTGAATCTATCAGAGTTCCTAGGAAGGAAACTTGTGAGAGGGGAGAGAGAACTGTATCAGAATGTCGTCTAGGTAAGGAGCCACCGCTATGCCTCGTGGCCTTAGAACCGCCAGTAGGAACCCTAGTACCTTCGTAAAGATTCTTGGTGCCGTGGCTAACCCGAAGGGAAGAGCCACAAACAGGTAATGCCTGTCTAGGAAGGCAAACCTGAGAAACCGATGATGATCTCTGTGGAGATCATTCCCTTTGGAGATGAGGCTTTGAAATCCAGAAGATATCCCTGGGAAACAATCTCCAGAGCCCAGGGATCCTGGACGTCTCTTGCCCAAGCCTGGGCAAAGAGAGAAAGTCTGCCCCCAACTAGATCCGGTCCTGGATCGGTGGCTACTCCTTCATGCTGTCTTAGAGGCAGCAGCAGGTTTTTTGACCTGCTTTCCCTTGTTCCAAGCCTGGTTAGGTCTCCAGACTGGCTTGGACTGGGCAAAATTTCCTTCTTGTTTTGCAGTAGAGGAAGTTGAAGTTGCGCCACTCTTGAAGTTTCAAAAGGAACGAAAATTAGTCTGTTTGGTCCTTAATTTGTTGGACCTATCCTGGGGAAGGGCGTGGCCTTTTCCTCCAGTAATATCAGAAATAATCTCCTTCAGTCCAGGCCCGAATAGGGTCTGCCCTTTGAAGGGGATGTTGAGAAGCTTAGACTTTGAAGTAATGTCAGCTGACCAGGATTTAAGCCATAGCGCCCTACGTACCTGAATAGCAAAACCTGAATTCTTAGCCGTTAGCTTTGTTAAATGAAAAACGGCGTCAGAAATAAATGAATTGGCTAACTTAAGAGCTTTAAGCCTGTCTAGGATATCATCAAACGGGGGTCTCCACCTGTAGAGCCTCTTCAAGAGACTCGAACCAGAAAGCCACTGCAGCAGTGACTGGGGCAATGCATGCAAGAGGCTGGAGAATAAAACCTTGTTGTATAAAGATTCTCTTAAGAAAACTCTCTAATTTTTTATCCATTGGATCTAGGAAAGCACAACTGTCCTCGACGGGGATAGTTGTACGCTTAGCAAGGGTAGAGACTGCTCCCTCCACCTTAGGGACCGTCTGCCATGAGTCCCGTGTAGCGGCATCTATGGGAAACATCTTTTTAAAAGTAGGGGGAGAGAACGGTACACCTGGTCTATCCCATTCCTTCGTAAAAATTTCTGAAAACCTCTTAGGGATTGGAAAAACATCAGTGTAAACAGGCACTGCAAAGTATTTGTCCATTTTACACAATTTCTCTGGGACTACAATGGTGTCACAGTCATCCAGAGTAGCTAAAACCTCCCTGAGCAACAAGCGGAGGTGTTCAAGCTTAAATTTAAATGCTGTTATTTCTGAGTCAGACTGAAGTAATGCCTTCCCTGAATCAGAAATGTCACCCACAGATAGAAGCTCTCCTGCTTCGGTTTCTGTACATTGTGAGGGTATATCAGACATAGCTACTAAAGCATCAGAAAGCTCTGTATTTGTTCTAGCCCCAGAGCTGTCTCGCTTTCCTTCTAACCCTGGCAGTTTGGACAATACCTCTGTGAGGGTATGATTCATAACTGCCGCCATGTCTTGTACAGTAAACGCATTGGACGCGCCAGATGTACTTGGCGTCACTTGCGCAGGAGATATAGGTTCTGACACATTGGGAGAGCTAGGTGGTTTTGTCAGTCTGAGAAACCTCTGGTGATAAATCTTTAAAACCCATAATATGGTCTATATAACTTATAGAAAGGTCAGTGCATTTGGTACACATTATAAGAGGGGGTTCCACAATGGCTTCTAAACATAATGAACAAGGAGTTTCCTCTATGTCATATATGTTTAACAGACTAGTAATGAGACCAGCAAGCTTGGAAAACACTTTAATAAATGTGAAAAAGCAATTAAACAAAAACGGTACTGTGCCTTTAATAGAAAAAAACTACCACATAAACTGCAAAACAGTGTTAAAAAGTAGTAAACGCTACGAAATTTTTACAGTGTGTATAAGAGACTAAAGCAGCATTGCACCCACTTGCAAATGGATGATTAACCCCTTAGGCCCCAAACCGGATTAGAAAAAACGGTAAAACCGTTAAAAAACAGTCAAACACACTGCCACAGCTCTGCTGTGGCTCCTACCTGCCCTTAAACACGATTTTTGCAGGGAAAAAACCCTCTATAACAAAAACAGTTAGGAGCACCAAACCCTCTATAGTGGTCCTAGATGCCAGAGGACTCCTTTAGGGAAGCTGGATGTCTCAGTCTGAATATCAACTGCGCATAAAGTGCGCGAAAATAGGCCCCTCCCACCATGCACTCAATGTCAGAGGGTCTAAAAAAGTACTCCTAGGAGTAATCTAACAAGGCATGTGGAAAACTAGGCCCCAAATAAAGATTTATCACCCTCAGAGAAAAAACTTTTTTCTGTAAGTTATGCAAACGTTTTTACACTAAGTAATATGAGAGTTAACATGAATATTACCCTTATCTTGTAAGCATGATCCCAGTCGTTGTTAAATCACTGTATCAGGCTTACCTCAAATATACCAGGCACTGTCAGCATTTTCTAGACCTCATCATCTCTCTAGAAAAAAATATACTGAACATACCTCAAAGCAGGTGATCTGCAAACCGTCCCCCCAACTGAAGTTTTCTTTCCATACTCTTCAGTTATGTGTGAGAACAGCAATGGACCTTAGTTAAAAACCGCTAAGATCATCAACCTCCAGGCAGATTCTTCTTCCAATTTCTGCCTGAGAGTAAAACAGTACAACGCCGGTACTGTTTAAAAATAAACTCTTGATTGAAGGTAAAAACTACACTAAGTCACCACATATCTCTTAATACTTCCTTTGTTGTCGAGAGTTGCAAGAGAATGACTGGGGGTGGCAGTTAGGGGAGGAGCTATATAGACAGCTCTGCTGTGGGTGTCCTCTTGCAACTTCCTGTTGAGAAGGAGAATATCCCACAAGTAATGGATGAACCCAGTGGACTGGATACACCTTTACAAGAGAAACAAAGTTCTTTTAAAACATGAACAAAAAGGTACTAGTGGATCCACCTGGGAGATAAAACTACATGTTGCACTTAGCAAGGTCCCCCCATCTCTATCCTCTTTTTTGAAGGAAAATAAAAGAGAGAAAAAACAAAAACTATTTTTTATAGAAAAACGATACTGCCCCTTTAAATTTTAAATTTAGTTAAAACGAAAAAACCGAGCAGTTCCAAATGAAAACCCCCAGGCACCAACTACACCTCAGCACTCTTGCTGAGGTGCCTACCTATCCTGCTGACTACGGACAAAACTTTTATAGAAATGATCCAGCTCTTACTCTTGCGCATTCCCTTTCAGCTGAGTGACCTTTAACCTTAACAGCAGAAAGCTGCTGAAATCGATAGTGCCACAACTCCGGTACTCACACGAAGTGAGTCCGGAAGCGCACGAAAATGACTGCCGCCTCTGAAGGGAGCCACCTCTCAGTATACAGAGGCGGTCCCGGCGGCCATTAAGATCTATAGCAGAGCCGTTATAGATAATGCTGTAGAAACTTATACACACTGACTCTGTTAAAAACGTTTCTATGAAAACAGTACACTACCAACATAGTCCCTGACCGGGTCCAAACCGGATCTAAGGACAGATACTGAGCCCTGCTTTATCTGCCTGTGCAATTAACCAGTAGTAGGACCAATGGTGCACACATCCCTATGTAGCTTTAACTATTGAAGTGCCAGATTTTCCTAACATTAAAGAAAAATATATTGGCACTTACCTGAACTCCAATCTGTCCGGCAGAAGGACAGATCACCTGGTTTGAGAGGACGCCATCCCACACATGGACCTGTGGAAAAAGAGAGACTGAGTAAGCCTAAATAGGGCAGCAAAACTGTTTGAGAAAACGCAGTGGGGATTGTACCCCACAAGTTCCCAATTGCTTAAACGCCACCACTGTCCTATTGAAGAGACTGACATGGGCTAAGGCTAGACCCCAAAAAAGATCAGAGCAAACCAACTCTTCTTTAAAATAATAAAATATTGATTGTAGTACGACACCGAAACTTCACCTCCTCCTTACAACGCAGGCAAAGAGAATGACTGGGGATTATGGGTAAGTTAAGTGACATATATACCGGTTTTGCTGTGGTGCTCTTTGCCTCCTCCTGCTGGCCAGGAGTGATATTCCCACTAGTAATTGATGATTCCGTGGACTCACCATATCTTAGAAAAGAAAGCACAATTTTTATAAAAAAAATAAAAAAACAAGGGGGAATGGTATGCCCAAAAGTCTTTGTTACCATCAATTTCTAGTAATGTAACCTTACATGTGCCCATATGTGTACATAAACAAACATACAGATACAGTCACAGCCAGTCTCTATATATATGTATATATGTATGAATGAATTTTGTAGAATATCCGTATGTTCCAACTGGGCAAAAAATACTCAGTATAACAGACTATAATGACAGTAAAACATTTTATAAATTATGTGCATGTTAACAATGAGTGATATTTTATATTCTAGATTATATTTGCAAGAGAAAATGATATAAGATCAATCCAAAAATGCTTTCCATTAATGTACCTGTGTTTATACTGCTAAACATATCTGCAAATCTGGAGTCCCGTTCCTGTCCATAGAGAGGGTCCGCTTTTTCCAAAGGCTTACTGTGTTCAGGGATAGCTGCAGTTACAGGCTGAACTGGGACCTGTATTTGTCAGAGAGTTAGTTTTATTAATTATTTGTATATCTTGCATTTGCCAAGCAAAATACTGAGAATGCCTCAACTATGGTTACTAAAACAAAAGTTATGATAAAAATAAGATTTTTTTTTTGAATTGTTGGAATCCAATCATCTTAATGGATTGCTAAGAAGACCTACATATTACATCATACAAAAAAGCATAAAGGTTTATTCACACTACTGATGATCGCTGAAACTAAGAACAACATTACTTTTTACAGCAGTATATTAAACATTGGACACTTCCCTTCGCCCTACTTGAAAGGTAGAAACCTCCCACAAGCCTTTGAGATTATTTCCCTGACCATTAACAAATGTATCTTGATGTGGACACCAGCTTAATATACAGGAAAACTAGGAATCATAAGGAGAAAAAGGGACATTATGACCAAAACAATGAGTTTCGGAATGGAATAGGCTTCTTAATAATTACTGATATCAAGCAAATGCATCAAACTGCTAAAACTTTGTTGATGCATGCAAGGAAGTAGCTTGTTGTCTGTGCAGGTTAATGATAACCCAGGACCAGGTAATAGCCATAGTAGAATGAACACTAACTTTTGACTAATAGGGGCTTCTTTCAGATATGATTAGCTATACGGATAATCAGAAATGCTTTAGAAGTCAACTGTCCTTTCCAGATTTAAAAACTGAACAGAAACAAAACCAGTTTTCCTGAATTCCTTAGAAGCTTTCCAGTGAAACTGAAAAGTTCAGACCACATTAAGAAAGATCAGAAAAAATCCTAATTGTCGCACTTCAGAAAGAATCAAGAAACACTGGGGTCAATCACAATACTTTATAAAAACAAAAAGTCTATGGGGATCTTTACAGTTAAATCATTTCATAAGTCAAAGAGTACAAGGAAACAAATTAAAAGCGAGTGAATATAAATCATGTTAAGCTTAGAAAAATTTAATATTAGTGCGAAATTCAATCTTCCACTGAAAAGTAAAAACCTACACCAAAAAATTACAAAAAAATGCAAAACAGGAAGAACAACCCTGTCTTCACACTATTTTCCAAAAGATATGTAAAGACAGTGTGCTACAAAGACAATTATTAATCACACTCCAAAACTCCACATATACATTTGTTTAATTACACAAACATTAAAACTGCCTTTACTAGTGAGGATAAAAAACAAATTCAAATCAATTCAATAAATGTCCAAAGGAATTGTATTTTCTATGACAACTATCACATTAAAAATCCTAAGTATATAAAACCTTTTTTTGAGTGTCAATAGTCATAGAAGGTTTTTTAATATTTGTGTGATTAAACCCAATATCAATTATTATACGTGGAGTTTTGGAGTGTGAAGAATAAATTATTTTTTAGTGCACTGGAGTTTTACCTTTTCTGTTATACTTAGATTAGATACAGAGAACAGTCTTATTTCCTGCTGCTATTATTATTCTTTATAATAATATTGGAACCATTTTTTTTTGTGTATAATTTTCAAAAAAATAGCCTTCAGAATCAAAGATTTAATAATCAAAGCAAGTCAATAATCATGTCCTTCCAAAAAAGGTACTCCTTGATGGGGATTGGTGCCAGTAAAATTGCCTTTTGCTTCTCCTTCTTGATTTTTTGGAAAATGCTGGAGGTAAAACCTGCTCGTCTGAACTTCCAAGGAATCGCCACTGCACGTTTCAAAGGCACAGTACCTAGGTATAGTTTTTAAGGTGCCATGAGATCTTTCTCCCCCCACCCCCCAACATCTTATTTGATTAATAGTTTGGACTACTTGTCCTGAAATGCAAGTGGTTGAGATTAACTTGAGGTTGGACTTGGCAGACCTGTAGCCAAAGACACCTCAACATGATTCAGGTCCATGGTACTCATGAACTGGCCTGATTCCAAGACCAGTATGAGTAAAGAGACTTCATTTTAAAAATGGTGAATCATGAAATGTTTTTTTGTTTAATTGCAAAGACGGACAAAAATGATTATTAAAATAACTTATACCCTTTGGAAAAGTATAGCGGTTACCCAGGGATATAAATGTCTGCCACACATATAATTCCGGATTGAGGTGCCTTTAGGGATTTTTATTTAATTTGATCGAAAGAAGGATGTGTGCATAGTTACTACTAAAGGAAAACTTATTGCCTTTATAAGTACCAGCATAAGAGCTGCTTGTATATATCAAGAGGGAGAGCCCTTTCCCTCTGTAAACTTTGTAATTAAAGATTCCATATCTGCATACACATATAGATATTTTTATACGGACATGCATACACCCCCCTTGTTAAGTGCTTCTCTATGTCCAGGAAATATATATTTAAACAAATACATAAATAAATACATAAAAATCATGAGTGCACCTCTTACCTGAGCATGACTGTATGTTCCCAAACTATCTCTACTAGGGACAACATCCAGTTCAGCTTGCGGAGGTTGCTGTTGCCTAAATATCAAGGATAAAAGTTAAGTATAATTGTACTGAAAATGATGAAAGAGACAAAGTGCCAACAATCATCATATGTACAACACCATGCAAGTGTAAATGTTTCCTTTTAAAAGAGCGAAAGGTACCAAATATTCACTCCTGTGCACTACTCTTGTACAGATTCTGGACCGCTAGTGGGTGTTCCTGCAGCCAATCCAAAGTTAATACTGTGTAGGTATATTTACATTTTGAGGACTGTGAAAAATACCAGGGGGGTCAATGCTTTTTAAAGAACACACGCTGAACTTTCAGACTCACAAGTTTAATTTCTTTAACATTTTGCTAATCAATAAAAGATTAACTCATTCACCCAATATGACGTATATATACGTCCTGCAGTAATTTGCCTATTATACTGCCTCATATGGAGCTGGAGTGCGATCGGTGTTCCGGCTTCATATGAGAGCAGATGCCTAAATGTTACAGACCGTGACACTGTGTGGCGGGAGGGCGGTCCAGCAGAAGAGGAGGGAGGGAGTGGGAGGACCCGCCCTACTAAAAAAAAAATTAAAGGGACAAGGAGGGATGGGGCAGCTATACTAAAGAAAAGGAGATCTGGGGTGTGGGGGTCCCTAACAAAAATATGGTGGGGTGGGGGGACACTACGCTACAGAAAGAAATTTTAAAAAGTATAAAAAACAACAAAAAAAACAGACAGCTGCTAGTACCTAAGATGGCGAATTAAAGTTAGGGGGGGAGGTTGGGGGAGTAAGAGGGGATCCTACACTGCAGAAAATATAACAATTTAATTTTTTTTTATTAATAATAAAAAAAGCCTAATTTTTTTTATACTGGCAGACTGTCTGCCAGTACCTAAGATGGGGGGGCTAATCTCAATACTGAGGGGCCGATTTATTAAAGTGCGGACGGACAGCATACGCTGTCAGCATTTATCATTGCACAAACAGTTCTAGTGAACTACTTGGGCAATGCCGCCCCCTGCAGATTTGCGGCCGCTAGCAGGGAGTGTCAATCAGCCCGATCGTATAGGATCAGGTGGATTAATGTCCGCAACCTCAGAGCAGGCGGACAAGTTATGGAGCAGCGGCCTTTAGACCGCTGCTTCATAACTGCTGTTTCCGGCAAGCCTGAAGGCTCGCGCAGAAACAGGGGCCGTCAAGTTACCTTATTAACCCCTTCATTGCCGGGAATAATAGAAGTTTGGTGTGCAGCTGCAATTAGCGGTCTTCTAATTACCAAAAAGCAAAGTCATATATGTCTGCTATTTCTGAACAAAGGGGATCCCAGAGAAACTTTTACAAACATTTGTGGCATGATTGTACAAGCAGTATTTAAATGATTTCTGTGAGAAACCCAAAGTTTGTGAAAAAAGTACAATTTTTTTTTTATTGCATTTGGCAGTGAAATGTTGGCATGAAATATACCAAAATGGGCCTAGATCAATACCTTGGGTTGTCTACTTAAATATATATAGATTTGATAGGTAAATAAAAAAACAAGGCTCTGTTTATGTTTAAATGGAGTGATAGCAAAAATGCTAAAAAAACAAAAAATTATGCTTACCTGATAAATGTATTTATTTCCGGACATGGAGAGTCCACGCAGTCATTCCTATTACTAGTGGGATATTCAACTCCTGGCCAGCAGGAGGAGGCAAAGAGCACCCCAGCAAAGCTGTTAAGTGTAACTGCCTTACCCATAACCCCCAGTCATTCAGCCGAAAGAAATGGAAAAGGAAAAAACACAAGGGTGTAAAAGGTGCCGTAGGTTTATAGAAAAAAACTGCCAATGAAAAAGAAAATAGGGCGGAGTCGTGGACTCTTCATGTCCGGAAATAAATTTATCAGTAAGCATAAAATTTTGTTTTCTTTCCTATGACATGAAGAGTCCACAATGTCATTCCAATTACTAGTGGGAACCAATATCCAAGCTCCACTATCTGTAGAGCCTTTCTCCCAAAAGAAGCCTCAGCTGAGGCAAAAGTTTTTAAATTTGTAGAATACGCCAAACGAATCAAACTTCTCAACCAGAGAGACAGAGAAAACACAGAAAAAACAACAAACAGGGCAGAAGATAGCCTAAAATCTTTAGTAGCTTCATAATAAAATTTTAGAGCCCACACAACATCCAAGTTATGCAAGAGACGTTCCTTTTGAGAAGGAGGATTAGGACAAAAGGAAGGAACAACAATTTCCTGATTAACGTTTAGATCCGAAACCACCTTAGGGAGAAAACCCAATTTGGTACGAAGGACCGCCTTATTAGCATGAAAAATAAGGTAGGGGGAAAATCACACTGTAAAGTTGAAAGCTCAATACAGAAAATAGTGGTTTTCACAGCGCCTATCCTGTGTCCTATTAGCTCCCCAGAAAACAAGACACCTAATATATCTTGGAAGAAATTATAGTTAAATTGTGAGGTCTGAGGAGCGCCTCGAATTGGGCAAAGGACAACTAAGTCGCTACGATACAAACAAATTTATTAATCACAGACAGTGGATGGTCTAATATCGATTAGTTAAAAATAGCCGGTTAAAATAGATAAAACAATGTCACATATATATCATATATAAAATCACATAGAGTTAAACCGGATAAAAATCACATAAAAATAAAAATAAAAATACATGGATCCATGTTACATAAAAAATCAATACATAACACAATGTACAATGACTTTGAAAATTATGAAAATATAACACTTGTAAAGCAGACTTGGTAGTCCTAATAGGCCAATAGAATGTGGTTCTCTGAAAGAGTGGTGTAGTACATTAAATGGCTTGTGGGTAAAATATTCCATAAATTCCTAGTCCTTGAAGATTGATAGGACAGTTGTATTTCCTAGATAGAGTCTCTCCTATGATTATAAGTGTCTGTGTGACTTAATCCAAAAAAGGAAAAATAATATGATGTGAAAATGTGTCCACGGTGATGTAGAAATCAGTGATAAAAAATTAGGAATTAAAAAAATTAGGAATTAAAAAAATTAAAAATACATACTGATGTGCCAATAGAAACTTCCTGTGAAAAAATGAAAAAAATGAAAAAAAAAACAATTTATGTAAGAACTTACCTGATAAATTAATTTCTTTCATATTAGCAAGAGTCCATGAGCTAGTGACGTATGGGATATACATTCCTACCAGGAGGGGCAAAGTTTCCCAAACCTCAAAATGCCTATAAATACACCCCTCACCACACCCACAAATCAGTTTAACGCATAGCCAAGAAGTGGGGTGATAAGACAAAAGTGCGAAAGCATAAAAAATAAGGAATTGGAATAATTGTGCTTTATACAAAAAAATCATAACCACCACAAAAAAGGGTGGGCCTCATGGACTCTTGCTAATATGAAAGAAATGAATTTATCAGGTAAGTTCTTACATAAATTATGTTTTCTTTCATGTAATTAGCAAGAGTCCATAAGCTAGTGACGTATGGGATAATGAATACCCAAGATGTGGATCTTCCACGCAAGAGTCACTAGAGAGGGAGGGATAAAATAAAGACAGCCAATTCCGCTGAAAAGAATCCACACCCAAAATAAAGTTTAAATCTTATAATGAAAAAAACTGAAATTATAAGCAGAAGAATCAAACTGAAACAGCTGCCTGAAGTACTTTTCTACCAAAAACTGCTTCAGAAGAAGAAAACACATAAAAAATGGTAGAATTTAGTAAAAGTATGCAAAGACCAAGTTGCTGCTTTGCAAATCTGATCAACCGAAGCTTCATTCCTAAACGCCCAGGAAGTAGAAACTGACCTAGTAGAATGAGCTGTAATCCTTTGAGGCAGAGTTTTACCCGACTCGACATAAGCATGATGAATCAAAGACTTTAACCAACACGCCAAAGAAATGGCAGAGGCCTTCTGACCTTTCCTAGAACCGGAAAAGATAACAAATAGACTAGAAGTCTTTCGGAAATTGATAGTAGCTTCAACATAATATTTCAAAGCTCTAACTACATCCAAAGAATGCAACGATCTTCCCTTAGAATTCTTAGGATTAGGACACAATGAAGGAACCACAATTTCTCTACTAATGTTGTTAGAATTCACAACCTTAGGTAAAAATTAAAAAAAGTTCGCAACACCGCCTTATCCTGATGAAAAAATCAGAAAAGGAGAATCACAAGAAAGAGCAGATAATTCAGAAACTCTTCTAGCAGAAGAGATGGCCAAAAGAAACAAAACTTTCCAAGAAAGTAATTTAATGTCCAGCAAATGCATAGGTTCAAACGGAGGAGCTTGAAGAGCCCCCAGAACCAAATTCAAACTTCAAGGAGGAGAAATTGACTTAATAACAGGTTTTATACGAACCAAAGCTTGTACAAAACAATAAATATCAGGAAGACTAGCAATCTTTCTGTGAAAAAGAACACAAACCTTTATCCAAACCATCCTGAGGAAACTGTAAAATTCTAGGAATTCTAAAAGAATGCCAAGAAAAATGATGAGAAAAACACCAAGAAATGTAAATCTTCCAGACTCGATAATATATCTTCCTAGATACAGATTTACGAGCCTGTAACATAGTATTAATCAGAGAGTCAGAGAAACCTCTATGACTGAGAATCAAGCGTGCAATCTCCATACCTTCAAATTTAAGGATTTGAGATCCTGATGGAAAAAAAGGACCTTGTGATAGAAGGTCTGGTCTTAACGGAAGAGTCCACGGTTGGCAAGTGGCCATCCGGACAAGAACCGCATACCAAAACCTGTGAGGCCATGCTGGAGCCACCAGCAGAACAAACAAGCACTCCTTTAGAATCTTGGAAATTACTCTTGGAAGAAGAACTAGAGGCGGAAAGATATAGGCAGGATGATACTTCCAAGGAAGTGACGATGCATCCACTGCTTCCGCCTGTGGATCCCTGGATCTGAACAGATACCTGGGAAGCTTCTTGTTTAGATAAGAAGCCATCAGATCTATTTCTGGAAGTCCCCACATTTGAACAATCTGAAGAAATACCTCTGGGTGAAGAGACCATTCGCCCGGATGTAACGTTTGGCGACTGAGATAATCCGCTTCCCAATTGTCTATACCTGGGATATGAACCGCAGAAATTAGACAGGAGCTGGATTCCGCCCATACCAGAATTCGAGATACTTCTTTCATAGCCAGAGGACTGTGAGTCCCTCCTTGATGATTGACATATGCCAGAGTTGTGACATTGTCCGTCTGAAAACAAATGAACGACTCTCTCTTTAGAAGAGGCCATGACTGAAGAGCTCTGAAAATTGCACGGAGTTCCAAAATATTGATTGGTAATCTCACCTCCTGAGATTCCCAAACCCCTTGTGCTGTCAGAGACCCCCAAACAGCTCCCCAACCTGTCAGACTTGCATCTGTTGAAATCACAGTCCAGGTTGGAAGAACAAAAAGAAGCCCCCTGAACTAAACGATGGTGGTCTGTCCACCACGTCAGAGAGTGTCGTACAATCGGTTTCAAAGATATTAATTGAGATATCTTTGTATAATCCCTGCACCACTGATTCAGCATACAGAGCTGAAGAAGTCGCATGTGAAAACGAGCAAAGGGGACCGCGTCCAATGCAGCGGTCATAAGACCTAGAATTTCCATGCATAAGGCTACCGAAGGGAAAGATTGAGACTGAAGGTTTCGACAAGCTGAAACCAATTTCAGACGTCTCTTGTCTGTCAGAGACAGAGTCAAGGACACTGAATCTATCAGGAAACCTAAAAAGGTTACCCTTGTCTGAGGAATCAACAAACTTTTTGGTAAATTGATCCTCCAACCATGTTCTAGAAGAAACAACACTCATAAAAGACTGGAAAGGTTCTTTCTAGTGAAAATGAGCAAAGGGAATTGAATCCAATGCTGAGGCCATAAGACCTAAAACTTCTGTGCATATATAGCAACTTAAGGAAATAATAGAGACTAAAGGTACCGACAGACGGAACCCAATAGAATTATCCCTTGTCTGATAGAGACAAAGACAGTGACACAAACTATCTGGAAACCTAAAAAAGGTGACCCTTGTTTGAGGAATCAAGAGCTTTCGAAAAAAAGATCCTCTAACTATGTCCTGAAGAGCAAGTGAATCATATGAGATTCCGCATCCTCAGAAAATAATCTGAATGAAAACAGAAAAATGAAAATATGCATTTATTGTATCTAAGGAAAACAAATAATGCTATCAATGACCATAAAAAGGCAAAATAGTTTGAATAAAACTCCAAACCCGGTTCCTAAAAAAGGAACTGGAAGAAATACCCCAGAAGATTCCAGGTCTGAGCAGCGCTTGAACCCCATGGGTGCCTAGCCATGCTTCAACAGTATCCAAAATATATAGGATAGAAACACACTTAAAGAAAGTGTTAGCCTTACTGGAATAAAATCAAAGAAATTTGGACAAAATAGAACCAAATAAATTTCAAAGAAGTCTTAACCTGCCCCTTACCAGCCAAGCTGGAATACGGCATGTACATCCCAATATTAGGGAGCTGATTTCGAACCCCAATTAAAAACATGTTACTTGGGAAAGAACTCAGGAATTTGTTCCTTAATAAGAACAACCAAACTAGTATAAGCTTAAAGTTTTAGTCTTAGAACTCAATCTTGAAGCCCAGAGTAACAGTTAAGAATTGAATCCAATTATAAAACAAATAATTGATTATCTTAGAACAAAAGAAATATGGATTTATTTATTTATTTATTTTTAAAAATCACAAAATTCTTCTAGCTAAAATAGCTAAAGACATAGATTAACCCTCATTTGCGAAAATATTCAATAAAATGAAGACACAAATGAAATTATTAGCATGATAGTCCAGTTTAAAGGACCAGTCAATACAGTGGACTTGCATAATCAATAAATGCAAAACAACAAGACAAATGCAACAGCACCTAGTCTAGTAAATGTTGTCCCTTAACAATGCTAAAATAAATCATAATCTGATACTTGATCTTAAAGTAAACAGAAAAAATGAAGCAATTGCAATATCCAAATAAATCACAGGACCAAGAAAAGTACCTGAAACTAAATAATTTTCCATAAATAAGATACAACTATCTAAAGGAAAATAAATACTATTTTGCTATAGAAACAATAGCATAATTAGTAGAAATAGAGATAGCCCCAATAAATTGGAGAACCCTCCAAATTGAATTTAACTGCTGGCAAAGAATATAGTTAAAAACTTTGAAGAAGGAATAAAAGAAAATTCTCAGCCTATTCCATTCCCTAGAATGGGGAATTGGAAAGAAAAACCTCTGAAAACACAGAAGAAATAAATAGGCAGAAATAGTGTCAGCTAGTCTTAAAGAACTAGTTACCTTAATATCCAAAATAATCAACACCTTTTCAACAAAGAACAAATGTACTTTAATAATAGAAAAATAATAAAAAAACATAATTTATGCTTACCTGATAAATTTATTTCTCTTGTAGTGTATCCAGTCCACGGATCATACATTACTTATGGGATATTAACTCCTCCCCAACAGGAAGTGCAAGAGGATTCACCCAGCAGAGCTGCTATATAGCTCCTCCCCTAACTGCCATTACCAGTCATTCGACCGAAAACATGCAGAGAAAGGAAAACCATAGGGTACAGTGGTGACTGTAGTTTAATGGAAAAATTACCTGCCTTAAAGTGACAGGGCGGGCCGTGGACTGGATACACTACAAGAGAAATAAATTTATCAGGTAAGCATAAATTATGTTTTCTCTTGTTAAGTGTATCCAGTCCACGGATCATCCATTACTTATGGGATACCAATACCAAAGCTAAAGTACACGGATGACGGGAGGGACAGGCAGGCTCTTTATACGGAAGGAACCACTGCCTGAAGAACCTTTCTCCCAAAAACAGCCTCCGAAGAAGCAAAAGTGTCAAATTTGTAAAATTTGGAAAAAGTATGAAGAGAAGACCAAGTTGCAGCCTTGCAAATCTGTTCAACAGAAGCCTCATTCTTAAAGGCCCAAGTGGAAGCCACAGCTCTAGTAGAATGTGCTGTAATTCTTTCAGGAGGCTGCTGTCCAGCAGTCTCATAGGCTAACCGTATTATGCTACGAAGCCAAAAGGAGAGAGAGGTAGCCAAAGCTTTTTGACCTCTCCTCTGACCAGAATAAACGACAAACAGGGAAGACGTTTGTCGAAAATCCTTAGTTGCCTGTAGATAAAATTTCAGGGCACGGACTACATCTAGATTGTGTAGCAGACGTTCCTTTTTCGAAGAAGGATTAGGACACAAAGATGTAACCACAATCTCTTGATTGATATTCCTGTTAGTGACCACCTTAGGTAGGAACCCAGGTTTAGTACGCAGAACTACCTTGTCTGAATGAAAAATCAGATAAGGAGAATCACAATGTAAGGCAGATAACTCAGAGACTCTTCGAGCCGAGGAAATCGCCATTAAAAACAGAACTTTCCAAGATAACAACTTGATATCAATGGAATGAAGGGGTTCAAACGGAACCCCCTGTAAAACATTAAGAACTAAGTTCAAACTCCATGGTGGAGCAACAGTTTTAAACACAGGCTTGATCCTAGCTAAAGCCTGACAAAAAGCTTGAACGTCCGGAACTTCTGACAGACGTTTGTGTAAAAGAATGGACAGAGCTGAAATCTGTCCCTTTAAGGAACTAGCGGATAAACCCTTTTCTAAACCTTCTTGTAGAAAAGACAATATCCTCGGAATCCTAACCTTACTCCATGAGTAACTCTTGGATTCGCACCAATATAAGTATTTGCGCCATATCTTATGGTAAATCTTTCTGGTAACAGGCTTCCTAGCCTGTATTAAGGTATCAATAACTGACTCAGAAAAACCACGTTTTGATAAAATCAAGCGTTCAATTTCCAAGCAGTCAGCTTCAGAGAAATTAGATTTTGATGTTTGAAGGGACCCTGGATCAGAAGGTCCTGTTTCAGAGGTAGCGACCAAGGTGGACAGGATGACATGTCCACTAGATCTGCATACCAAGTCCTGCGTGGCCATGCAGGCGTTATTAGAATCACTGATGCTCTCTCCTGTTTGATTCTGGCAATCAATCGAGGAAGCATCGGGAAGGGTGGAAACACATAAGCCATCCCGAAGGTCCAAGGTGCTGTCAAAGCATTTATCAGAACCGCTACCGGATCCCTGGATCTGGACCCGTAACGAGGAAGCTTGGCGTTCTGTCGAGACGCCATGAGATCTATCTCTGGTTTGCCCCAACGTCGAAGTATTTGGGCAAAGACCTCCGGATGAAGTTCCCACTCCCCCGGATGAAAAGTCTGACGACTTAAGAAATCCGCCTCCCAGTTCTCCACTCCCGGGATGTGGATTGCTGACAGGTGGCAAGAGTGAGACTCTGCCCAGCGAATTATCTTTGATACTTCCATCATTGCTAGGGAGCTTCTTGTCCCTCCCTGATGGTTGATGTAAGCTACAGTCGTGATGTTGTCCGACTGAAACCTGATGAACCCCCGAGTTGTTAACTGGGGCCAAGCCAGAAGGGCATTGAGAACTGCTCTCAATTCCAGAATGTTTATTGGTAGGAGACTCTCCTCCTGATTCCATTGTCCCTAAGCCTTCAGAGAATTCCAGACAGCGCCCCAACCTAGTAGGCTGGCGTCTGTTGTTACAATTGTCCAGTCCGGCCTGCTGAATGGCATCCCCCTGGACAGATGTGGCTGAGAAAGCCACCATAGAAGAGAATTTCTGGTCTCTTGATCCAGATTCAGAGTAGGGGACAAGTCTGAGTAATCCCCATTCCACTGACTTAGCATGCACAATTGCAGCGGTCTGAGATGTAGACGTGCAAAGGGTACTATGTCCATTGCTGCTACCATTAAGCCGATCACCTCCATGCATTGAGCTACTGACGGGTGTTGATTGGAATGAAGGACACGGCATGCATTTAGAAGCTTTGTTAACCTGTCTTCTGTCAGGTAAATCTTCATTTCTACAGAATCTATAAGAGTCCCCAAGAAGGGAACTCTTGTGAGTGGAAAGAGAGAACTCTTCTTTTCGTTCACCTTCCATCCATGCGACCTTAGAAATGCCAGTACTAACTCTGTATGAGACTTGGCAGTTTGAAAGCTTGAAGCTTGTATCAGAATGTCGTCTAGGTACGGAGCTACCGCAATTCCTCGCGGTCTTAGTACCGCCAGAAGAGCACCCAGAACCTTTGTGAAGATTCTCGGAGCCGTAGCCAATCCGAATGGAAGAGCTACAAACTGGTAATGCCTGTCTAGAAAGGCAAACCTTAGATACCGGTAATGATCTTTGTGAATCGGTATGTGAAGGTAAGCATCCTTTAAATCCACTGTGGTCATGTACTGACCCTTTTGGATCATGGGTAAAATTGTCCGAATAGTTTCCATTTTGAACGATGGAACTCTTAGGAATTTGTTTAGGATCTTTAAATCCAAGATTGGCCTGAAAGTTCCCTCTTTTTTGGGAACCACAGATTTGAGTAAAACCCTTGTCCTTGTTCCGACCGCGGAACCGGATGGATCACTCCCATTAATAAAAGATCTTGTACGCAGTGTAGAAACGCCTCTTTCTTTATTTGGTTTGTTGACAACCTTGACAGATGAAATCTCCCTCTTGGGGGAGAGAATTTGAAGTCTAGAAGGTATCCCTGAGATATGATCTCTAACGCCCAGGGATCCTGGACATCTCTTGCCCAAGCCTGGGCGAAGAAAGAAAGTCTGCCCCCCACTAGATCCGTTCCCGGATCGGTGGCCCTCGATTCATGCTGTCTTAGGGGCAGCAGCAGGTTTCCTGGCCTGCTTGCCCTTGTTCCAGGACTGGTTAGGTCTCCAGCCTTGTCTGTAGCGAGCAACAGCTCCTTCCTGTTTTGGTGCAGAGGAAGTTGATGCTGCTCCTGCTTTGAAATTACGAAAGGAACGAAAATTAGACTGTCTAGCCTTAGGTTTGGCTCTGTCTTGAGGCAGGGCATGGCCTTTACCTCCTGTAATGTCAGCGATAATTTCTTTCAACCCGGGCCCGAATAAGGTCTGCCCTTTGAAAGGTATATTAAGCAATTTAGATTTAGAAGTAACGTCAGCTGACCAGGATTTTAGCCACAGTGCTCTGCGTGCCTGAATGGCGAATCCGGAATTCTTAGCCGTAAGTTTAGTTAAATGTACTACGGCATCTGAAATAAATGAGTTAGCTAACTTAAGGGCTTTAAGCTTGTGTGTAATCTCATCTAATGGAGCTGATTCAAGTGTCTCTTCCAGAGACTCAAACCAAAATGCTGCTGCAGCCGTGACAGGCGCAATGCATGCAAGAGGTTGCAATATAAAACCTTGTTGAACAAACATTTTCTTAAGGTAACCCTCTAACTTTTTATCCATTGGATCTGAAAAGGCACAGCTATCCTCCACCGGGATAGTGGTACGCTTAGCTAAAGTAGAAACTGCTCCCTCCACCTTAGGGACCGTTTGCCATAAGTCCCGTGTGGTGGCGTCTATTGGAAACATCTTTCTAAATATCGGAGGGGGTGAGAACGGCACACCGGGTCTATCCCACTCCTTAGTAACAATTTCAGTAAGTCTCTTAGGTATAGGAAAAACGTCAGTACTCGCCGGTACCGCAAAATATTTATCCAACCTACACATTTTCTCTGGTACTGCAACTGTGTTACAATCATTCAGAGCCGCTAATACCTCCCCTAGTAATACACGGAGGTTTTCCAGCTTAAATTTAAAATTTGAAATATCTGAATCCAGTTTGTTTGGATCAGAACCGTCACCCGCAGAATGAAGCTCTCCGTCCTCATGTTCTGCAAATTGTGACGCAGTGTCTGACATGGCCCTAATATTATCAGCGCACTCTGTTCTCACCCCAGAGTGATCACGCTTACCTCTTAGTTCTGGTAATTTAGCCAAAACTTCAGTCATAACAGTAGCCATATCCTGTAATGTGATTTGTAATGGCCGCCCAGATGTACTCGGCGCTACAATATCACGCACCTCCCGAGCGGGAGATGCAGGTACTGACACGTGAGGCGAGTTAGTCGGCATAACTCTCCCCTCGTTGTTTGGTGAAATATGTTCAATTTGTACAGATTGACTTTTATTTAAAGTAGCATCAATACAGTTAGTACATAAATTTCTATTGGGCTCCACTTTGGCTTTAGCACATATAGCACAGATATCTTCCTCTGAATCAGACATGTTTAACACACTAGCAAATAAACTAGCAACTTGGAAATACTTTTCAAGTAATTTACTATAATATGAAAACGTACTGTGCCTATAAGAAGCACAGAAAAAGTTATGACAGTTGAAAATTAATAAACTGAAAAGTTATAGCATCAAATCTTTGTAAAAAACACAATTTTAGCAAAGGATTGCTCCCATTAGCAAAGGATAACTAACCCTGATAGCAGAAAAAAAAAAAAATACAGAAATAAACGTTTTTTTATCACAGTCAACTACAATCTCACAGCTCTGCTGTGAGTGATTACCTCCCTCAAAACAAGTTTTGAAGACCCCTGAGTTCTGTAGAGATGAACCGGATCATGCAGGGAAGACAATAAACTTCTGACTGAATTTTTTGATGCGTAGCAAAAGCACCAAAAAAGGTCCCTCCCCCTCACACATAACAGTGAGAGATCAGTAAACTGTCATAAATTAAATAAAACGACTGCCAAGTGGAAAAAAATAGTGCCCAAAACATTTTTTCACCCAGTACCTCAGAAAATTAAACGATTTTACATGCCAGCAAAAAACGTTTAACATTAATAAATTGAGTGTTATTAAAAAGCCTGTTGCTAGTCCCTGCAAATTAGGCTAAAGTTTTATGCATACAGTATAATTCCAGTGAAGTGCCATTCCCCAGAATACTGAAGTGTAAAATATACATACATGACAGCCTGATACCAGTTGCTGCTACTGCATTTAAGGCTGAGTTTACATTATATCGGTATGGCAGAATTTTCTCATCAATTCCATTGTCAGAAAATAATAAGCTGCTACATACCTCTTTGCAGATTAATCTGCCCGCTGTCCCCTGATCTGAAGTTTACCTCTCCTCAGATGGCCGAGAAACAGCAATATGATCTTAACTACTCCGGCTAAAATCATAGAAAAACTCAGGTAGATTCTTCTTCAAATTCTACCAGAGAAGGAATAACACACTCCGGTGCTATTATAAAATAACAAACTTTTGATTGAAGGTATGAAACTAAGTATAATCACCACAGTCCTCTCACACATCCTATCTATTCGTTGGGTGCAAGAGAATGACTGGTAATGGCAGTTAGGGGAGGAGCTATATAGCAGCTCTGCTGGGTGAATCCTCTTGCACTTCCTGTTGGGGAGGAGTTAATATCCCATAAGTAATGGATGATCCGTGGACTGGATACACTTAACAAGAGAAAACATAATTTATGTAAGAACTTACCTGATAAATTCATTTCTTTCATATTAGCAAGAGTCCATGAGCTAGTGACGTATGGGATATACATTCCTACCAGGAGGGGCAAAGTTTCCCAAACCTCAAAATGCCTATAAATACACCCCTCACCACACCCACAATTCAGTTTAACGAATAGCCAAGAAGTGGGGTGATAAAAAAGTGCGAAAGCATATAAAATAAGGAATTGGAATAATTGTGCTTTATACAAAATCATAACCACCACAAAAAAGGGCGGGCCTCATGGACTCTTGCTAATATGAAAGAAATGAATTTATCAGGTAAGTTCTTACATAAATTATGTTTTCTTTCATGTAATTAGCAAGAGTCCATGAGCTAGTGACGTATGGGATAATGACTACCCAAGATGTGGATCTTTCCACACAAGTGTCACTAGAGAGGGAGGGATAAAATAAAGACAGCCAATTCCTGCTGAAAATAATCCACACCCAAAATAAAGTTTAATGAAAAACATAAGCAGAAGATTCAAACTGAAACCGCTGCCTGAAGTACTTTTCTACCAAAAACTGCTTCAGAAGAAGAAAATACATCAAAATGGTAGAATTTAGTAAAAGTATGCAAAGAGGACCAAGTTGCTGCTTTGCAGATCTGGTCAACCGAAGCTTCATTCCTAAACGCCCAGGAAGTAGAAACTGACCTAGTAGAATAAGCTGTAATTCTCTGAGGCGGAGTTTTACCCGACTCAACATAGGCAAGATGAATTAAAGATTTCAACCAAGATGCCAAAGAAATGGCAGAAGCTTTCTGGCCTTTTCTAGAACCGGAAAAGATAACAAATAGACTAGAAGTCTTACGAAAAGATTTCGTAGCTTCAACATAATATTTCAAAGCTCTAACAACATCCAAAGAATGCAACGATTTCTCCTTAGAATTCTTAGGATTAGGACATAATGAAGGAACCACAATTTCTCTACTAATGTTGTTGGAATTCACAACTTTAGGTAAAAATTCAAAAGAAGTTCGCAACACCGCCTTATCCTGATGAAAAATCAGAAAAGGAGACTCACAAGAAAGAGCAGATAATTCAGAAACTCTTCTGGCAGAAGAGATGGCCAAAAGGAACAAAACTATCCAAGAAAGTAATTTAATGTCCAATGAATGCATAGGTTCAAACGGAGGAGCTTGAAGAGCTCCCAGAACCAAATTCAAACTCCAAGGAGGAGAAATTGACTTAATGACAGGTTTTATACGAACCAAAGCTTGTACAAAACAATGAATATCAGGAAGAATAGCAATCTTTCTGTGAAAAAGAACAGAAAGAGCAGAGATTTGTCCTTTCAAAGAACTTGCGGACAAACCCTTATCTAAACCATCCTGAAGAAACTGTAAAATTCTCGGTATTCTAAAAGAATGCCAGGAAAAATGATGAGAAAGACACCAAGAAATATAAGTCTTCCAGACTCTATAATATATCTCTCGAGATACAGATTTACGAGCCTGTAACATAGTATTAATCACAGAGTCAGAGAAACCTCTTTGACCAAGAATCAAGCGTTCAATCTCCATACCTTTAAATTTAAGGATTTCAGATCCTGATGGAAAAAAGGACCTTGTGACAGAAGGTCTGGTCTTAACGGAAGAGTCCACGGTTGGCAAGAGGCCATCCGGACAAGATCCGCATACCAAAACCTGTGAGGCCATGCCGGAGCTACCAGCAGAACAAACGAGCATTCCTTCAGAATCTTGGAGATTACTCTTGGAAGAAGAACTAGAGGCGGAAAGATATAGGCAGGATGATACTTCCAAGGAAGTGATAATGCATCCACTGCCTCCGCCTGAGGATCCCGGGATCTGGACAGATACCTGGGAAGTTTCTTGTTTAGATGGGACGCCATCAGATCTATTTCTGGAAGTTCCCACATTTGAACAATCTGAAGAAATACCTCTGGGTGAAGAGACCATTCGCCCGGATGCAACGTTTGGCGACTGAGATAATCCGCTTCCCAATTGTCTACACCTGGGATATGAACCGCAGAGATTAGACAGGAGCTGGATTCCGCCCAAACCAAAATTCGAGATACTTCTTTCATAGCCAGAGGACTGTGAGTCCCTCCTTGATGATTGATGTATGCCACAGTTGTGACATTGTCTGTCTGAAAACAAATGAACGATTCTCTCTTCAGAAGAGGCCAAAACTGAAGAGCTCTGAAAATTGCACGGAGTTCCA
Organism: Bombina bombina; assembly: GCF_027579735.1. NCBI lineage: Eukaryota > Metazoa > Chordata > Amphibia > Anura > Bombinatoridae > Bombina > Bombina bombina. The sequence continues at coordinate 1,434,146,826 of NC_069499.1, read as the reverse complement.
AAATATTGATCGGTAATCTCACCTCCTGAGATTCCCAAACTCCTTGTGCCGTCAGAGATCCCCACACAGCTCCCCAACCTGTGAGACTTGCATCTGTTGAAATTACAGTCCAGGTCGGAAGCACAAAAGAAGCCCCCGGAATTAAACGATGGTGATCTGTCCACCATGTTAGAGAGTGTCGAACAATCGGTTTTAAAGATATTAATTGAGATATCTTCGTGTAATCCTTGCACCATTGCTTCAGCATACAGAGCTGAAGAGGTCGCATGTGAAAACGAGCAAAGGGGATCGCGTCCGATGCAGCAGTCATAAGACCTAGAATTTCCATGCATAAGGCTACCGAAGGGAATGATTGTGACTGAAGGTTTCGACAAGCTGTAATCAATTTTAGACGTCTCTTGTCTGTTAAAGACAGAGTCATGGACACTGAATCCATCTGGAAACCCAGAAAGGTTACCCTTGTCTGAGGAATCAAAGAACTTTTTGGTAAATTGATCCTCCAACCATGATCTTGAAGAAACAACACAAGTCGATTCGTATGAGATTCTGCTAAATGTAAAGACTGAGCAAGTACCAAGATATCGTCCAAATAAGGAAATACCACAATACCCTGTTCTCTGATTACAGACAGCAGGGCACCGAGAACCTTTGTAAAAATTCTTGGAGCTGTAGCTAGGCCAAACGGCAGAGCCACAAACTGGTAATGCTTGTCCAGAAACGAGAATCTCAGGAACTAATAATGATCTGGATGAATCGTAATATGCAGATATGCATCCTGTAAATCTATTGTGGACATATAATTCCCTTGCTGAACAAAAGGTAAGATAGTCCTTACAGTTACCATCTTGAACGTTGGTATCCTTACATAATGATTCAATATTTTTAGATCCAGAACTGGTCTGAAAGAATTCTCCTTCTTTGGTACAATGAAGAGATTTGAATAAAACCCCATCCCCTGTTCCGGAACTGGAACTGGCATAATTACTCCAGTCAACTCTAGATCTGAAACACATTTCAGAAATGCTTGAGCTTTTACTGGATTTACTGGGACACAGGAAAGAAAAAATCTCTTTGCAGGAGGTCTCAACTTGAAACCAATTCTGTACCCTTCTGAAACAATGCTCTGAATCCAAAGATTGTGAACAGAATTGATCCAAATTTCCTTGAAAAAACGTAACCTGCCCCCTACCAGCTGAGCTGGAATGAGGTCCGCACCTTCATGTGGACTTAGAAGCAGGCTTTGCCTTTCTAGCTGGCTTGGATTTATTCCAGACTGGAGATGGTCTCCAAACTGAAACTGCTCCTGAGGATGAAGGATCAGGCTTTTGTTCTTTGTTGAAACGAAAGGAACGAAAACGATTATAAGCCCTGTTTTTACCTTTAGATTTTTTATCCTGTGGTAAAAAAGTTCCTTTCCCACCAGTAACAGTTGAAATAATGGAATCCAACTGAGAACCAAATAATTTGTTACCCTGGAAAGAAATGGAAAGTAAAGTTGATTTAGAAGCCATATCAGCATTCCAAGTTTTAAGCCATAAAGCTCTTCTAGCTAAAATAGCTAGAGACATAAACCTGACATCAACTCTGATAATATCAAAAATGGCATCACAGATAAAATTATTAGCATTCTGAAGAAGAATAATAATATCATGAGAATCACGATGTGTTACTTGTTGCGCTAAAGTTTCCAACCAAAAAGTTGAAGCTGCAGCAACATCAGCCAAAGATATAGCAGGTCTAAGAAGATTACCTGAACACAGATAAGCTTTTCTTAGAAAGGATTCAATTTTCCTATCTAGAGGATCCTTAAACGAAGTACCATCTGACGTAGGAATAGTAGTACGTTTAGCAAGGGTAGAAATAGCCCCATCAACTTTAGGGATCTTGTCCCAAAATTCTAATCTGTCAGACGGCACAGGATATAATTGCTTAAAACGTTTAGAAGGAGTAAATGAATTACCCAAATAATCCCATTCTTTGGAAATTACTGCAGAAATAGCATTAGGAACAGGAAAAACTTCTGGAATAACCACAGGAGCTTTAAATACCTTATCTAAACGTTTAGAATTAGTATCAAGAGGACCAGAATCCTCTATTTCTAAAGCAATTAGTACTTCTTTAAGTAAAGAACGAATAAATTCCATTTTAAATAAATATGAAGATTTATCAGCATCAACCTCTGAGACAGAATCCTCTGAACCAGAGGAATCATCAGAATCAGAATGATGATGTTCAGTTAAAAATTCATCTGTAGGGAGAGAAGTTTTAAAAGATTTTTTACGTTTACAAGAAGGAGAAATAACAGACATAGCCTTCTTTATGGATTCTGAAACAAAATCTCTTATATTATCAGGAACATTCTGCACCTTAGATGTTGAAGGAACTGCAACAGGCAATGGTACTTTACTAAAGGAAATATTATCTGCTTTAACAAGTTTGTCATGACAATCAATACAAACAACAGCTGGAGGAATAGCTACCAAAAGTTTACAGCAGATACACTTAGCTTTGGTAGATTCAGCACTTGACAGCGATTTTCCTGTAGTATCTTCTGGCTCAGATGCAACGTGAGACATCTTGCAATATGTAAGAGAAAAAACAACATATAAAGCAAAATTGATCAAATTCCTTAAATGACAGTTTCAGGAATGGGAAAAAATGCCAAAGAACAAGCTTCTAGCAACCAGAAGCAATAAAAAATGAGACTTAAATAATGTGGAGACAAAAGTGACGCCCATATTTTTTCGCGCCAAATAAGACGCCCACATTATTTGGCGCCTAAATGCTTTTTGGCGCCAAAAATGACGCCACATCCGGAACGCCAACATTTTTGGCGCAAAATAACGTCAAAAAATGACGCAACTTCCGGCGACACGTATGACGCCGGAAACGGAAATAGAATTTTTGCGCCAAAAAAGTCCACGCCAAGAATGACGCAATAAAATGAAGCATTTTCAGCCCCCGCGAGCCTAACAGCCCACAGGGAAAAAGTCAAATTTTAAGGTAAGAAAAATGTTAAATTAAAATGCATTATCCCAAATATGAAACTGACTGTCTGAAAATAAGGAAAGTTGAACATTCTGAGTCAAGGCAAATAAATGTTTGAATACATATATTTAGAACTTTATAAACAAAGTGCCCAACCATAGCTAGGAGTGTCACAGAAAATAAGACTTACTTACCCCAGGACACTCATCTACATATAGCAGATAGCCAAACCAGTACTGAAACGAGAATCAGCAGAGGTAATGGTATATATAAGAGTATATCGTCGATCTGAAAAGGGAGGTAAGAGATGAATCTCTACGACCGATAACAGAGAACCTATGAAATAGACCCCGTAGAAGGAGATCACTGCATTCAAATAGGCAATACTCTCCTCACATCCCTCTGACATTCACTGCACGCTGAGAGGAAAACCGGGCTCCAACTTGCTGCGGAGCGCATATCAACGTAGAATCTAGCACAAACTTACTTCACCACCTCCATCGGAGGCAAAGTTTGTAAAACTGAATTGTGGGTGTGGTGAGGGGTGTATTTATAGGCATTTTGAGGTTTGGGAAACTTTGCCCCTCCTGGTAGGAATGTATATCCCATACGTCACTAGCTCATGGACTCTTGCTAATTACATGAAAGAAAGTAGATTTGTTAGTGTCAATATCTGATGAAGAAAATTTCTGAAAGAGAAAAAACATCATCAGAGAAGGATACATCAGTATGTTGTTGGTCATTTGAAACTTCAATAATTAAAAAAGAAGTGAAAAAAGACCTAAAAATGTTATTAGAAGGCACGAAGTCAGACAAAGCCTTTAAAATAGAATCAGAAAAATATTTCTTATAAATCTTCTAAATATTTCTTGTACATAAGATGTAAGAATGGAAATATATAAAGCATAAACACTAATGGATTCTGCATGTAAAAGTATATCATAATAACTTATTACAAACCATAGCTAAAGATAAACATTTATAACATTTAAAATAAATGAACTTTGGTAGAACTGAAACTCAGTTAAGCGTTTTTCTAGAAGTGGCTTCTGATTCAGGGTCAATCTGAGACATCTTGCAATATGTAATAGAAAAAACAACATATAAAGCAAAAAAGATCAAATTCCTTAAATGACAGTTTCAGGAATGGGAAAAAAATGCCAATGAACAAGCTTCTAGCAACCAGAAGCAATAAATAATGAGACTTAAATATTGTGGAGACAACAATGACGCTCAAATTTTTTAGCGCCAAAAAAGCCGCCCACATTATTTGGCGCCTAAATGCTTTTGGCGCCAAAAATGGCGCCACATCCGGTAACGCCAAAATTTTTTGGCGCAAAAAACGTCAAAAAAATGACGCAACTTCCGGCGACACGTATGACGCCGGAAATGACAAGAAAATTTTTGCGCCAAGAAAGTCCGCGCCAAGAATGACGCAATAAAATGAAGCATTTTCAGCCCCCGCGAGCCTAACAGCCCACAGGAAAAAAGTCAAATTTTAAGGTAAGAAAAAATGATTTATTCATATGCATTATCCCAAATATGAAACTGACTGTCTGAAATAAGGAACGTTGAACATCCTGAATCAAGGCAAATAAATGTTTAAACACATATATTTAGAACTTTATAAAAAAGTGCCCAACCATAGCTTAGAGTGTCACAGAAAATAAGACTTACTTACCCCAGGACACTCATCTACATGTAGTAGAAAGCCAAACCAGTACTGAAACGAGAATCAGTAGAGGTAATGGTATATATAAGAGTATATCGTCGATCTGAAAAGGGAGGTAAGAGATGAATCTCTACGACCGATAACAGAGAACCTATGAAATAGACCCCGTAGAAGGAGATCATTGAATTCAAATAGGCAATACTCTCTTCACATCCCTCTGACATTCACTGCACGCTGAGAGGAAAACCGGGCTCCAACCTGTTGCAGAGCGCATATCAACGTAGAATCTAGCACAAACTTACTTCACCACCTCCACAGGAGGCAAAGTTTGTAAAACTGATTTGTGGGTGTGGTGAGGGGTGTATTTATAGGCATTTTGAGGTTTGGGAAACTTTGCCCCTTCTGGTAGGAATGTATATCCCATAAGTCACTAGCTCATGGACTCTTGCTAATTACATGAAAGAAATATATAAAGAACTCCAAATGTGTGCTGAGGTTACTTTAACAGTTAGGTTCTGTCAAAATCAATGAATCCTGTGTTTTCTAACAGTTTATCCAAAAATATAGCATAATACAAAGTTTATCCAAGAGAAATTCAAAACAATCCAAAAAGTCAAAGTAAGTGAGAAGATTAAAGTTGATATACACAAAAAAATAGACAAAAATAGAGCATGAATTGCCAGTGTACCTGTGGAAAACAAACACAAAATAGTGCAATAACGCTAAAAAATGATTTTATACAATTGAAATAAGGCTTACCATACAATAGCCAACGCGTTTCGGCCCTTCCCTGGGCCTTTCTCAAGACTGTAGTCATTTGGAGTTCTTTATATATTTTTTCATTTTTTTTCATTTTTTTTCATTTTTTCACAGGAAGTTTCTATTGGCACATCAGTATGTATTTTTAATTTTTTTAATTCCTAATTTTTTATCACTGATTTCTACATCACCGTGGACACATTTTCACATCATATTATTTTTCCTTTTTTGGATTAAGTAACACAGACACTTATAATCATAGGAGAGACTCTATCTAGGAAATACAACTGTCCTATCAATCTTCAAGGACTAGGAATTTCTGGAATATTTTACCCACAAGCCATTTAATGTACTACACCACTCTTTCAGAGAACCACATTCTATTGGCCTATTAGGACTACAAAGTCTGCTTTACAAGTGTTATATTTACATAATTTTCAAAGTCATTGTACATTGTGTTATGTATTGATTTTTTATGTAACATGGATCCATGTATTTGTATTTTTATTTTTATGTGATTTTTATCCGGTTTAACTCTATGTGATTTTATATATGATATATATGTGACATTGTTTTATCTATTTTAACCGGCTATTTTTAACTAATCGATATTAGACCATCCACTGTCTGTGATTAATAAATTTGTTTGTATCGTAGCGACGTAGTTGTCCTTTGCCCAATTTGAGGCGCTCCTCAGACCTCACAATTTAAAGTTGAAAGCTCAGATACTCTGCAAGCGGAAAAAATGGCAAGAAACAAAACTTTCCAGGATAACAGTTTAATATCAACAACGTGCATTGGGTCAAACGGAGCTGCTGCAAAACTTTGAGAACTAAATTAAGGCTCCACGGGGGGAGCAACAGGTTTAAACACAGGTCTGATTCTAACCAGGGCCTGTACAAAGGCTTAAACATCTGGTAGATCTGCCAGACTATTGTGAAAAAGGATAGAGAACGCAGAAATCTGACCCTTTAGAGTACTGACCGATAAACCCTTATCCAGGCCATCTTAAAGAAAAGACAAAATCCGGGGAATCCTCTACCGGCTCCAGGAGACTCCCTTAGATTCCCACCAATAAAGAGATTTACGCCATATCTTATGGTAAATCTTGCAAGTAACTGGTTTTCAAGCCTGAATCATAGTTTCTATGACCGCTTCAGAAAACCCACGTTTGGACAGAATTAAGCGTTCAACCTCCAAGCAGTTAGCTTCAGAGAATCTAGATTTGGATGGAGGAAAGGACGCTGAAGTAGAAGGACTTTCCTCAGAGGTAACCTCCAAGGAGGAAGAGATGACATCCACACCAGATCCGCGAACCAGATCCTGCGAGGCCATGCTGGAGCTATTAGAATTACTGATGCTCTTAATAGAAAATATTACACCTATTTTACATAAATTATTCAATGAATATTACACTTTAGGCAGGGAAATACTATCATGATTTGACAAATCTCTAGTGACTCTTATAAAAAAAAAAAATATAGGGACCCAGAAAGTGTAGATGCATATCGCCCTATATCCCTCCTAAACACAGATTACAAAATACTCTCCAGTATTTTAGCAAACTGACTAAAATTAATTTTACCCACATTGATACATGCAGATCAGACAGGCTTTATGAAAGACAGAACATCAGCAATCAATATTAGAAAGGTGCTCTTAACGCTGGAGTACTATTTGGCAAAAAGATATGACCCCATAAAGAATTCTGATAATGCAATTATATCGATTGACGCTGAAAAAAGCTATCGAATCGATACAATGGGATTACCTTTTTACTACTTTAACTAAATTTGGTTTTAGAGAGGGATTTACAGATTTTATACAAAGATTATATGCCAAACCAATATCTGCATTATTAATTAATCAGACATCATATTAACTAAAGGTACGAGACAGGGTTGTCCTCTATCACCCACATTGTTTCATTTATCAATTGAACCTCTAGCTATTGTTTTAAGAGAGAAGATACAGGGTATCCTATTAGCCACCACAGAGTTACAGGTTGCACTCTATGCAGACGACCTGCTTTTAATTGTTAGAAATACGCAAAAAAAATATACCCAACCTATTAAGGATCATTAAAAATTTCGGATCCTTTTCAGGCTATAGAATACATTTTTCCAAATTAGAAATCTTATGGATTAATAAAGACCACTCTTCAGCCGAAGTCCCTTTTATGGAGGTTAAAGAATATATAAAATATCTGGGACTCAAATTTAGTTCATCACCTGACGGCTGGTTTGATTTAAACTATAAGCCTTTATGGAACTATATCAATAATTAATAAGATGGAGTCATCTCCTAATTTCCCTTTCAGGCAAGATTAATTTTATAAAAATGATAATCTTTCCTAAACTACTTTACATCATGCAAAATGTACCTAATATTTATAAAAAATAAAGATTTATTAAGCCTTAATAAAAATGTTCAGAAAATTTCTTTGGGGCATGTCTAAGAAATCTAGATTGTCAGCATATAGGTTATCGCAAAGTAAACTATGTGGTGGCTTTGGGTTACCATCTATTAAATGGTATAAATGGATAAGTATTGCTAAAATAGCTATAGACTGGATGACGGCATACGGTTACTATTCTTTATGGGAATTAGAAACAAATTTAGTCAAGCCAATTTCACTATGTGCATTACTACATCTAGAAACAAGATGTTTACCTAATGAAATACAAAACATGAGGTCTATGCAGTGGTGTATTTAGGTTTTGTGCTGCCCTAGGCACTCAAAATTCTGCTTTTTTTTTTTTTTTTTTTGCATTTCCAAAAATAATATTAGGAAGGGAGGGAGAGGAGGGAGATATGGCAGATGAGAGACTGGAAGACCAAAACAGCATATTTCTATCTAGCACCTGCACTTAATGCAGTCTCTCAGACCGGAAATAGTTTGTGTGATTTGTATAGAAAAGTGTGACTGCTTTTCTATACAAAACCTTCATACTGTTCCCGGTCTGAGAGACTGTTCTGCACTTTTTACAACCCTATGTTTGAAAATGACAGGCCGGGCTCAGGGGATGGAAGAACCGGATACTGGGGGCATGAGGCTGCTTCCTCTTGGCTGTGCTCAGTGTGCTATGTCAGTCCCATCTAGCTTGTGCCCTTAGTGTATTCCCCTGGGGCAGCCTTCATACCCTCGCAATACACACTGTATGCAGCAACATCATTTTCCCAGCCGGAGATTTCATTCTCTATTACCGCTCTACAGTGTGGGATTTGAGCTACAAAATTTTCAGCACCTCTGATCAGTCTTATGATCCGATCCCTTCAAGCTGCTTTTCAGAGGCAAAGCAGCTTATACTCCTTCCGTCCCCTTCTCCTTTCTTTACAGAAGCCCAAGAGCGCAGATACATCCACCACCACATGGGAACTTTAAATATTAATCAGGCTGTGTAACAGGCATGCAGCGGCTCACTCTATCATGCCCCACTCCTGTCCTCACACTGATCAGAAAAGCCGGTCATGTGACCACTCTGCGGTAAGTCGCCCAGGCAAAATTTTTTTTTAAAAGCATGGCCAGATATTCACTGCAGTGGAACAGTGCCGCCCCCCAAAACCTGTCGTCCTAGGCACTGGCATTGTTGGCCTATTCATTAATACGCCCCTGGGTCTATGAAAAATTAAATATTGGCTTGGCATAAACTATGCAAGTTATGTAATGTAGATCCTTATTTTTCAAGCTATCTGCCCATTACTGGTAATCCAGAGTTTATGCCAGGAGTAAACTCAATCCTGTTTAATAAATGGAAAGAAAATGGCTTAGAATTTGCAGAACAAATATGGGATAAAGAATATGCACACATCAAATGTTTTAAAATGTTTAAAAGTCAATTTAATATACAGAATAAAGAATTGTATGCATATTTGCAGGTAAGACATCTATTAGAGTCAATTATAAGAAACTAATATCGAGCAAGATTGGAAAGATATAAATATGGGACTTAAATTATATCAGAATGGTCATACATGCATATCCTATTGGTACAATATGATATTGAATAAGGTGGGTGATAAAAATCTAGACTACATAGTACGTATTTGGCAAACTAAAAGTATAGATATTATCAAGACACAGCTTACAAGAAGTTTCACCAGAGTTAGAGCATCTACACTCTCTATCTCATGGTGCGAAACACATATCCCCAAGATGTTTATGGGGAGAGAGGACTCTTCCCGAGACCACAGGCCCTGATACTTTAGAGGGCCCCAAACAGCTCCCCAGCCTGACAGGCTAGCGGCTGTAGTCACAATTTGCCAAGAAGGTCTCAGAAAGCAAGTGCCCAGAGACAGATGTTCCTGTGACAGCCACCTCGAGAGATACTCTCTTGTTAGAGGGTCCAGATTTATCCTCTGAGATAAATCTGAATGATCTCCGTTCCATTGACGGAGCATACAAAGCTGCAGCGGTCGAAGATGGAACTGTGCAAAAGGAATGATGTCCATAGATGCCACCGCCAGATCAATCAATTCCATGCATTGGGCCACAGATGGATGAAAGGCAGACTGGAGAGAAAGGCAAGAAGCGAGAATCTTGTCTTTTCTGACCTCCGTCAGAAAAATCTTCATGGACAGGGAATCTATTAAAGTCACTAGGAAACACTCTTTGGTAGATGGAACAAGAGAACTTTTTTCCAAATTCACCTGCCATCCATGGGAACGAAGAAAAGACAACAGCATCTCTGTATGAGATTGAGCTAGTTGAAAAGATGACGCCTGAACCAAGATATAATCTACATAAGGCGCCACAGCAATTCCCTGGGATCTGATCACAGTTAATAGCGCTCCCAGAATCTTTGTGAATGTTCTGGGAGCTGAGGCCAGACCAAATGGAAGAGCAACAAATTGGAAGTGCTTGTCCAGAAATGCAAACCTCAGATACTGATGGTGTTCCCTGTGAATGGGAACATGTAGGTATGCGTCCTTTAGGTCTATGGCCATCATACACTGACCCTCCTGTACCAAAGGAAGAATGGAACACATAGTTTCCATCTTGAAGGACGGAACCCTGAGGAATTTGTTGAGACACTTGAGGTCTAGAATGGACCAAAAAGTTCCCTTCTTTTTGGGAACGACAAACAGATTTGAATAGAATCCTAGACCCTGTTCTGCTAGAGGGACAGGAACAATAACTCAAAGAAAATAGGTCTTTTACACAGTTTAAGAAGGCCTCCTTCTTTATTTGGTTTGAGGACAGTCTTGAAAGGAGAAATCTGCCCCTTGGAGGGCAAGACTTGAATCCCTTCCGGTAACCCTGGGATATTATGTCCACCGTCCAAGGGTTTGGGACAACTCGTATCCAGGCTTGACGAAAAAGAGAAAGGCACACTGCAATCGGGGGCAGAACCTTCATGCTGATTTAGAGTCTGACCACCTCTAGGACTTTTATTCTTGTCCTGAGGTAGGGAAGATCCCTTTCCACCTGTAATTTCTTAAATGATCTCTGCTAGACCAGGACCAAACAAAGTATTTCCCTTGTAGGGTAAAGCCAAAAGCTTGGCCTTAGAAAAAACATCAGCAGACCAAGATTTTAACCACAGAGCCCTGCGGAATAGTTCTGTGAAGCTAGACATCTTAGCTCCCAGATGAATTATCTACATATTGGCATCACAGATAAAAGTATTGGCCAATTTGAGAGCTTTGATCCTATCCTGGATCTCCTCTACTGAAGTTTCCTGTTTTATGAGATAAGACAATGGATCACACCAATAAGATGCAGCTCCCGCAACCATAGCAATACTCGCTGCTGGTTGCCACTGTAGCCCTTGATGAATATACATCTTTTTTAAGTAAGCCTCTAGCTTCTTGTCCATTGGGTCCTTAAAAGAGTAACTATCCTCTATAGGAATAGTAGTTCTCTTAGCAAGAGTAACAATAGCTCCTACTACCTTAGGTACAGTGCGCCATGAGTCACGAATAGAGTCAGCAACAGGAAACATCTTTTTAAAAACAAGGGGAAAAAGGAACACCTGGCTTATCCTATTACTGAGCTATAATTTCAGACATCTTCCTTGGAACAGGAAAAACTTCCTCAGAAGATGGAGAAACATAAACTCTATCCAGTTTAGAAGACTTAGTAGGGTTGGCAGCAAACGAAGGTTCAAAATTGTCTAAAGTAGCTAGGACCTCCTTCAATAGTATCCTGAGGTGTTCAAGCTTAAATCTAAAATTTACTGAAGATTTTTCTGCTAAAGTGTCAGGGATCTCACTTTCAGAAGCTACTGAAGTATTCTCCTCAAACAACTGATCAAGAATGGCTAATGCAGTTCTAGAGTCAGGAGCCTTAGTATCAGGCAAACGTTTAGATTTTCTCTTGCGCTTACCCAAGGAAGGGAAAGCTGATAAAGCCGCTGCTACTGCAGAGGAAACCTGAGCGGCAAAATCCCCAGGTAAATAAACACCCCCAGAAGGCACAGTATGAGACACAACTAAGGCTTGGGATGTTTGAGGAGAAAGCTAAGGCATGTCACACACAGCAATATCCTTAGAGACAGTTGGCTCAGAAGGGAGTAATTTATCTTTAAATTTTAAAGTTTTAGCTAAACAAGAGGAACAAAATTGCATTGGAAGAACAACATGGGCCTCTAAGCATAATAAACATTTATCCATAGATATGGACTGATTCTGTTCAGAGTCCATGCTATGGTGTAAAGGTCCCACTATTAGAAATAAAATCAGCAAGTAAGGGAAAAATAAAACTTTTATTTACCAAATAAAATAAAAAGCAAGGTAGAGAAATTAAACAATAAGTATGTTAGAGAATAAAAAAAGGAACACTGCAGATTGCCTGAGGCTCCTACCAGCGGAGGAACACCCCACTAGCAAAAAGAAAAAACATATCTCCTAGAAGATATTTCTAATCCATTTAGACGATCCTGAAAGAAGGTTACTTTGCTATATTGAAAAACCGCTGAGATAAAACGGTTTCCATGTAGCTCTGATAGAAGAAAAAGATCGCTATCGATCTCCACAGCTCCGTTCCGTAAAAACGGAAGTACGGGTCACGTGAGTGGGCCACCTTTTAACTGCTAAAAGCCACCCACTACTCTTACTCAAGAGATTGACATGGAGACAGCTAGACCCCAATCCTTGCTTGCAGGGAATAGTACCCATAAAAGGATTAAATCTTCAGACACCAACTTCGCACAACCTCCATTGACAGAGGCAAAGAAAATGACTGGGGGTTATGGGTAAGGCAGTTACACTTAACAGCTTTGCTGGGGTGCTCTTTACCTCCACCTGCTGGCCAGGAGTTGAATACCCCACTAGTAATTGGAATGACATTGTGGACTCTCCATGTCATAGGAAAGAAATGCTCTGATATTTTGGGCAAATTTTTATCTGAAAGTCACGGTAGTGAAAGGATTAAATAAAGATACTGTTCCTAGCAGAGAACCATTTACAACCTGCCAGGTGATCATTTAACATAAATTTACTCAACCTTTTAAAACATTTTGTCTTAAATATCTAACTACGGATTGGGGTAATGGCAGACTAAATAGGGCAACATGATCTTATTTACCATCAGTATACTGATTGTGACCATACTCGATAATAATAACAAATACTCACCTAGCTGCCAGCGTGCCTGGGCCCATTTCCAGGGGAAGGGTAACACTCTGGCCCAGTGGGGGCCTCTGCATGGAATTGGGAAGTGCTGGCCTGGATTCCTGGTTGGAATTCCTAAAATGAATTAAAAAAAAAAAAAAAGAAGAAACCGTGAAATGTTACCCATTATTGAATTACTTAGCTGTAACTTCTCTAATGGTTTTAGAAGTCACATACAGTATATTTTCAACAACAAAACTCTTATGAATTAAACACAACAAACACATAATTTATGTAAGAACTTACCTGATACATTTATTTTTTAGTGGCAAGAGTCCATGAGCTAGTGACGTATGGGATATACGTTCCTACCAGGAGGGGGCAAAGTTTTCCAAACCTCAAATGCCTATAAAAACACCTGCCACCTCACTCATACCTTAGTTTAACGTATAGCCAAGAAGTGAGGTGTATAAAAAAAACAAGGAGTAAAAAGCATTAAAAAGAGGAACTGGAAAAAAAATGTGCTTTATACTAAAAAAATCATAACCATAAAAAATAGGGTGGGCCTCATGGACTCTTGCCAATATGAAAGAAATGAATTTATCAGGTAAGTTCTTACATAAATTATGTTTTCTTTCATGTAAGTGGCAAGAGTGACGTATGGGATATAATACCCAATATGTGGAAGTCCACGAGTCACTAGAGAGGGAGGGATCAAATAATAACAGCTATTTCTGCTGGAAAATTAAATCCCAAAAAATAATTAATTTTTCTTAAAAAATTAAAAAAAAAACAAATCATAGGCACTAGAATCAAACAGACAGCTGCCTGAAAAAAACATATCTACCAAAAGCTGCTTCCAAAGAAGCAAACACATCAAAATGGTAAAATAAAGAAAATGAGTGCAAAGAAGACCAAGTTACTGCTTTGCAAATTTAATTAACTGAAGCTTCATTCTTGAAAACCCAAGATATGGCGACTGATGCAATAGAATGAGCTGTAATACGCTGAAGCGGAGACTGCCCCGCCTTCAAATAAGTCTTGTGAATCTAAACTTTAACCAAGATGCCAAAGAAATGGCAAAGGCTTTCTGACCTTTTCTGGAACCAGAAAAAATAACAAATAGACTAGAAGTCTTTATGAAATCTATAGTAGCCTCAACATAATATTGCAAAGCTCTTACCACATCCAAAGAGAGAAAAGACCTTTTAAAAGTATTCTTAGGATTAGAACACAAGGAAGAAACAAAAATCTCCCTATAGAGGTTGTTAGAATTCACAACTTAAAGCAAAAAAATTAAAAACAAATTCCGCAAAACTGTTTTTCTTGATGGAAATTCAGAAAACTCTTCTAGCAGAAGAGATAGCCAAAGAAATAACACTTTCTAAGAAAGAAGATCAAAATCCAAAGAATGCATAGGCTCAAAAGAAGAGCCTGCAAAATGTTAAAACTCAAATTGAGACTCCAAGAAGGAGAAATTGATTTAATAACAGGCTTGATACGAATCAAACCCTGAACAAAACAGTGAATATCAGGAAGCTTAACAATCTTTCTATGAAATAAGACAGAAAGAGCAGAGATTTGTCCTACAAAATATTTGCAGACAAAATCTTTAATCTAAACTATCCTGAAGAAACTGTAAAATCCTAGGAATTCAAAAGAATGCCAAGAATAATCATGAGTGAAACACCATGAAATATAGGTTTACCAAACCCCATGATAAATCTTCCTTGAAACAGACTTACGAGTCTGTATCATAGAAATAATTACTGAATCAGAGAAACCTCTATGACTTAAGAACTAAGCGTTTAATTTCCATGCCTTCAAATTCAAAGATTTGAAATCCTGATGGAAAGAATGGGCCTTAAGACACAAGGTCTGGTCTTATAAAAAATGACCAAGGCTGACAACTGAATATTCAGACAAGGTCCGCATACCAAAACAAGAGAGAGGCCATGCTGGCGCTATCGGAAACACATAAAATTGTTCCAATATGATCTTAGAGATCACCCTTTGAAAAAGAACCAGAGGCGGAAAAATGTAAGCTGATTGGTAAAACCAAGGAACTGCTAGAGCATTCATCATTTCTGCCTGAGGATCGCTGGACCTGGAAAGGTATCTGAAGTCTCTTGTTCAGACGAGAGGCCAACAGATCTAGAAGACCACACATCTATACAAGTTGAAAAAACACATCTGGAAAAGGAGACCACTCCCCCTGATGTACAGAATGACAGCTGAGATAATCCGCTTCCCAAATGTCTACACCTGAGATATGAATCGCAGAGTCTTGACAAGAGTTGGATTCCGCCCAAGAAAATATCAGAGATACTTCTTTCATTACTAATGGACTGTGAGTCCCCCATTGATGATTGACATATGCCACTGTTGTGATATTGTAGAGCACTCAAAATAGCACGGAGTTCTAAAGTAATTATTGGTAACCTCGCCTCTTGAGGATTCCAAATCCCTTGTGCTGTCAGAGATCCCCAGACAGCTCCCCAACCTATAATACTTGCATCTGTTGAGATCACAGTCCAGGAAAAAAGGGTTTGTATCTGGAATGGCGCTCAAAAAGGGGAGCTCAGAGGAGAAATATAAGAATTTAGATACAGGACTAGTAGCAATAAATTGAATTAATGTAGGACTATTAGCAATAAATTGAATTAATGTATAAAATTGGATATAAACATATTGTATATATTATACATAAATAGAGCAGTCTCTAAGATTAGCGCAATCAAATAAATAGATGGATTAAATGTAGTAACATTAAAATGGTATTTAATATTCAAGTTCAATGAAACACATGGTTAAAAGTAATGATGCCAGCATCTAAAAACAAACAAACATATGAGTGCGACAAATAATTGCACTAGAAAGGTGGATATGTAACTCAGCTAAAGTAGATATATGTCATAAAAGTAATACATATGTAATAATGGAAACCTGAGTCCTCCTGGTTTGAATGATTATAACGATAATCAACAGAAAAGGTCCGGAAAAAAGTCTGTACAAAATTTGTTGCAAGAGTGAACTCCGGAATAGATATTGTATCCTCTCCTATTTCCTTCGATGTGTAGACTGTCCAGCGTTCTCTATGAGTGATGGAGGAAGCAGTACTCCCCGTGTAAACAAAACAGATCCGGATTGGAGTTCAAAGGTATTCCGGTGTGAACACCTGAGTGTTCCCAGGGTCGCAATTGTAGACCGGTATTATAGCCGGGATGAAACTAAAACAGATGTATCAGTATGAGTAGGTCCTGGGACAGGGATTACACATATGGAGTCAGCTCAAACAAAGTTTATATAGCTGCTCGATGTACCTGTCCTATCTACTTACGTATGCAATCTGTAAACAGCAAAGTATACAATTTCAGTGCAAAAGAGAAATAGGCAAATCTACGCGTTACAGCCGCCAGGGGCCTTTATCAAGATGCCTATTTGCTCCAAATTACATTTTTAAATAGCCCACGCTGTATCTCCATTAGACCAGGTTTGGCCTATCAGAGTGTTCAAAGGGTGGGTGTGATATCAAGTAACAACTGTTCAAGATCCATGTTTATATGTTAGTAATTAATGCAAATCATATGGAAAAAATATATTACAATTGAAATGTTAGTGCTTATATCGCTTCTCTGATACTTATCACCTAACCTGATAGAACTGAAACACTATATAATCATGTAATACAACATTTTACTGCTTGTATCTATGTTTCATACCTAAGTAACTCAAGCAATAAATGTATCAATGACTTGCTCGATTTCATTAAAAATAGAGACCGCTCATAAAGAGATTCAATTCATTGCTACATAGCTTTTTAAAGTATAGATTGTGTATATATATCAAATTCAATTAGCGATCGAGTCCCCATAGAGAAGGGGGGAATTTTAAACAACTAATTTGTTTGTAGCGATATATAATCTATTAAAATGTTTCCTTAAAACTTGCGATAGATCCAACATGTTCCTATAAATGGTAAATGTGACACCATTCTTAAGGTGTAGCTCTCTGAAAATAAAAACATATTTTCAAGCATATATGTATGTATATAGCCTCAGTGTCTGAAAAAAATATCATAAAGGATCTTATTTATAATAGATCGATGACATGAGGGGCAAACATCGCTCTACTAAAAATTAGGGGCTGATATTAAAATCGTATTCGTGATAATGTAAAAGTGCTCGAAAAAATAAAGAATTGAAAATAAAACTAATTATCATAGTCCAGGAAGAACGAACAAAGGAGGCCCCTTGAACAATAAGGTGATGGCTTAAACAACAAAAACAGAGAGAGTTAAGCGTTGGGACTGAAGTATATCTGGACACTAAATCTATCTGGAAACCTAAGAAGGTAACCTATGTCTAAAGAATAAATAAACTCTTTGGTAAATTGATCCTCCAACCATGTCTAGAAGAAACAACATTTAGTTGTTCCATGTGAGATTCTGCAAAATGAAAATATTGAGCTAGTACCAAGATATCATCCAAAATACCACAATACCTTGCTCTACGATTACAGAAAGAAGAGCACCGAGAACATTTGTGAAAATTCTTTTTGCAGTTGCTAGACCAAAAGGAAGAGCGACAAAATTGGCTAAAAAAGAGAATCTCAGAAAACGATAGTGGTCTGGATGAATCAAAATGTGAAGATAAGTGTCCTGTAAGTCTATTGTGGACATAAAATGACCTTACTGAACAAAAAACAGAATAGTCCTAGTCACCATCTAAAAAGTTGGGGACTTTTACAAAACGATTAACATTTTCAGATCCAGGATTAGTCTGAAAAAAAAATCATCCTTTCTGGGACAATGAATAGATTTAAATAGAAAACAAATCCCTGTTCCTGCGTTCCTGAGTCTTCACAGGGTTTGTTGAAACATGAGTAAAAAAGAATCTTCCCATGGAAAGTCTTATTCTAAAAAAAACTATTCAATACCCTTGAGAAACAATATTCTATTAATTTTGGACTGAAACTGTCCAAATGTCTTGAAATACAGGGAGTGCAGAATTATTAGGCAAGTTGTATTTTTGAGGATTAATTTTATTATTGAACAACCACCATGTTCTCAATGAACCCAAAAAACTTATTAATATCAAAGCTGAATAGTTTTGGAAGTAGTTTTTAGTTTGTTTTTAGTTATAGCTATTTTAGGGGGATATCTGTGTGTGCAGGTGACTATTACTGTGCATAATTATTAGGCAACTTAACAAAAAACAAATATATACCCATTTCAATTATTTATTTTTACCAGTGAAACCAATATAACATCTCAACATTCACAAATATACATTTCTGACATTCAAAAACAAAACAAAAACAAATCAGTGACCAATATAGCCACCTTTCTTTGCAAGGACACTCAAAAGCCTGCCATCCATGGATTCTGTCAGTTTTTTGATCTGTTCACCATCAACATTGCGTGCAGCAGCAACCACAGCCTCCCAGACACTGTTCAGAGAGGTGTACTGTTTTCCCTCCTTGTAAATCTCACATTTGATGATGGACCACAGGTTCTCAATGGGGTTCAGATAAGGTGAACAAGGAGGCCATGTCATTAGATTTTCTTCTTTTATACCCTTTCTTGCCAGCCACGCTGTGGAGTACTTAGACGCGTGTGATGGAGCATTGTCCTGCATGAAAATCATGTTTTTCTTGAAGGATGCAGACTTCTTCCTGTACCAATGCTTGAAGAAGGTGTCTTCCAGAAACTGGCAGTAGGACTGAGAGTTGAGCTTGACTCCATCCTCAACCCGAAAAGGCCCCACAAGCTCATCTTTGATGATACCAGCCCAAACCAGTACTCCACCTCCACCTTGCTGGCGTCTGAGTCGGACTGGAGCTCTCTGCCCTTTACCAATCCAGCCACGGGCCCATCCATCTGGCCCATCAAGACTCACTCTCATTTCATCAGTCCATAAAACCTTAGAAAATTCAGTCTTGAGATATTTCTTGGCCCAGTCTTGACGTTTCAGCTTGTGTGTCTTGTTCAGTGGTGGTCGTATTTCAGCCTTTCTTACCTTGGCCATGTCTCTGATTATTGCACACCTTGTGCTTTTGGGCACTCCAGTGATGTTGCAGCTCTGAAATATGGCCAAACTGGTGGCAAGTGGCATCTTGGCAGCTGCACGCTTGACTTTTCTCAGTTCATGGGCAGTTATTTTGCGCCTTGGTTTTTCCACACGCTTCTTGAGACCCTGTTGACTATTTTGAATGAAACGCTTGATTGTTCGATGATCACGCTTCAGAAGCTTTGCAATTTTAAGAGTGCTGCATCCCTCTGCAAGATATCTCACTTTTTTGACTTTTCTGAGCCTGTCAAGTCCTTCTTTTGACCCATTTTGCCAAAGGAAAGGAAGTTGCCTAATAATTATGCACACCTGATATAGGGTGTTGATGTCATTAGACCACGCCCCTTCTCATTACAGAGATGCACATCACCTAATATGCTTAATTGGTAGTAGGCTTTCGAGCCTATAAAGCTTGGAGTAAGACAACATGCATAAAGAGGATGATGTGGTCAAAATACTCATTTGCCTAATAATTCTGCACTCCCTGTAATCTGCCCCTCACCAGAAGAACTGGATAGAGGGCCACACATTTATGCAGACTTAGAAGCCGGATTTGGATCCTTATAAGGCTTGGATTTATTCCAATTTGGAGATGGTCTCCAAATAGAGCCAGAGGCCTTAGGGGAATGAGTTTTCAGATCCATATACAGACAAAAGGAACAAAAACAATTGAGAGCTTAAAATGTCTTATCTAGGGCCAAAACAAACGCCCTTACCCCTAGATATAGAGGAACCAAACAAATGATTTCCCTGAAAAGTTAGAAATATTAATTCAGATTAGGACACTATGTCAATATTTCAAGATTTAAGCCATAAAGCTAGCTAAATGAGAATAGCTAAAATTATAGATTTGACATTAAATTTAAATAACATCAAATATAGCAACATAAATAAAAAGAATGTATGTTGAAATAAAAGAAAAAAGTTATATACTTCAGGATCTAATAACTGCTGTGCTAAACTGTCCAACTAGAAAGTTGAAGCAGCAGCAACCTCAGCCATAAAAAATAGCCAGTCTAAGAATATAACCAGTATAAACATATGCTCTTTTAAGGAAAGATTCAGGCTTCCTTAAAGGATCCTGAAAAGAAGTACTATCTACCATTTAAATAATAGTACGTTCTCAAAACTCTAAGCTAGCCATAAGTAAAAGATACCAGGTTAAGATCATTCTTAAAAAATGAGAAGGAGATAGAGAGGGCGCCACATAGTGTGATATTGTTTCATGCAGAATGATACAAATCTATAGAGGTAATGTGCTTACCAGAAGCTGTTGTACTGTGCTGTGACCAGTACAATCTCGCCTGCTAGCACTTAAATTAGTGGCTAGTACACTGCCAAACAGGATCTTTCCTGGGGCTCTTCCTTAAAGCTGTGGGCTCCAAAGGTATCTTCAGTATTAGCTGTGAGCAAGTCTTCGTTTTGCAACTTTGGAATTTTGCTCAGTATTATTGAATAAAAGAATGTATACAACTTCCAGAATTAAAAGAATTAAAAGGCTTTATTATAACGCATTTCTCAACCTCCAATTGGTCGTTTCATCAGATATCAAAGCGAAGATTCGCTCTCTCAATTTTTTTAGTTGAAGAAAAAGCAATGCACATGGTGAGCCAATCACACGAGGCTTCTATGTGCAGCAACCAATCAGCAGCTAGTGAGCATATCTAGATATGCTTTTCATCAAAGAATATCAAGAGAATAAAACAAATTAGATAATATAAGTAAATTAGAAAGATGTTTAAAATTGCATTCTCTTTCTAAATCATAAAAGAAAAAATGAGGGTGGCATGTCCTTTTAATAGAGAACAAATCAGTTCAAATGAAAAAAATTAAAAAGAAGATTTGTCAATTTCTGTCTCTGATGCAGGATCCTCTGAGTCAGAGGAAGCCTCATCAGTAAAAAATACTTTAGTATATTTTCGGTCAGTACAAAAGTAATTAAATCTATGACAAGTTTGGAAAGACCTTTACGTTTATATGAAGACAAAATAGCAGTCATAGCCTTCTTATGGCTGCAGAAATAACATTTTTCATATCTGCACGAATATCAGGTACATTAAACTGAGAAAAAATAACAGTAGATGTAATTATACTTATAGAAACGTTAACATGTAATAAACAAGTGCCACATAATTGAGCTGAAGAAATAAAATCAGCGTATTTACAATAACACACTTAGCATTGGTAGAATTGTGTTTAAGGCAAATTAGTTCCTAAAGTAACATCAGAGGCAGGATCTGTTAGAGACACCTTACAAAATGTAAAAGAAAAAATAACATTAAAACAAAATATCCAATTTCCTCAAAATAAAAATTTCAGGAATGGGAAAAAAATGCTTATGATAAAATTTTTATACAAAAGTAAAAGCAAACATCAAAACCCTCTATAAAGAAATGAGAGCAGATAGCAAAAGAGGGAGAGACTTAATATAACAAATTTTGGCGCCAAGAATGACGCAAACCAAGGACGCAAATGCAGATGAAAAAATTGTTGGCGCCAAAAAATGAAATTAAAAAAATTGTGTCAATAAAGATGCAAAAAAATCAGGTGACTTTGCGCCAAAAATTACACAATAAAAAGTAGCATGTTGCGTCATCGCAAGCCTAGTTAGCACATGAAAACTTGAAAAACAGACTCAAAGATACAACTAACTGGAATCCAAGGTAAAAAAAAATACCTGAAATCCCCCATAAACATAATTTCCATGCTGAAACTGTTAAACTGCAATGGGAAATACACAGACCTGACTCATGGCAAATAGAAATTTATCAGGTAAACATAAATTCTGTTTTCTCCAATGGTGTGTCCGGTCCACGGCTTCATCCTTACTTGTGGGATATTCTCTTCCCCTACAGGAAATGGCAAAGAGAGCACCAAGCAAGAGCTGTCCATATAGCTCCCCCTCTGGCTCCGCCCCCCAGTCATTCGACCGACGGTTAGGAGAAAAAGGAGAAACTATAGGGTGCCGTGGTGACTGTAGTGTATAAAGAAAGAAATGTTTCAAACCTGGTTAAAAACCAGGGCGGGCCGTGGACCGGACACACCGTTGGAGAAAGAAATTTATCAGGTAAACATAAATTCTGTTTTCTCCAACATTGGTGTGTCCGGTCCACGGCTTCATCCTTACTTGTGGGAACCAATACCAAAGCTTTAGGACACGGATGAAGGGAGGGAGCAAACCAGGTTACCTAAACGGAAGGCACCACGGCTTGCAAAACCTTTCTCCCAAAAATAGCCTCCGAAGAAGCATAAGTATCGAATTTGTAAAATTTGGCAAAAGTATGCAGAGAAGACCAAGTCGCTGCCTTACAGATCTGATCAACAGAAGCCTCGTTCTTGAAAGCCCATGTGGAAGCCACAGCTCTAGTAGAATGAGCTGTAATTCGTTCAGGAGGCTGCCGTCCGGCAGTCTCATAAGCCAATCGGATGATGCTTTTCAGCCAAAAAGAAAGAGAGGTAGCAGTGGCTTTCTGCCCTCTCCTCTTACCAGAATAAACGACAAACAAAGATGATGATGTTTGTCTGAAATCCTTTGTTGCTTCTAAATAGAATTTTAAAGCACGGACCATATCTAGGTTGTGTAACAAACGTTCCTTCTTCGAAACTGGATTCGGACATAGAGAAGGAACAACAATTTCCTGGTTAATATTCCTGTTGGAAACGACCTTTGGAAGAAAACCAGGCTTGGTACGTAAAACTACCTTATCTGTATGGAATACCAGATAGGGAGAAGTACACTGCAAAGCAGATAATTCAGAAACTCTTCTAGCAGAAGAAATAGCAACCAAAAACAGAACTTTTCAAGATAGTAACTTAATATCTATGGAATGCATGGGTTCAAACGGAACCCCTTGAAGAACTGAAAGAACTAAATTTAGACTCCAAGGAGGAGTCATGGGTCTGTAAACAGGCTTGATTCTAACTAACGCCTGTACAAACGCCTGTACATCTGGCACTGCTGCCAGACGTTTGTGTAACAAAACAGACAGAGCAGATATCTGTACTTTTAAGGAACTAGCTGACAAACCTTTATCCAGACCTTCTTGGAGAAAGGAAAGTATCCTAGGAATTTTAATTTTACTCCAAGGAAATCCCTTGGATTCACACCAACGGATATATTTTTGCCATATCTTATGGTAAATCTTCCTAGTTACAGGTTTTCTGGCTTGAACCAGAGTATCTATGACTGTATCTGAAAACCCACGCTTAGATAGAATCAAGCGTTCAATTTCCAAGCAGTCAGTTGGAGAGAGACTAGATTTGGATGTTCGAACGGACCTTGTACTAGAAGATCCTGCCTCAAAGGTAGCTTCCATGGTGGAGCCAATGACATATTCACCAGGTCTGCATACCAAGTCCTGCGTGGCCACGCAGGGGCTATTAGAATCACAGAGGCCTGCTCCTGTTTGATCCTGGCTACAAGCCTGGGAAGGAGAGGGAACGGTGGAAATACATAAGCTAGGTTGAACGACCAAGCGCCACTAATGCATCCACCAGTGTCGCCTTGGGATCCCTGAAACTGGACCCGTATTGAAGAACCTTTGCGTTCTGGCGAGACGCCATCAGATCCATATCTGGAATGCCCCATAGTTGAGTTAACTGGGCAAAAACCTCCGGGTGGAGTTCCCACTCCCCCGGATGATTCAAATAATCCGCCTCCCAGTTGTCCACTCCTGGGATGTGAATTGCAGATAGGTGGCAGGAGTGATCCTCTGCCCATTTGATGATCTTAGATACCTCTCTCATCGCTAAGGAACTCTTTGTTCCCCCCTGATGATTGATGTACGCTACAGTCGTCATGTTGTCCGACTGGAACCTTATGAATTTGGCCTTTGCTAGGTGAGGCCAAGCCAGGAGCGCATTGAATATCGCTCTCAGTTCTAAAATGTTTATCGGAAGAAGAGACTCTTCTCGAGACCATAGACCTTGAGCTTTCAGAGAGTCCCAGACCGCACCCCAGGCTAAGAGACTGGCGTCGGTCGTGACAATGACCCATTCTGGTCTGCGGAAACTCATTCCCTGAGACAGGTGATTGTGAGACAACCACCAGTGGAAAGAATCCCTGGTTACCTGGTCTACTTGAATCTGGGGAGACAAGTCTGCATAGTCCCCATTCCACTGATTGAGCATGCACAGTTGTAATGGTCTTAGATGAATTCGAGCAAAAGGAACTATGTCCATTGCTGCAACCATCAATCCTACTACTTCCATGCACTGAGCTATGGAAGGCTGAAGAATAGAGTGAAGAACTTGACAAGCGTTTAGAAGCTTTGACTTTCTGACCTCTGTCAGGAAGATCTTCATTTCTAAAGAATCTATTATTGTTCCCAAAAAGGGAACTCTTGTTGACGGAGACAGGGAACTCTTTTCTACGTTCACCTTCCACCCGTGAGATCTGAGAAAGGCTAGAACAATGTCTGTATGAACCTTTGCTTTGGAAAGAGACGACGCTTGGATTAGAATGTCGTCTAGGTAAGGTGCTACAGCAATGCCCCTTGGTCGTAGAACCACTAGAAGGGACCCTAGCACCTTTGTGAAGATTCTGGGAGCAGTGGCTAAACCGAACGGAAGAGCCACAAACTGGTAATGTTTGTCCATGAAGGTGAACCTCAGGAACTGATGATGATCTTTGTGGATAGGAATATGCAGGTACGCATCCTTTAAGTCCACGGTAGTCATATATTGACCCTCCTGGATTGTTGGTAAAATTGTCCGAATGGTTTCCATTTTGAATGATGGAACTCTGAGGAATTTGTTTAGAATTTTTAGATCCAGAATTGGCCTGAAAGTTCCCTCTTTTTTGGGAACTACAAACAGGTTTGAGTAAAAACCCAGACCTTGTTCCGCTGTTGGAACTGGGTTTATCACTCCCATTTTTAATAGGTCTCCTACACAATGTAAGAATGCCTGTCTCTTTATCTGGTCTGAAGATAAGCGAGACATGTGGAACCTTCCCCTTGGAGGAAGTTCCTTGAACTCTAGAAGATACCCCTGAGAGACTATTTCTAGTGACCAGGGATCCTGAACGTCTCTTGCCCAAGCCTGAGCGAAGAGAGAAAGTCTGCCCCCTACTAGATCCGGTCCCGGATCGGGGGCTACCCCTTCATGCTGTTTTGGTAGCAGCAGCAGGCTTCTTGGCCTGTTTACCCTTGTTCCAGCCTTGCAATGGTTTCCATGCTGGCTTAGGCTGGGAAGAGTTGCCTTCTTGTCTGGAGGCTGCAGAGTTCGGATTCGGTCCGTTCCTGAAATTGTGAAAGGAACGAAAATTAGATTTGTTCTTAGCCTTGAAAGGCCTATCCTGTGGGAGGGCATGTCCCTTTCCACCAGTAATGTCTGAAATAATCTCTTTCAATTCCGGCCCGAAAACATAATTTATGTAAGAACTTACCTGATAAATTCATTTCTTTCATATTAACAAGAGTCCATGAGCTAGTGACGTATGGGATATACATTCCTACCAGGAGGGGCAAAGTTTCCCAAACCTTAAAATGCCTATAAATACACCCCTCACCACACCCACAAATCAGTTTAACGAATAGCCAAGAAGTGGGGTGATAAGAAAAAGTGCGAAGCATATAAAATAAGGAATTGGAATAATTGTGCTTTATACAAAAAAATCATAACCACCACAAAAAAGGGTGGGCCTCATGGACTCTTGTTAATATGAAAGAAATGAATTTATCAGGTAAGTTCTTACATAAATTATGTTTTCTTTCATGTAATTAACAAGAGTCCATGAGCTAGTGACGTATGGGATAATGACTACCCAAGATGTGGATCTTTCCACACAAGAGTCACTAGAGAGGGAGGGATAAAATAAAGACAGCCAATTCCTGCTGAAAATAATCCACACCCAAAATAAAGTTTAACAAAAAACATAAGCAGAAGATTCAAACTGAAACCGCTGCCTGAAGAACTTTTCTACCAAAAACTGCTTCAGAAGAAGAAAATACATCAAAATGGTAGAATTTAGTAAAAGTATGCAAAGAAGACCAAGTTGCTGCTTTGCAGATCTGGTCAACCGAAGCTTCATTCCTAAACGCCCAGGAAGTAGATACTGACCTAGTAGAATGAGCTGTAATTCTTTGAGGCGGAGTTTTACCCGACTCAACATAGGCAAGATGAATTAAAGATTTCAACCAAGATGCCAAAGAAATGGCAGAAGCTTTCTGGCCTTTCCTAGAACCAGAAAAGATAACAAATAGACTAGAAGTCTTACGGAAAGATTTCGTAGCTTCAACATAATATTTCAAAGCTCTAACAACATCCAAAGAATGCAATGATTTCTCCTTAGAATTCTTAGGATTAGGACATAATGAAGGAACCACAATTTCTCTACTAATGTTGTTGGAATTCACAACTTTAGGTAAAAATTCAAAAGAAGTTCGCAACACCGCCTTATCCTGATGAAAAATCAGAAAAGGAGACTCACACGAAAGAGCAGATAATTCAGAAACTCTTCTAGCAGAAGAGATGGCCAAAAGGAACAAAACTTTCCAAGAAAGTAATTTAATGTCCAATGAATGCATAGGTTCAAACGGAGGAGCTTGAAGAGCTCCCAGAACCAAATTCAAACTCCAAGGAGGAGAAATTGACTTAATGACAGGTTTTATACGAACCAAAGCTTGTACAAAACAATGAATATCAGGAAGAATAGCAATCTTTCTGTGAAAAAGAACAGAAAGAGCAGAGATTTGTCCTTTCAAAGAACTTGCGGACAAACCCTTATCCAAACCATCCTGAAGAAATTGTAAAATTCTCGGTATTCTAAAAGAATGCCAAGAAAAATGATGAGAAAGACACCATGAAATATAAGTCTTCCAGACTCTATAATATATCTCTCGAGATACAGATTTACGAGCCTGTAACATAGTATTAATCACGGAGTCAGAGAAACCTCTATGACCAAGAATCAAGCGTTCAATCTCCACACCTTTAAATTTAAGGATTTCAGATCCGGATGGAAAAAAGGACCTTGTGATAGAAGGTCTGGTCTTAACGGAAGAGTCCATGGCTGGCAAGATGCCATCCGGACAAGATCCGCATACCAAAACCTGTGAGGCCATGCCGGAGCTATTAGCAGAACAAACGAGCATTCCCTCAGAATCTTGGAGATTACTCTTGGAAGAAGAACTAGAGGCGGAAAGATATAGGCAGGATGATACTTCCAAGGAAGTGATAATGCATCCACTGCCTCCGCCTGAGGATCCCGGGATCTGGACAGATACCTGGGAAGTTTCTTGTTTAGATGAGAGGCCATCAGATCTATCTCTGGGAGCCCCCACAATTGAACAATCTGAAGAAATACCTCTGGGTGAAGAGACCATTCGCCCGGATGCAACGTTTGGCGACTGAGATAATCCGCTTCCCAATTGTCTACACCTGGGATATGAACCGCAGAGATTAGACAGGAGCTGGATTCCGGCCAAACCAAAATTCGAGATACTTCTTTCATAGCCAGAGGACTGTGAGTCCCTCCTTGATGATTGATGTATGCCACAGTTGTGACATTGTCTGTCTGAAAACAAATGAACGATTCTCTCTTCAGAAGAGGCCAAAACTGAAGAGCTCTGAAAATTGCACGGAGTTCCAAAATATTGATCGGTAATCTCACCTCCTGAGATTCCCAAACTCCTTGTGCCGTCAGAGATCCCCACACAGCTCCCCAACCTGTGAGACTTGCATCTGTTGAAATTACAGTCCAGGTCGGAAGAACAAAAGAAGCCCCCTGAATTAAACGATGGTGATTTGTCCACCACGTTAGAGAGTGTCGAACAATCGGTTTTAAAGATATTAATTGAGATATCTTCGTGTAATCCCTGCACCATTGGTTCAGCATACAGAGCTGAAGAGGTCGCATGTGAAAACGAGCAAAGGGGATCGCGTCCGATGCAGCAGTCATAAGACCTAGAATTTCCATGCATAAGGCTACCGAAGGGAATGATTGTGACTGAAGGTTTCGACAAGCTGTAATCAATTTTAGACGTCTCTTGTCTGTTAAAGACAGAGTCATGGACACTGAATCTATCTGGAAACCCAGAAAGGTTACCCTTGTTTGAGGAATCAAAGAACTTTTTGGTAAATTGATCCTCCAACCATGATCTTGAAGAAACAACACAAGTCGATTCGTATGAGACTCTGCTAAATGTAAAGACGGAGCAAGTACCAAGATATCGTCCAAATAAGGAAATACCACAATACCCTGTTCTCTGATTACAGACAGAAGGGCACCGAGAATCTTTGTGAAAATTCTTGGAGCTGTAGCAAGGCCAAACGGTAGAGCCACAAATTGGTAATGCTTGTCTAGAAAAGAGAATCTCAGGAACTGATAATGATCTGGATGAATCGGAATATGCAGATATGCATCCTGTAAATCTATTGTGGACATATAATTCCCTTGCTGAACAAAAGGCAATATAGTCCTTACAGTTACCATCTTGAACGTTGGTATTCTTACATAACGATTCAATAATTTTAGATCCAGAACTGGTCTGAAGGAATTCTCCTTCTTTGGTACAATGAAGAGATTTGAATAAAACCCCATCCCCTGTTCCGGAACTGGAACTGGCATAATTACTCCAGCCAACTCTAGATCTGAAACACAATTCAGAAATGCTTGAGCTTTCACTGGATTTACTGGGACATGGGAAAGAAAAAATCTCTTTGCAGGAGGTCTCAACTTGAAACCAATTCTGTACCCTTCTGAAACAATGTTCTGAATCCAAAGATTGTGAACAGATTTGATCCAAATTTCTTTGAAAAAACGTAACCTGCCCCCTACCAGCTGAACTGGAATGAGGGCCGTACCTTCATGTGAACTTAGAAGCAGGCTTTGCCTTTCTAGCAGGCTTGGATTTATTCCAGACTGGAGATGGTTTCCAAACTGAAACTGCTCCTGAGGACGAAGGATCAGGCTTTTGTTCTTTGTTGAAACGAAAGGAACGAAAACGATTGTTAGCCCTGTTTTTACCTTTAGATTTTTTATCCTGTGGTAAAAAAGTTCCTTTCCCACCAGTAACAGTTGAAATAATAGAATCCAACTGAGAACCAAATAATTTGTTTCCCTGGAAAGAAATGGAAAGTAGAGTTGATTTAGAAGCCATATCAGCATTCCAAGTCTTAAGCCATAAAGCTCTTCTGGCTAAGATAGCCAGAGACATAAATCTAACATCAACTCTAATAATATCAAAAATGGCATCACAGATGAAATTATTAGCATGCTGGAGAAGAATAATAATATCATGAGAATCACGATTTGTTACTTGTTGCGCTAGAGTTTCCAACCAAAAAGTTGAAGCTGCAGCAACATCAGCCAATG
This sequence comes from Bombina bombina, assembly GCF_027579735.1. Lineage (NCBI taxonomy): Eukaryota > Metazoa > Chordata > Amphibia > Anura > Bombinatoridae > Bombina > Bombina bombina. The sequence continues at coordinate 1,434,117,464 of NC_069499.1, read as the reverse complement.
ATATAGCAGGTCTAAGAAGATTACCTGAACATAGATAAGCTTTTCTTAGAAAAGATTCAATTTTTCTATCTAAAGGATCCTTAAACGAGGTACCATCTGACGTAGGAATGGTAGTACGTTTAGCAAGGGTAGAAATAGCCCCATCAACTTTAGGGATTTTGTCCCAAAATTCTAACCTGTCAGGCGGAACAGGATATAATTGCTTAAAACGTTTAGAAGGAGTAAATGAATTACCCAATTTATCCCATTCCTTAGCAATTACTGCAGAAATAGCATTAGGAACAGGAAAGACTTCTGGAATAACCGCAGGAGCTTTAAAAACCTTATCCAAACGTATAGAATTAGTATCAAGAGGACTAGAATCCTCTATTTCTAAAGCAATTAGTACTTCTTTAAGTAAAGAGCGAATAAATTCCATCTTAAATAAATATGAAGATTTATCAGCATCAATCTCTGAGACAGAATCCTCTGAACTAGAAGAGTCCAAAGAATCAGAATGATGGTGTTCATTTAAAAATTCATCTGTAGAGAGAGAAGATTTAAAAGACTTTTTACGTTTACTAGAAGGAGAAATAACAGACAAAGCCTTCTTTATGGATTCAGAAACAAAATCTCTTATGTTATCAGGAACATTCTGCACCTTAGATGTTGAGGGAACTGCAACAGGCAATGGTACATCACTAAAGGAAATATTATCTGCTTTAACAAGTTTGTCATGACAATTAATACAAACAACAGCTGGAGAAATAGCTACCAAAAGTTTACAGCAGATACACTTAGCTTTGGTAGATCCAGCAGGCAGTGGTTTTCCTGTAGTATCTTCTGGCTCAGATGCAACGTGAGACATCTTGCAATATGTAAGAGAAAAAACAACATATAAAGCAAAATAAATCAAATTCCTTATAAGACAGTTTCAGGAATGGGAAAAAAATGCCAAACATCAAGCTTCTAGCAACCAGAAGCAAATGAAAAATGAGACTGAAATAATGTGGAGACAAAAGCGACGCCCATATTTTTTGGCGCCAAATAAGACGCCCACATTATTTGGCGCCTAAATGCTTTTGGCGCCAAAAATGACGCCACATCCGGAACGCCGACATTTTTGGCGCAAAATAACGTCAAAAAAATGACGCAACTTCCGGCGACACGTATGACGCCGGAAACGGAAATGAATTTTTGCGCCAAAAAAATCCGCGCCAAAAATGACGCAATAAAATGAAGCATTTTCAGCCCCCGCGAGCCTAACAGCCCACAGGGAAAAAAGTCAAATTTTTGAGGTAAGACAAAATATGAAAATTTAAAGCATAATCCCAAATATGAAACTGACTGTCTGGAAATAAGGAAAGTTGAACATTCTGAGTCAAGGCAAATAAATGTTTGAATACATATATTTAGAACTTTATAAATAAAGTGCCCAACCATAGCTTAGAGTGTCACAGAAAATAAGACTTACTTACCCCAGGACACTCATCTACATGTTTGTAGAAAGCCAAACCAGTACTGAAACGAGAATCAGTAGAGGAAATGGTAAATATAAGAGTATATCGTCGATCTGAAAAGGGAGGTAAGAGATGAATCTCTACGACCGATAACAGAGAACCTTATGAAATAGACCCCGTAGAAGGAGATCACTGCATTCAATAGGCAATACTCTCCTCACATCCCTCTGACATTCACTGCACGCTGAGAGGAAAACCGGGCTCCAACTTGCTGCGGAGCGCATATCAACGTAGAATCTAGCACAAACTTACTTCACCACCTCCCTTGGAGGCAAAGTTTGTAAAACTGATTTGTGGGTGTGGTGAGGGGTGTATTTATAGGCATTTTAAGGTTTGGGAAACTTTGCCCCTCCTGGTAGGAATGTATATCCCATACGTCACTAGCTCATGGACTCTTGTTAATTACATGAAAGAAAAGGGTCTTACCCTTGAAAGGAATATTAAGCAATTTATTCTTAGACGACACATCCGCCGACCAGGATTTTAGCCAAAGCGCTCTGCGCGCCACTATTGCAAACCCTGAATTTTTCGCCGCTAACTTAGCCAATTGGAAAGCGGCATCCAAAATAAAAGAATTAGCCAACTTTAGTGCGTGAATTCTGTCCATGACTTCATCATATGGAGTCTCTTTTTGGAGCGAATTTTCTAGTTCCTCGAACCAAAAATACGCTGCCGAGGTGACAGGAATAATGCACGAGATTGGTTGAAGCAGGAAACCTTGCTGAACAAATATCTTTTTTAGCAATCCTTCCAATTTTTTATCCATAGGATCTTTAAAAGCGCAACTGTCCTCAATAGGAATAGTTGTGCGCTTAGCTAACGTTGACACTGCCCCCTCAAACTTAGGAACCGTTTGCCATGCGTCCCTTCTGGGGTCAACAATGGGGAACATTTTCTTGAATATAGGAGGTGGAACAAAAGGTATACCTGGCTTTTCCCACTCCTTAGTCACTATATCCGCCACCCACTTGGGTATCGGAAAGGCATCAGCGTGCACTGGGACCTCTAAGAATTTGTCCATCTTGCACAATTTCTCTGGAATTACCAAAGAATCACAGTCATCAAGAGTAGTTAGGACCTCCTTAAGCAGGGCGCGGAGATGTTCTAACTTAAATTTAAATTTTACGACATCAGTGTCTGCCTGCTGAGAAACTTTTCCTGAATCAGAAATTTCCCCCTCAGACAGGCCCTCCCTCACTGCCAATTCAGATTGATGTGAGGGTATAACTGATAAATTGTCCTCAGCGCCAACCTGCTCATCTTCTGTATTTAAAACTGAGCTGTCACGCTTTCTAGGGTAGGATGGCAGTTTGGATAACAGATTTGCTATAGAATTATCCATTACTGCTGTAAACTGTTGCATAGTAACAAGCATTGGCGTGCTAGATGTACTAGGTATCGCCTGCGCGGGCAAAACTGGTGTTGACATAGAAGGAGAGGATGAGGAACTATCCCCACTACCTTCATTAGAAGAATCATCTTGGGCAATCTTATTCAATGTGGCAGTACTATCCATATTTTGTTTGGACGCTATGACACAATTTGCACAAACATTGATTGGGGGAACCACCTTGGCTTTCATACACACAGAACATAAGCCATCTGAAGGTATAGACATGTTAGACAGAAATTGGCAGGCTAATAATGCAATAAAAGCGTTTTTAAAGAAAAGCGTTACTGTCCCTTTAAATAATAAACAGGCACACTTTATTTCTGATATATTGAAAAACAATGAAGGCAATGTCCGATTTTTTACAAATTTTTTACCCCAGAGTCCTAATGCCCTGAAAGTATTGCACACCAAGTTTCAAGACTTTAACCCTTAAAATGAGCAAACCGGAGCTATTTGTTCAATTAGACAATTTTAGTACACTACAATCACAGCCACAGCCTTGCTGCGGCTTTTTACCTTCCCTGAGAGTTATTCAGCAATGAAATAAACCTTCCAGAGTCCATTTTAGTATGCCACAGGACCCCTCACATGAAGCTGCATGCACTGCCATGGAAGTAAACTGCGCAACTGAGGCACGAAAACGGGGCCTCCTTCCTCTGCATACCAGAGTGAAGGGGCCTTCCTGACTGAAATAGCAGTCTAACTCAATGCCAGGTGAAAAAAACGTTCCCAAAAGTGCTTTAAAGTGCACAAAACACTCTAAATGCCATTAAAATATGAAATAAAACAATCGATTTAGCCCACAATAGTGTTAACCAGTGTATAGCCCATTTGTAAGCCTTAATCTGTTATGAGTCTAAGAAAATGGCTTACTTACCCCTTAAGGGAAAACTGACAGTCTTCTACCATTAACATGTCTTGTTAGAAATATGACTGATCATACCTTGAGAAGAAAAGTCTGCAAACTGTTCCCCCCAACTGAAGTTCTCTGGGCTCAACAGTCCTGCGTGGGAACAGCAATTGATTTTAGTTACTGCTGCTAAAATCATACTCCTCTTTAAACAGAACTCTTCATCCTTTTCTGTTTTAGAGTAAATAGTACAAACCGGCACTATTTTAAAATAACAAACTCTTGATAGAAGAATAAAAAACTACAACTAACACCACATACTCTTTACCATTCCCGTGGAGATGCTACTTGTTCAGAGCGGCAAAGAATGACTGGGGGGCAGAGCAAGAGGGGGAGCTATATGGACAATGTTGGAGAAATATACAATATACATATAAAACTTTATAATATAAACTGCCAAACATAGCTGAGAGTGTCTTAAAAATGATATATACTTACCATTAGACACCCATCCACATATAGCAGACAGCCAAACCAGTACTGAAACATATCAGCAGAGGTAATGGTACAAGAGTATATTGTCGATCTGTAAAGGGAGGCAACAGATGAATCCCTGTGACCAATTTACAGAGAGCCTTAGAATAGATTTTCCCATAGGTGAAAACGTGGTGTCATCAGGCAATACTCCCTTCACATCCCTCAGACAAACACTGTACTTTGAGAGGAATTTGGGCTTCAAAATGCTTAGAAGCACCTTTCACAGAAGAAAATCAAGCACATCTTGCTTCACCACCTCCACAGGAGGCAAAGTTTATAAAACTAAGGTATGAGTGATGTGGGAGGTGTATTTATAGGCATTTGAGGTTTGGGAAACTTTGCCCCCTCCTGGTAGGAATGTATATCCCATACGTCACTAGCTCATGGACTCTTGCCACTTACATGAAAAAAATATATTTGTTTAATCCAGGCTTCTCCAATTCGGATATTCCTAGACAGTGATAGATGTCTTTTTCTAAATTAACTTTAAATTTAAAAAAGGAAAGTGGCATATCCTTGAGTCATCGCTGTTGCCCAGTGCCTTGGTGCACTGTTTGAGCCAGAGTAAACTTATGTTCTGCACCTGTTTGATATATATCGGATATGGAGCTTAGTGCCGAACTGCTAAAGTACCAAGAAGAATTTACAGAAATGTTACAAGTCGCACTTGGTCAGTCTTCAGCTGTATGTTACCCTGAGGTGGCTAGAGGCGAGGAAACCGGTGCGCTGTTTGTTGGTGCTGATGTCAGAGGGCCCCAACATCGGCTGGCGGCTGCGCCATGTGGCTCAATTACATTATGTGGGACCAACAAGGAGATCGGGGGAACCGCGTGCTGAATCCCTCTTTAAGCCGTTGTGCATATATCAGCTTACAATTCAACCTAAAAAGGCTATGGTGGCGGTCACTATGAAACCTAGGAGATAGAAGAGAACCCCTGGAACTTTTCTTTCTCGCTTGGCACCACAAAGATAGAGAAGATGGTAGAGGAGAAATTTTACAAGACGCAGTTACGGAGACTCATGGTCTCTACCTCTGTGCAACGGCACGTACTTGTTAAGGACAGATTTAAATCGTTGGTAACTTATGCCTGCTATCTTGGTGGCAATCAGGACTACCTGGAATAGGGTGATATTGTGGACGAATGAGTGTGCTATGTCTAATGTCAACATTATTTGCATGCACATTGTCCATCATTCTGCTTAACTTTACTGTTTAAGAAACATGCTGATTGCAGTATATATGAGGACTACATTAGGTCTGAACCCTTGCTTTTTCATACTGGCTGGTAGGATTGCCCCTTATACAATCACACACATCACTTTAGGTTTATGATGTTCATTGTTTTATGCTTCTATTAGATCAATCCCTTTTAGTACCAACAGAGAATTGCTAACTTTTCATCTTTTCATATGTATAGCATTAATATTTGCTGCTAGTACAGGTATTTTTTAAGCACTATTCCTGTTCATTCTGAATCACTTATATTTTTTAGTGTTATGTTTCTATATAGCATACAGAAATGTTCTTTAGATGTGCTATGGCTCTGTTCTATGCTGCTGATTTCTCTGTATAGGGTATCGTGGGCCTATTGGTTGTCTCATTTGATCTACACATATAATAATATATTCAAACTGAAATCTTACTATAATGTTCACTATGTATTGTGTTCAGAGCACTTCTATATTTTATGTATTATGCCTACTTGCTGAAACATATTTATAATTGCTTTTAGGTATTCTCTTTTTTATATAAGTGGATATGTTTAGCCTTTTTCAAAATTTAGAATCTGTAATGTGGTCTAGCAAGTATTAATTTCTCAGATCATATTTAACTTCTTATTGGGTAGTTGTCTAATGGATGAAGCAATCTAATAGTTCCTAATTATGTTTTAGGTACAGCTTATTATGATTAGCATATTATTTACAGTGCCAAACACAACCTGGGCACTTTTACTGCTCACTCAGTTAATGCTCTTTGTTACTTTATTCATTGTAGCATATTGATCTATACAGCTTATGGAACCCTCAAGGTCAGCCTTGCAATTAAGCCATATCTGTCTTATGCAGTACCATTTATATCCATATTTCAGCCCTGTACAGATTTTATACACTTCTAGAATATAACGCATTTGACTGCCCAGAAGCTTCCCCCCCCCCCCTAACAATTGTATTCGGATACCTTTGATCTTACCTGGAGACATGTAGAGCGGTTTATCTAGCAATTACTGTGTTTAATACAACCTTTTATCTATTCCCTCTCCCACGTCTATAGGTCTAATGGGCATTGATAACTGGAAAGACACCACTGAAGCTGTGATAACTTATTTCACTTTTAAGTGGTTAGTATATATTTTTTTACTGTTTATTATAACAACACATAGTTATATATTGTAATATAAGCTACACTAGTCCTTTTATTAGCCTACATTTAATACTTTAAAAGTCGAAAAGTGACTGTTAGCCTAACTAGCTCTCCTCCTTTAAGCCAATCTTGGCAGAATTTATAGGCTATGTAAAATGAGGTTCCAATACTACATAGTTCTAAATCTCCTTGACCCGGACACATGCCATATTGTTTAAAAACAGGAATCCTTGTAACTTAATATATAACAATGTAACTATACTTGTTACTCATTATTTTATGTTATGCGGTCACTTACTATTGTATTTGCTGACAACCTCAATAAAATAAATATTAAAAAAAAGGATTTCTTAAAGTTTAACATTTTTTTAATAATTATATGCAGAATGTATATGCCACTTGATACTCAAAACAGATCAGAAATTGTATCTCAAAACGTAAAATCTCAAGAGAGAGAGTGCAAGAAATGCAAATAAGTAAACGCGCAATGAGCTTGCCATTTTAATACATTGTTCCCTATAATGGCCATTTTACAAGGCATTTGCCCTCCATGTCTCATTCTTGTACAGGTTATGAGTATGATTCTACTTGTGCTGACTCTAGGGTAATTCATTAAAGGGACATGAAACCCAAAAATTTTCTTTCACGATTCAGATAGAGAATACAATGTTAAACAACTTTCCAATTTACTACTTGCATTTAATTTGCTTCCTTCCCTTGTTATCCTTTGCTAAAATGTTATCTAGGAAAGCTCAGGAGCATCAAAGAATCTAGTTTATAGCTGCTGATTGGTTGCTGCATATTTATACAGATTGTCATTGGCTCACCCATGTGTTTAGTTTGAAACCAGTAGTGCATTGCTGCTCCTTCAACAAATCATACCAAGAGAATGAAACCAATTAGATAATAGAAGTATATTAGAAAGTTGTTTTAAATTGCATTCTCTATCTGAATCATTTTTTGGGGGTTTTCATGTCCCTTTAAGCTCATAGTAAGCAAGAAGAGAGACATGAACCAGAACTAGAAAGTATGTTTTGAAAATCAGATGAAAGGAGTCTCATGTTTACCAAAGAACTATTCTACAGAAGAGGATGCATTAATATAAATATGTAACCAGGTAGACTACATCAACCTTTTTTTTATCAGCCATCAAAATCAAAAAACAACCTCTTCACAGTATATAAGTTAACGAAAAAACATTAAACACTAAACATTTCTGTACGTATTAAAGCAACTCAAATCAAAGTGATGAACCTGAAAAAAATATGCAGATCTATTAAAAAAAAAAAAATAGTTGTTTAAATATCAAAGAATGTGTACAGTTTTAATTCCAAAGAGTAATGGTTACTGCCATGTTGTAACTTACATAAGGTCAGATAGGGACAGCTATAAAGGATTTACATAATTACATAGCAATTAATAGAATATTAATTGAGACTGTAATATCTGACATATACTGTCCATATATGGTGTATGCAGCATGACCTACGACACGCAATGAGACAAAGAATAACGTGGTAATCATACTGACATACTTGACATTGGTGTTGGTGCAAATGATGTATTCAATCTCATCTGAGTACGGATTCTGGAAAGTGAAGGAGCTGGTTCTCATGAAAAGCCACTCTCGGTTTTTAGCCCGGAATCTAAACATGACAGACAGGACTTGCCCTTTTAACTTAACAACCTGAAAAGAAAAAGAGAGAGAAATAAAGCTAAAGGCTGCAATAAAAAAAATACATATAAAAGAGGCCTGTATAGTAGTATTGTAAATAAAATATCAAGTTCATTAAACAAGTACAGAAGCATAAATATCTATTCTGTAACAATTCACTATGCACTGAAGTATAATGCTGGATGTGCAGTACACTATCTGCTGGAAAAGTAACAAACTTAGATTACGAGTCTAGATGATCACCTGACCCCTAATGACACACTTCCTTAAAGGGACAGTCAAGTCCAAAAAAAAAACTTTCATGATTTAAATAGGGCATGCAATTGTAAAAAAAACTTTCCAATTTACTTTTATCACCATTTTTTCATTGTTCTCTTGGTATTCTTAGTTGAAAGCTAAACCTAGGAGGTTCATATGCTAATTTCTTAGACCTTGAAGGCCGCCTCTAATCTAAATGCATTTTGACAGTTTTTCACCCCAAGAGGGCGTTAGATCATGTGTTTCATATAGATAACATTGAGCTCATGCATGTTAATTTACAGAGGAGTGAGCACTGATTGGCTAAAAAGCAAGTCTGTCAAAAAAACTAATGAAATAAGAGGGCAGTCTGCAGAGGCTTAGATACAAGGTAATCACAGATGTAAAAAATGTATTATTATAACTGTTGGTTATGCAAAACTGGTAAATGTGTAATTAAGGGATTATCTATCTTTTAAAACAACAAAAAATGTGGTGCTGACCGTCCCTTTAAGATATGTTTTTGTTCACAATTTCATTAGTGAGACACAAAAATGTAATCGCTTGAAAACGCCTCTTTAGAGATATTTTACATTTATAAGATTGTAAAGGGAAACAAAACGTAATACATTTTCATAGTACAGAGAGAGCATAACATTTTTAAAATATTTTTCAATTTACTTATATTATCAAATGTACTTTGTTTTCTTTATATCCTTAGTTGAAAGCATGGCTGGGCAGGCTCAAGAGCAGCAATGCACTACTGAAGCTAGCTGGCAATGGGTGACTACACACAAATGCCTCTTGTCATTGCCTCATCAGATTTGTAAAGGTAGGTCCCAGTAGTGCATCACTGCTCTCAAGCTGATTTTAACTAGGTGTTACACACATAGTTGTAGGTAAATAATGCAATGATCTAATACATACAAGTGCAAAAAGAAGATAGTCTAATGTATCATTAAGTAGATTAGATACAGTATATCAGTCTAATTACTCAATTACAGGTCTGGAATGGATACGCTTATAATCTAGCTTGAAACAAAATATTTACAAGTACTTCTGTGAGATTATATGGGAAATACTATTTTCATGTAAATCTTAATTACAAAAACTAATATTCAATTAAATATTCTTCTATGCAGAATGCATACTTGGTTTTAAGCATGAAATTATCATGTTTGGGGCACGATATGATAAGTAGCCTTCTAATTCTTTAAAGCTTAGAGGTTCTGAAACCAATGACCATGAGAAGGAAACTGTATAGACGTAGAGAGGGGAATTCTAGGATCACTTCATTCAGACTCTAATTTGCTAGACCAGGAAATAAGTGACATGTGCTTGAGACTAGGAGCTGCAGTGAAGTGCTGCAGAGGAAGAACAAAGTTGTACAAAGCTGAATCAAAGCAAGAGTATGCCAGTACGAGGAGCAAAAAAGGACAGTCTACTCCAAAATTGTTATTGTTAAAATAGATAGATAATCCCTTTATTACCCATTCCCCAGTTTTGCATAACCAACATGGTTATATCAATATACTTTTTACCTCTGTGATTAGCTTGTATCTGAGTCTCTTCTGACGGTCCCCTTATCACATCACTATTTATTTATTTATTTATTAATTATTGACTTGCATTTTAGCCAATTAGTTCTGTCATGCACAACTCCACGGGAGAGAGCACAATGTTATCTATATGGCTCACATGAGCTAGCTGTCTTGCTTTGGAAAGCTAATAAAGCATGTGATAAGAGGTTGTCTGTAGTGGCTTATAAACAGGCAGACATTTAGAGGTTTAAATGTTATAAAGTAAATTAATTAAAGTTGGTTGTGCAAAGCTAGGGAATGGGTAGTAAAGGCATAATATATCTTTTTGAACAATAACAATTTTGGTGTAGACTGTCCCTTTAAGTAAAATACTGCATACCAGAAACATTCAAATTTAAGACTGCAATGAGCCCTCTGGTGGTCAAAAACAGAGGTACAGTCTGTACTGTAAATTACATGGAACTCCTTTAGAGAGACTGAATCTAAATAGCAGGATGGTAGCTTGGAGGAGATTAGAGATATAGAAAGTATGAATGCTATACAATAATCATCTCAGGTGCCAAAAGCACACAATGTGCAAATAGAAGAATCCTGCATTAATGGCTTACTATTAGAGGAGGCGGAATGTGATAATCTTATAATAGAACCATATATTTATGACAAGGGTACGTGAAAACACTAAGCGAATGGCAGAACCCTAGCATTTCACATGAATGGAATTAATAAGTCTAATAGCTATTTAAAAAAAAAATCATCTGCTATCAGGTAACAACTAACGTTTTAAATTGCAATCTGAATTTTGTTGCACTACTAATTACATTGGTAGATACAATGAAACTACTACCTACCTGGTGTACGCTCTTTTAGTCTAAGGGGCGAGTACTACAGAATCTAATTGGGTGTAAAGTCTCCCTACTACTGTGTGCAAAGGAGTTAACATAGATAACTAAAGTCTGCCCTGAGACAACAACAAATTTCTGGCTCCTTTATGAGAACTGCAAGTGGACTGCAGTAGATAATTTTCCTATCATACTATTTATACCTCTTTAAATGTTCTAATCAACTTACTTGCTGAAAGCTGTCACGAAGAAGCTGTTGGTCCTCAGGGTGAGCAAACTCAACAATGTCCTTCCCTAAGAGTTCCTAAAGAGAAAAAGGAAATTATTTTGGACACTATCAAGCACGAAGAAAGAAAATAATTTAGTGATTCAATATCACTGTGGCCCTCTGGCCTCACACTAGTGCCCAAAATGCTTGCCAGTTTCTAACCTGAGGCTGGTAACCCACAGTGGCTGCACAACGGTGGTCAACAAAAGTGAACATGCCATCAACATTATGCCTGGAAATAAATTCTATAGGCTGGCAGATATTGTTCATATCTGTGCAATTAGGGGAGCTTGTGACCTTAAAGAAAGAAAAAAGCTTGTTCAGTATTCACATAGGTCAAACAAATTCAGTAAATGACAGAGGATGAGGTAGGAGGGAAAAATTAATAAAAGACTAATTAAATGTCTATATCTTGTCCTATATTCTATCCAATACTTACAAATTGAGAACCCCTTTTAAATGCAAGGTTGTGGACACAAATATATCAGGCCCATTTTACCTATAAGAAGACTACATGATTATCCCTTCCTCATTCCTAACTCCTTTACCAGTTGTTCATGAAATTCTGCTTGCAAAGATTTCAGTATACACTTCTAGTTGATTTAGCAACTGATAGCTCCCACTCAAAATCAGGCATATTAAAGTCAGTGGAATGTGAAGACGCATAGCACTGCAATCAACTTTGCCTACTTTGCTTACCTCAGCTGCAGACAATTACTTCTTATAGACAGGCCCATTCAAGGCAGTGTGAATACCGTGCCAAGGATCTCACAAGGAACAAAGAGGATTTGCAGATATAAACCTGCATATTACCTTGGGAGCTCTGTGGATCACAAAAGGAGCAGCATACTGTAGACCAGGGTATTGGCATATAAATCCGCATTTCATTGCTCCCTAACCATGTTTACTAGAATCTGTGGAAACTTCTATCCACTGTAGTTCTACCTTTTATTTGTTTTGGGTTTTTTTCAGATAGTTTGGAAAGGGAAGCTTCTGGCATAATGGCCGATTTATTCTCCAATGTCTGTAGAAGAACAGTTGAAATAGTGTCATCCTCTACCTGGTCCATGGGACCAAATGTATTGTGGATATCAGCTTGCCAGTTACCCACATCCATTGATTAACCGTCAGCATGGCAACATCTAATTTATTAATTTATTGAAGAAAATTAATCAAACAAAAGGATATTTGGAAAAAAAAAAAACTTTTCTGTCTCAAAAGGACCCCAGAAAGATAGCTTGACGGACAGAGATTGAAATTGACTGTTACCCAACTGTTTCAGGAACTGATTTTAAGATGTAGCAACTGGAATGTAAAAAAACAAACAAACAAACAAACAAACAAACAAAAAAACAAGATTTATGCTTACCTGATAAATCTATTTCTTTACAGATATGGAGAGTCCACAACGTCATCAATTACTAGTGGGAATATCACTCCTGCCCAGCAGGAGGAGGCAAAGAGCACCACAGCACAGCTGTTAAGTGTCACTCCCCTACCCACAATCCCCAATCGTTTAACCGAAGGAAAATGGAAACAAGGAATAACACACAGGTATAGAGTTGCCTGAGGTTTAGTCAAAAAAACTATTTATTTAAAAACTTACCTGATAAATTCATTTGTTTCATATTGGCAAGTGTCGTATGGGATATACAATCCTACCAGGAGGGGCAAAGTTTCCCAAACCTCAAAATGCCTATAAAAAAAACCCTCACCACACCCACAATTCAGTTAAAAGAATAGCCAAGTAATGGGGTGATAAAATAAGGAGTAAAAAAAGCATACAAAAAGAGGAACTGGAAATAAAAAAAAATTGCTTTTAAACAAAATCATAACCACCAAAAAAGGGTGGGCCTCATGGACTCGTGCCAATATGAAAGAAATGAATTTATCAGGTAAGTTCTTACATAAATTATGTTTTCTTTCATGTAATTGGCAAGAGTCCATGAGCTAGTGACGTATGGGATAGAAATACCCAAGATGTGGAAGACCACAGAAGAGTCACTAGAAAGGGAGGGATACAATAAAAACAGAATTTATGTTTACCTGATAAATTACTTTCTCCAACGGTGTGTCCGGTCCACGGCGTCATCCTTACTTGTGGGATATTCTCTTCCCCAACAGGAAATGGCAAAGAGCCCAGCAAAGCTGGTCACATGATCCCTCCTAGGCTCCGCCTACCCCAGTCATTCGACCGACGTTAAGGAGGAATATTTGCATAGGAGAAACCATATGTTACCGTGGTGACTGTAGTTAAAGAAAATAAATTATCAGACCTGATTAAAAAAACCAGGGCGGGCCGTGGACCGGACACACCGTTGGAGAAAGTAATTTATCAGGTAAACATAAATTCTGTTTTCTCCAACATAGGTGTGTCCGGTCCACGGCGTCATCCTTACTTGTGGGAACCAATACCAAAGCTTTAGGACACGGATGAAGGGAGGGAGCAAATCAGGTCACCTAAATGGAAGGCACCACGGCTTGCAAAACCTTTCTCCCAAAAATAGCCTCAGAAGAAGCAAAAGTATCAAATTTGTAAAATTTAGAAAAAGTGTGCAGTGAAGACCAAGTCGCTGCCTTACATATCTGATCAACAGAAGCCTCGTTCTTGAAGGCCCATGTGGAAGCCACAGCCCTAGTGGAGTGAGCTGTGATTCTTTCAGGAGGCTGCCGTCCGGCAGTCTCATAAGCCAATCGGATAATGCTTTTAATCCAGAAGGAGAGAGAGGTAGAAGTTGCTTTTTGACCTCTCCGTTTACCAGAATAAACAACAAACAAAGACAAAGTTTGTCTGAAATCCTTAGTAGCTGCTAAGTAAACTTTGAGAGCACGAACTACATCCAAGTTGTGCAACAAACGTTCCTTCTTTGAAACTGGATTAGGACACAAAGAAGGCACAACTATCTCCTGGTTAATGTTTTTGTTAGAAACAACTTTTGGAAGAAAACCAGGTTTAGTACGCAAAACCACCTTATCTGCATGGAACACCAGATAAGGAGAAGAACACTGCAGAGCAGATAATTCTGAAACTCTTCTAGCAGAAGAAATTGCAACCAAAAACAAAACTTTCCAAGATAATAACTTAATATCAACGGAATGTAAGGGTTCAAACGGAACCCCCTGAAGAACTGAAAGAACTAGGTTGAGACTCCCAGGAGGAGTCAAAATTTTGTAAACAGGCTTGATTCTAACCAGAGCCTGAACAAAGGCTAGAACATCCGGCACAGCTGCCAGCTTTTTTGTGAAGTAACACAGACAAGGCAGAAATCTGTCCCATCAAGGAACTTGCAGATAATCCTTTTTTCAATCCTTCTCGAAGGAAGGATAGACTCTTAGGAATCTTAACCTTGTCCCAAGGGAATCCTGCAGATTCACACCAACAGATATACCAAATTATGTGGTAATTTTTCTGGTTACAGGCTTTCAGGCCTGAACAAGAGTATTAATAACAGAATCTGAGAACCCTCGCTTTGATAAGATCAAGCGTTCAATCTCCAAGCAGTCAGCTGGAGTGGGTCGAACGGACCTAGAACAAGAAGGTCTGTCAAAGGTAGCTTCCATGGTGGAGCCGATGACATATTCACCAGATCTGCATACCAAGTCCTGCGTGGCCACGCAGGAGCTATCAAAATCACCGACGCCCTCTCCTGATTGATCCTGGCTACCAGCCTGGGGATGAGAGGAAACGGCGGGAACACATAAGCTAGTTTGAAGGTCCAAGGTGCTACTAGTGCATCCACTAGAGCCGCCTTGGGATCCCTGGATCTGTACCCGTAGTAAGGAACTCTGAAGTTCTGACGAGAGGCCATCAGATCCATGTCTGGAATGCCCCACGGTTGAGTGACTTGGGCAAAGATTTCCGGATGGAGTTCCCACTCCCCCGGATGCAATGTCTGACGACTCAGAAAATCCGCTTCCCAATTTTCCACTCCTGGGATGTGGATAGCAGACAGGTGGCAGGAGTGAGACTCCGCCCATAGAATGATTTTGGTCACTTCTTCCATCGCTAGGGAACTCCTTGTTCCCCCCTGATGGTTGATGTATGAACTTGGCCCTCGCTAGCTGAGGCCAAGCTTTGAGAGCATTGAATATCGCTCTCAGTTCCAGAATATTTATCGGTAGAAGAGATTCTACCCGAGACCAAAGACCCTGAGCTTTCAGGGATCCCCAGACCGCGCCCCAGCCCATCAGACTGGCGTCGGTCGTGACAATGACCCACTCTGGTCTGCGGAAGGTCATCCCTTGTGACAGGTTGTCCAGGGACAGCCACCAACGGAATGAGTCTCTGGTCCTCTGATTTACTTGTATCTTCGGAGACAAGTCTGAATAGTCCCCATTCCACTGACTGAGCATGAACAGTTGTAATGGTCTTAGATGAATGCGCACAAAAGGAACTATGTCCATTGCCGCTACCATCAAACCTATCACTTCCATGCACTGCGCTATGGAAGGAAGAGGAACGGAATGAAGTATCCGACAAGAGTCTAGAAGTTTTGTTTTACTGGCTTCTGTCAGAAAAATCCTCATTTCTAAGGAGTCTATTATAGTTCCCAAGAAGGGAACCCTCGTTGACGGAGATAGAGAACTCTTTTCCACGTTCACTTTCCATCCGTGAGATCTGAGAAAGGCCAGGACAATGTCCGTGTGAGCCTTTACTTGAGGAAGGGACGACGCTCGAATCAGAATGTCGTCCAAGTAAGGTACTACAGCAATGCCCCTTGGTCTTAGCACCGCCAGAAGGGACCCTAGTACCTATGAGAAAATCCTAGGAGCAGTGGCTAATCCGAAAGAAAATGCCACGAACTGGAAATGCTTGTCCAGGAATGCAAACCTTAGGAACCGATGATGTTCCTTGTGGATAGGAATATGTAGATACGCATCCTTGAAATCCACCTTGGTCATGAATTGACCTTCCTGGATGGAAGGAAGAAGTTTTCGAATGGTTTTCATCTTGAACGATGGAACCTTGAGAAACTTGTTCAAGATCTTGAGATCTAAGATTGGTCTGAACGTTCCCTCTTTTTTGGGAACTATGAACAGATTGGAGTAGAACCCCATCCCTTGTTCTCCTAATGGAACAGGATGAATCACTCCCATTTTTAGCAGGTCTTCTACCCAATGTAAGAATGCCTGTCTTCTTATGTGGTCTGAAGACAACTGAGACCTGTGGAACCTCCCCCTTGGAGGAAGCCCCTTGAACTCCAGAGAATAACCTTGGGAGACTATTTCTAGCGCCCAAGGATCCAGAACATCTCTTTCCCAAGCCTGAGCGAAGAGAGAGAGTCTGCCCCCCACCAGATCCGGTCCCGGATCGGGGGCCCGCATTTCATGCTGTCTTGGTAGCAGTGGCAGGTTTCCTGGCCTGCTTTCCTTTGCTCCAGCCTAGCATAGGTCTCCAGGCTGGATTGGCTTGAGAAGTATTACCTTCCTGCTTAGAGGACGTAGCCCTTGGGGCTGATCCGTTTCTGCGAAAGGGACGAAACTTAGGTTTATTTTTGGTCTTGAAAAGACCTATCCTGAGGAAGGGCGTGGCCCTTGCCCCCAGTGATATCAGAGATAATCTCTTTCAAGTCAGGGCCAAAGAGTGTTTTCCCCTTGAAAGGAATGTCAAGCAATTTGTTCTTGGAAGACGCATCCGCTGCCCAAGATTTTAACCAAGCGCTCTGCGCCACAATAGCGAACCCAGAATTTTTTCGCCGCTAACCTAGCCAATTGCAAGGTGGCGTCTAGGGTGAAAGAATTAGCCAATTTAAGAGCACGAATTCTGTCCATAATCTCCTCATAAGAAGAAGAATTACTAATAATCGCCTTTCCTAGCTCATCAAACTAGAAACACGCGGCTGCAGTGACAGGGACAATGCATGCAATTGGTTGTAGAAGGGAACCTTGCTGAACAAACATCTTTAGCAGACCTTCTAATTTTTTATCCATAGGATCTTGGAAAGCACAACTATCTTCTATGGGTATAGTGGCGCGCTTGTGTAGAGTAGAAACCGCCCCCTCGACCTTGGGGACTGTCTGCCATCAGTCCTTTCTGGGGTCGACTATAGGAAAACAATTTTATAAATATGGGGGGAGGTACTAAAGGTATACCGGGCCTGTCCCATTCTTTACTAACAATGTACGCCACCCGCTTGGATATAGGAAAAGCTTCGGGGGGCCCCGGGGCCACTAAGAACTTATCCATTTTACATAGTGGTTCTGGAATGACCAGATAATCACAATCATCCAAATTGGATAACACCTCCTTAAGCAGAGCGCGGAGATGTTCCAACTTAAATTTAAAAGTAATCACATCAGGTTCAGCTTGTTGAGAAATGTTTCCTGAATCTGAAATTTCTCCCTCAGACAAAACCTCCCTGGCCCCCTCAGATTGGTGTAGGGGCCCTTCAGAAACCATATCATCAGCGTTCTCATGCTCTACAGAATTTTCTAAAACAGAGCAGTCGCGCTTTCGCTGATAAGTGGGCATATTGGCTAAAATGTTTTTGATAGAATTATCCATTACAGCCGTTAAATGTTGCATAGTAAGGAGTATTGGCGCACTAGATGTACTAGGGGCCTCCTGTATGGGCAAGACTGGTGTAGACGAAGGAGGGGATGATGCAGTACCATGCTTACTCCCCTCACTTGAGGAATCATCTTGGGCATCATTTTTACTAAATTTTTTTATGACATAAAATACATATAGTTAAATGAGAAGGAACCTTGGTTTCCCCACAGTCAGAACACAATCTATCTGGTAGTTCAGACATGTTAAACAGGCATAAACTTGATAACAAAGCACAAAAAACGTTTTAAAATAAAACCGTTACTGTCACTTTAAATTTTAAACTAAACACACTTTATTATTGCAATTGCGAAAAAGTATGAAGGAATTGTTCAAAATTCACCAAAATTTCACCACATTGTCTTAAAGCCTTAAAAGTATTGCACACCAAATTTGGAAGCTTTAACCCTTAAAATAACGGAACCGGAGCCGTTTTTATATTTAACCCCTTTACAGTCCCTGGAATCTGCTTTGCTGAGACCCAACCAAGCCCAAAGGGGAATACGATACCAAATGATGCCTTCAGAAAGACTTTTCTATGTATCAGAGCTCCACACACATGCAGCTGCATGCCATGCTGTCCTCAAAAACAAGTGCGCCATACCGGCGCGAAAATGAGGCTCTGACTATGATTAGGGAAAGTCCCTAAAGAATAAGGTGTCTAAAACAGTGCCTGCCGATATAATCATATCAAAATACCCAGAATAAATGATTCCTCAAGGCTAAATAAGTGTTAATAATGAATCGATTTAGCCCAGAAAAAGTCTACAGTCTTAATAAGCCCTTGTGAAGCCCTTATTTACTATCTTAATAAACATGGCTTACCGGATCCCATAGGGAAAATGACAGCTTCCAGCATTACATCGTCTTGTTAGAATGTGTCATACCTCAAGCAGTAAGAGACTGCACACTGTTCCCCCAACTGAAGTTAATTGCTCTCAACAGTCCTGTGTGGAACAGCCATGGATTTTAGTTACGGTGCTAAAATCATTTTCCTCATACAAACAGAAATCTTCATCTCTTTTCTGTTTCTGAGTAAATAGTACATACCAGCACTATTTTAAAATAACAAACTCTTGATTGAATAATAAAAACTACAGTTAAACACTAAAAAACTCTAAGCCATCTCCGTGGAGATGTTGCCTGTACAACAGCAAAGAGAATGACTGGGGTAGGCGGAGCCTAGGAGGGATCATGTGACCAGCTTTGCTGGGCTCTTTGCCATTTCCTGTTGGGGAAGAGAATATCCCACAAGTAAGGATGACGCCGTGGACCGGACACACCTATGTTGGAGAAAACAGCTATTTCCTCTGAAAAAAATAAATCCACAAAAAAATAAGTCTCTCTCATAAATTTCAAGAAAAAAACTTAAATCATAAGCAGAAGAATCAAACTGAGACAGCTGCCTGAAGAACTTTTCTATCAAAGACTGCTTCAGAAGAAGCAAATACATCAAAATGGTAAAATGTAGTAAATGTATGCAAAGAAGACCAAGTTGCTGCTTTGCAAATCTGATCAACCGAAGCTTCATTCTTAAAAGCCCAAGAAGTGGCGACTGATCTAGTAAAATGAGCTGTAATTCTCTGAGGCGGAGACTGTCCCGCCTCCATATAAGCCTTGTGAATCAAAAGTTTTAACCAAGATGCCACAGAAATGGCAGAGGCTTTCTGACCTTTCCTAGGACCAGAAAAAAACAACAAATAGACTAGAAGTCTTCCTGAAATCTTTAGTAGCTTCAACATAATATTTCAAAGCTCTTACAACATCCAAAGAATGTAAAGATCATTTAAGAGTATTCTTAGGATTAGGACACAAGGAAGGAACAACAATTTTCCTACTAATGTTGTTAGAATTCACAACTTTAGGAAGAAATTTAAACGAAGTCCGCAAAACAGCCTTATCCTGATGGAAAATCAGAAAAGGAGACTCACAAGAGAGAGCAGACGATTCCGAAAATCTTCTAGCTGAAGAGATAGCCAAAAGAAATAACACCTTCCAAGAAAGTAGTTTAATATTCAAATAATGCATAGGCTCAAAAGGAGGAGTCTGCAAAGCCTTCAAAACCAAATTAAGACTCCAAGGAGTAGAGATTGATTTAACAATAGGCTTGATACGAACCAAAGCCTGAACAAAACAGTGAATATCAGGAAGTTTAGCAATCTTTCTATGAAATAAAACAGAAAGAGCAGAGATTTGTCCCTTCAAAGTACTTGCAGACAAACCTTTATCCAAACCATCTTGAAGAAACTGTAAAATTTTAGGAATTCTAAAAGAATGCCAAGAGAATTTATGAGAAAAACACCATGAAATATAGGTTTTTCCAAACCCGATAATAAATCTTCCTTGAAACATACTTACGAACTTGTAGCATAGTATTTAATCACCGAGTCAGAGAAACCTCTATGACTAAGCACTCTGGGTTCAATTTCCATACCTTTAAATTTAGCGAGTTGAGATCCTGATGGAAAAACGGACCTTGAGACAGAAGGTCTGGCCTTAAAGAAAGTGGCCAAGGTTGGCAACTGGACATCCGGACAAGATTCACATACCAAAACCTGTGAGGCCATGCTGGTGCTATCAGAAACACATGCGATTTTTCCAATATGACCTTGGAGATCACCCTTGGAAGAACTAGAGGCGGAAAAATGGTAAAACCAAGGAACTGCTAATGCATCCACCATCTCCGCCTGAGGATCCCTGGACCTGGAAAGGTACCTGGGAAGCCATCAGATCTATTTCGGGAAGATCCCAAATCTGTATAATCTGACAAAATACATCTGGATGGAGAGACCACTTCTCCTGGATGTAAAGACTGACTACTGAGATAATCCGCTTCCCAATTGTCTACACCAGGGATATGTATCGCAGAAATTAGACAGGAGTTGGATTCCGCCAAAGAAAGTATCCAAGATACCTCTCATCGCTAAAGGACTGTTAGTCCCACCCTGATGATTGACATATGCCACAGTTGTTATATTGTCTGTCTGAAAACTAATGAATGATTCTCTCTTTAATAGAGGCCAAGCCTGAAGAGCCCTGAAAATAGCATGGAGTTCTAAAATATTGATTGGTAACCTCGCCTCTTGAGGATTCCAAACCCCTTGTGCTGTCAGAGACCCCAAACAGCTCCCCAACCTGTGAGACTTGCATCTGTTGAAATCACAGTACAGGAAGGACAAACAAAAGAGGCCCCTTGAATAATCTGATGATGGTCCAACCACCAGGACAGAGAGATGTTGGGATTTAAGTATATCAATTGTGATATCCGAGTATAATCCCTGCACCATTGATTCACCATGCAAAGCTGTAGAGGTTTCATATTATTATTATTATTATTCTTTATTTATAAAGTGCCAAAAGATTCCGCAGCGCTGTCCATGGGTAACAAAGTTAAAAAGGACAGTACAATATGAGACACCAGACAAAATTTAACAAACAAATACAGGGGGAATTGGGAGCCCTGTTCCCGTGGGAACTTACAATCTAAATGGGTAGGAGGGTGAGAAACAGGAGGTGGGGACTGCAAAGGTGGGAATGATGTTAGTGTGGAGTTAGATGAGGGCAACTATTAGGCAAGTGGAATTTATTAGTTACTGGTATTTAGGGAGCGTTTAAAGGAGGAGAGGTTGGGGGAAAGTCTGACAGCTTGAGGAAGTGCATTCCAGAGGGTTGGTGCCGCACAAGAGAAGTCCTGCAGTCTAGCATGAGAGGAGGTGATGGTAGAAAAGGCAAGGAGTAGATCTTTGTTGGATCTTATGGGACGGGCTGGAGTATATTTGTTGATGAGTGAGGAAAGGTATGGGGGGGGGGCTGCATTGGTAAGGGCTTTGTAGGTCATAGTGAGAATTTTGAATTTAATTCTGCTGTGAATGGGGACCAATTGAAGGGACTCACAGAGGGGTGCAGCGGATACAGAGCATCAAGTCTCACTCCTAGGCAGCGGACTTAGGGTGATGGGGAGATAGTGGTGTCACCAACAGTGATAGTAAAGTTAGAAACTGGAGTAGAATTAGATGGGGGGATTAGAAGAAGCTCAGTCTTGGACATGTTGATTTTTAGGTGGTGAGAGACCATCCAGGAAGAAATGCCAGATAAGCAGTCGCTGAGGTGGGAAAGGACAGAAGGAGTGCAGGGTAGGTAGATCTGAGTATCATCAGCATAGAGGTGATAGTTTAAGCCATAGCTACTAATAAGTTTACCCAGTGAAGAAGTATAAATAGAGAAGAGTAGAGGTCCTAGAACAGAGCCTTGAGGTACTCCAACAGACAGAGGCAATGGAGAGGAAAACGAGCAAAGGGGATCGCGTCTGATGCTGCAATCATGAGACCTAAAACTTCCATGCACATAGCCACAGAAGGGAATGATCGAGACTGAAGGTTTCGACAGGCAGAAACCAATTTCATTTGTCTCTTGTCTGTTAAAGACAGAGATATGGACACTGAATCTATCTGGAAACCTAATAAAGGTGACCCTTGTCTGAGGAATCAAGAAACTCTTTGGTAAATTGATCCTCCAACCATGTTTTTTAAGAAAGAACACAAGTTGATTTGTGCGAAATTCTGCTAAATGAAAAGATTGAGCCAGTACCAAGATATCGTCCAAATAAGGAAACACTGCAATACCCTGCTCTCTGATTACAGATAGAAGGGCACCAAGAACCTTTGAAAAGATTCTTGGAATCAGAATATAAAGATACGCATCCTGCAAGTCTAGTGAGGACATGTAATGACCTTGCTAAACAAAAGGCAGAATAGTCCTTATAATCAACATCTTGAAAGTTGGGACCCTTACAAATTGATTCAAAAACTTCAGATCCAGAACAGGTCTGAAAGAATTTTCCTTCATCGGGACAATGAATAGATTTGAATAAAAACCCAGACCCTGTTCCAGAAGTGGAACTGGTACAATTACCCCTAAAAGCTCTAGATTTGAAACGCACTTCAGAAAGGCCTGAGCTTTCACAGGATTTGTTGAAACATGAGAGAAAAAATCTTCTCCCAGGAGGTCTTATTCTGAAACCTATTCGATACCCCTGAGAGACAACATTCTGAATCCAATGATTCTGAATGGAACCTGCCCAAATGTCTTGAAATAATTTCAATCTGTCCCCCACCAGCAGAACTTGATTGAGGACTGCACCTTCATGCAGTCTTGGGGGCTGGATTTGGTTTCTTATAAGGCTTGAATTTATTACAACTCAAAGATGGCTTCCAATTGGAGCCAGAGTCCTTAGGGGAAGGAGTGGTTTTCTGTTTTCTATTCTGATGAAACGAACAAAACTGATTAGAACCTTTAGATTTACCCTTAGACCATTTATCTTGGGGCAAAAAAACTCCCCTTAGTAATAGAATCCAACTGGGAACCAATCAAATTATTACCCTGGATTGATAGAGATAGTAACCTAGATTTAGATACCATGTCAGCATTCCATGATTTGAGCCAAAAAGCTCTTCTAGCTAAAATAGCCAAAGAAATAGATTTCACATCAATCTTGATGATATCAAAAATAGCATCACAGATAAAATGAATAGCATGTTGAAGCAAACGAACAATGCTATGCAAATCAGAATATTTTTCCCGATGTGCTAAGCTATCCACCACACATGTGTGGGGTTGCCTCTCCCTCCGCATCCCATCCAGCACAGTCCCGATGTTGTAGGGTAGCATTTCTGTAGTTTAGTTGGCACCAAGTGCCATCGGGCGAGAAGTTTATAGAAAGGTTCATACACCGTTACACAGTGTATGGCCATCCTGGTGTCAGATATGGCGCGTTGCCATTGTTGTGTTGAGTGGTCTGTTCCCCACTCCCGTTCCCATGCCAAAGTATGAGGGGTTTCAAAGGAAGGGTTGTCGCCATGAAGGCATTGATAGTGGATGGATAGGGGCTAATGTAGCTGAAGTTTGGTTGTCCACTTGGTTTCCCAGAGTGTTGTGTCCCGGAGTGTCTCAGGGAGGAAACCCCACGATCGTAACAAACTAAGGCAGAATAGTCCTTATAGTCACCATCTTGAAAGTTGGTACTCTTACATAACGATTCAAAATTTTCAGATCCAGAACTGGTCTGAACAAATTTTCTTTCTTTCGTACAATGAATAGATTTGAATAAAACCCCAAACCTTGTTCCTGAGGAGGAACTGGCATGATTACCCCTGAAGACTCCAGGTCTGAAACACACTTCAGAAAAGCCTGAGCTTTTACTGGATTTACAGGGATGCGTGAGAGAAAAAATCTTATCACAGGAGGTCTTACTTTGAATCCTATTCGATACCCTTGAGAGACAATGCTCTGAATCCAATGATTTTGGACAGATTTTATCCAAAAATCCTTGAAAAACCTTAATCTGCCCACTACCAGCTGAGCTGGAATGAGGGCCGCACCTTCATGCGGACTTAGGGGCAGACTTTGGTTTCCTAAATGGCTTGGATTTATTCCAATTTGAGGAAGGCTTCCAACTGGAAGCAGATTCCTTGGGAGGAGGATTGAGTTTTTGTTCCTTATTCTGACGAAAGGAACGAAAACGGTAAGAAGCCTTAGATTTACCCTTAGGTTTTTTATCCTGAGGCAAAAAACCTCCTTTTCCTCCAGTGATAGTTGAAATAATAGAATCCAACTGAGAACCAAATAAAGTATTAACTTGGAAAGAAAGAGATAGTAATCTATCGATTTAGATGTCATATCAGCATTCCAAGATTTAAGCCACAAAGCTCTTCTAGCTAATACAGCTAAAGACATGGATCTAAAATCAATTTTGATCATCTCAAAAATGGCATCAAAAATAAAATGATTAGCATGTTGCAGTAAGCGAACAATGCTAGATGTGTCAAAATCCAATTCATGTTACGCTAAATTTTCCAACCAGAAAGTTGATGCAGCCACAACATCACCCAAAGAAATAGCAGGTCTGAGAAGATGACCTGAATATAAATAGGCCTTCCTTAGATAAGATTCAAGCTTCCTATCTAAAGGATCCTTAAAGGAAGTACTATCTTCCATAGGAATAGTGGTACGTTTAGCAAGAGTAGAAATAGCCCCATCAACTTTGGGGATCTTTTCCCAAAACTCTATAGATTTTGCTGGTAAAGGATACAATCTCTTAAACCTTGAAGAAGGAATAAAGGAAGTACCTGGCTTATTCCATTCCCATCATATCAGAAATAGCCTCAGGAATGGGAAAAACACCTGGGGAAACCACAGGAGGTTTAAAAACAGCATTTAAACGTTTATTAGACTGAACGTCAATAGGACTGGTTACCTCAATATCCAAAGTAATTAACACTTCTTTTAATAAAGAACGCATATACTCTATTTTAAATAAATAATTAGATTTGTCAGTGTCAATATCTGAGGAAGGATCTTCTGTTTCAGATAGATCCTCATCAGAAGAAGATGAATTATTATGTTGTTGGTCATTTGAAATTTCATCAGCTAAATGAGAAGTTTTAAAAGACCTTTTACGTTTATTAGAAGGTGGAAATGCAGACAAAGCCTTCATAATAGAATCAGAAACAAATTCTTTAAAATTTACAGGTATATCATGCACATTAGAAGTTGAAGGAACTGCAACTGGCAATGTACTATTACTGATAGAAACACTATCTGCATGTAAAAGTTTATCATGACAACTATTACAAATGACATTCGGTGGAATAATTTCTACAATTTTACAACAAATGCACTTAGCTTTGGTAGAACCGATGTCAGGCAGCAATGTTCCAGCAGAAACTTCAGAGACAGGATCAGATTGGGACATCTTGCTCAATGTAAGAGAAAAAACAACATATAAAGAAAAATTATCTATTTCCTTAAATGACAGTTTCAGGAAGAAAGCAGGAGGCAAACAACAATGGGGTATTGAAATAATGAAAAAAATATGGCGCCAAGTATGACGCACAACGTAACGTAAACTTTTTTGGCACCAAAAACGACCGGAAATGACACACTTGCGTCACTAATGACGCCGCCGTGTGAAAGGTCTCGGTGTCACGTATGACACCGGAAATGACGAAGTTGCGTCAAAAACGTATTTTTTCGCGCCAAAAATGACGCAATAAAGTCCAGCATTTGACGCACCCGCGGGCCTAACACCCGCAATTGCAAAAAAGTAGTCAAATTGAAAAAAGACTAAACCCCAGGTAAGAAATACATTTCTTAAAGTGTTTATATTCCAAAATATGAAACTGACAGTCTGCAGAAGGAAATACATGAACCTGACTCATGGCAAATATAAGTACAATACATATATTTAGAACTTTATATAATTTGCATAAAGTGCCAAACCATAGCTGAGAGTGTCTTAAGTAAATGAAAACATACTTACCAAAAGACACCCATCCACATATAGCAGATAGCCAAACCAGTACTAAAACAGTTATTAGTAGAGGTAACGGAATCTCTACGACCGATAACAGAGAACCCATGAAAAAGACCCCCGTTAGAGAAATCATCGTATTCAATAGGTGATACTCCCTTCATGTCCCTCTGACATTCTGGAATCGGGCTTCAACAATGCTGAGAAGCGCATATCAATGTAGAAATCTTAGCACAAACTTACTTCACCACCTCCATAGGAGGCACACCACCTCCATAGGAGGCAAAGTTTGTAAAACTGAATTGTGGGTGTGGTGAGGGGTATATTTATAGGCATTTTGAGGATTGGGAAACTTTGCCCCTCCTGGTAGGATTGTATATACCATATGTCACTAGCTCATGGACTCTTGCCAATTACATGAAAGAAATCACTTATTGATCATCACTGAGAGGTTCTCCAAACCCCAATGGAAAAGCTGGGAAGGGTTAGGAGAAGACTTACTACAGGCTGAACTGGGGACGGGTGGGGAGCGATCAAATTAAAGTTGCGTAGGCGTAACCACGCACTCCTGCACTCCCTGAGAATCAAATTAGAAAGAGTAAGTGACTGGAGGCCATGGCTCGTCATCAAAAGTAGGTCCTCAGGTTTGACATAAGCCGGAAGGCAAGCCTGTTCCAGTTCTCGCCATCTGCGGGAGATCAGAGCTCCATGCAGAAGCATGGGTGACCATTGCTGCATCATGGTAGGTTCTGATGTGTGGAAGTCCTATCCCTCCCCTCTCTATAGGTCTGTGCAAGATATCTGCCGCTACTCTAGGCTTTTCCCTCCCCAGATATAGTTAGAGATGAGTCGTTGGAATCAGGCAAGGATATTCTGAGGGACCAGGAGAGGAAGACATCGGAAGAGAAAAGTGATCTTAGGGAGTATCATCATCTTGGTCGCAGCAACGCGGCCAAGCCAGAAGATCTCCTTGTATCTTTTAGAGCTCAGGAGGGATTCGATTTGTGTCAATAGGGGAGAATAGTTGTGTGTAGTGATGTTGTGAATAGTTCGCCGGCGAATAGTTCCCGGCGAACATAGCATGTCTGCGTTCGCCTCGGCGGGCAAACATATGTGATGTTCAATCCGCCCCCTATTCGTCATCATTGAGTAAACTTTGACCCTGTACCTCACAGTCAGAATACACATTACAGCCAATCAGCAGCAGACCCTCCCTTCCAGACCCTCCCACCTCCTGGACAGCATCAATTTTAGATTCATTTGGAAGCTGCATTCTTAGTGAGAGGAGGGACAGTGTAGCTGCTGCTGATTTAATAGGGAAATCGATAGCTAGGCTAGTGCATTCAGTGTCCACTACAGTCCTGAAGGACTCATCTGATCTCTGCTGTAAGGACAGCACCCCAAAAAGCCCTTTTTAGGGCTAGAACATCAGTCTGCATTTTTTTTTTCCTGTGTAATCTAATTGCAGTTGCCTGCCTGCCAGCGTGTGTGTAAGGCTCACAGCGTATTCTGTGCCCACTTGCCCAGTGCCACCACTCATATCTGGTGTAACAGTAGTGTACATTTAAAAAAAACAACACTTTTTTGACTGTGAAATAATAGCAGACAATGCCAGTACCCAAGATGGCCGCCAATAAGGCAGATGGGGAGGGTTAGAGAGCTGTTTTTTTTTTGGGGGGGGGGATCAGGGAGGTTGGGGGCTAAGGGGGGATGCTACACCACAGCATATGTAAATATGCTAAAAAAAATTAGAAAAATTAAAAACCTTTTATTTTAGTACTGGCAGACTTTCTGCCAGTACTTAAGATGGCAGGGACAATTGTGGGGTGGGGAGGGAAGGGAGCTGTTTGGGAGGGATCAGGGGGTCTGATGTGTCAGGTGGGAGGCTGATCTCTACACTAAAAGCTAAAATTAACCCTGCAAGCTTCCTACAAACTACCTAATTAACCCCTTCACTGCTAGCCATAATACACGTGTGATGAGCAGCAGCATTTAGGGGCCTTCTAATTACCAGAAAGCAACGCCAAAGTCATATATGTCTGCTATTTCTGAACAAAGGGGATCCCAGAGAAGCATTTACAACCATTTATGCCATAATTGCACAAGCTGTTTGTAAATAATTTCAGTGAGAAACATAAAATTGCGAAAAAATTTAATTTTTTTTTTAATTTGATCGCATTAGGCGGTGAAATGGTGGCATTAAATATACCAAAATGGGCCTAGATCAATACTTTGGGTTGTCTACTACACTACACTTAAGCTAAAATTAACTCTACAAGCTGCCTACATGCCCCTAATTAACCCCTTCACTGCTGGGCATAAAACACGTGTGGTGCGCAGTGGCATTTAGCAGCCTTCTAATTACCAAAAAGCAATGCCAAAGCCATATAAGTCTGCTATAATGGCATGTCTGGCACACAGTGTTGGGGCAAGGGTCCATCTGACCACTGATACCTGGTCTGCAAAGCATGGTCAGGGCAGGTATATCACCTACACTGCGCACTGTGAAGCGGGCGTAACCCTTACACTACCTGATCGATACAACATTATACCTGATGTTTTAAAGCACGTTATTCCAAACAATTTAGGAATGTTAGGTGATTTATGCCCTTTATGGATTAAAACCAGACTCTGCATCAACTATGTAATTTTCCATGGGAGTTTTGCCATTGATCCCCCTCCGGCATGCCGCAGTCCAGGTGTTAGTGCCCTTGAAACAACTTTTCCATCACTATTGTGGCCAGAAAGAGTCCCTGTGGGTTTTAAAATTCGCCTGCCTATTGAAGTCTATGGAGGTTCGCCCGTTCGCGAACTTTTGTGGAAGTTTGCGTTTGCCAACCCAATTTTTTAGGTTTGCGACATCACTAGTTGTGTGCCATCATTACTTTCTTGTCATGAGAAAGGAATACACCCAGATGCTTAATTCCTTCAGTTAAACATTTAAAGGGGAAGAGTCTTTGTAAAGTCTTAAGTTCCTCCAGTGGGAGTCCCAGGGAGTAAGCTTCAGTTTTAGATACATTTACTTTGTAATACGACAGAGTGTCAAATAGTTCCAGAAGGGCGAAAAGAGGGGGAAGGGAGGTCAATGGGTCGGACAAAAAGATAGTGAGGTCATCTGCAAATAATGCAAGTTTCTGCTCCAGGTCATGAATTATGAGGCCTTGGACCTCCTTTTGTTGTCTAATCGCCGCAGCTAGAGGCTCGATAGATAGCGCATACAGGATAGGGGATAGTGGACACGCCTGCCTTGTGTCATTAGTGATTACAACAGAAGGGGAGGTAAATCCCACCCCTCTAACTTTAGCTGAAGGGTTGGAGTATAATGCGCAAATGGCTTTGCAAAGTGTGGGTGGTACACCAAAAGCTTTTAAGGTCAGGAACATATAATCCCATCTCACCCTGTCAAATGCTTTTTCCGCGTCAATCGACAGGGTGAGTAATGGGAGGCCCATATCCGAGGATTCGGTATAGAGGTTTAGAAGCCTGCGTGTATTATCACAGCCTTGTCGGCCCATTACAAACCCCACTTGATCCAAGTGTATCAAAGATGGAACATGGATTGCCAATCTGTTACCCAACACCTTAGCATAGACCTTAACATCAATGTTAATGAGCGAAATTGGCCTGTAACTCTCAGACATAGTTGGATCTTTCCCCTCTTTGGGTATTGCGAGGATGCTAGCTTCAAGAAACTCTCCAGATAAAGCACCTGAATTGCTTACCACAAGAAAAAATCTTGTGAGGATTGGCGTTAATACAGGAGCATAGGTCTTATAGAACGACGCAGTGAAGCCATCTGGTCAGGGGGCCTTACCGGTTTTAAGACAGCGTACAGCTAATTTGGTCTCTTCTTGTGTAAAAGGGAGTGTCAAGTCAGTTACCTCTTCAGAGGAAAGGTGCGGTAAGTGGAGCGAGTCAAGAAAGTTCTGGATCTCCTCTATAGTCGCCTTGGGGGTATAAGGGTCAGCTCCCAAATTATATAGAGAATGATAATAGTTTGCAAAGGCTATGCCTATGTCTTTTGGTGCATACGCAAGAGTACTTTTAGTTTTAATAGCAGAAATCCGCCGTTGTTGGGTCTGGTAGCGGAGTTTGTTCGCTAGGAGTCTATCAGCTTTGTTGCCCTTGTAATAATAGAGTTGTTTTAATCTAAATAGTGTAGCTTGGACTTTCTTGCCCTCTCTCTTGTTTATCTCTTCTCATATCTGTCCAACCAAATGTGAAAGATGGGAGGAGGGATGCAATTTATTGTTCTTTTCCACTATTCTAAGCTTCGCATATAGTTTGGCTAGTGGGGTTCATATTTGTCCCTAAGCTGAGCCGTTCTAAATATGAAATAATCTCTCATGTAGGCCTTGAAAGAGGCCCATAGTGTTGCAACGGAGGTATCACCCGTGTCATTTAGTGTGAAAAAAATCCATGATGACCCGAGATATCTCTGGTGATTTAATGTCTGACATGAAGGAATCCAGGAGTCGCCACGGCGGGCGAGTTCCAGAGTATGTAAGAAGGGAACAAGTCACTACCACAAGGTCATGGTCAGACCAGGGGCATAGTTTAATATGTGATGAAATACAGGCGTCCAAGGTTCAGCTGTCACAAAAGAAGGTATCAAGTCTTGAATAAGAGTTATGTGGCTTCGAGAAGTGGGTAAAGTCTCTCTCAGATGGAGATAGGCATCTTCAGATGTCGCATAGATTATATTTGAAGCACAGCTTCCGGAAAGCCGCCGACTGGAAGGAGGCGCTCCTATCCTGGGGGGAATTGCTCAGTGTCTACCTATCCAGGAGGGGATCCCATACAAGGTTGAAATCACCTCCAATGATCAGGCGACCTCTTGTCACCTTTTCAATGCGTTCAAGGGTGGAACGAAGGAAGGGGATTTGTTTGGTGTTAGGGGCATATAGAGAAATCAAGGTACACAAGATCTCATTAAGACGACAGACTACTATCAGGAATCTTCCCTCCGGGTCAGACTCACTATATTCAATTTCGCATTTAACTAATCTATGAACCAGGACGGCCACACCTCTAGTCTTTTGGGTGTAGGAAGCCGTTTCTGCAGAATGTAAAGACTGAGCTTGTACCAAGATATCGTCCAAATAAGGAAACACCGCAATACCCAGCTCTCTAATTACAGAGAGTAGGGCACCGAGAACCTTTGAAAAAATTCTTGGAGCTGTCACTAGGCCAACTGGAAGAGCGACAAATTTTTAATGCTTGTCTAGAAAAGAGAATCTCAGAAACCGATAGTGATCTGGATTATTCGGAATGTGAAGATATGCATCCTGTAAGTCTATCGTGGACATATAATGACCTTGCTGAACAAAAGGCAGAATAGTCCTTATAGTCACCATTTTGAAAGTTGGCACTCTTACAAAACGGTTCAAAATTTTCAGATCCAGAACTGGCCTGAATGAATTTTCTTTCTTTGGGACAATGAATAGATTTGAATAAAACCCCAGACCCTGTTCCTGAAACAGAACTAGTATAATTACCCCTGAAAGCTCTAGATCTGAAACACGCTTCAGAAAAGCCTGAGCCTTCACTGGATTTGCTGGTACATGTGAAAGAAAAAATCTTCTCACAGGAGGTCTCATTCTGAATCCTATTCGATACCCTTGAGAGACAATGCTCTGAATCCAATGATTTTGGACAGAATCTGCCCAAATGTTCTGGAAAAATTTTAATCTGCCCCCCCACCAGCTGAACTGGAATGAGGGTCGCACCATCATGCAGACTTGGGGGCTGGCTTTGGTTTCTTATGATTGGATTTAATCCAACATGAAGAAGGCTTCCAAGTGGAACCAGATTCCTTGGGGGAAGGATTTGGTTTCTGTTCTTTATTCTGTCGAAAGGAACGAAAACGATTAGAAGCTTTAGATTTACCTTTAGATCTTTTATCCTGAGGTAAAAAAACTCCCCCCAGTGACAGTTGAAGTAATGGAATCCAACTAAGAACCAAATAAATTGTTACCTTGGAAAGAAAGAGATAGTAATCTAGACTTAGATACCATGTCAGCATTCCAATATTTGAGCCACACAGCTCTTCTAGCTAAAATAGCTAAAGACATAGATTAAGCATCAATGTTGATGATATCAAAAATAGCATCACAGATAAAATGATTAGCATGTTGAAGCAAGCGAACAATGCTAGAAAAATCAGAATCGGTTTCCTGTTGAGCTAAGCTTTCCAACCAGAAGGTTGATGCAGCTGCAACATCAGCTATAGAAATTGCAGGCCTGAGTAGATAGCCAGAAAATAAATAAGCTTTCCTTAGATAAGATTTAAGTTTCCTATCTAAAGGATGCTTAAAAGAAGTACTATCTTCTATAGAGATAGTAGTACATTTGGCAAGAGTAGAAATAGCCCCATCAACTTTGGGGATTTTTTCCCAAAACTCCAATCTGGCTGCTGGCAAAGGATACAACTTTTTAAACCTAGAAGAAGGAATAAAAAAAGTACAAGGCCTATTCCATTCCTTTGAAATCATATCAGAAATAGCATCAGGAACTGGAAAAACCTCTGGAGTAACCACAGGAGGTATATAAAACAAAATTTAAACGTTTACTAGTTTTAATATCAAGAGGACTAGTTTCCTCAATATCCAAAGTAATTAAAACTTCTTTCAACAATGAACGAATATACTCCATTTTAAAGAGATAAGTAGATGTGTCAGTGTCAATATCTGAGGTTGGATCTTCTAAATCAGATAGATCCTCATCAGAAGTAATAAAGTATGTTTTCGGTCATTTGAAAATTCATCATCTTTATGAGAAGTTTTAAAAGACCTTTTACGTTTATTAGAAGGCGGAATGGCAGACAAAGCCTTCTGAATCGCATCAACAATAACATCTTTTATATTTCAGGGATATCATGTACATTAGATGTTGAAGGAACAACAGGCGTTGTACTAGTACTGATGGATACATTCTCTGCATGTAAAAGCTTATCATGACAACTGTTACATACTACAGCTGGAGATATAATCTCTGCTAACTTACAACAGATACACTTATCTTTGGTAGAACTGTTATCAGGCAGCAGGAATCCAACAGTGGGTTCTGAGGCAGGATCAGACTGAGACATCTTGCAAATGTAAGAGAAAAAAACAACAATAAAGCAAAATTTCCTTATATGGCAGTTTCAGGAATGGGAAAAGAATACAAACAGCATAGCCCTCTGAGCATAGTAAAAGGCAAGAGGCATATAGGAAGTGGGGTTTAAATAATAAAATTATTTGACTCCAAGTATGACACGCAACGCAAAACGTCGCTAACAACATAATGGCGCAACTCACGTCATAGCAGACGCAACCTTGTGCAAGGAAACCTGGTGTCAACTAAGATGCCGGAAATTACGAATTTGCGTCACCAAATGTACCTTTGCGCCAAAAAATTCTCGCGCCAAGAATGACGCAATAGATATCAGCATTTTGAGGCCTCGCAAGTCTAAATTTTGCCCGCAAAAATTAATGAAAACAGTCAATTTTGAAGAAAAGACTACACCCAGGTAAGAAAAATAACTTCCTAAATATGTTTTCCCAATTTTGAAACTGATAGTCTGCAAAAGGAAATATACATAAACCTGACTCATGGCAAATATAAGTACAATACATATATTTAGAACTTTAAATTAATACATGATGTGCCAAACAATAGCTGAGAGTGTCTTTAAGAAAACATACTTACCGAAAGACACCCATCCACATTTAACAGATAGCCAAACCAGTACTGAAACAGTTATCAGTAGAGGTAATGGAATATGAAAGTATATCCTCAATCTGAAAAGGGAGGTAGGAGATGAATCTCTACGACTGATAACAGAGAACCTATGAAAAGATTTCCCGCGAGGAAAACCATAGAATTCAATAGGTGATACTCCCTTCACGTCCCTCTGACATTCAATGTACTCTGAGAGGAATCGGGCTTCAAAATGCTGAGAAGCGCATATCAACGTAGAATCTAAGCACAAACTTACTTCACCACCTCCATAGGAGGCAAAGTTTGTAAAACTGAATTGTGGGTGTGGTGAGGGGTGTATTTATAGGCATTTTGAGGTTTGGGAAACGTTGCCCCTCCTGGTAGGATTGTATATCCCATACGTCACTAGCTCATGGACTCTTGCCAATTACATGAAAGAAACTAGTAATGTCGGAAAGACGCCACTCCGCTAACACCTAAAAGCGGAAGAGTGGGTCACATGACCATCAAGTGAAGCAAACTGTTGCACCCACAGCAAATCTCTGCAATAGAGTTTCACAACACAAACCCTCAATAAAGAGCCATTGAATAAACATAGTAACATAGTAACATAGTAGATAAGGTTGAAAAAAGACTGAAGTCCATCGAGTTCAACCTATACAAATCTAAAATACTTACAAAAAGCTCCAGTTAAACTTAAATAACCCCATTAAAATGTGACCCATTTAATACTAGCAATCATATCCATGAATTTTGTTTATATACAGAAATTTATCCAGACTATTTTTAAATGTATCTATGGTATTAGCATTCACTACCTCCTTTGGTAATGAGTTCCACAATTTTATTGCTCTTACAGTGAAAAAACGTTTCCATTGCAGGAGATTAAATCTCCTTTCCTCCAACCTTAAATTATGACCTCTTGTCAGAACCAATTTTCTTGGAATAAAAAGAGCTTCTGCCATCTCTGTATATGGGCCTTGAATATATTTATATAAAGTAATCATGTCACCTCTCAAGCGCCTTTTTTCTAAAGAGAACAGACCTAGTTTGGTTAGCCTCTCCTCATAGGTTAATTTCTCCAATCCCCTTATTAGCTTTGTGGCCCTTCTCTGAACTTTTTCTAGTTCTGCAATATCTTTTTTAGCAATCGGTCCCCAGAACTGCACTCCAAACTCAAGGTGAGGTCTTACCAGGGCTTTATGCTTTCCTCCCTTGAATCAATGCCTCTTTTAATACATGCTAGTATCTTATTAGCCTTTGAAGCCGCTGCCCTGCATTGTGCACTCATCTTTAGCTTGTTATCTATTACTACTCCCAAATCCCTTTCCTCCTGTGTTTGGCTAAGTCTTGTCCCATTTAAAAAATACATAGCCTGCTTATTTTTACTTCCAAAATGTAGAACCTTACATTTTTCCGTATTAAATCTCATTTTCCATTCACTTGCCCATAGTTCTAATTTTAGCAAATCCCTTTGTAAAGAGAGTTTGTCCTGCTCTGACCTAATGACCTTACTTAACTTAGTATCATCTGCAAAAATAGAGATGTCGCTATTTAATCCTTGCTCCAAGTCATTTATAAAAATATTAAAAAGAACAGGGCCCAGTACTGATCCCTGGGGGAGGCCACTGATTACCTTTGTCCAATCTGAGTATGATCCATTTACTGCTACTCGTTGCTCCCTATCTTTTATCCAGTTATTTATCCATGAGCTAACATTTTCAGCTATTCCCAGTCCCTTAATTTTGTGCATTAATCTCTCATGTGGCACTGTATCAAATGCCTTTGCAAAATCTAAGTATATCACATCAACTGATTCCCCTTTATCTATATTTTTACTTACTTCCTCGTAGAATCTAATTAGATTAGTTTGACATGATCTATTTCTCCTAAAGCCATGCTGATTAGAACTCATAATCTTGTTTACACGAATATGCTCATCAATATAATCCCTTATAATCCCTTCAAATATCTTCCCCACTATTGATGTCAGACTAACTGGTCTATAGCTTCCTGGATCATCCCTGCTTCCCTTTTTGAAGAGTGGCACCACATCAGCTTTACGCCAATCCTGGGGTACCATGCCTGAGGATAATGAGTCTTGAAAAATAAAGAGTAAAGGTTTGTCTATAACAGTGCTAAGTTCACTTAACACCCTCTGGTGTATTCCATCTGGGCCTGGAGTTTTATTTACCTTAATATTTTTTAGTTTTTTCCTGATATCCTCTAAACAAAACCCAGTTAGTGGTATGGACTGGCATGTTCTATTCTGTTCCAAAGTATCATTCAATGGTTCCTCTCTTGTGTATACTGAAGAAAAAAACTGGTTTAGTACCTCAGCCTTTTCCCTGTCATTATTTATCATGCTACCCTCCACACATTTTAATGTACCTATATTATCCTTCTTAGATTTTTTGCTATTTATGTACTTAAAGAACCTTTTAAGGTTAGACTTAGAATCCTTGGCAATTAATTTTTCATTTTCAATTTTGGCTAATTTGATTGCTTTTTTGCATGCTTTGTTACATTCCTTATAATTATTGTATGCTGAGTCTGTACTATTTTCTTTTAATAATTTAAATGCCCTACATTTTTTCCTAATTTCTTTTAACACATTTTTATTTAGCCATAACGGCTTTGTTTTTTTATTTTTATAACCATATGGTATGTATTGATATGTATATTTAGTTAACAAATTTTTAAATATTATCCATTTATCCTCTGTATTTTTATTAGAAAATACATTGTCCCAATTTATATTATTTAATGATTTCCTTAAATCGTTGAATTTTGCTTTCTTGAAATTAAAAGTCTTAGTTAAGCCTTTAAAACACTGCATATGAAAAGAGATTTCAAATGTGACCATGTTATGATCACTGTTACCCAAATGTTCTTTAACTTCTATGTTTGATATTATATCTGTATTGTTTGATAGCACTAAATCCAATATAGCTTTACTCCTAGTTGGCTCCTCTATTAATTGTGACTTTACATTAACCCCTTAGTCTCCACACATGAACCAGTGCCTGCCCCCTGCCAGTAGATATCCCAACCCAAGGATATATAATGTCCCCAGAATTTGCAGTCTCTTTAAGTGCAATGTCTCCAAACCTAGAAGACAAAAAAGCACTTACCTGAACTCCAGCTATAAGGCAGGACGACAGCTTACAAGATGTGAGAGGATACATACTCCTCACAGAGATCTGTAATAAGTTAAAGAACAGAGTAAACTTACTCTGGCTTTCTATACCATGGGCAGCAAGGTCCACCTTACAAGTTCCTAACTGCTTCAAAGCCACCACTACCCTACTGAAGGGATAATCTTGCTTGTAGCGAAAGAAAACATAATTTATGCTTACCTGATAAATTTATTTCTCTTGTAGTGTAGTCAGTCCACGGGTCATCCATTACTAATGGAATATATCTCTTCCTAACAGGAAGCTGCAAGAGGATCACCCAGCAGAGCTGCTACATAGCTCCTCCCCTCACATGTCATATTCAGTCATTCGACCAAAGCAGACGAGAAAGGAGAAACCATAGGGTGCAGTGGTGACTGGAGTTTAATTAAAATTTAGGCCTGCCTTAAAGACAGGGCGGGCCGTGGACTGACTACACTACAAGAGAAATAAATTTATCAGGTAAGCATAAATTATGTTTTCTCTTGTTAAGTGTAGTCAGTCCACGGGTCATCCATTACTTATGGAATACCAATACCAAAGCTAAAGTACACGGATGAAGGGAGGGACAAGGCAGGAACATTAAACAGAAGGAACCACTGCCTGAAGTACCTTTCTCCCAAAAATAGCCTCCGAAGAAGCAAAAGTGTCAAATTTGTAAAATTTTGAAAAGGTGTGAAGCGAAGACCAAGTCGCAGCCTTGCAAATCTGTTCAACAGAGGCCTCATTTTTAAAGGCCCAGGTGGAAGCCACAGCTCTAGTAGAATGAGCTGTAATCCTTTCAGGAGGCTGCTGTTCAGCAGTCTCATAGGCTAAACGTATTATGCTACGAAGCCAAAAAGAGAGAGAGGTAGCCGAAGCCTTTTGACCTCTTCTCTGTCCAGAGTAAACGACAAACAGGGAAGAAGTTTGACGAAAATCTTTAGTTGCCCGCAAATAGAACTTCAGGGCACGGACTACGTCCAAATTATGCAAAAGTCGTTCCTTCTTTGAAGAAGGGTTAGGACACAGTGATGGAACAACAATCTCTTGATTGATATTCCTGTTAGTAACTACCTTAGGTAAGAACCCAGGTTTAGTACACAGAACTACCTTGTCTGAATGAAAAATCAGATAAGGAGAATCACAATGTAAGGCAGATAACTCAGAGACTCTTCGAGCCGAGGAAATAGCCATCAAAAACAAAACCTTCCAGGATAACAGCTTGATATCAATGGAATGAAGGGGTTCAAATGGAACGCCTTGAAGAACATTAAGAACTAAGTTTAAGCTCCACGGCGGAGCAACAGTCTTAAACACAGGCTTAATCCTAGTTAAAGCCTGACAAAAAGCCTGAACGTCTGGAACTTCAGCCAGACGTTTGTGTAGAAGAATAGACAGAGCAGAAATCTGTCCCTTTAACGAACTAGCAGATAAGCCCTTTTCTAAACCCTCTTGTAGAAAGGACAATATCCTAGGAATCCTAACCTTACTCCATGAGTAACTCTTGGATTCGCACCAATATAAATATTTACGCCATATCTTATGGTAAATTTTTCTGGTAACAGGCTTCCTAGCCTGTATTAAGGTATCAATAACCGACTCCGAGAAGCCACGCTTTGATAGAATCAAGCGTTCAATCTCCATGCAGTCAGTCTCAGAGAAATTAGATTTGGATGTTTGAAAGGACCCTGAATTAGAAGGTCCTGTCTCAGAGGTAGAGACCACGGTGGACAGGACGACATGTCCACTAGGTCTGCATACCAGGTCCTGCGTGGCCACGCAGGCGCTATCAGAATCACCGAAGCTCTCTCCTGTTTGATCTTGGCAATCAAACGAGGAAGCATCGGGAATGGTGGAAACACATAAGCCATGTTGAAGACCCAAGGGGCTGTCAGAGCATCTATCAGCACCGCTCCCGGGTCCCTGGACCTGGATCCGTAACAAGGAAGCTTGGCGTTCTGGCGAGACGCCATGAGATCCAGATCTGGTTTGCCCCAACGAAGAATCAGTTGAGCAAAGACCTCCGGATGAAGTTCCCACTCCCCCGGATGAAAAGTCTGGCGACTTAGAAAATCCGCCTCCCAGTTCTCTACGCCTGGGATGTAAATCGCTGACAGGTGGCAAGAGTGAGACTCTGCCCAGCGAATTATCTTTGAGACTTCCAACATACCTAGGGAACTTCTGGTTCCCCCTTGATGGTTGATGTAAGCCACAGTCGTGATGTTGTCCGACTGAAATCTGATGAACCTCAGAGTTGCTAACTGAGGCCAAGCTAGGAGAGCATTGAATATTGCTCTTAATTCCAGAATATGTATTGGGAGGAGTTTCTCCTCCTGAGTCCATAATCCCTGAGCTTTCAGGGAGTTCCAGACTGCGCCCCAGCCTAGAAGGCTGGCGTCTGTTGTTACAATCGTCCAATCTGGCCTGCGAAAGGTCATCCCCTTGGACAGATGTGGCCGAGAGAGCCACCATAGAAGAGAATCTCTGGTCTCTTGATCCAGACTTAGTAGGGGGGACAAATCTGAGTAATCCCCGTTCCACTGACTTAGCATGCACAATTGCAGCGGTCTGAGATGCAGGAGCGCAAATGGTACTATGTCCATTGCCGCTACCATTAAGCCGATTACTTCCATGCACTGAGCTACTGACGGGTGTGGAATGGAATGAAGGACACGGCAAGCATTTAGAAGTTTTGATAACCTGGCCTCTGTCAGGTAAATTTTCATCTCTACAGAATCTATAAGAGTCGCTAGAAAGGGAACTCTTGTAAGTGGTAATAGAGAACTCTTTTCCACGTTCACCTTCCACCCATGCGATCTCAGAAATGCCAGAACTACCTCTGTATGAGACTTGGCAGTTTGAAAACTTGACGCTTGTATCAGAATGTCGTCTAGGTACGGAGTCACCGCTATGCCTCGCGGTCTTAGTACCGCCAGAAGTGAGCCCAGAACTTTTGTAAAGATTCTTGGAGCCGTAGCTAATCCGAAGGGAAGAGCTACAAACTGGTAATGCCTGTCTAGGAAAGCAAATCTTAGGTACCGATA
Source organism: Bombina bombina (assembly GCF_027579735.1). NCBI lineage: Eukaryota > Metazoa > Chordata > Amphibia > Anura > Bombinatoridae > Bombina > Bombina bombina. Next base: position 1,434,077,499 of record NC_069499.1, on the reverse strand, counting down.
ATGATCCTTGTGAATCGGTATGTGAAGGTAGGCATCCTTTAAATCCACTGTGGTCATGTACTGACCCTCTTGGATCATGGGAAGGATGGTTCGAATAGTTTCCATTTTGAATGATGGAACTCTTAGAAATTTGTTTAGGATTTTTAAGTCCAAGATTGGTCTGAAGGTTCCCTCTTTCTTGGGAACCACAAATAGATTTGAATAGAATCCCTGCCCGTGTTCCGTCCGCAGAACTGGGTGGATCACCCCCATTAGTAAAAGGTCTTGTACACAGCGTAGAAACGCCTCTTTCTTTATTTGGTTTGCTGATAACCTTGAAAGATGAAATCTCCCTCGTGGAGGAGAAGTTTTGAAGTCCAGGAGATATCCCTGAGATATGATCTCCAACGCCCAGGGATCCTGGACATCTCTTGCCCAAGCCTGGGCGAAGAGAGAAAGTCTGCCCCCCACTAGATCCGTTTCCGGATAGGGGGCCCTCTCTTCATGCTGTCTTGGGGGCAGCAGCAGGTTTCTTGGCCTGCTTGCCCTTGTTCCAGGACTGGTTAACTTTCCAGCCCTGCCTGTAACGAGCAACAGCTCCTTCCTGTTTTGGAGCGGAGGAAGTTGATGCTGCTCCAGCCTTGAAGTTACGAAAGGCACGAAAATTAGACTGTTTGGCCTTTGATTTGGCCCTGTCCTGAAGTAGAGCATGGCCCTTACCTCCCGTAATGTCAGCTATAATTTATTTCAAGCCGGGCCCGAACAAGGTCTGCCCTTTGAAAGGAATATTAAGCAATTTAGATTTAGAAGTCACGTCAGCTGACCAGGATTTAAGCCATAGCGCTCTGCGCGCTTGGATGGCGAATCCGGAGTTCTTAGCCGTAAGTTTGGTTAAATGTACAACGGCATCAGAAACAAATGCGTTAGCTAGCTTAAGTGCTTTAAGCTTGTTCATAATTTCATCCAATGGAGCTGTGCGAATGGCCTCTTCCAGAGACTCAAACCAGAATGCCGCTGCAGCAGTGACAGGCGCAATGCATGCAAGGGGCTGTAAGATAAAACCTTGTTGAACAAACATTTTCTTAAGGTAACCCTCTAATTTCTTATCCATTGGATCTGAAAAGGCACAACTATCCTCCACCGGGATAGTGGTACGCTTAGCTAAAGTAGAAACTGCTCCCTCCACCTTAGGGACCGTCTGCCATAAGTCTCGTGTGGTGGCGTCTATAGGAAACATTTTCCTAAATATGGGAGGAGGGGAAAAGGGCACACCAAGTCTATCCCACTCCTTGCTAATAATCTCTGTAAGCCTTTTAGGTATAGGAAACACGTCAGTACACACCGGTACCGCATAGTATCTATCCAACCTACATAATTTTTCTGGAATTGCAACCGTGTTACAATCATTCAGAGCCGCTAATACCTCCCCTAGCAATATGCGGAGGTTCTAAAGCTTAAATTTAAAATTAGATATCTCTGAATCCAGTCTCCCTGGATCAGATCCGTCACCCACAGAATGAAGCTCTCCGTCTTCACGTTCTGCAAACTGACGCAGTATCTGACATGGCTCTCACCTCATCCGCGCGCTCTTTCATTAACCCAGAGCTATCGAGCTTGCCTCTGGCAATTTAGATAATACTTCTGTCATAACAGTAGCCATGTCTTGCAAAGTGATTTGTAAGGGCCTCCCTGATGTACTTGGCGCCACAAAATCACGCACCTCCTGAGCGGGAGGCGAAGGTACTGACACGTGAGGAGAGTTAGTCGGCATAACTTCCCCCTCGTTGTCTGGTGATAATTTCTTTACTTTATTTAAAGTAACATCAATGCAATTAGTACACAAATTTCTATTGGGCTCCACATTGGCCTTTAAACATAGTGAACAAAGAGATTCATCTGTGTCAGACATGTTTAAACAGACTAGCAATGAGACTAGCAAGCTTGGAAATACTTTTCTAAATAAATTTACAAGCAATATAAAAAACGCTACTGTGCCTTTAAGAAGCACAAAAAGCGGTCACAGTTGAAATAACAATGAACCAAAATAGTTATAGCAACCAATTTTTCACAGTAAATGTATTAAGTTAGCAAAGGATTTCACCCACCAGCAAATGGATGATTAACCCCTTAATACCCAAAAACAGATTAACAATTTAATAATTAACGTTTTTCTCACAGTCAAAACACACTGTCACAGGTCTGCTGTGACTGATTACCTACCTCAAAATGAATTTTGAAGACCCCTGAGCTCTCTAGAGACGATCTGGATCATGGAGGATGAAGTAGACAGATTGTGACTGAATTTTTACTGCGCAAAAAAGCGCTAAAATAGGCGCCTCCCACTCATATTACAACAGTGGGGAAGCTCAGAAAACTGTTTCTATGCAGAAAACAAAGATGGCCATGTGGTAAAAATCATGCCCCAATAAGTTTTATCACCAAGTACCTCACAAAAAACGATTAACATGCCAGTAAACGTTTTAAACATACATTTGAAAAGTTATGAATTGTTATTAATAAGCCTGCTGCCAGTCGCTTTTACTGCAGTTAAGGCTCATACATTATTTCAGTATTAACAGTATTTTCAGAGTCAATTCCATTCCTTAGAAAAATACATTCAGTGTACACACACTCATCAGCCTAATACCAGTCTCTATCACTGCATTTAAGGCTGAACTTACTTTACATTGGTATCAGCAGTATTTTCTCAGTCAATTCCATTCCTCAGAAAAATAATTACTGCACATACCTCATTTGCAGGGGGGCCCTGCATGCTATTCCCCTTCTCTGAAGTTACCTCACTCCTCAGATGAGAACAGCCAGTGGATCTTAGTTACGTCTGCTAAGATCATAGAAAACGCAGGCAGATTCTTCTTCTAATGCTGCCTGAGAATAAACAGCACACTCCGGTGCCATTTAAAATAACAAACTTTTGATTGTAGAAATAAACTAAGTTAAAAAACACCACAGACCTCTCACAGCGACCTATCTAGTTAGGCTGCAAGAGAATGACTGAATATGACATGTGAGGGGAGGAGCTATGTAGCAGCTCTGCTGGGTGATCCTCTTGCAGCTTCCTGTTAGGAAGAGATATATTCCATAAGTAATGGATGACCCGTGGACTGACTACACTTAACAAGAGAAATCCAATTTTCTTCAGACACGAAAACTTCACCTCCTCCATTAACAGAGGCAAATAAAATGACTGGGGATTGTGGGTAGGGGATTGACACTTAACAGCTTTGCTGTAGTGCTCTTTGCCTCCTCCTGCTGGCCAGGAGTGATTTTCCCACTAGTAATTGGAATTACTTTGTGGACTCTCCATATCTTAGGAAAGTAAAAGGCATCTTTTATATCAATGGACTCTAAGATGGCTCATTGAGAAACAAAATGTATTACTGTCAATAAGGACTCCATTTTTCATTTTTAACTTTTTGGTTTCAGATATATAGATTCAGAGCCCTTAAAGGGACACTGTACCCAAAAAAATTATTTTGGGATTCAGATAGAGCATGCCATTTTAAGCAACTTTCTAATTTACTCCTATTATCAATTTTCTTTGTTTTCTTGTTATCTTTATTTGAAAAAGAAGGTATCTAAGCTAAGGAGCTAGCCATTTTTTGGTTCAGACCGTGGACAGCACTTGTTTATTGGTGGGTGAATTTATCCACCAATCGGCAAGAACAACCCAGGTTGTTCACCAAGAATGGGTCGGCATCTAAACTTACATTCTTGCTTTTCAAATAAAGATACCAAGAGAATGAAGTAAATGTGATAATAGGAGTAAATTAGAAAGTTGCTTAAAATTGCATGCTCTATCTGAATCACGAAAGAAAAAAATTGGGTTCAGTGTCCCTTTAAGTCCTGCATTGGCCTTTCAGGAATCAGCTTTCTTCCTTATTAGGAACACACAAATCCTGATGAAGGTTAGGTAATTCCTGATTTAATCGCAAGTGAAGACGTTAGCTGACATACTGTAAGATTACCTTCTGTTGAATTTTTTCCTTTGGCATTGGGGACTTGACAATGTGGTTTGAGGGAACTTGCTATAGAATTCCAAATAGCATTGACTGAGAATATCCATGACCCAGTGGTCTGATATAGTTATTGCCTAAACATCCTTGAACTGGGCTACCTTGCTCCCACAGAAACTGTTTGGGCAGAGACACCATCATTGTGATTTGGCAAATTGCTAAGGGTAGATTTCCCCCTATATCATCTTCTTTCAGTTCAAAATGGCCTCCAAGACAGAGCAAACAGTACTCTCTTGAAGATGAAGAAGGAAATGGAAAATTCCATATAACACCCCTCTATTATTAAGTATCACATTTAAGTACTATACAGAATGAATAGGAATAAGAAAGCGGAGATCAGGTAATCTTCTTATAGGTAAAAGGGGTATGGAATCTTGGTGTTCATGCCCCTGCATTGAAGGGTGTCTCATATGGTAAATATTCGTAGAATGGGCCAAGATAAACAATTATGGTAAATTTGAAGTACAAGGAGGGGGATTAAGAGAACAGCTGAGAAAATATTAAGATACAAGAAATTGCAGACTAAATTAAAGATAGAAAAGTTTACTACAGCTTTTCAAAATTTACCTGTAGCCTCCCTATTGCTACTAAGCAGAATTTGTTACTTTGTCCTGCATCAGGATCATCGTCTGGTAAAGTGACACCTGAAGGAAAGAAAAATATCTTAACACTATGTAAAATCATTTGAAAGAAATCATTTGTTTCTTAAAACGGGCATAAAACCCATTTTTTCTTTCATGATTCAGATAGAGCATACAATTTTAAACAACTTTCTAATTTACTACTGATATAAAATTTTCTTTGTTCTCTTGGTATGTTTTGAAAAGCAGGGACATAAGCTCAGGAGCGTGGAGGTAGCAGTTTTGCAAGAATGTTATTCAAATGCAAGAGTACTAGATGGCAGCACTATTTACCGCCATGTAGTGGTCCAGACACCTACCTAGGTATCTTCAACAAAATACTGTGGGAACGAAGTAAATTTGATAACAGAAGTAAATCGGAAACTTTTTTAAAATTGTATGCTGTCTGAATCACAAAATACATTTTTGTTGGGTTTCATATCCCTTTAATAATGAGACAATGAGGAAGATGACAAGAGACCGAAGGACACAGAAAGACAGATAAACATACACGTGCACATTATGAGTAATGAAGTAATGAATCATGTTAGAGGAAAAAATGGTTTCATAATTTTCAACTGACAGACAGAGGTTATCAAATTTAAGGTCCAAATCCCAAGTTTACCTGCAGGCGGCCAAGCTTTGATGTATCCAGTGCAGTGTACAACCACAAACTGTGGCTCACCATCCTTTGATGGACCCAAACCATTCCTGATGAAAATCCCAAAAGTCATAAATCAGATTTATAAAAAAAAAATACTAAACAACATTTACTTTGAAATCAATGATTCTTTAAAGGTCCATAAAAAGACCAATAAAGACTAAGATAGCAACCCAACTGCATTCATTTTTAAAAAACATTTTAAAGAAAGAAAATTATACAATATGTAGAAACATACTGACAGGAAACATTAGGTTAAGGAAGCACTTTGATGAAGAAATTGTGGTGCATACTTGGAAAGAGTCCAAATATACAAAGGTACTAATAAGCTACACCTGGCTTCAAGTGGTATTAGAACCACTACCATATTAAAATGTACATTCAAATAAAAACAATCACAGTGTGTTACAACTGTATCATAAGCAATACCTGCATCGATTCCTCAGGAAGCTCAGCCTGTTCATTGAAGAGGGATCCACAACTGTATTTCCACACCTATATTAAAATCACAGACACAACAAGATTACCTGTCACTGTAGTGTCATGGCAAACAGGCAAGACAAGGAAACATTTTCATGTTCAGTGACAAAACAATTTTATATTATTATGATTGTTATTATTTTAGAAACCCTATACCATCGAGCAGACAGCTACCTCCTGAAGGGCTTCAGTCTCCACCCCTTCTGCCAGGATTTAGCTTTAAGTATATCAAAGCAGAAAGGAAGAGAAAAAGAACAGTATACAAAATAGACCAAGGCAAGAGGAAGTAGGTGCAGTTTTGGTAGTCTTAATGCGCTGTCAGTTATAAAATAAATGAACAACCAATCTAGGAATATTCCCATTTATATAGTAACAACTTTATTACCACATATTAAAAATAACCTCCATTTTTATGTCAGTCTCCACGTGGAGCCCAGCAGTCAGGCAGAACATCAGAAGTCAGCGTGCAGGCTTCTGATGCTCTGTAAGTGTGCTAAGTGCCTTGGTGGGTTGAGGCACTTAGTAAAATAACATAAATAAAAAAAATAATAAAACATAATTTATGTAAGAACTTGCCTGATAAATTAATTTCTTTCATATTGGCAAGAGTCCATGAGCTAGTGACGTATGGGATATACAATCCTACCAGGAGGGGCAAAGTTTCCCAAACCTCAAAATGCCTATAAATACACCCCTCACCACACCCAAAATTCAGTTTAACAAATAGCCAAGCAGTGGGGTGATAAAGAAAGGAGTAGAAAGCATCAACAAAGGAAGTTTGGAAATAATTGTGCTTTATACAAAAAAATCATAACCACCATAAAAAGGGTGGGCCTCATGGACTCTTGCCAATATGAAAGAAATTAATTTATCAGGTAAGTTCTTACATAAATTATGTTTTCTTTCATGTAATTGGCAAGAGTACATGAGCTAGGGACGTATGGGATATCAAATACCCAAGATGTGGAACTCCACGCAAGAGTCACTAGAGAGGGAGGGATAAAAATAAACAGCCATATGCTGAAAAATTAATCCACAACCCAAAATATAAGTTATTCTCATAAAGAAAAGAAAAACTTAAAACATCAGCAGAAGAATCAAACTGAAACAACTGCCTGAAGAACTTTTCTACCAAAAACTGCTTCTGAAGAAGCAAAAATATTAAAATGGTAGAATTAAGTAAATGTATGTAAAGAAGACCAAATTGCCGCTTGCAAATTTAAACAACTGAAGCTTCATTCTTAAAAGCCCACAAAGTGGCGACTGATCTAGTAGAATGAGCTGAAATTCTCTGAAGCAGGGCTTAACCCGACTCCAATAAGCTTGAAGAATCAAAAAGCTTTAATCAACAAACCAAGGAAATAGCAGAAAATATAACAAATAGACTTGAAGTCTTTGCTTAGTAGCTTAAATATAATATTTCAAAGCTCTCACCACATCCAAAGAATGAAAAGATCTTTTCCAAAGAATTCTTAGGATTAGGACACAAGGAAGGAACAACAATTTCTCTACTAATGTTGTTAAAATTCCCAACCTTAGGAAAAAATAGAAATGAAGTCCGCAAAACCGGCTTATCCTGATGAAAAATCAGAAAAGGAGATTCACAAGAAAAAGCAGATAGCTCAGAAACTCTTCTAGCAGAAGAGATGACCAAAAGGAACAATACTTTCCAAGAAAGTAGTAAAATGTCTAAAGAATGCATAGGCTCAATATGGAGGAGCCCTGTAAAGCCTTCAAAACCAAATTAAGACTCCAAGGAGGAGAGATTGATTTTATGACAGGCTTAAATACAAACTAAAGCCTGTACAAAACAGTAAATATCAGGAAGTTTAGCAATCTTTCTGTGAATGAAACAGAAAGAGCAGAGATTTGCCCCTTCAAGGAACTTGCAGACAAAACCTTATCCAAACCATCCTGAAGAAACTGAAAAATTCTTGCAACTCTAAAAGAATGCCAAGAGAATTTGTGAGAAGAATACCATAAAATGTAGGTCTTCCAAACTCAATAATAAATCTTCCTAGAGATAGATTCACGAGCTTGTAACATAGTATTAATCACTGAGTTAGAGAAACCTCTATGACTTAGCACTAAACGTTCAATTTCCATACCTTCAAATTTAATGATTTGAGATCCTGATGGAAAAACGGACCTTGAGATAGAAGGTCTGGCCTTAACGGAAATGGCCAAGGTTGGCAATTGGACATCCGAACAAGATCCGCATACCAAAACCTGTGGCGTCATGCTGGAGCCACCAGCAACAAAAACGATTGTTCCATAATGATTCGGAAAATCACTTTTGGAGGAAGAACTAGAGGCGGGAAAATATAAGCAGGATAATAACACCAAGGAAGTGTCAGCGTACCCACTGCTTCCGCCTGAAAATCCCTGAACCTGGACAGGCATCTCGGAAGTCTCTTGTTTAGATGAGATGCCATCAGATCTATCTGTGGAAGACCCTATATCTTGAACAATCTGAGAAAACACATCTGGATAGAGGAATCACTCCCCAGGATGTAAAGTCTGACGGCTGAGATAATCCGCCTCCCAATGTCTATATCAGGGAAATGCACCGCAGAAATTAGAGAGGAGCTGGATTCCGCCCAAGCAAGTATCCGAGATACTTCTTCATAGCTTGTGGACTGTGAGTTCCACCCTGCTGATTGACAAATGTCACTGTATGTGATATTGTCTGTTTGAAAATAAATGAACAGTTCTCTCTTCAACAAAGGCCAAAACTGAAGAGCTCTGCGAATAGCACGGAGAACTAAAATATTGATTGATAATCTCGCCTCTTGAGATTTCCAAAACCCCTTGTGCTGTCAGAGATCCCCAAACAGCTCCCCAACCTGAAAGACTTGCATCTGTAGAGATCATAGTCCAGGTTAGCCGAACAAAAAAGTGAAAGTGATTTACCACCACGTCAGAGAGTGTCAAATATTGGGATTAAGGATATTAATTGAGATATCTTAATATAATCCCTGCACCATGGATTGCAGCAAACAAAGCTGGAGAGGTCTCATGTGAGAACGAGCAAAGGGAAATGCATCCAATGCTGCAGTCATGAGACCTAAATTTTCCATGCACATAACCACTGAAGGAAAAGACTGAGACTGAAGGTGCCGACAGACTGCATCCACTTTCAAACGTCTCTTGTCTGTTAGAGACAGAGTCATGGACACTGAATCTATCTGGAAACCTAAAAAAGGTGACCCTTAGTCTGAGGAATCAAGAAACTCTTTGGTAAATTGATCCTCCAATCATGTTTCCAAAGAAACAACACTGATTGATTAGTGTGAGATTCTGCAGAACGGAGGACTGAGCTAGTACCAAAATCATCCAAATAAGGAAAAACCGCAATACCCTGCTCTCTGGTTTCCATAAAGCAGGGCACCAAAAACATTTTTAAAAAAGATTCTTTAAGCGGCTGCTAATCAAAAAATGGAAAAGCAACGAATTGGTAACGCTTGTCTAGAAAAGAGAATTTGAGGAACTGATAATGATCTGAATGAATCAGAATATAAATCCTGCAATTCAATATGGACCTAAAATGTCCTTGCTGAATAAAAGGCAGAATAGTCCTTAAAGACACCATTTGAAAATTGGTATTCTTACATAACGATTCAAAATTTTCAGATCCAGAATTGGTCTGAATGAAATTCCTTCTTTGAGACAAAGAATAGATTTGAATAAAAAAAAAACAGACCTTGTCCATGAAAATGACTGGCATGACTACCCCTGAAACTCCAGGTCTGAAACACACTTCAGGAAAGCCTGAGCTTTAACTGGATTTGCTGGGATACGTGAGAGAAAAACATCTTCTCACAGGAGGATTTATTCAGAATCCTATACGAAACCCCTGAGAGACAATACTCTGAAACCATTGATTTGGACCGAATTATCCAAAATTTTCTTGAAAAACAGAATTTATGCTTACCTGATAAATTTCTCTTGTGATGTATCGAGTCCACGGTTTCATCCATACTTATGGGATATTCTCCTTCCTTACAGGAAGTGGCAGAGAGAGCACCCACAGCAGAGCTGTCCATATAGCTCCTCCCTTAGCTCCACCCCCCAGTCATTCGACCGAAGGCTAGGAAGAAAAAGGAGAAACTATAGGGTGCAGTGGTGACTGAAGTTTTTTAAATAAAAATATACTACCTGTCTTAAATAGACAGGGCGGGCCGTGGACTCGATACATCACAAGAGAAAGAAATTTATCAGGTAAGCATAAATTCTGTTTTCTCTTGTAAGATGTATCGAGTCCACGGATTCATCCATACTTATGGGATACCAATACCAAAGCTTTAGGACACGGATGAAGGGAGGGACAAGACAGGTACCTTAAATGGAAGGCACCACTGCTTGTAGAACCTTTCTCCCAAAAATAGCCTCCGAAGAAGCAAAAGTATCAAATTTGTAAAATTTGGAAAAAGTATGAAGCGAAGACCAAGTTGCCGCCTTACAAATCTATTCAACAGAAGCCTCATTTTTAAAAGCCCATGTGGAAGCCACTGCTCTAGTAGAATGAGCAGTAATTCTTTCAGGAGGCTGCTGGCCAGCAGTCTCATAAGCCAAACGGATTAAGCTTTTCAGCCAAAAGGAAAGAGAGGTAGCCGTAGCCTTTTGACCTCTCCGTTTACCAGAATAAACAACAAACAATGAAGATGTTTGACGGAAATCTTTAGTTGCTTGTAAGTAGAACTTTAAAGCACGAACCACATCAAGATTGTGCAACAGACGTTCCTTCTTTGATGAAGGATTAGGACACAGAGAAGGAACAACAATCTCCTGATTGATATTCCTATTAGAAACAACCTTAGGAAGAAACCCAGCAAAACCACCTTATCTGCATGGAAAACTAGGTAAGGTGAGTCACACTGTAAAGCAGATAACTCAGAAACTCTTCGAGCCGAAGAGATAGCTACTAAAAACAAAACTTTCCAAGATAGAAGCTTAATATCTATGGAATGCATAGGTTCAAACAGAACCCCTTGAAGAACATTAAGAACCAAATTTAGGCTCCATGGTGGAGCAACACTTTTAAATACAGGCTTGATCTTGACCATGGCCTGACTAAACGCTTGAACGTCTGGGACATCTGCCAGACGTTTGTGTAAAAGAATAGACAAAGCAGATATCAGGCGTTCAATCTCCAAGCAGCAGGCTTCTTGGCCTGTTTACCTTTGTTCCAAGCCTGGTTAGGTCTCCAGACTGACTTGGATTGGACAGAATTCCCCTCTTGCTTTGCTGCAGGGGAAGCTGAATCGGGACCTTTGAAGTTCCGAAAGGAACGAAAATTATTTTGTTTGATCCTCATCTTATTTGTTTTATCCTGAGGGAGGGCATGGCCTTTTCCTCCAGTGATGTCTGAAATAATTTCTTTCAGTGTAGGCCCAAATAGGGTCTTTCCTTTGAAAGGGATGTTCAACAACTTAGATTTTGATGACACATCAGCAGAGCAGGACTTAAGCCATAACGCCCTGCGTGCTAAAATGGCAAAACCTGAATTCTTTGCCGCTAATTTAGCCATTTGGAAAGCGGCATCTGTAATGAAAGAATTAGCCAACTTAAGGGCCTTAATTCTATCCATAATATCCTCTAATGGAGTCTCCACCTGGAGAGCCTCTTCTAGAGCCTCAAACCAGAAGCAGCTGCAGTAGTTACAGGAACAATGCATGCAATAGGTTGGAGAAGAAAACCTTGATGAACAAAAATTTTCTTTAGTAGACTAATTTTTTATCCACAGGATCTTTGAAAGCACAACTGTCTTCGATAGGTATAGTTGTACGCTTAGCAAGAGTAGAAATAGCTCCCTCCACCTTAGGAACAGTCTGCCACGAGTCCTGTATGGTGTCAGATATGGGAAACATTTTCTTAAAAACAGGAGGGGGAGCAAACGGAATACCTGGTCTATCCCACTCCTTAGTATCAATAGTCACAATCCTCTTAGGGACTGGAAAAACATCAGTGTAAACAGGAACCTCTAAGTATCTGTCCATTTTACACAATTTCTCTGGGACCACTATAGGGTCACAATCGTCTAGAGTAGCTAATACCTACCTCCTTGAGCAATAAGCGGAGGTGTTCAAGCTTAAATTTAAAGGCCGTCATATCAGAAATTTTTACAGTAGCATCATAAAGCCTTAGTAACTTTGCACCACTATGCAAATAAACAATTAAACCCTTAATGTAAAAACCGGATTGAAAAAACTTCAAAACTGGTAAAATAACGTTCAGCACCTTGCCACAGCTCTGCTGTGGCGCCTACCTGCCCTTTAGGAACGATTTGTGGGGGGAAAAACCTCTTTACAGCCCTCAAATACAGCAGGAATCTCTGGAGAAGTAGCTGGATGCTTCTGAGGTAAATAAACTGTGCAACTGAAAATAGGCCCCTCCCACCTCACTCGATGTTATGGGGCCTAAAAGAAACACCACAGAGTGTTTCTTAAACTAGCCATGTGGGTTAATAACCCTTAAACAAGCCACAAAGACCCCTTAAAGTCCCTCAAAAAATGTTTTATTTGTAATTAAACCAAAAAGTTTTTTCCTATTAGTGTCACCAGTAAAGTGGGCCCTTTATGCAAGCTTGGATTCCTCTTTTACTGAATACAGCTTACCTTTCCCTCATGGGGATATTGCCAACCTTTTCTAGAAATAACAGTCTGTCTAGAAAAAAATAGACTGAACATACCTTAATGCAGTTTAACATGCAAACTGTTCCCCCAACTGAAGTTTTCCTGTACTCTTCAGCCCTTGTGAGAACAGCAGTGGATCTTAGTTACAAAATGCTAAGATCATCATCCTCCTTGCAGAAATCTTCATCCCTTTTCTGCCAGAGAGTAAATAGTACACACCGGTACCATTTAAAAAAACAAACTTTTGCTTGAGAAAATAAAAACGAACATTTTTGTCACCACACTCCCTTTGCCCTTCCTAGCAGTTAAGCAGGCAGAGAGAATGACTGGGGGTGGAGCTAAGGGAGGAGCTATATGGACAGCTCTGCTGTGGGTGCTCTCTCTGTCACTTCCTGTAGGGAAGGAGAATATCCTATAAGTATGGATGAATTTGTGGACTTGATACATCTTACAAGAGAAAAAACCTTAATCTGCCCCCTACCAGTTGAGCAGGAATGAGAGTCGCACCTTCATGCGGACTTAGGGGCTGGCTTTTTAGTTTCTTAAATGGGTTGGATTTATTCCATTTAAAGAAGGTTTCCAAATGGAAACAGATTCCATAGGGAAGGATTAGGTTTTTGTTCCCTATTGAAAAAAAGAACGAAAACAATTTAGAAGCTTAATATTTACCTTAGGTCTCTAATTACCTTGGAAAGAAGAAATAGCAATCTAGACTTAAAAAGTCATAACAACAATCCAAGATTTAAGCCTCAAACTCTTGTAGCTAAGAATAGCTATAGACATAGATCTAACACCAATCTTAATGATATAAAAAAATGGCATCAGAACTGATTAGCATGTTGCAGAAAGCGAACAATACTAAATAAATCAGAATCCAATTCTTGTTGCGCTAAATCTCCAACAAAAAAGTTGATGCAGCTGCAACATCAGCCAAAGAAAATGCAGGCCTGAGACGACCTGAATATAAATAAGTTTTCCTTAGATAAGATTCAAGTCTCCTATCTAAAAGAACTTAAGTACTATCTTCCATAGGAATAGAGGTACATTCAGCAAGAGTAGAAATAGCCCCAACAAGTTGAGGATTTTTTTCTCAAAACTCTATAGAAATTGCTGATAAAAAAAATTAAAAAAAACCTTGAAGAAGGAATAAAATAAGTACCCCGCTAATTCTATTCCTTAGAAATCATAAGATAAATAGTATCAGGAACGGAAACATTTTTTAGAAATTTAGATTCCAAAAGGTGGAGAAAATGACTTAATACATACTAAATAAAGCCTGAAGAAAACCATGAATGTCATGAAGATTAGCAGTCTTCCTCTGGAACAAACAAAAGAGCAGAAATCTGCCCTTTCAAAAAACTGACAGATAAGTCTTTATCCAAATAATCCTGTAAGATCTGCAAAATCATAGGAATTCTAAAAGAATGTCAGGGAAAGCCATAACAAATAGAACAAAAAATGTGTTCCAGACTTCATGATAAATCTTTCTTGTCACAGGCTTACGAGCCTGGATCAGTCTCAACCACAGAATCTGAAAAAACCCTCTGCCTAAGAACGAACTTTGCATTTACCATGCCATCAAGCTTAGAGACTTAAAATACAGATGAAAAATGGACCTTGAGAAATAAGGTCTGGCCGCAGAGGAAAAGGTCATGAAGAAAAACTGGGCATCTGTACTAGATCTGCATACCAAATCCTGCAAGGCCAAGCTGGAGCAATCAGAATTACTGATGACTTCTCTTGTCTGATTCTGGGAAGGAGAACCACCAGAAGCAGAAACAAATAGTTTGGAGATATGAGACAGAATAAACCTCCCTTGAGGTGGTCTAGCCTTGAAACCTATCCTGTACCCTTAAGGGACAATTTCTATTACCCACGGGTTCTGGACAGATCGAGCTCACGCCTACTGAAAAAGAGATAATCTGCCCTCTACTAGAGCCAGGTCTGGATAGGGGGCCGCACCTTCATGCCGATTTGGACTCTGAAGGCTTCATGGATTGTTTGAGCTTTGACCATACAGGATTTTGTCTCCTAAAAGTCCTAGATTACTCTGGTTTTGGAGCGGAGCAAGACCTTTGATTCTAAGTTTGTCTTGAGGGACGAAAACGACCCCCGCCTTAGACATAACCTTTTTAATTTTGTGGCAGAAAGGCTCCCTTACCTCCCGTGACAATAGGAATAATAGAGTCTAACCTGGGAGTTATGGCTTTTATCTCTAGCTTTTGAAGGGTAAGACTCTATGGGGCCAAATAGAGTCTTACCCTTAAAAGCTAGAGATAAAAGTCTAGACTTGGATACCATGCCTGCAGACCAAGATTTTAGCCAAAGGGCCCTTCTGGCTAGAACAGCTAAGGCAGTATTATTTGCATTAATGTGGATAATATGAACCACTGTCATACAGATGAACAAGTTTGCAGATTTATGGAACCTTATACCTTGATGGATTTCTCTGAAACTAACTCAGAGAGAGAATTTCACCAAAAAGCAGCAGCGCCTGCAACCGCCGTCACACTCATGGCCAGTTAAAAGAGGAAACCTCCCTGTAGAAAAGCCCTGCTCAGGTAGCCATCTAACTTCTAGTCCATAGGATCTTTAAAGGATGTACTATCCTATTTAAACCTGAAACTGGAAACAATTTTTAAAATTTTGGGAAAAGGGAAAACAGAATTCCCGGTTTATCCCATTCTTTCCAAATAACCTCAGCCACTAGAGAAGGTGCAGGGAAAAATTTAGGAGATTAAGACTAGGGCTTAAAAATGATGTCCAATTTCTGGACAGGCTTGACTTCAGCCTGTTTAGTGTCATGAACCTCCAAAGTTCTTAATACCTATTTAAAGAGACAGTCTAGTAAAAAAAAAACAGAATTTATGTTTACCCGATAAATTTCTTTCTCCTACGGTGTGTCCGGTCCACGGCTTCATCCTTACTTGTGGGATATTCTCATTCCCTACAGGAAGTGGCACAGAGAGCACACAGCAGAGCTGTCCATATAGCTCCCCCTCTGGCTCCGCCCCCCAGTCATTCGACCGACGGTTAGGAGAAAAAGGAGAACCATAGGGTGCAGTGGTGACTGTAGTGTACAAAAATAAAAATTTTAAACCTGACTGAACGCCAGGGCGGGCCGTGGACCGGACACACCGTAGGAGAAAGAAATTTATCAGGTAAACATAAATTCTGTTTTCTCCTACATTGGTGTGTCCGGTCCATGGCTTCATCCTTACTTGTGGGAACCAATACCAAAGCTTTAGGACACGGATGAAGGGAGGGAACAAGTCAGGTAACCTAAACGGAAGGCACCACTGCTTGTAAAACCTTTCTCCCAAAAATAGCCTCCGAAGAAGCATAAGTATCGAATTTGTAAAATTTGGCAAATGTATGCAGAGAAGACCAAGTCGCTGCCTTACAGATCTGTTCAACAGAAGCCTCATTCTTGAAGGCCCATGTGGAAGCCACAGCTCTAGTAGAGTGAGCTGTAATTCGTTCAGGAGGCTGCCGTCCGGCAGTCTCATAAGCCAATCGGATGATGCTTTTTAGCCAAAAGGAAAGAGAGGTAGCAGTAGATTTTTGACCTCTCCTCTTAACAGAATAGACGACAAACAAGGATGATGTCTGTCTGAAATCCTTAGTTGCTTCTAAATAGAATTTTAAAGCACGAACCACATCTAGGTTATGTAACAAACGTTCCTTCTTCGAAACTGGATTCGGACACAGAGAAGGAACAACTATTTCCTGGTTAATATTCCTGTTGGAAACTACTTTTGGAAGAAAACCAGGCTTGGTATGTAAAACTACCTTATCTGTATGGAATACCAGATAGGGTGAAGTACACTGCAAAGCAGACAATTCAGAAACTCTTCTAGCAGAAGAAATAGCAACCAAAAACTTTTTTCCAAGATAGTAACTTAATATCTATGGAATGTAAAGGTTCAAACGGAACCCCTTGAAGAACTGAAAGAAATAAGTTTAGACTCCATGGAGGAGTCATAGGTCTGTAGACAGGCTTGATTCTGACTAACGCCTGTACAAACGCTTGTACATCTGGCACGGCTGCCAGACGTTTGTGCAACAAGACAGACAGAGCAGATATCTGTCCTTTTAGAGAACTAGCTGACAGACCTTTCTCCAAACCCTCTTGGAGAAAGGAAAGTATCCTTGGAATCCTAATTTTACTCCATAAGTAACCCTTGGATTCGCACCAACAGAGATATTTTTGCCATATCTTATGGTAAATTTTCCTGGTCACAGGTTTTCTGGCCTGAACCAGAGTATCTATAACAGATTCCGAAAACCCACGCTTAGATAGAATCAAGCGTTCAATTTCCAAGCAGTCAGTTGATGACATATTCACCAGGCCTGCATACCAAGTCCTGCGTGGCCATGCAGGAGCTATTAGAATCACCGAAGCCTTCTCCTGTTTGATCCTGGCTACTAGCTTGGGAAGGAGAGGAAACGGTGTAAACACATAAGCTAGATTGAACGACCAAGGCGCCACTAATGCATCTACTAGTGTCGCCTTGGGATCCCTGGACCCGTAGCGTTGAACCTTGGAGTTCTGACGAGACGTCATCAGATCCATATCTGGAATGCCCCATAGTTGAGTTAACTGGGCAAAGACCTCCGGATGAAGTTCCCACTCCCCCGGATGGAAAGTCTGACGACTCAAATAATCCGCCTCCCAGTTGTCTACTCCTGGGATGTGAATTGCAGATAGATGGCAGGAGTGATCCTCTGCCCATTTGATGATCTTGGATACTTCTCTCATCGCCAGGGAACTCTTTGTCCCTCCCTGATGATTGATGTACGCTACAGTCGTCATGTTGTCCGACTGAAATCTTATGAGTTTGGCCTTCGCTAGTTGAGGCCAAGCCAGGAGCGCATTGAATATCGCTCTCAGTTCCAAAATGTTTATCGGGAGAAGAGATTCTTCCCGAGACCATAGACCCTGAGCTTTCAGGGAGTCCCAGACCGCGCCCCAGCCTAAGAGACTGGCGTCGGTCGTGACAATGATCCACTCTGGCCTGCGGAAACTTATTCCCTGAGACAGGTGATCCTGAGACAACCACCAGAGGAGCGAGTCTCTGGCTTTCTTGTCCATTTGTATCTGGGGAGACAAGTCTGCATAATCCCCATTCCACTGCTTCAGCATGCACAATTGCAGAGGTCTTAGATGAATTCTGGCAAACGGGACTATGTCCCTTGCCGCAACCATTAGACCGATTACCTCCATGCACTGAGCCACAGACGGCTGAGGAATGGAATGAAGAACTCGACAAGCATTTGAAAGTTTTGACTTCCTGACCTCCGTCAGAAAGATTTTCATTTCTACCAAGTCTATTATTGTTCCCAGGAAGGGAACCCTTGTGACCGGGGACAGAGAACTTTTTTCTAAGTTCACCTTCCACCCGTGAGACCTTAGGAAGGCTAGAACAATATCCGTATGAGCCTTGGCTCTGGGAAGAGACGACGCCTGTATTAAGATGTCGTCTAAGTAAGGTGCTATTGCAATGCCCCGCGGTCTTAGTACCGCTAGAAGGGACCCTAGCACCCTTGTGAAAATTCTGGGAGCAGTGGACAATCCGAAAGGAAGAGCCACGAACTGATAATGCTTGTCCAGAAAAGCGAACCTCAGGGACTGAAGGTGATCTTTGTGAATAGGAACATGCAGATACGCATCTTTTAAGTCCACGGTAGTCATATATTGACCCTCCTGGAACATTCGTAAAATTGTCCGAATGGATTCCATTTTGAATTTGTCTAAAATTTTTAAGTCCAGAATCGGCCTGAAAGTTCCTTCTTTTTTGGGAACTACAAACAGGTTTGAGTAAAAACACAGTCCTTGCTCTGCTGTCGAAACTGGGTGTATCACTCCCATCTTTAAAAGGTCTTCTACGCAAAGTAAGAATGCCTGTCTCCTTATCTGTCTAAAGATAAGTGAGACATGTGGAACCTTCCCCTTGGGGAAAGGTCTTTGAACTCTAGAAGGTACCCCTGAGAGACAATTTCTAGTGCCAAGGGGTCCGGAACATCTCTTGCCCAAGCCTGAGCAAAGAGAGAAAGTCTGCCCCCTACTAGATCCGGTCCCGGATCGAGGGCTACCCTTTCATGCTGTCTTGGTAGCAGCAGCAGGCTTCTTGGTCTGTTTACCCTTGTTCCAGCCCTGCAAAGGTTTCCATGTTGGCTTGGGCTGGAAGCGTTACCCTCTTGCTTAGTAGCTGTAAAGTTTGAAGCAGGTCCGTTCCTGAAGTTGCGAAAGGAACGAAAATTGGCCTTGTTTTTAGCCTTGAAGGCTCTACCATGTGGAAGGGCATGGCCCTTTCCCAGTGATATCTGAAATAATCTCTTTCAACTCTGGCCCGAATAGGGTCTTACCCTTGAAAGGAATATTAAGCAATTTTGTTTTGGACGACACATCAGCCGACCATGATTTTAGCCAAAGCGCTCTGCGCGCCACGATGGCAGAACCAGAATTTTTCGCCGCTAGTTTAGCTACTTGCAAAGCGGCATCTGTGATGAAAGAATTAGCCAGCTTTAGGGCGTGAAATCTATCCATGACTCCTTAGACACGATATCCTCCATCTTAGGTATCGGAAACGCATCAGTGTGTACTGGGACCTCTAGGAATTTGTCCATTTTACACAATTTTTCTGGGATCACCAAAGGATCACAATCATCAAGTGCAGCTAGGGCCTCCTTAAGTAGGGCGCGGAGGTGTTCAAGCTTAAATTTAAATGTTATGGTATCAGGCTCTGCCTGCTGAGAAACTTTTCCTGTCAGAAATTTCTCCCTCAGACAGGCCCTCCCTCACCGCCAAGTCAGATTGATGTGAGGGCACTAAAGCTAAATTATCCTCTGCGTCTGCTTGCTCATTGTCTGTGTTTAAAACTGAGCAATCACACTTTCCTAGGAAAAGCTGGCAGTTTGGATAAAAAATGCTAATTGTTGCATAGTAATCGCAATTGGTGCGCTAGATGTACTGGGCATCGCCTGCGCGGGCATAGCTGGTGTTGACACAGAAGGAGAGGAAAGCAAGCTATCTTCACTACCTTCAGCTAAAGAATCATCTTGGGCTATATTTTTAAGTGTGATTGTACTGTCCTTAAGTTGTTTGGACGCTATGGCACACTTCACACATAAATTTAATGGGGGAACCACCTTGGCCTTTGGACATACAGAACCTAGGTTATCTGAAGATTCAGACATGTTTGACAGACTTAAACAGAACTACAACGCAATAAAAATTATTTTTGACAAAAACGTTACTGTCTCTTTAAATAATAAAAGAGCACACATTATTACTGACACATCAAAAAAACATGAAATAAACATCCGATTTTAATGAAATTTTCACCACAGAGTCTTAATGCTTTGAAAAGATTGCACACAAATTTTCAGATCAATTAACCCCTTAATGCCCAAACCAGAGCTAATAACAGTTATTAACCAGTTAACACACTACAGTACTAGCCACAGCTTCCACTGTAGCCCTTTACCTTCATTAGGGATTATTTTAGTAGGAAATAAGCCTCTCTGGAGTCTTTTATGATGCCCACATGAAGCTGCATGGACTGCCTAGGCAAAAACAACTGCGCAATTGAGGCCTGAAAATGAGGCCTCCTCCCTCTTCATTCCAGAGTGGAGGGGCCTTTCTGACTAGATTTAGGTGTCCAAATAATTGCCAGGCCGAAATTAAACCCCAAAAGTGTTTTAAAGTCTGAAAAAACACCTTATTTATAGTGAAAAACATGCTAAAAAGCAATCGATTTTAAAGCCCACAATAGTGTCAACCAGCATAGAGCCCTAAATATAAGCCATCATTTTATACAGAGTCTAAGAAAAAAATGGCTTACCTATCCCAGAGGGAATTTCTGACAGTCTTCTAGCATTACATGGTCTTGTTAGAAAAATGACTGATCATACCTGAAGCAGTTAAGCCTGCAAACTGTTCCCCCCAACTGATGTTCTCTGGTTTCAACAGTCCTGCGTGGGAACAGCAATGGATTTTAGTTACTGGTGCTAAAATCATACTCCTCTCAACAGAAATCTTCATCACTTTCTGCTGTAGAGTAAATAGTACAAACCAGCACTATTTTAAAATAACAAACTCTTGATAGAAGAAATAAAAAACTACAACTAACACCACATACTCTTTACCACCCCCGTGGAGATGCTACTTGTTCAGAGCGGCAAAGAGAATGACTGGGGGGCGGAGCCAGAGGGGGAGCTATATGGACAGCTCTGCTGTGTGCTCTCTTTGCCACTTCCTGTAGGGAATGAGAATATCCCACAAGTAAGGATGAAACCGTGGACCGGACACACCAATGTAGGAGAAAACTTTCATGAATCAGATAGGGCATGTAATTTTAAACAATTTTCCAATTTACTTTTATCACCAATTTTTCTTTGTTCTCTTGGTATTCTTAGTTGAAAGCTTAACCTGGGAGGTTCATATGCTAATTTCTTAGACCTTGAAGGCCGCCTCTTAAGAATGCATTTTAACAGTTTTTTCACCACTAGAGGGTGTTAGTTCATGTTTTTCATATATATAACACTGTGCTCATGCACGTGAAGTTACCTGGGAGCCATCACTGATTGGCTAAACTGCAAGTCTGTCAAAAGAACTGAAATAAAGGGGCAGATTACAGAGGATTAGATACAAGGTAATCACAGAGGTAAAAAAATATATAAATATAACTGTGTTGGTTATGCAAAACTGGGGAATGGGTAAAAAAGGGATTATCTATCTTTTAAAACAATAACAATTCTGGTGTAGACTGTCCCTTTAAGTAAAGCTCTCAAGTGATCCATGGTAAACTGAAAGGTGATGTCCTCAGATTCCTTGCCAGAGTCTGGAGAGGAATCTTCAGATTAGATCTCTTCATCAGATGCTGACAAAGATCTATCAAGATCTGATTCCTTAGCCTAGCTAAGGAGCGAAGGACTAACTGCGTCAATACCCTTAGAGGAAGAACTTGAGGTATGTTTTAGCTTACGCTTGCACTTGGGTAGCGCTTGCTGATTGATAAATGTAGCCACCAATCAGCAAGTGCAATCCAGGGACCAAGAACCAAAAATGGGCCAGCTTCTAAGCTTTCATTCCTTTTTTTCAAATAAAGATACCAAGAGAAAATTTGATAAATAGGAGTAAATTAGAAAGTTGCTTAAAATTGCAAGCTCTATCTGATTTAAAATGTAAAATGTGGGATTAGTATCGCTTTAACACCCCATGATGAAGTATTCACAGATGACAGTCTTATTTATAAGGAGGTTATTGAGATAAAAAGATGAAAACTGGATATTACTGGTGGCTACTAGTCACACCTTGTGTACTTATATTTCTTTAAATACATATGTAGGTTTCTATAGCTTCATGCAGGTTATTGAAAGGTACATAAAATACATTGATATGGCAATTTAATATTTAAATTCTGCCAAAAAAAAACCAAAACTTTTTAATACACTTTATTTTGTCTTCCTTTTCCTTTCATTAAAGTTTAAAAATAGTGGGCTTTCCAGTTCTGACAATTGAAAGAGCATACTGTGGTCTTCGCAAAGCTAACCAATCTGTCTCTGAATACAATCAAACAATCAAAGAACAGCAAAACAATGGAACTTTTGCAAACAGAATTACAAGATTGTAGAGAAATTGTGCAATTTCAAGGGTTATGCTGACCCTTTAAAAAAGATATAACTGTAAGCCCTAAAATTCAGATCTGTATGCATATTATAGTATATATATATAAACTTGCATGGTCAAATTCATGGCATTCCTTTAGTACTACATGGAACAATATATTATGAGCTGTAAAAGAATAATTTATGCTATATTCACCTCATTCTACAAATGAATGATCTGCGAGAACCCATGCACATTCTCATAGAGGACTGTTGCCCTTCTTTTTTCACTGTCCCAGTTTTTAGGTCCAGAATCCGACCTACATAAGATACAATCAAATTGTTAAAATGTAACTTGGCAAATGAAAGTTTGTGTAAGAAAGAAAGAAAAAACAAAAAGACCAAAGCAGTAACTAACCTGTCATGGCATTTTCAGCTGTTGAGAGCTGCTCTCTTAATTTCTCAACATCATCCCTGTGCACCTGGTCATACAGGGTGCTGCCAAACCATTCCGACTGTGGCTGGTTAAGAACTGGTGTCACTGAGTCAGATACGTACACAATTCTGCCAGTTTCACAGGATACTACAAACAAAAAGCCATCTGCAGCCTCTAAAATTAAATGCTTCAGCTCCTGTTAAAAAAAAAACAAAAAAAACATTAAAACATTACTCAAAATGATTCATCAGCAAAACATATTTATGAATTTTCTCCTTAAACAATTTAATTTTAAAGTGTGTGTGGTGCTTGAACCATGGCTTGGAAATTTCGCATATTCATTATAAATTAGTCTTCTGGGTTTTTTAGGCAATATTAAGGAACCTTTCCTTAAAAAACCCTCAATATCAAATAGCAGAATTGTTGTGTATTAAAGGGACATTAAAATTATCAAATGTACTTTGCTCTATTGGTATACTTTGTTCGAAAAGCAAGTAGGTAGGCTTAGGAGTGTAAATATGTCTGGAGCACTATATGGCAGCAATTTAGCAAGAATACTTTTAACAATGTTACACATTTGTAAGAGCTCTAAATGACAGCAACAAGTTCCTGCCACGTAGTGCTCTACACACGAATATGCTGCCTACCTAGGTATGTTCTTAAAGAAAACAAAACACATTTCATAAAAGAAGTAAATTGGACAGTTTTTTTGTTTATATAAAAATCTATGCTCTGAATCACAAAATATTTTTTTTTTAATCTCACATTCCTTTAACAAAGAACATTCACCTAGATTATGAGTTTTGAGTGCTATAGAGAAATTAACGAACGCAACAAAAGTTACGTTATTTAATTTCTTATAGCACTGCTATTACAAGTTTTCAAACATACGCCTTTTGTGTGTGCGATATGGTTGCGTTGAGCTCCATACTGCACACACTC
This sequence comes from Bombina bombina, assembly GCF_027579735.1. NCBI lineage: Eukaryota > Metazoa > Chordata > Amphibia > Anura > Bombinatoridae > Bombina > Bombina bombina. Next base: position 1,434,054,100 of record NC_069499.1, on the reverse strand, counting down.
AGAGCACTGCTGGGAAGTGCTTGTGCACGATTTCCCCATAAACATCAATGGGGAGAGATGGCCAAAAAAAAAACTAACACCTGTGATAGCGAAAACAAAAGTTCCGTAACGCAGCCCCATTGATGTCTATGGGGAAATAAAAATACTGTTTAAACCTAACATCCTAACATAAACCCTACGTCTAAACACCCCTAATCTGCTGCCCCCAACATCGCCGACGCCTGCCTACAGTTATTAACCCCTAATCTGCCGCTCCCAATATCGCCACCACTATACTACATTTATTAACCCCTAAACCGCCAGCTCCCCACATCGTAACGAGCTAAATAAAACTAAACTATATTAACTCAAAACCTAACCCTAACGTAACCCTAATCCTAACCCCCCTCAACTTTAACATTATAAAAATATAGCTAAATAAAATTTACAATTATTAACTTAATAAACCTATTAACCCCTAAACCGCCAGCCCCCCACATCGCAACAAGCTAAATTGAACTATACCCCTAAACCCCCTAACTTTAAAATAATTAAATTAGATCTAAATTAAATTTACAATTATTAAAGAGAATGTAAATTTTGATGCTAAAGTGCCCGGTTTTTAAAAATTCGATTAAAAATAGGGACACTTTAATTCATCAAAATTTACATTTCACTCCTGTTGAGAAAAAAAAAAAAAAAAAACTTACCTTTTAATCTTGACAGCAGCTCCAGCTTCCCCCACCCGTCGCAAAGCCTCTTCCTGGGTCTAAAATGAGGAATCCGGCTTCCTCCAATAACGGCATTGAATCAGACACTGATTCCCCCAGGGGGGAAGTCGTGATTGGAGGATGACCTATCCATCATTTCTAACATCAGAAATGGCTTGCAACAACCGGAGGAAGCTGGAGCTGCTGTCAAGATTAAAAGGTAAGTTATTTTTCACAACAGGAGTGAAATGTAAATTTTGATGAATTAAAGTGCCCCTGTTTTTAATCGAATTTTGTAAAACCGGGCACTTTAGCATCAAAATTTACATTCACTTTAACTAAATAACACCTATTTAAAACTAAATACTTACCTGTGAAATAAAACCTAAGCTAGCTACAATATAACTAATAGTTATATTGTAGCTAGCTTAGGTTTTATTTTTATTTCACAGGTAAGTTTGTATTTATTCTAACTAGGTAGACTAGTTAGTCAATAGTTATTAACTATTTACTAACTACCTAGTTAAAATAAATAAAACTTAAGCTGCCTTACACTAAAACCTAACATTACAAAAAATAAAAAAAACTACCATTACAAAAAAAAACAACGAAATTATCCAAAAAAATAATGATTAATCCTGTTCTAACACAGCAAAACAAAAAAACAACAACTCTAGAATAAAACTACCAAGAGACCTTAAAAGGGCCTTTTGGAGGGCCCTTAAAAGAGCCTTTTGTAGGGCATTGCCCTGAGATAAACAGCTCTTTTGCTCCAAAAAGAATACAAACACCCCTAACACTATACAAACCCCCACCCCCAAACTACCAAGGACCCTTAAAAGGGCCTTTTGGGGTGCCCTTAAAAGGGCCTTTTGTAGGGCATTGCCCTGAGATAAACAGCTCTTTTGCTACAAAAAGAATACAAACAACCCCTAACACTATACAAAGAGTAAAACAGCTATTTTACTAAAAAAAAAAAAAAAAACACCCCCTAAAAATATACATTACACAAAATAACAAACAAATTATCAAAAATAGAAAAGAATTACACCTAATCTAATAGCCCTATCAAAATAAAAAAGACCACCCAAAATAAAAAAACACCCTAGCCTACAATAAACTACCAATGGCCCTTAAAAGGGCATTTTGTGTGGCATTGCCCCAAAGATATCAGCTCTTTTACCTGTAAAAAAAAAATACAAACACTCCCCCAATAGTAAAACCCACCACCCAACCAACCCCCCAAATAAAAAAAAAAATCTAAAATAACCTTAACCACCCATTGCCCTGAAAAGGGTATTTGTATGGGCATTGCCCTTAAAAGGGCAATTAGCTCTTTTACTGCCCAGACCCTAAACTAAAAAAAAAAAAAAAACACCCAAAAATCCCTTAAAAAAAAAAACCTAGCGCTATCCCCTGACGATCCACTTACAGTTGTTGAAGTCCCGCTTGAAGGATCCATCCAGCCGGCGAAGTCATCATCCATGCGGCAAGAAGTCTTCATCCAGGCGGCGAAGTCCTCATCCATGTGGCCTCTTCGATCTTCATCCATCCGGCGCGGGTCCATCCTGAAGACATCTGGCGTGGAGCATCCTCTTCATACGGTCGCCGCCGTACATTGAATCTTCAATGCAAGGGACACGATTCAAGATGGCGTCCCTTGCATTCCTATTGGCTGAAATTTTTTAATAAGCTAATAGGAATTAGGGCTGCTAAAATCCTATTGGCTATTCAAATCAGCCAATAGGATTTAAGCAGCTCTCATTTTATTGGCTAACTCGAATAGCCGCTTGGATCAGGACGTTGCGGCCGGGATGAAGATTGAAGAGGCCATCTGGATGAAGACTTCTTGACGCATAGATGATGACTTCGCCGGCTGGATGGATCCTTCAAGCGGGACTTCAGCAACTGTAAGTGGATCGTCGGGGGTTAGTGTTTATTTAAGGGTTTTTTGTGTGGGGTTTTTTTTAGTTTAGGGTCTGGGCAGAAAAAGAGCTAAATGCCCCAAAAATTGCCCTTTTAGGGCTATTGGTAGTTTATTGTAGGCTAGGTTTTTTATTTTTATTTTGGGTGGACTTTTTTATTTTGATAGGGCTATTAGATTATGTGTAATTCTTTTTTATTTTTGATAATTTGTTATTTTTCGTAATTTAGTGTTTGTTTTTTTTGTAATTTAGTTTTTATTTTTTGTAATTAGATTGTAATTTTTAGAGTAGTGTTAGGATTTTTTTTATTGGTAGTTTAGTTTTATTTAATTGGTAGTTAGTTTAATTTTAGTTTAATAATTATAATAGTTTAATTGTTAGTTTAAATTTTTTTTTTTAATTTGACAGGTAAGTTTTAATTTAAGCTAGGGAAATTGTAATTTTAATATAAAGTTAGGGGGTCGTTAGGTTTAGGGGTTACTAGTGTAAATTAGTTTATTTTGTTGTGGGGGGCTTTTGGTTTAGGGGTTAATAGTTTATTTTAGTATATTTCGTTGTGGGGGGCTTGCGGTTTAGGTTAATAGGTTTATTATAGCGACGGTGTAGGGCTTAATAACTTTAGTATAGTGGGGGCGATGTGGGCGGACGGCAGATTAGGGGTTAATATTTAAATAGTGTTTTTTATGCGGAAGGGCGGTGGTTTAGGGGTTATTAACTTTAGTATAGTGGTGACGATGTCGGGGAGCGGCGGAATAGGAGTTAATAATTTTTTTTAGTGGCGGCGATGTCGGGAGCGGCAGATTATGGGGTTAATAAATTTATTATTGTATTTGCGATGCAGGAGGGTCTCGGTTTAGGGGTTAATATGTAGTTGTATGGGTGTTTAGTGTACTTTGTAACACTTTAGTTATGAGTTTTAAGTTACAGATTTGTAGCTTAACACTCATAACTACTGACTTTAGATGGTGGTACAGATCTTGTCGTTTTAGGCTGTAATGCTAACTTTTTAGCCGTACCGCAAATCTCGTAATACCGGTGCTCTGGGAATCCCATAAAAAAAACAGAATTTATGTTTACCTGATAAATTTCTTTCTCCTACGGTGTATCTGGTCCACGGCTTCATCCTTACTTGTGGGATATTCTCAATCCCTACAGGAAGTGGCAAAGAGAGCACACAGCAGAGCTGTCCATATAGCTCCCTTCAGGCTCCGCCCCCCCAGTCATTCGACCAACGGTTAGGAGAAAAAGGAGAACCATAAGGTGCAGTGGTGACTGTAGTTTACAAAAAATAAATTTAAACCTGACCAAAATGCCAGGGCGGGCCGTGGACCGGATACACCGTAGGAGAAAGAAATTTATCAGGTAAACATAAATTCTGTTTTCTCCTACATTGGTGTATCCGGTCCACGGCTTCATCCTTACTTGTGGGAACCAATACCAAAGCTTTAGGACACGGATGAAGGGAGGGAACAAGTCAGGTAACCTAAACGGAAGGCACCACTGCTTGCAAAACCTTTCTCCCAAAAATAGCCTCCGAAGAAGCAAAAGTATCGAATTTGTAAAATTTGGCAAACGTATGCAGTGAAGACCAAGTCGCTGCCTTACAAATCTGTTCAACAGAAGCCTCATTCTTGGAAGCCCATGTGGAAGCCACAGCTCTAGTAGAGTGAGCTGTAATTCGTTCAGGAGGCTGCCTTCCAGCAGTCTCATAAGCCAACCGGATGATGCTTTTCAGCCAAAAAGACAGAGAGGTCGCAGTCGCCTTTTGACCTCTCCTCTTGCCAGAATAGACGACAAACAAGGACGATGTTTGTCTGAAGTCTTTAGTTGCTTTTAGATAAAACTTTAAAGCACGAACCACATCAAGATGGTGTAACAGACGTTCCTTGTTAGAAACTGAATTAGGACACAGAGAAGGAACAACTATTTCCTGGTTGATATTCTTATTGGAAACCACTTTTGGAAGAAAACCAGGTTTGGTACGTAAAACGACCTTATCTGTATGAAAACCAGATAGGGTGAATTACACTGCAAAGCAGACAATTCAGAAACTCTTCTAGCAGAAGAAATAGCTACTAAAAACAAAACTTTCCAAGATAGTAAAACGGAACCCCTTGAAGAACTGAAAGAACTAAATTTAGACTCCATGGAGGAGCCACAGGTCTGTAGACAGGCTTGATTCTGACTAAAGCCTGTACAAACGCCTGAATATCTGGCATGGCTGCCAGACGCTTGTGTAACAAAACAGACAGAGCAGATATCTGTCCCTTTAAAGAACTAGCTGACAGACCTTTCTCCAATCCTTCTTGGAGAAAAGATAGTATCCTTGGAATCCTAATCTTACTCCATGAGTAACCCTTGGATTCGCACCAGCAAAGATATTTCCGCCATATCTTATGGTAAATTTTCCCGGTGACAGGCTTTCTAGCCTGGATCAGAGTATCTATAACTGATTCCGAAAACCCACGTTTAGCTAGAATCAAGCGTTCAATCTCCAAGCAGTCAGTTGCAGAGAAACTAGGTTTGGATGTTCGAATGGACCTTGAATTAGAAGGTCCTGCCTCAAAGGCAGCTTCCATGGTGGAACCGATGACATATTCACCAGGTCTGCATACCAAGTCCTGCGTATCAGAATTACCGAAGCCTTCTCCTGTTTGATCCTGGCTACTAGCCGGGGGAGAAGGGGAAACGGTGGAAAGACATAAGCTAGATTGAACGACCAAGGCGCTACTAAGGCATTCCAGACCGCGCTCCAGCCTAAGAGGCTAGCATCGGTCGTGACAATGATCCACTCCGGTCTTCGGAAACTCATTCCCTGAGACAGGTGATCCTGAGACAACCACCAGAGGAGTGAGTCTCTGGTTTGCTGGTCCATCTGAATCTGGGGAAAAAAATCTGCATAATCCCCATTCCATTGTTTGAGCATGCACAGTTGCAATGGTCTTAAATGAATTTGAGCAAAAGGAACCACGTCCATTGCCTCAACCATTAGTCCTATTACCTCCATGCACTGAGCTATGGAGGGTTGAGGAATGGATTGAAGAACTCGACAAGTGTTCAAAAGTTTTCATTTCCTGACCTCTGTCAGAAAGATTTTCATTTCTATCGAGTCTTTTATTGTTCCCAGGAAGGGAACCCTTGTGAACGGGGACAGAGAACTTTTTTCTATGTTCACCTTCCACCCGTGAGACCTTAGAAAGGCTAGAACAATGTCCATATGAGCCCTTGCTTTGTGAAAGGACGACGCCTGTTGAAAATTCTGTGAGCAGTGGCCAATCCGAAGGGAAGAGCCACGACTGGTAATGCTTGTCCGAATGGTTTCCATTTTGAATGATGGAACTCTGAGGAATTTGTTTAGGATCTTTAAATCCAGAATTGGCCTGAAAGTTCCTTCCTTTTTGGGAACTACAAACAGGTTTGAGTGCTGTTGGAACTGGGTTTATCACTCCCATTTTTAAAAGGTCTTCTACGCAATGTAAGAATGCCCGTCTCTTTATCTGGTCTAAAGATAAGCGAGACATGTGGAACCTTCCCCTTGGAGGAAGGTCCTTGAATTCTAGAAGATACCCCTGAGAGACAATTTCTAGTGCCCAGGGGTCCGGAACATCTCTTGCCCAGGCCTGAGCAAAGAGAGAAAGTCTGCCCCCTACTAGATCCGGTCCCGGATTGGGGGCTACCCCTTCATGCTGTCTTGGTAGCAGCAGCAGGCTTTTTGGCCTGTTTACCCTTGTTCCAGCCTTGCAATGGTTTCCATGCTGGTTTGGGCTGGGGTGCGTTACCCTCTTGCCTAGTGGCTGTAGAGGTAGAAGCTGGTCCGTTCCTGAAATTGCGAAAGGAACGAAAATTAGACTTATTTTTAGCTTTGAAAGGTCTATCCTGTGGAAGGGCATGGCCCTTTCCCCCAGTGATATCTGAAATAATTTCTTTCAACTCTGGCCCGAATAGGGTCTTATCCTTGAAAGTAATATTAAGCAATTTTGTTTTGGACGACACATCCGCCAACCACGATTTTAGTCAAAGCGCTCTACGCGCCACTATTGCGAAACCAGAATTTTTCGCTGCTAATTTAGCTAACTGAAAAGCGGCATCTGTAATGAAAGAATTAGCCAACTTCAGGGCGTGAATTCTATCCATGACTTCATCATAAGAAGTCTCCTTCTGGAGCGAGTTTTCTAATTCCTCAAACCAAAAAGCAGCTGCAGTGGTTACAGGAATAATGCAAGAAATTGGTTGAAGAAGAAAACCTTGTTGAACAAAAATTTTCTTAAGTAAACCTTCTAATTTTTTATCCATAGGATCTTTGAAAGCGCAACTGTCTTCTATTGGTATAGTTGTGCGCTTAGCTAGCGTTGAAACTGCCCCCAACAATGGGGAACATTTTCTTAAATATAGGAGGGGGAACAAAAGGTACACCTGGCTTCTCCCACTCCTTATTCACTATATCCGCCACCCTCTTAGGTATCGGAAACGCATCAGTGTGTACTGGGACCTCTAAGAATTTATCCATTTTACACAATTTTTCTGGGACCACCAAAGGGTCACAATCATCAAGAGTAGCTAGGACCTCCTTAAGTAGGGCGCGGAGGTGTTCTAGCTTAAATTTAAATGCTATGGTATCAGGCTCTGCCTGCTGAGAAACTTTTCCTGTGTCAGAAATTTCTCCCTCAGACAGGCCCTCCCTCACCGCCAAGTCAGATTGATGTGAGGGCACTACAGATAAATTATCCTCTGCGTCTGCTTGCTCATTTTCTGTATTTAAAACTGAGCAATCACGCTTCCTAGGAAAAGCTGGCAGTTTGGATAAAAATGCTGCGAGAGAATTATCCATTACTGCTGCTAACTGTTGCATAGTAATCGCAATTGGTGCGCTAGATGTACTGGGCATCGCCTGCGCGGGCATAGCTGGTGTTGACACAGAAGGAGAGGAAAGCAAGCTATCTTCACTACCTTCAGCTAAAGAATCATCTTGGGCTATATTTTTAAGTGTGATTGTACTGTCCTTAAGCTGTTTGGACGCTACGGCACACTTCACACATAAATTTAATGGGGGAACCACCTTGGCCTTTGGACATACAGAACATAGGCTATCTGAAGATTCAGACATGTTTGACAGACTTAAACAGAACTACAATGCAATAAAAATTATTTTTGACAAAAACGTTACTGTCTCTTTAAATAATAAAAGAGCACACTTTATTACTGAAACATCAAAAAACCATGAAATAAACATCCGATTTTAATGAAATTTTCACCACAGAGTCTTAATGCTTTGAAAAGATTGCACACAAATTTTCTGATCAATAAACCCCTTAATGCCCAAACCGGAGCTAATAACAGTTATTAACCAGTTAACACACTACAGTACTAGCCACAGCTTCCACTGTAGCCCTTTACCTTCATTAGGGATTATTTTAGTAGGAAATAAGCCTCTCTGGAGTCTTTTATGATGCCTCTTGACTCCCCACATGAAGCTGCATGGACTGCCTAGGCCATAACAACTGCGCAATTGAGGCCTGAAAATGAGGCCTCCTCCCTCTTCATTCCAGAGTGGAGGGGCCTTTCTGACTAGATTTAGGTGTCCAAATAATTGCCAGGCCGAAATTAAACCCCAAAAGTGTTTTAAAGTCTGAAAAAACACCTTATTTATAGTGAAAAACATGCTAAAAAGCAATCGATTTTAAAGCCCACAATAGTGTCAACCAGCATAGAGCCATCATTTTATACAGAGTCTAAGAAAAAAATGGCTTACCTATCCCAGAGGGAATTTCTGACAGTCTTCTAGCATTACATGGTCTTGTTAGAAAAATGACTGATCATACCTGAAGCAGTTAAGCCTGCAAACTGTTCCCCCCAACTGATGTTCTCTGGTTTCAACAGTCCTGCGTGAGAACAGCAATGGATTTTAGTTACTGGTGCTAAAATCATACTCCTCTCAACAGAAATCTTCATCACTTTCTGCTGTAGAGTAAATAGTACAAACCGGCACTATTTTAAAATAAACTCTTGATAGAATAAATAAAAAACTACAACTAACACCACATACTCTGTACCACCCCCGTGAAGATGCTACTTGTTCAGAGCGGCAAAGAGAATGACTGGGGGGGCGGAGCCTGAGGGGAGCTATATGGACAGCTCTGCTGTGTGCTCTCTTTGTCACTTCCTGTAGGGATTGAGAATATCCCACAAGTAAGGATGAAGCCGTGGACCGGATACACCAATGTAGGAGAAACATCATTTTTACGTGTGCGGGACTGACGTTGCGGTACAGGCTAAAAGGTGTGCGGTACACCTATACCAACAACACTTGTAATAGCTGAGGTGCCATATTTTCAGCGTTACAAGCTGCAACGCAAAACTTGTAACCTAGGTGTTTAATAGTTATGGTCCTCTTATACAATTCTTTATGGGCAGATTTTTTCTATTGTTTACTGCCTAAGACTTGTCCTAACAAAGATGTTCAATATTAAAATAGCAGGTATCACATGTCTGATTTTCTTGTAATTGAGACTTCAATTGTATTTTTTTCCACTGCCCCCAGAGAAGCTTAAGTAAATTCTTTGGAATTCAGAACACTCACCCTTCTACATGGCGCACAGTGATTGCTGAGTGTTCAGGATCTCATTTATTAATATCACTGATTGTTTCTAATATTTGCCAATCAAGTGGTTTTCCACTTGATGTGTGTCACTTGATTGCATTTCAAATGTCAGTTTATAAAATAATTTGAATAGCTTTTTTGCAAAGAATGTGGAGAATTAGTGTCATTGCTGTAAGACAAAAGTTCAGTACAACATTACCCTATAAACATGCAACACTGGAGATAATTTCAGTCACAGTGTTCTCCTCAGGCTTTTTTTAATGGGTGCACCACCAGGCTGATTTTACTGATCACATGGCTAAAATTGTAGCCAAATAGGAGCTTAAATTGGCTAATATTTAATGTTTTCAATGTTTATTGCCCAAATGATCATTAAATTAATTTATGCTAAATTGTGCAATTCATTTGCGCTTTGGATAGCAGAAAATGTTATAATATTACAAAGTATTACACTGCCCTCACTCAGCTACTTCATAATGCCACCCGGATGGCAACATTTTATGTGGAGAACACTGAGTCCAGTGACTATGGGTAGGTGGAACAGCACACTTTGCAAAGGAAAATTACAGGAACACAGGAAATATAATGATAAATGTACACTGCAATATTTTTTCCAATGCTTACATTAAAGTCTGCGTTTAGCGGTCCTTTTACTTTAAGTCCATTATTTAAAGTGACATTGTATTGTAATTTTTTTCTCGTTTTAAATGGGTTCCCAATGATACATTTTTAACATATATAGCCATAACTGCAAAGGTGTCTGTATTAGACGAAAGTATGACATTCTATAAAACCATACCTGATCTGTGAGGAAAGATGGTTTGTATGTGCCATCAGTGGGTGTGTTTCCAGTACCCCGAAGAGATTTCATATGTGAAACTGCCATGCGCAGTATGGTAAGTTTGTCTGGTTTGCGAGCCAAGGCACTGCATGTTGGTACCATGTCCGAAAGCTCTGTGATGTATGCAGTCATTTTGTTCCTCCTGCGGCGCTCTATCTCACTATGATTCTCCCTGCATTGGAACAGATACAAAGTAGGCTAAAGAATTCCCAACAAAAGTAATAATATAGAGTACTGAACAGAAAGAAATAGGTATGAACTAAGTCTTTGTTAAACCTAGTAAATAGTGCAATCATGCCAAGCATGCAAAATACAGTGAGAAATAGAGCTTACAGCAGATCAGTCCAACATAATCTGGTATATCCCTACATGCTTAAAAAGCCAAAAGACTGTGCTTTTTTTAAGCACACCAGCTTTAAAACTTGGGTTAGAATATTTTCTTTGATAAGAGGCATATTGGTAAAGCAACTAAACAAAACTTGAGATATATGTAAGAAGATAAAAGTAGGCAAGTTTCCAGACAGGGAACCTGTCCAACAACGGTCAATGCAGCATCAGTTGGTAAAATGTAAGATTGCTCAAAAGTTTTCTTGTGCAATAATCCTGCCCTTGCAAAACTAATCTTGCAAAATTGGTGGAAAGTTTAGGAAGCAGTGGTCTTATAACAATTGCTTCTTAAATTACTGTTGAAGGCTCCCAAGGGCTCTAAAGCTAAAATGTACATAAATTAGTCCCATTGTATTGTATTTCTTAAAGGATACTAAAACCAAAATGAAATCATGATTCATAAAGAGTATTTTACATTATTATTTTTTTAAACTTTCCAATTTGCTTCCATTATAAAAATGTGCAGAATCTTCTTGTGCACACTTTGCAAGGCACCAACTCCTACTGAGTGTGTGCAAGAGTACACAGTATATATGTAATTGGCTGCTATCTGTCACATGATACAGGGATTAGGGAAAATCTAAGTAACTTTGAAAATTATCAGGAAAAAAAAAAAAATCAAAATTACTCCAGTCTTTATTATGTATTTATTGCTTATGCAATTCCACTGTATTTAAAGAGTGTCTTCCGTTTCATGTGTTCCTACTGATCCATTATAAACTGTTGAAGTTTATTAAAGTGTTTTTAAATAGTTGTTTTAGTTTATTTTGTTATTTGAAATAGCTTATTTTGCCTAGTGTATCCCCATTTATACTGAAAATCTCAGTTCTTAGTTATATTAAAGTTATGTAAACAGGAAGCTTAAAGGGACATAATACTCATATGCTAAATAACTTGAAAGTGATGCAGTATAACTGTAAAAAGCGGACAGGAAAATATCACTTGAGCATCTCTATGTAAAAAAGGAAGATATTTTACCTCACAATCTCTTCAGCTCAGCAGAGTAAGTTCTGTGTAAAAAGTTATACTTCAGCTGCTGTCCAGCTGCAGGTTATAAAAAAAAAAAAAAAGGAATAAATGAACTGCAGCCAATCAGTATCAGCAGTGCTGAGGTCATGAACTCTTTTACTGTGATCTCATGAGATTTCACTTAACTCTTGTGAGATTTCATAGTAAACTTCCTTAAACTGAATAGGGAAATAAGATGAGTGTGCACGAAGCTCGCTCCCTTGCCTCCTGGGACAGGCATAATGATTTGCTGCTTAAAGTCCTTTACAATGGGGTGTGAATACTTAGAACATTTTGAGGTCAAATAGCTTCCTTTTTTACATAGATGTTCAGGCGATATTTTCTAGTCAGTTTTTTTTTACAGCTATGCTGCATCACTTTCAAGTGTTTCAACATTTGGGTATCATGGCCCTTTAAGAAGAAAATACACTCCCAATGGGGGGTGGAAGGTATTTGTATTGCACTTGCTTTTGTATAAATCAGATAACATAACATAAGGATTCAATTACGTATACAGAGAAAAAAAAATATTGAAGGAATGCTCTTCCTACAAGTTCAGACTATTTGAATAGGACGTGGTTTCAAGTAACAAGAACAGCTATTTCCTATTCAAAAATAAACCTAAAAGAACACATTCCCATCATTTTTACTCTGCAGCTGGTATAACAAACACATTAAATGGAAAACAATTTTACAATACAATGTCTCTTTAAAGGTCCTTAAAAGAACAGTCAAATCAAAATTAAACTTTCATGATTGAGATAGGGCATGCAATTTCCAGTTTACTTTTATCAAAGCAAATCTAGGTAAATTCAAACTGATTTCTAAACCGTTGAAGGCCGCCTCTTATATCAGTACATTTTGACAGGTTATCACAGACAGTGCTAGTTGTGTGTCATATATGTAACATTATACTTATGCCCATGGATTTATTTATGAGTCAGCACTGATTGGTTAAAATGTCAAAAGAACTGAGATAAGAGCAGAGGCTTAGATACAAAGTAATCACAGAGGTAAAAAGTGTATGAAAATAACAGGGAATTGGTAATAAAGGAATTATCTATCTTTTTAAACAATAAATATTTTCAAGTAGACTTGAGGTGCAGCATGGAACAAATTTCTCCTCCGTCACTTCTATTCCCCAGTTATAAAAACAAAACGTATGCTTACCTGATAAATTTCTTTCTTTCCGGATATAGAGAGTTCACTACGTCATTCAATTACTAGTGGGAATATCACTCTTGGCCAGCAGGAGGAGGCAAAGAGCACCACAGCAAAGCTGTTAAGTTTCACTCCCCTACCCATAATCCCCATAAGGGAAATGGAAAAAGGAATAACACAAAGGTGTAGAGGTGCCTGAGGTTTAGTCAAAAATAACTGTCTTAATAAAGGGTGGGGCCGTGGACTCTCCATATCCAGAAAGAAATATATCAGGTAAGCATACATTTTGTTTTCTTTCCTAAGATATGGAGAGTCCACAACGTCATTCAATTACTAGTGGGAACCAAAACCCAAACTAGAGGACACAGAATGAACAGGGAGGGAGAACAAGACAGGCAGACCTAAACAGAAGGCCCGCCCGCTTAAAGAACCTTTCTCCCAAAAGAGGCCTCAGCCGAAGCAAAAGTATCAAATTTGGAAAAAGCATGCAGAGAGGACCATGTTGCAGCCTTGCAAAGCTGTTCCATTGAAACTTCATCTTTGAAAGCCCAAGAAGAGGAGACAGCCCTAGTGGATGAGCTGTAATTCTCTCGGGAGGCTGCTGTCCAGCAGTCTCATAAGCAAAATGAATCATACATCTCAACCAGAGGGAAAGAAGTAGCCTTCTGATCCTTACGCTTTCCTGAGAAACAAACAAACAGGGCAGAAGACTTTTGAAAATCCTTAGTCGCCTGTAGATAGAATTTTAGAGCACGCACAAAATCCAAGTTGTGCAACAAACTTTCTTTATTAGGAGGAGGATTGGGACAGAGAGAAGGAACAATAATTTCCTGATTAATATTTCTATACGAAACCACTTTAGGAAGAAACCCCAATTTAGTACGAAGAACCGCCTTATCCGCATGAAAGATAAGGTAAGGTAAATCACACCGCAAAGCCGAGAGTTCCGAAATGCTCCAAGCAGAAGAGAACATTTGACAAAAAGATTGAACATCTGGCACATCCGCCAGACGCTTGTGTAACAAAATAGATAATGCAGAAATCTGACCTTTCAGAGGACTGACTGACAACCTTTTTCTCCAGACCTTCCTGGAGAAGACAAAATTCTAGGAATCCTGACTCTACTCCAAGAGTAGCCCTTAGATTCACACCAATAAAAGTATCTACAAAATACCTTATAGTAAATTATTAGAGTAACAGGCTTGCGAGGCTGGATCATGGTTTCAATGACCGACTCTACTCTTAGACAGAACTAAGTGTTCAATCTCCAAGCAGTCAGCTTCAGAAAAAGGAGCTTTGGATGGAGGAATGGACCCCGGGTTAGAAGGTCCTTTATCAGAGGCAACCTCCAAGGCGGCCGAGAAGACATCTTCACTAGGTCTGCATACCAGATCCTGTGAGACTATGCAGGAGCTATTAGAATTACCAATACTATCTCTTGTTTGATATGAGCAATAAGGAGTGCTAATGGAGGAAACAGGTATGCTAGACCGAATTTCCAAGGAACCGCCAGAACATCTATCAAAGCGGCCTGAGAATCTCTTGACAGTGAACCGTACTTTGGAAGCATGGCGTTCTACTGAGATGCCATCAGATCCAACTCCGACTCCCCCATTTGAGGGTTAACCTGGAGAACACCTCCGGATGGAGAGCCCACTCCCCGGGATAAAATAACTGTCTGCTCAGGAAATCCGCTTCCCAGTTGTTTACTCCAGGAATGTGTATGGCGGATAGACAACAACTGTGAGCTTCCGCCCACTGAATAATCTGTGCCACCTCCTTCATGGCTAAGGAACTCCGAGTTCCTCCCTGGTGGTTGATGTAAGCCACTGAGGTGGTGATGTCCGACTGAAACCTGATAAACTGGGCTAAGAACAATTGAGGCCAAGCCATCAGAGCATTGTAAATCGCTCTCAACTCCAAGATGTTTATGGGGAGAGCAGACTCCTCCTGACTAGTCCCTATGCTTTTAACGTCCCAGACTGCTCCTCAGCCTAGAAGGCTGGCGTCCGTGGTCAAAATCACCCAGGAAGGTCTCCAGAAGCATGTGCCCTGAAAGCCACAGTGGGCGAGAGTCTCTTGTCGACTGGTCTAGATCTATCCTCTGAGACAGATCTGAATGGTCTCCGTTCCATTGTCTGAGCATGCATAATTGCAGAGCTCTCAAATGGAATCGAGCAAAGGGAATGATGTCCATGGAAGCGACCATCAGACCAATTACCTCAATACATTGAGCCACTGATGGCCGAACAGTAGACAGCAGAGAGGTAAGAGGAGAGAATTTTGGATTTTCTGACCTCCGTCAGAAAAATTTTCATAGATAGGGAATTTATTATGGTCCTTAAGAAAACCACCCTTGTAGCTGGAACAAGGGAACTCTTTTCCAGACTCCCTTTGCAACCATGGGAACGTAGAAAAGACAACAAGATCTCTGTATAAGAGTTTGTTTCTTGAAAAGATGGCGCCTGAAACAATATGTCGTCCAGGTAGGGCGCCACTGCAATTCCACGAGACCTGATCACTGCCAAGAGAGCCCCCAGAACCTTTGAGAAAATCCTGGGAGCTGTGGCAAGCCAAAACGGAAGAGCCACAAACTGAAAGTGTTTGAAAGGGGAATCTCAGGAATATGTGAAGATCCCTGTGGATGGGAACATGAAGATACGCAATCCTTCAGATCTATGGTCATCATTAACTGACTCTCTTGGACCAAAGAAAGAATGGAACGAATAGTTTCTATTTTGAAGGACGGTACCCTGAGAAACTTGTAGAGGCACTTTAGGTCTAAAATGGGTCGAAAAGTTCCCTCTTTTTTGGAAACCACAAACAGATTTAAATAGAATCCGAGACCCTGTTCCCTTAATGGAACTGGAATAATCACTCCCAGGGAGGAAAGGTCCTGAATGCAGTTCAAGAATGCCTCTCTTTTTACCTGGTCTGCAGATAATCTTGAGAGGTGGAATCTGCCCCTGGAAGGGAAAGTTTTGAATTCTATTTTGTAACCCTGAGATACTATGTCCACAGCTTAAGGATCTGGGACATCTCATCTCCACGCTTCACAAAACTGTGAAAGTCTGCCGCTATGCCTCGTGGCCTTAGAACTGCCAGTAGGGACCCTAGAAGCTTCGTAAAGATTATTGGTGCCGTGGTTAACCCGAAGGGAAGAGCCACAAACTGGTAATGCCTGTCTAGGAAGGCGAACCTGAGGAACTGATGATGATCTCTGTGTATCGGAATGTGGAGATAAGCATCCTTTAAGTCCACGGTAGTCATATATTGACCCTCCTGGATCATAGGTAGGATGGTTCGAATAGTCTCCATAATGAAGGATGGGACCCTGAGAAATTTGTTTAGGATCTTGAGATCCAAGATTGGTCTGAAAGTTCCCTCTTTTTTGGGAACTATAAACAGATATGAATAAAAACCCTGGTCCTGTTCCTCCCTTGGAACTGGGTGGATCACTCCCATAACCAGTAGGTCTTGAACGCAACGTAAGAATGCCTCTCTCTTTATCTGGTTTGCAGATAATTGTGAGAGATGAAGCTTTGAAGTCCAGAAGATATCCCTGGGAAACAATCTCCAGAGCCCAGGGATCCTGGACGTCTCTTGCCCAAGCCTAGGAGAAGAGAGAAAGTCTGCCCCCAACTAGATCCGGTCCCGGATCGGGGGCTACTCCTTCATGCTGTCTAAGAGGCAGCAGCAGGTTTTTTGGCCTGCTTCCCCTTGTTCCAAGCCTGGTTAGGTCTCCAGACTGGTTTGGACTGGGCAAAATTTCCCTCTTGTTTTGCATTAGAGGAAGTTGAAGCTGCGCCACTCTTGAAGTTTCGAAAGGAACGGAAATTAGTCTGTTTGGTCCTTAATTTGTTGGACCTATCCTGAGGAAGGGCGTGACCTTTTCCTCCAGTAATATCAGAAATGATCTCCTTCAGTCCAGGCCCGAATAGGGTCTGCCCTTTGAAGGGGATGTTGAGAAGCTTAGACTTTGAAGTAACGTCAGCTGACCAGGATTTAAGCCATAGCGCCCTACGCGCCTGAATGGCAAAACCTGAATTCTTAGCCGTTAGCTTGGTTAAATGAAAAACGGCGTCAGAAATAAAGGAATTAGCTAATTTAAGAGCTTTAATCCTGTCTAGAATATCATCAAACGGGGTCTCCACCTGTAGAGCCTCCTCAAGAGACTCGAACCAGAAAGCCGCTGCAGCAGTGACTGGGGCAATGCATGCAAGAGGCTGGAGAATAAAACCTTGTTGTATAAAGATTTTTGTTGTAGGTTTAGTTGTACGCTTAGCTAGGGTAGAGACTGCTCCCTCCACCTTAGGGACCGTCTGCCACGAGTCCCGTGTTGCGGCATCTATGGGAAACATCTTTTTAAAAGCAGGAGGGGGAGAGAACGGTACACCTGGTCTATCCCATTCCTTAGTAATAATTTCTGAAAACCTCTTAGGGACTGGAAAAACGTCAGTGTAAACAGGCACTGCAAAGTATTTGTCCATTTTACACAATTTCTCTGGGACTACAATGGGGTCACAGTCATCCAGAGTCGCTAAAACCTCCCTGAGCAACAAGCGGAGGTGTTCAAGCTTAAATTTAAACGCTGTCATTTCAGAGTCAGACTGAAGTAACGCCTTCCCTGAATCAAAAATGTCACCCACAGATAGAAGCTCTCCTGCTTCGGCTTCTGCATATTGTGAGGGTATATCGGACATAGCTACTAAAGCGTCAGAAAGCTCTGTATTTGTTCTAGCCCCAGAGCTGTCTCGCTTTCCTTGTAACCCTGGCAGTTTGGACAATACCTCTGTGGGGGTATTAGTCATAACCGCCGCCATGTCTTGTAAGGTAAACGCATTGGACGCGCCAGATGTACTTGGTGTCACTTGAGCGGGAGATATAGGTTCTGACACATGGGGAGAGCTAGGTGGTTTAACCTCCCTTTTGTCAGTCTGATAAACCTCTGGTGATAAATCTTTAAATGCCATAATATGGTCTTTATAACTTATAGAAATATCAGTACATTTGGTACACATTCTAAGAGGGGGTTCCACAATGGCTACTAAACATAATGAACAAGGAGTTTCCTCTATGTCAGACATGTTTAACAGACTAGTAATGAGACCAGCAAGCTTGGAAAATACTTTAATAAATGTGAAACAGCAATTAAACAAAAACGTTACTGTGCCTTTAAGAGAAAAAAACTACCACATAAACTGCAAAACAGTGTTAAAAAGTAGTAAACAATACAACATTTTTACAGTGTGTATAATGGACTAAAGCAGCATTGCACCCACTTTCAAATGGATGATTAACCCTTTAGGCCCCAAACCGGATTTGAAAAACGTTAAAAACGTTAATAAACAGTCAAACACACTGCCACAGCTCTGCTGTGGCTCCTACCTGCCCTTAAACACGATTTTTGCAGGACAAAAACCCTCTATAGTGGTCCTAGATGCCAGAGGACTCCTTTAGGGAAGCTTGATGTCTCAGTCTGAATATCAACTGCGCATTTAGAGCGCGAAAATAGGCCCCTCCCACCATGCACTCGATGTCAGAGGGCCTTAAAAAAGTACTCCTAGGAGTAATCTGACTAGCCATGTGGAAAACTAGGCCCCAAATAAAGATTTATCACCCTCAGAGAAAAAACGTTTTTTCTATAAACCATGCAAACGTTTTGACACTAAGTAATATGAGTATTAACATGAATATTACCCTTTTTTGTAAGCATGATCCCAGTCGTTGTAAAATCACTGCATCAGGCTTACCTCAAATATACAAGGCTCTGTCAGCATTTTCTAGACCTTATCATCTCTCTAGAAATAAATATACTGAACATACCTCAAAGCAGGTAATCTGCAAACCGTCCCCCCAACTGAAGTTTTCTTTCCATACTCTTCAGTTATGTGTGAGAACAGCAATGGACCTTAGTTACAAACCGCTAAGATCATCAACCTCCAAGCAGATTCTTCTTCCAATTTCTGCCTAAGAGTAAAACAGTACAACGCCGGTACCGTTTAAAAATAAACTCTTGATTGAAGGTAAAAACTACACTAAGTCACCACATCTCTCTTACACTTCCTATCTTGTCGAGAGTTGCAAGAGAATGACTGGGGGTGGCAGTTAGGGGAGGAGCTATATAGACAGCTCTGCTGTGGGTGTCCTCTTGCAACTTCCTGTTGGGAAGGAGAATATCCCACAAATAATGGATGAACCCGTGGACTGGATACACCTTTACAAGAGAAATATAAATTACACCTTTAAATACAGCTTCAATTAAACTACTGATATAGAGACTACCTTTGATTTAAAATACTAAATATATTTAACGATCAATATACTTTACCAGCAACAAATATTTGAGAGTTTCAGCTTTTCCAACCAAAGATTTTCCAAAGTCATACATGAAGGTATTTTTGCAAACAGGGTATCACAAACACAGAGGTATTTCTCTGTTTCCAACAGAGAGATATTCTAAGTCAGGTCCCAAACCAAAAGTGTGGGGGGGGTTTTGTGTCTCTTCCCTTCTTTGCATAGTCTTTTTGTCTGTGACAAATTCCACCTTCATTTCTTTATCACCCAATGGAAATTCTCTGTGTCCATTTGTCAAAGATATTAACTGCTTAAAATATATATATATATATATATATATATATATATATATATATTTTTTTTTTTTTTTAAAGAAATGTACATTAAATAAATCTATAATTTTCTAGCTTTAATAAACTATATGATCAATACATGGCCCACCTAATCTAACTGAGCACGTATTTTCAAATCCAAAGAAGGGTATATATTATATATATATATATATATATATATATATATATATATATATATATATATATATATATATATAATACAAATATCTTAGCTAATGTATACTCCCAGACAATCCTCTCTTTATAATATATCTTGATTGATTCCTGAGTCATATTTCCATTACGAGATAAAATGATTTTAATAAGATCATATCATCCCATATTCTGAGATTATATTGCAATTTTGAGCATCTCTATATTCCATACATACCTGCAATAGAATTCTGTAGCAATTAAATCATGACAGATACATATGAGCATTATAATTATTGACTATTTAATAACATAATTTATGTAAGAACTTACCTGATAAATTAATTTCTTTCATATTAGCAAGAGTCCATGAGCTAGTGACGTATGGGATATACATTCCTACCAGGAGGGGCAAAGTTTCCCAAACCTCAAAATGCCTATAAATACACCCCTCACCACACCCACAATTCAGTTTAACGAATAGCCAAGAAGTGGGGTGATAAGAAAGGAGCGAAAGCATCAAAAATAAGGAATTGGAATAATTGTGCTTTATACAAAAAAATCATAACCACCACAAAAAAAAGGGTGGGCCTCATGGTCTCTTGCTAATATGAAAGAAATGAATTTATCAGGTAAGTTCTTACATTAATTATGTTTTCTTTCATGTAATTAGCAAGAGTCCATGAGCTAGTGACGTAGGGGATAGCAGATACCCAAGATGTGGAACTTCCACGCAAGAGTCACTAGAGAGGGAGGGATAAAATAAAGACAGCCAATTCCGCTGAAAAAATAATCCACAACCCAAATCAAAACGTTTTAATCTTATAATGAAAAAAACTGAAATCATAAGCAGAAGAATCAAACTGAAACAGCTGCCTGAAGTACTTTTCTACCAAAAACTGCTTCAGAAGAAGAAAAAACATCAAAATGGTAGAATTTAGTAAAAGTATGCAAAGAAGACCAAGTTGCTGCTTTGCAAATCTGATCAACAGAAGCTTCATTCCTAAAAGCCCAGGAAGTAGAAACTGACCTAGTAGAATGAGCCGTAATCCTTTGAGGCGGGGACTTACCCGACTCCACATAAGCAAGATGAATCAAAGACTTTAACCAAGACGCCAAAGAAATGGCAGAAGCCTTCTGACCTTTCCTGGAACCAGAAAAGATAAATAGACTAGAAGTCTTTCTAAAATCTTTAGTAGCTTCAACATAATATTTCAAAGCTCTAACTACATCCAAAGAATGTAAAGATCTTTCCAGAGAATTCTTAGGATTAGGACACAATGAAGGGACAACAATTTCTCTACTAATGTTGTTAGAATTCACAACTTTAGGTAAAAATTGAAATGAAGTCCGCAACACCGCCTTATCCTGATAAAAAATCAGAAAAGGAGATTCACAAGAAAGAGCATATAACTCAGAAACTCTTCTAGCAGAAGAGATGGCCAAAAGAAACAAAACTTTCCAAGAAAGTAATTTAATATCCAGAGAATGCATAGGTTCAAACGGAGGAGCCTGTAAGGCCCTCAGAAGCAAATTAAGACTCCAAGGAGGAGAGATTGACTTAATGACAGGTTTGATACGAACCAAAGCCTGTACAAAACAATGAATATCAGGAAGATTAGCAATCTTTCTGTGAAAAAGAACAGAAAGAGCAGAGATTTGTCCTTTCAAAGAACTTACAGACAACCCCTTATCCAAACCATCCTGAAGAAACTGTAAAATTCTAGGAATTCTAAAAGAATGCCAAGAGAATTTATGAGAAGAACACCAAGAAATGTAAGTCTTCCAAACTCGATAATAAATCTTTCTAGAGACAGATTTACGAGCATGTAACATAGTATTAATCACTGAGTCAGAGAAACCTCTATGACTAAGAATCAAGCGTTCAATCTCCATACCTTCAAATTTAATGATTTGAGATCCTGATGGAAAAATGGGCCTTGAGATAGAAGGTCTGGTCTTAACGGAAGTGTCCAAGGTTGGCAACTGGCCATCCGAATGAGATCCGCATACCAAAACCTGTGAGGCCATGCTGGAGCCACCAGCCGTACAAACGAACGCTCCAGTAAAATCTTGGAAATTACTTTTGGAAGAAGAACTAGAGGCAGAAAGATATAGGCAGGATGATAATTCCACGGAAGCGACATCGCATCCACTGCTTCCGCCTGAGGATCCCTGGATCTGGACAGATACCTGGGAAGTTTCTTGTTTAGATGAGAGGCCATCAGATCTATTTCTGGAAGTCCCCAGATTTGAACAATCTGAAGAAATACCTCTGGGTGAAGAGACCATTCGCCCGGATGTAACGTCTGGCGACTGAGATAATCCGCTTCCCAATTGTCTACACCTGGGATATGAACCGCAGAAATTAGACAGGAGCTGGATTCCGCCCATACAAGTTTCCGAGATACTTCTTTCATAGCTTGAGGACTGTGAGTCCCAACTTGATGATTGACATACGCCACGGTTGTGACATTGTCTGTCTGAAAACAAATAAACGATTCTCTCTTCAGAAGAGGCCAGAACTGAAGAGCTCTGAAAATTGCACGGAGTTCCAAAATGTTGATTGGTAATCTCGCCTCCTGAGATTCCCAAACCCCCTGCTCTGTCAGAGATCCCCAATCTGAAAGACTCGCATCTGTTGAGATCACAGTACAGGTTGGACGAACAAAAGAGGCCCCTTGAATTAAACGATGGCAATTCAACCACCAAGTTAGAGAAGATCGAACATTGGGATTTAAGGATATTAATTGTGATATCTTTGTATAATCCCTGCACCACTGGTTCAGCATACAAAGCTGGAGAGGTCTCATGTGAAAACGAGCAAAAGGGATCGCGTCCGATGCACCAGTCATGAGACCTAAGATTTCCATGCATAATGCTACCGAAGGGAACAATTGAGACTGAAGGTTTCGACAAGCTGAAACCAATTTCAGACATCTCTTTTCTGTTAGAGACAAAGTCATGGACACTGAATCTATTTGGAAACCCAAAAAGGTTACCCTTGTCTGAGGAATCAAGGAACTCTTTGGTAAATTGATCCTCCAACCATGTCTTTGAAGAAACAACACAAGTTGATTCGTATGAGATTCTGCAGAATGTAAAGACTGAGCAAGTACCAAGATATCGTCCAAAAAAGGAAATACCGCAATACCCTGTTCTCTGATTACAGAGAGAAGGGCACCGAGAACCTTTGAAAAGATCCTTGGAGCTGTTGCTAGGCCAAACGGAAGAGCAACAAACTGGTAATGCTTGTCTAGAAAAGAGAATCTCAGGAACTGATAGTGATCTGGATGAATCAGAATATGAAGATATGCATCCTGTAAGTCTATTGTAGACATATAATGCCCTTGCTGAACAAAAGGCAGAATAGTTCTTATAGTCACCATTTTGAATGTTGGTATCCTTACATAACGATTCAATATTTTTAGATCCAGAACTGGTCTGAAGGAATTCTCCTTCTTTGGTACAATGAATAGATTTGAGTAAAACCCCAGACCCCGTTCCAGAACTGGAACTGGCATAATTACCCCAGCTAACTCTAGGTCTGAAACACATTTCAGAAACGCCTGAGCCTTCACTGGATTTACTGGAATGCGTGAGAGAAAAAATCTTCTCACAGGCGGCCTTACCTTGAAACCTATTCTGTACCCTTGTGAAACAATGTTCTGAATCCAAAGATTGTGAATCGAATTGATCCAAACATCTTTGAAAAATCATAACCTGCCCCCTACCAGCTGAAGATATGCATCCTGTAAGTCTATTGTAGACATATAATGCCCTTGCTGAACAAAAGGCAGAATAGTCCTTATAGTCACCATTTTGAATGTTGGTATCCTTACATAACGATTCAATATTTTTAGATCCAGAACTGGTCTGAAGGAATTCTCCTTCTTTGGTACAATGAATAGATTTGAGTAAAACCCCAGACCCCGTTCCAGAACTGGAACTGGCATAATTACCCCAGCTAACTCTAGGTCTGAAACACATTTCAGAAACGCCTGAGCCTTCACTGGATTTACTGGAATGCGTGAGAGAAAAAATC
Organism: Bombina bombina; assembly: GCF_027579735.1. Lineage (NCBI taxonomy): Eukaryota > Metazoa > Chordata > Amphibia > Anura > Bombinatoridae > Bombina > Bombina bombina. The sequence continues at coordinate 1,434,030,664 of NC_069499.1, read as the reverse complement.
TTCTCACAGGCGGCCTTACCTTGAAACCTATTCTGTACCCTTGTGAAACAATGTTCTGAATCCAAAGATTGTGAATCGAATTGATCCAAATATCTTTGAAAAATCGTAACCTGCCCCCTACCAGCTGTGCTGGAATGAGGGCCGCACTTTCATGCGGATTTGGGAGCTGGTTTTGGCTTTCTAAAAGGCTTGTATTTATTCCAGACTGGAGAAGGTTTACAAACGGAAACCGTTCCTTTAGAGGAAGGGTCAGGCTTCTGCTCCTTATTCTGACGAAAGGAACGAAAACGATTAGCAGCCCTATATTTACCTTTAGATTTTTTGTCCTGAGGCAAAAAGGCTCCCTTCCCCCCAGTAACAGTTGAAATTATTGAATCCAACTGAGAACCAAACAATTTATTACCTTGGAAAGAGAGAGAAAGCAAAGTTGACTTAGAAGTCATATCTGCATTCCAAGTTTTAAGCCATAAAGCTCTTCTAGCTAAAATAGCTAAAGACACATACCTGACATCAATTCTAATGATATCAAAAATGGCATCACAAATAAAGTTATTAGCATGTTGAAGAAGTTTAACAATGCTATAAGCATTATGGTCTGATACTTGTTGCGCTAAAGCCTCCAACCAGAAAGTTGAAGCTGCAGCAACATCAGCCAAAGAAATAGCAGGTCTAAGAAGATTACCTGAACATAAATAAGCTCTCCTTAGAAAGGATTCAAGCTTCCTGTCTAAAGGATCCTTAAAGGAAGTACTATCTGCTGTAGGAATAGTAGTACGTTTAGCAAGAGTAGAGATAGCCCCATCAACTTTGGGGATTTTGTCCCAAAACTCTAATCTATCAGATGGCACAGGGTACAATTTCTTAAACCTTGGAGAAGGAGTAAATGAAGTACAAAGACTATTCCATTCCCTAGAAATCACTTCTGAAATCGCATCAGGGACTGGAAAAACTTCTGGAATAACTACATGAGGTTTATAAACCGAATTGAAACGCTTAGCGGATTTAGTATCAAGAGGACTAGACTCCTCCATATCTAATGCAATCAACACTTCTTTAAGTAAAGAACGAATAAACTCCATTTTAAACAAATAAGAAGATTTATCAGTATCAATATCTGAGGCAGAATCTTCTGAACCCGAAAGATCCTCATCAGAAACAGTTAAGTCAGAATGATGGCGGTCACTTAAAAATTCATCCGAAATATGAGAAGTTTTAAAAGACCTTTTACGTTTACTGGAAGGAGGAATAACAGACAGAGCCTTCCTAATAGAATTAGAAAAATTCTTTTACATTAACAGGAACATCCTGAACATTAGATGTTGAAGGAACAACAACAGGTAAAGGATTATTACTAATGGAGACACAATCTGCATTGGAAAGTTTATCATGGCAACTAACACAAACTACAGCCGGAGGAACAGTTACCACAAGTTTACAACAAATGCACTTAACTTTGGTAGAACCAGCATCAGGCAGCGTCTTTCCAGTAGTAGATTCTGATCCAGGGTCAGGATGTGACATCTTGCAATACGTAATAGAAAAAACAACATATAAAGCAAAATTATCAAATTCCTTAAATGACAGTTTCAGGAATGGGAAAAAATGCAAAATAACAAGCCTCTGGCAACCAGAAGCAATGAAAAAGTGAGACTTAAATAATGTGGAAAAAAAAAGTGGAACAAAAAAGACGGCCACATTTTTGGCGCCAAGAATGACGCCAACATTATTGGCGCCAAATACAACGCCCATATTTTTTGGCGCCAAGTATGACGCCACATCCTCTGACGCCGAAACCGACGCCCACATTTTTTGGCGCAAAAAAACGTCTGAATACACATGCGTCAAAAAAATGACGTAACTGAATACAACTTCCGGCGTCAACTACGGCACCAGAAATGACAAAATTTTGCGCCAAAAAAGTTCACACCAAGAATGACGCAATAAAATGAAACATTTTCTGCCCCCGCGTGCCTAACAGCCCGCAGGGAAAAATAGCCAATTGAAAATTTTCAAGGTAAGAAAAAAATATTTATTCATATGCATTATCCCAAATAATGAAACTGACAGTCTGAATGAAGGAATACTGATTATCCTGAATCATGGCAAATATAAGTTTAAAGACATATATTTAGAACTTTACATATAAAGTGCCAACCATAGCTTAGAGTGTCACAAAAAATAAGACTTACTTACCCCAGGACACTCATCTACATATAGTAGATAGCCAAACCAGTACTGAAACGAGAATCAGTAGAGGTAATGGTATATAAGAGTATATCGTCGATCTGAAAAGGGAGGTAGGAGAAGAAATCTCTACGACCGATAACAGAGAACCTATGAAATAGATCCCCTAGAGGAAGACCATTGTATTCAAATAGGCAATACTCTCTTCACATCCCCCTGACATTCACTGCACTCTGAGAGGAAAACCGGGCTTCAGCCTGCTGCGAAGCGCATATCAACGTAGAATCTAGCACAAACTTACTTCACCACCTCCATGGGAGGCAAAGTTTGTAAAACTGAATTGTGGGTGTGGTGAGGGGTGTATTTATAGGCATTTTGAGGTTTGGGAAACTTTGCCCCTCCTGGTAGGAATGTATATCCCATACGTCACTAGCTCATGGACTCTTGCTAATTACATGAAAGAAATATATATATATATTTCATTTAATCATTTCTCATGTCTTAATAATGTTTAAAAAATATGGATTCATATCTATGATTATAGTAATAGGACAACTTATTGAATATGTATTCATTTCCAAACCTCATTGGGATCAAATTCTGAAATAAAGCAAATGCTGTTTATTTTAAAATACAGTCAAACATTTTAAATTCAATACAGATACATATTCACTTCACTTCATATTTAATATATTATATAAGCATTAGACACAAGTTGTACTTTAAAATCTTAACTTTGATGCTTTCAACTTCCCCCATGCCATCGAGTCTGGGTATCTGTGTATTGAGAAGGCTCGAGGAGGCCCAGTGGTTAATAATTTGTTTATCAATATGCCTGTGCCAATTATTACATCCCCTGAGATTCAGCTAGCTTCAAACATGAGTCCAGACCTGTGTCTGCTGTCCACAGGGGGTTGGTGATCTGGGTAGGATGTATATTAAATTTTAACCTAATATAGATGACAGAACAAAAGCTCTCTTGAAGTTTATACCTTCTAGTTGGGGAACAAATGTTCTCTTTGTAGTTCTAGTTAGTGAACATCTGAACAGCAGGAGGTCTGAGTAAACATACTTTCTTTCTATGTAGTGTATCAATCAGTAAGAGGGTTTTGTGTCAGCCATTTCAGGCCATTTAGAAATGCTGTATCATTACAGATGACAAGACATTTTTATATCAGAGGATATATATGAACTATTAATCTGTATATTTTTACAAAAGTCACTGAGCTTTTTACATGACACTAGGTATGATTTTCTACAAAGGATATCAAAGAACAAGCCTGATTAGGTACTAGAAGTACATTGAAAAGTTTTTCAAAACTGCATGTTTTATCTGAATCATTAAAGGGACATTCAACACTTAGTGTAACAGGTTTTAATATTGTAAATTAAGAAACGGAGGTCCGCCTACACTATACCCCCTCCTCCCTTGCCGCCTTGCTTCTGTCCTAATCAGCGGCGCTAACTACTCTAATACCCGGTCAATATGGATGCCGAACTCCCCCCACTATTACGTAGCTGCCTTCTTCTTAAACTGATAAGCAAATCAGAATCCAGTCCTCGGACTGAAATTGCACGCGCGGTAGGGAGATCTTCAGGGGGGTAGTGTTAGGTTTATTTAAGGGGGGTTTGGGTTAGAGTAGGGGTATGTGGGTGGTGGGTTGTAATGTGGGGGGGGGATTGTGTTTTTTTTTTACAGGCAAAAGAGCTGTTTTCTTTGGGGCATGCCCCGCAAAGGGCCCTGTTCAGGGCTGGTAAGGTAATAGAGCTGTTTACTTTTGTAATTTAATATAGGTTAGGGCATTTTTTTTATTTTGGGGGGCTTTGTTATTTTATTAGGGGGCTTAGATTAGGTGTAATTAGTTTAAAATTCTTGTAATATTTTTTTATTTTTTGTAATTTAGTGGGGGGGGGTTGTACTTTAGTTTAGTTTTTTTAATTGTATTTAATTGTAGGTACTTGTAGTTAATTTATTTAATGATAGTGTAGTGTTAGGTTTAATTGTAACTTAGGTTAGGATTTATTTTACAGGTAATTTTGTAATTATTTTAACTAGGTAGCTATTAAATAGTCAATATCTATTTAATAGCTATTAAACCTAGTTAAAATGAATACAAAGTTGCCTGTACAATAAATATAAATGCTAAAATAGCTACAATGTAACTATTAGTTATATTGCAGCTATATTAGGGTTTATTTTACAGGTAAGTCTTTAGTTTTATATAGGATTCATTTATTTAGTTAATTTAATGATAGTGTAGTGTTAGGTGTAATTGTAACTTAGGTTATGATTTATTTTACAGGTAAATTTGTATTTATTTTAGCTAGGTAGTTATTAAATAGTTATTAACTATTTAATAACTATTGTACCTAGTTAAAATAAATACAAAGTTGCCTGTAAAATACATATAAATCCTAAAATAGCTACAATGTAACTATTAGTTATATTGAAGCTATATTAATAGCTAGTAGGGGGCTTAGATTAGGTGTAATTAGTTTAAAATTATTGTAATATTTTATTATTTTTGGTAATTTAGTGTTTGTTTGTATTTTGGTACTTGTATGATGGATGGAAGACCTCTTCTTGCCCCGCTTGGATGAAGACTTCTGCCGGTCTGGATGTCTTCTTCTGCCCCATCGGATGAAGACTTCGGCCCGGCTGGGTGAACACGACTCAAGGTAGGGAGATCTTCAGGGGGGTAGTGTTAGGTTTATTTAAGGGGGGTTTGGGTTAGAGTAGGGGTATGTGAGTGGTGGGTTGTAATGTGGGGGGGGGGATTGTGTTTTTTTTTTACAGGCAAAAGAGCTGTTTTCTTTGGGGCATGCCCCGCAAAGGGCCCTGTTCAGGGCTGGTAAGGTAATAGAGCTGTTAACTTTTGTAATTTAGTATAGGGTAGGGCATTTTTTTTTATTTTGGGGGGCTTTGTTATTTTATTAGGGGGCTTAGATTAGGTGTAATTAGTTTAAAATTCTTGTAATATTTTTTTATTTTTTGTAATTTAGTGGTTTTTTATTTTTTGTGATTTAGTGGGGGGGTTTTGTACTTTAGTTTATTTAATTGTAGATAATTGTAGGTACTTGTAGTTAATTTATTTAATGATAGTGTAGTGTTAGGTTTATTTTACAGGTAATTTTGTAATTATTTTAACTAGGTAGCTATTAATTAGTCAATAACTATTTAATAGCTATTGTACCTAGTTAAAATAAATACAAAGTTGCCTGTAAAATAAATATAAATGCTAAAATAGCTACAATGTAACTATTAGTTATATTGCAGCTATATTAGGGTTTATTTTACAGGTAAGTATTTAGTTTTAAATATGATTCATTTATTTAGTTAATTTAATGACAGTGTAGTGTTAGGTGTAATTGTAACTTAGGTTAGGATTTATTTTACAGGTAAATTTGTATTTATTTTAGCTAGGTAGTTATTAAATAGTTATTAACTATTTAATAACTATTGTACCTATTTAAAATAAATACAAAGTTGCCTGTAAAATAAAAATAAATCCTAAAATAGCTACAATGTAACTATTAGTTATATTGCAGCTATCTTATGGTTTATTTTACAGGTAAGTCTTTAGTTTTAAATAGGATTCATTTATTTAACTATAGTAAACTTATTTTGTTTTATTTAAATTATATTTAAGTTAGGGGGTGTTAGTGTTAGGGTTAGATTTAGGTTTAGGGGTTAATAACCTTATTATAGTAGCGGCGACGATGGGGGCGGGAGATTAGGGGTTAATAATTGTAGGTAGGTGGCGGCAATGTTAGGGAGGGCAGATTAGGGGTTAATAAAATGTATTATAGTGTTTGCGAGGCGGGAGTGCGGCGGTTTAGGGGTTAATACATTTATTATAGTGGCGGCGATTTGCGGTCGGCAGATTAGGGGTTAATACTTGTAGTTAGATTGTGGCGACGTTGGGGGGAGGCAGATTAGGGGTTAATAACTATAATGTAGGGGTCGGCGGTGTTAGGGACAGCAGATTAGGGGTTAATAGCTATAATGTAGGCGGCGGCGATATCGGGTCGGCAGATTAGGGGTTAATACTTGTAGTTAGATTGCGGCGACGTTGGGGGGGCAGATTAGGGGTTAATAACTATAATGTAGGGGTCGGCGGTGTTAGGGACAGCAGATTAGGGGTTAATAGTTATAATGTAGGTGGCGGCGATATTCGGTCGGCAGATTAGGGGTTAATAAAATAATGCAGGTGTCAGCGATAGCGGGGGCGGCAGATTAGGGGTTAATAAGTGTTAGATTAGGGGTGTTTAGAGACTCGGGGTACATGTTAGGGTGTTAGGTGCAGACTTAGTGTTTCCCCATAGGAAACAATGGGGCTGCGGTGTTAGTTTTTTTTCAGCCGAAACTCCCATTGTTTCCTATGGGGAAATGCCGAATTTTAACGAGCTAATTCGGATTTATTCGGAGATACGGCAGCTATTTCGGATTCATTCGGTAGATTCGGAAGTATTTTAATTCGGAAATCCGAATCTCCGAACTTACCGAATTTACCGAATTTCCGAATTAATCCGAAACGAACCGCACATGTCTAATTTCAATCAAGTTACTATTTTATTAAGACTTGACTTAAATCATGTTTTTTCTATATAAGGGTTTCATTTTTAGAGTAATAACTTTTCAAATATTTTTTTCCAGTTATATCAGAAAATAACTGATCTATTTGTATACTATTAGAAATATATAGATAATTAATTATGAAATTATTGGGATGGTGGATTTGATTTAAATCCCTAGTCTGACTCGATTTTAATTTTTGGTTTTCTACATTTACACATTTTTGCTGGCTGTTGTAATCTTAATATTTACAACTAGATGTAGGTTTCAGTTAAGAATAATACATTTTCAGACTAGTTTTACAGTTATATCAGAAAATTACTGATTTGGTTATATACCATTAGAAATGCATTGATCATTTTAAAATTATCAGGTGAACTATCTCCAGTTAAGTAGATTAATCATTCATGTGTGATAAACTTTTGAGCTGTAATTTATTGAGAGGAGAGAAATAATCTTTACCTTAATAATAGCACTTTAAATAGTTTTATTTAACTAAAACATAGCATTATAGGTTCAATTTCATTTTTACTTCTTACCCCTCCCTCCTCACACTCCTCACGGTCATAGTGCAGATCTATTCCGCTCCAAATAATCTTCTATTTAATGAGCTTATTATCGGATTGAACTTGAATCTGATTTGCTGATTGAATCAGCCAATCAGATTTTTCCTACCTTAATTCCGATTGGCTGATAGAATCCTATCAGCCAATCGGAATTCAAGGGACGCCATCTTGGATGACGTCACTTAAAGGTACAGTCACCTAGTCGTCGGATCAAGAAAGAAGAGGATGCTCTGCGTGGGATGTCTTCAGGATGCTGCCGCTCCGGATGGATGAACAGAGAAGATGCCGCCTGGATCAAGACTTCTGATGGATGGAAGACCTCTTCTTGCCCCGCTTGGATGAAGACTTCTGCCGGTCTGGATGTCCTCTTCTGCCCCATCGGATGAAGACTTCGGCCCGCTGGGTGAAGACACGCTAGAGAGAGATCTTCAGGGGGGTAGTGTTAGGTTTATTTAAGGGGGGTTTGGGTTAGAGTAGGGGTATGTGGGTGGTGGGTTGTAATGTGGGGGGGTATTGTGTTTTTTTTTACAGGCAAAAGAGCTGTTTTCTTTGGGGCATGCCCCCGCAAAAGGCCCTTTTAAGGGCTGGTAAGGTAATAGAGCTGATTACTTTTGTAATTTAGTATAGGGTAGGGCATTTTTTTATTTTGGGGGGCTTTGTTATTTTATTAGGGGGCTTAGATTAGGTGTAATTAGTTTAAAATTCTTGTAATTTTTTTTATTTTTTGTAATTTAGTGTTTGTTTTTTTTGTACTTTAGTTTAGTTTATTTCATTGTATTTAATTGTAGGTACTTGTAGTTAATTTATTTAATGATAGTGTAGTGTTAGGTTTAATAGTAACTTAGGTTAGGATTTATTTTACAGGTAATTTTGTAATTATTTTAACTAGGTAGCTATTAATTAGTCAATAACTATTTAATAGCTATTGTACCTAGTTAAAATAAATACAAAGTTGCCTGTAAAATAAATATAAATGCTAAAATAGCTACAATGTAACTATTAGTTATATTGTAGCTATATTAGGGTTTATTTTACAGGTAAGTATTTAGTTTTATATAGGATTAATTTATTTAGTTAATTTAATGACAGTGTAGTGTTAGGTGTAATTGTAACTTAGGTTAGGGTTTATTTTACAGGTAAATTTGTATTTATTTTAGCTAGGTAGTTATTAAATAGTTATTAACTATTTAATAGCTATTGTACCTAGTTAAAATAAATACAAAGTTGCCTGTAAAATAAATATAAATCCTAAAATAGCTACAATGTAACTATTAGTTATATTGAAGCTATATTAATAGCTAGTAGGGGGCTTAGATTAGGTGTAATTAGTTTAAAATTATTGTAATATTTTATTATTTTTTGTAATTTAGTGTTTGTTTGTATTTTGGTACTTGTATGATGGATGGAAGACCTCTTCTTGCCCCGCTTGGATGAAGACTTCTGCCGGTCTGGATGTCCTCTTCTGCCCCATCGGATGAAGACTTCGGCCCGGCTGGGTGAACACGACTCAAGGTAGGGAGATCTTCAGGGGGGTAGTGTTAGGTTTATTTAAGGGGGGTTTGGGTTAGAGTAGGGGTATGTGGGTGGTGGGTTGTAATGTGGGGGGGGGGGATTGTGTTTTTTTTTTACAGGCAAAAGAGCTGTTTTCTTTGGGGCATGCCCCGCAAAGGGCCCTGTTCAGGGCTGGTAAGGTAATAGAGCTGTTAACTTTTGTAATTTAGTATAGGGTAGGGCATTTTTTTTATTTTGGGGGGCTTTGTTATTTTATTAGGGGGCTTAGATTAGGTGTAATTAGTTTAAAATTCTTGTAATATTTTTTTATTTTTTGTAATTTAGTGTTTGTTTGTTTTTGTAATTTAGTGGGGGGGTTTTGTACTTTAGTTTATTTAATTGTAGATAATTGTAGGTACTTGTAGTTAATTTATTTAATGACAGTGTAGTGTTAGGTTTAATTGTAACTTAGGTTAGGATTTATTTTACAGGTAATTTTGTAATTATTTTAACTAGGTAGCTATTAATTAGTCAATAACTATTTAATAGCTTTTGTACCTAGTTAAAATAAATACAAAGTTGCCTGTAAAATAAATATAAATGCTAAAATAGCTACAATGTAACTATTAGTTATATTGCAGCTATATTAGGGTTTATTTTACAGGTAAGTATTTTGTTTTAAATAGGATTAATTTATTTAGTTAATTTAATGATAGTGTAGTGTTAGGTGTAATTGTAACTTAGGTTAGGATTTATTTTACAGGTAAATTTGTATTTATTTAAGCTAGGTAGTTATTAAATAGTTATTAACTATTTAATAACTATTGTACCTAGTTAAAATAAATACAAAGTTGCCTGTAAAATAAAAATAAATCCTAAAATAGCTACAATGTAACTATTAGTTATATTGCAGCTATCTTAGGGTTTATTTTACAGGTAAGTCTTTAGTTTTAAATAGGATTCATTTATTTAACTATAGTAAACTTATTTCGTTTTATTTAAATTATATTTAAGTTAGGGGGTGTTAGTGTTAGGGTTAGACTTAGGTTTAGGGGTTAATAACCTTATTATAGTAGCGGCGACGTTGGGGGCGGGAGATTAGGGGTTAATAATTGTAGGTAGGTGGCGGCGATGTTAGGGAGGGCAGATTAGGGGTTAATAAAATGTATTATAGTGTTTGCGAGGCGGGAGTGCGGCGGTTTAGGGGTTAATACATTTATTATAGTGGCGGCGATTTGCGGTCGGCAGATTAGGGGTTAATACTTGTAGTTAGATTGTGGCGACGTTGGGGGGAGGCAGATTAGGGGTTAATAACTATAATGTAGGGGTCGGCGGTGTTAGGGACAGCAGATTAGGGGTTAATAGCTATAATGTAGGCGGCGATATCGGGTCGGCAGATTAGGGGTTAATACTTGTAGTTAGATTGCGGCGACGTTGGGGGAGGCAGATTAGGGGTTAATAACTATAATGTAGGGGTCGGCGGTGTTAGGGACAGCAGATTAGGGGTTAATAGCTATAATGTAGGCGGCGGCGATATCGGGTCGGCAGATTAGGGGTTAATACTTGTAGTTAGATTGCGGCGACGTGGGGGGGGGCAGATTAGGGGTTAATAACTATAATGTAGGGGTCGGCGGTGTTAGGGACACCAGATTAGGGGTTAATAGCTATAATGTAGGCGGCAGCGATATCGGGTCGGCAGATTAGGGGTTAATACTTGTAGTTAGATTGCGGCGACATTGGGGGGGCAGATTAGGGGTTAATAACTATAATGTAGGGGTCGGCGGTGTTAGGGACAGCAGATTAGGGGTTAATAGCTATAATGTAGGCGGCGGCGATATCGGGTCGGCAGATTAGGGGTTAATACTTGTAGTTAGATTGCGGCGACATTGGGGGGGCAGATTAGGGGTTAATAACTATAATGTAGGGGTCGGCGGTGTTAGGGACAGCAGATTAGGGGTTAATAGCTATAATGTAGGTTGCGGCGATATCCGATCGGCAGATTAGGGGTTAAATAATGTTATTATAGGGTTTGCGATGTGGGGGGGCCTCGGTTTAGTGGTTCATAGGTAGTTTATGGGTGTTAGTGACTTAGTGTACTAAATGGGTGTTAGTGTACTAAAAACATACCGAATTTCGGAACGGAATAGAACCGAATTCAGCCGAATCCGAATAAATCCGAAACGAATTTATTCGGATCCGAATAAATCCGAAACGAATTTATTCAAATTTTGCCGAATCCGATTCGATCCGAAACGAAATTCGAAAAGTCCGAATCGATCCGAACCGAAAACGAACCGAATTTTTTAGCGGTGCACATGTCTAATTGAAATTAAATCCTCCCTGCAGGTAGCAGTTCCAAATAAACAAAAATAAAACCACAAAGAACTGATCTAGAACATGTATGTATACTTTATATTAATATGTACATTATAAACTCAAATAAAGTTAGCGTGCTATCCCACTATAAGTGTTCTTTGAATAGACAGGCAAAGTTCCTTGGAGAGGGAACTGGGAGAAAGGTAATTATATCTTCAAGGCTAAAACTCTCCATAATTCCAAAGGGCCATTACAGTCAAATAATGACATGCTCTAATCTGTTAGACGTAGACCTAATAAGAGCTTCATTGGGGATCAAGCAACAAAGGAAATTACCTAAGAAACAAATTTCCATATGGGATACATATAAGGAATAGCACAAAAAACATTCCAAGTGCCATTAACTACCATGTTAGCAGCATAATGTGCAACGTTGAAGATTTAAAACACTATAATATTTAATAAGACTGTAATAGTTCCTCAAAAACAGATACAGTAACCACTGTGGGTAAGGAAAAACCCAGCATTCTTCTTGGACTTAACCATAAAGCTTATCCACAACAGCCTATAGTGAAACAGGCCAGGAGCACTGAGAGGAAACACACTAAATGTTGTATGAGCCTTATTAGTGATGAAGCACAGTCACATGTATTAACTCCAATCCTGCCACTGAAATAAAGAAAACACAAAATTTATGCTAACATGATACATTTCTTTCTTTCCGGATATGGAGAGTCCACGACTTCATTCAATTACTAGTGGGAATATCATTCCTGGCCAGTAGGTGGAGGCAAAGAGCACCAGAGCAAAGCTGTTAAGTGTCACTCCCCTACCCATAATCATTCGACCGAAGGGAAATGGAAAGGTGTAGAGGTGCCTGAGGTTTAGTAAAAAAAAATCTTAATAAAGGGTGGGGTCGTGGACTCTCCATATCCGGAAAGAAAGAAATTTATCAGCTAAGCATACATTTTGTTTTCTTTCCTAAGATATGGAGAGTCCACAACGTCATTTAATTATTAGTGGGAACCAATACCCAAGCTAGAGGACAGAGAATGAACAGGGAGGGAGAACAAGACAGGCAGACCTAAACAGAAGGCACCACCGCTTGAAGAACCTTTGACCCAAAAGAGGCCTCAGACGAGGCAAAAGTATCAAATTTGGAAAATTTGAAAAAAGTATGCAGAGAGGACCAAGTTGCAGCCTTGCAAAGCTGTTCCACAGAAACTTCATCTTTGAAAGCCCAAGAAGATGAGACAGCCCTAGTGGAATGAGCTGTAATTCTCTCAGGAGGCTGCTGTCCAGCAGTCTCATAAGCAAAACGAATCATACTTCTCAACCAGAGTGAAAGAGAAGTAGCTTTCAGACCCTAACGCTTTCCAGAGAAAAAAAACAAACAGGGCAGAAGACTGGTGAAAATCCTTAGTCACCTATAGGTAGAATGTTAGAGCACGCACAACATCCAAGTTGTGCAACATATGTTCTTTATGAGAAGAAGGATTGGGACAGAGAGAAGGAACAACTATTTCCTGATTAATATTTCATTCCGAAACCACTTTAGGAAGAAACCCCAATTTAGTACGAAGAACCACCTTATCATCATGAAAGATAAGGTAAGGCGAATTACACTGCAAAGCTGAGAGTTCTTAAACTCTCCGAGCAGAAGAGATAGCAATAAGAAACAAAACTTTCCAAGATAGCAACTTAATATCTATGGAATGCATTGGCTCAAATGGAGCCTGCTGCAAAACAAGATTAAGACTCCAACGAGGAGCAACAGGTTTAAACACAGGCCTGATTCTGACGAGGGCCTGACAAAAAGATTTAACATCTGGCACATCCGCCAGACGCTTGTGTAACAAAATAGATAATGCAGAAATCTGACCTTTCAGAGAACTGACTGACAACCCTTTCTCCAGACCTTCCTCGAGAAAAGACAAAATTCTAGGAATCCTGACCCTAACTCCAAGAGTAGCCCTTAGATTCACACCAATATAGGTATTAACTCCATACCTTATGGTAAATTTTTACAGTAACACGCTTGCAAGCCTGGATCATGGTCTCAATGACTAAGCGTTCAATCTCCAAGCAGTCAGCTTCAGAAAAATGAGATTTGGATGGAGGAATGGATACGGCGTTAGAAGGTCCTTCCTCAGAGGCAACCTCCAAGGCGGCCGAGAAGATATTCACTAGGTCTGCATACCAGATCCTGCTAGACCATGCAGGAGCTATTAGAATTACTGGTGCTCTCTCTCGTTTGATAGAGCAATAACTTGCAGAAGGAGTGTAAACCTGAGGAAACAGGTATGCTAGACCGAAATCCCAAGGAAGCACCAGAGCATCTATCAGAGCGGCCTGAGGATCTCTTGACCTTGAACCATACTTTGGAAGCTCGGCGTTCTGCCGAGACGCCATCAGATCCAACTCCGGCACCCCCCATTTGAGGGTTAACCTGGAGAACACTTCCGGATGGAGAGCCCACTCCGCCGGATGAAATGTCTGCTCAGGAAATTCGCTTCCCATTTGTCCACTCCAGGAATGTAGATGGCAGATAGACACAAATTGTGCGCTTCCGCCCACTGAATAATCCGTGCCACCTACTTCATGGCTAAGGAACTCCGAGTTCCTCTCTGGTGGTTGATGCAAGCCACTGAGGTAATGTGGTCCGACTAAAACCTGATAAACCGGGCTAAGGACAATTGAGGCCAAGCCATCAGAGCATTGTAAATCACTCTCAACTCCAAGATGTTTATAGGGAGAGCAGACTCCTCCCGAGTCCATAGTCCCTGCACCTTTAACGAGTCCCAGATTGCTCCCCCCAGCCTAGCAGGCTGGCGTCCGTGTTCACAATCACCCAGGAAGGTGTCCGGAAGCATGAGCCCTGAGACAGATGGTCAGGAGAAAGCCATCACAGGAGAGTCTCTTGTCGACTGGTCTAGATCTATTCTCTGAGAGAGATCCGAATGGTCTCCATTCCATTGTCTGAGCATGCATAATTGCAGAGCTCTCAAATGGAATTGAGCAAAGAGAATGATGTCCATGGAAGCGACCATCAGACCAATTACCTCCATACACTGAGCTACCGATGGCCGAACAGTAGACTGAAGAGAGAGGCAAGAGGAGAGAATTTTGGATTTTCTGACCTCCGTTTCATAGATAGGGAATCTATTAGGGTCCCTAAGTAAACCACCCTTGTAGCTGGAACAAGGTAACTCTTTTCCAGATTCCCTTTCTAACTGTGGGAATGTAGAAAAGACAACAAGATCTCTGTATGAGAGTTTGCTTGTTGAAAAGATGGCGCCTGAACCAACATGTCGTCCAGGTATGGAGCCACTGCAATTCCCCGAGACCTGATCACTGCCAAGAGAGCCCCCAGAACCTTAGAGAAAATTCTGGGAGCTGTGGCAAGGCCAAACGGAAGAGCCACAAACTGAAAGTGTTTGTCAAGAAAGGCGAAACTTAGGAATTTGTGATGATCCCTGTGGATGGGAACATGAAGATACTCATCCTTCAGGTCTATGGTCGTTATGAACTGACCCTCTTGGACCAAAGGAAGAATGGAACGAAGGACGGTACCCTGAGAAACTTGTAGAGGCACTTTAGGTCTTAAATGGGTCGAAAAGTTCCCTCTTTTTTGGGAATTACAAACAGATTTGAATAGAATCCTAGACCCTGTTCCCTTACTTGAATTCTATTTTGTAACCCTGAGATACTATGTCCACAGCCCAAGGATCTGGGACATCTCGTCTCAACACTTGACAAAACAGGAAAAGTCTGCCCCCCACTTGATTTGAAGCCGGACCGAACAGGAAAAATCTTTTTAAATACGGGAGATGGGGAGAAAGGAATCCCTGGCCTCTCCCATTTCTGTCAAATAATCTGCGTCACATGGTCTGGGACAGGGAAAACTTCCATAGAGGAAGGAACATCATAGTATTTATTACGTTTACTAGACTTCTTAAGGTTGACGGCAGAAGTATTGGGGTCGTCCAAAATAGCCAATACCTCCTTTAACAGTACACAAAGGTGTTCAAGCTTAAATCTGAAGTTTACTTCTTCAGTATTAGATGAAGGAATAATACTGTCTGAATCTGAGATTTCACCCTCAGAGGCTACCGGCATATCCTCCCCATCAGATTTTTGATATAGGGCAACCTGAGTAGCAGTAGGTGGAACTGAAACCTTACTATCTGAATGTCTAATTTTCCCAGCATAGGAAAAGTAGATAATGCCGTAGATACCTGTGCAGCAAAATCTGCAGGCAAATAAACTCCTCCGGGAGGCTGAGAGGAACTGCAGGGCACTGTATGTGACGCCATAGAGGTTTGGGGAGAAAGCTGTGGCATTGCCTGAACAGCATTTTCCTGAGAGACACTAGTCTCAGAGGGAAACAATTTATCTTTAAATTGAAGTGTTCTAGCTCAGCATGCAGCACAAAATTGCATAGGCAAAATAATTTTTGGGCCACGTCCATAATACTAAATAAAAAATTCCCCAAATTGTAGAAATTTTTTAAATACACTGTCACTTTAAGAATTTTTAATACCACAATTTGGCTGCGAGAAGTCTCTAAAATGATTGTATAGTAGATCAACACTGAAATTCAATGACGCCACTCCGCTCCGTGAATTTTCAAAAGAAGAGAGAAGTCACATAGACGGCAGAGAGAGGAAACTACGCAGCAAGTAAAAGGCGCGCGTTTCCCTCTGCCTACAACATAAGATGCAAGTAGCTGCAGCTGGTTTCAAACTCAAGCAGTTTGTCAGTTAGCCTGTTCTAGCTAAGCAAGCAAAGAAAACCAACTGCCAAATTTTAAGTTTATACATAAATCCCTGTATAAAACATAAGCCACACACATACTAATAAAGTATTTAAAAAAAATTAGCCCAAAGAGGACAAACGTCCCAATAAAGGGAAGATTAACCCCTAGTCTCAACATACATAATGTGCCTGCCCACTGCCAAAGAAAATCCTGTATAAAGAATTTTAAAAATGTCGCCATCTACTGCATATGACATATTCTTCTGAAGTGCAAGTCTCCAAGACCTAGAAGACAAAAGCACTTACCTGCAGTCTAGCTGTCCGGCAGGAAGACAGCTCACAAGGCATCAAAAGGACACATACTCCTTACAGAGACCTGTAGAAAAAGAAAGAACAGAGTAACCATCTCTGGCTTTCTGTACCATGGGCAGCAATGTGTTAGGAAACAAAGCAAGGACTACATCACAACTTCCTAACTGCTTAAAAGCCACCACTACTCTACTGAAGAGATTGACGTGGACTCAGCTAAACCCAAATCCTTGCTTGCAGTGAAAAGTACCCGAAAAAAAGAAATTCATTTCTTAAGACACCAAACTTCACCTCCTCCATTGACAGAGGCAAAGAGAATGACTGTGGATTATAGGTAGGGGAGTGACACTTAACAGCTTTGCTGTGGTGACTTTGCCTCCTCCTGCTGGCCAGGAGTGATATTCCCACTAGTAATTGAATGACGTCATGATCTTACTATGTAGACATACCTGATCTACATTGCTGTATCAAGAGCAGAACTGGATCACCGAATAGTAGGGGGATACAGCATATGCACTAATTGCCAAGAAATAAAAATGAAAAAAAAACACTTCAGTAGGTCAGATGAGGTATGTGTACCCTTGCAAAAGCGCTAGTTTTAAAATAAAATATTGCCTAATCCCAATATAAAACTATAGACTCCCACTGTTTAACAGGAAAAACAACATGAGTAAACTTAAATGCAAATAAGAGTCACACAGGTCAAAGCACTCTGATGCCATATGACTTACCTGAATGAACTAGGTTTTGTTGAGGGACGCCATTTTGACTTAACCCATTTCAGCCTTTACTAAACTTTTTAAGATCTACTTTCCCTTTTTGACAACATAGTATACTATGCATTGCCTATTTCTGTTATCACATTGATTTTAGTATGAAAGCCTTTATTATTGTACTGCAGCTCTGTTTTTAACTGTGTCATAAAAGTACAGATTAGATACAGGCAGCTTAGATATAAAGAGAAACAGATAAAACAGAGAGCAAGAAAGAGGGATAATAAAAGTGTTGAGGGAGAGGAGAGATAAAGTGTTGAAGAAGAGAGGAGAGAGATCATGTTGAGGGAAGAGAGGAGAGAGATCATGTTGAGGGATGAGGAAGAGAGAGAAAAGGGTAGAGAGAACTGAAGATCTTCAGAACGTGTATATCAAATACTAGGGAGGTGAGCATGGCTGAGACAAATTAGGTCAACTCTGAACTAGTAACCACAAAACCTGTCACCCAAGAAGACAATTAGGCAACATTTGAAACAACACCTAAAATCTGAGTCTAATACCTAACAAAGCACAAAAGAGCAGTGAAAAGGAGCAGGATAAAGTTGAAGTGAAAGCAGTGAGAATGGATGCATTAACCAGCTTTGCTCGTCATGCTCCTGCTCCTACCTTGCAAGTCTTGCCTTATCCGCAGAGCTCTGCTCATCATCCGACCTAGAAATAAAATCAACCAGCTAAGCTAAAAATTAAAACTTAAGATGGTTTTCTGAAGCCCAGAACCTGGCAAAAGGGTGGTAACAAGAGAACAAGTTTGCCAATAAAGTAATAAAAAAAAGGGGGGAAAAGGTTTAAAAAACATCAATTAAGAGCATTTTATTTTCTTTCAAAAAGATTTGCATTGGATGATATTCGGTTTAAGAGAGGTCCAAGTTTGGTGTCTGAGGAATACAGACTACACTCATTTATGCACCTGGCTTTTGCGTTAGAGAACAAAACAAAAATTATAACTTCTGAGTGTTTGCTTACAGATAAACACACATCTCATTTCAAAATCCTTCCTCATGCAACTATAAAGACTAAAGTATTTAAAATCAGAAATAAAAATGGATAATTTTCCAGACACCAGATTTAAATACTTTGGACAAAAAAGGAAGAAGAAAAAAATATGCTTACCTGATAAATTAATTTCTTTCATGAGTCCACGAGCCATCACATACGGGATTAAAGTCCTTTTTCTACAAGAGAAGGCAAAACACCCCACACAACAGAGCTTTAATCCCTCTTACTTCTGCATTATTCCTTAGTCATACATATGGCCAAGAGAAAGGAAAAATAAGAAAGTAGGAAAGAAAAGCAGGGGAAAAAAAGTGCAAACAGGTACTGCCACAAACTTATGAAAAACAAAATGTTGGGTCTCATTGGCTCTCGCCTTCATGAAAGAAATTTATTTATCAGGTAAGCATATATTTTGTTTTCTTTCATAAGTTGGTGAGTGTCCACGAGCCATCACATGTGGGATCCTATACACACGAGACCATCATGAAATATGTAGGGAAAAGCAAGTAGAGGTAGAACTTCCCTACCAAAAACAGCCCCAGAAGAGGCAAATATGTCAATTTCGTAGTATTTGATGACCAACTGAATGCTTTGCACATCTGTTCAAAAGTGGCAACTAATCTGGTAGAATGGGGAGTAATACATTCAGGGGTAGACTTCCTCACAACCAGGTACGCCACGCAAACAAAAGCTTTAAGCCACGCTGCCGAGGTTATTGCAGTAGCTTTCTGTCCCTTGCGGGGGACCAGAGGAATGGATAAGCAAGGAATAAGAAATTCTGAATTATTTAGTAGATTGAAGATAAAATTTGAAGGCTCGAACTACATCAAAGTTAAGATATGATCTCTCTCTAGCGTTTTATTTTAAAAAAAATTGGCAGAGAGATGGGACTAAAATTTCCTAAATTATGTTTTGAAAAGAAACAACTATAGGAAGGAGAGAGTAACTTGTTATCCTTAAAAACCAGGTAAGGAGAATCCCAAGATCACTCTTGCTCTTCTTGTGAAAATGACTAAGAAAAAGAGAACCTTTCAAGACAACCGTTGAATGTCCAGACTAGGCACACCTGAGCCTGAAGAACCACCAAAACCAAATTAAGGTTCCACAGAGAGGAAGCCCTCCTGATAACTGGTCTTCTCCTAACCAAATCTTGAACAAAGGCTTGAATATCAGGAAGTCTCTAAATCTTCTTGTGATAGAAGACGTAAAGGGCAGAAATTTGGCATTTAAAGGGAACTGATAAACCCTTATCCAGATCATCCTGCATAATTTGAGAAAAGTGAAAGTTTCAATTGTAATTCTTAGAGATACCAGGTTTATTATCCAGCTATGGGAACTGAAGAAAATGTGTATATTTCTGAGCCATCTGAAAGAAGCAGCCTCTACCATTATGTAGGTAAGAAGCTACTGACGAGCCCTGAACTCTCACTACAGACAAAAGAGTTCCAAGAAGCTTTGAGAAGATTATTGGTGCTAGTGTCAGACCAAATGGGAGCAGCAGACATTGGTTATGCTTGTTGAATGCAAGTCTGAAAAAAAATGGTATGATCCCTGTGAATAAGGACATGCAAATAGGCATATTTCAAATCTATGGTAGATATAAATTGACCCTCCTGTACTAAAGGTAATAAAGTGAGAAACATCTCCCTTTTAAAAGTAAGAAATTCGGGGGGGCGTGTCCAGGCAATGGTGGTAAACAGCCACACTTTCAGAAGCTCAGAGTGAATCCTGCTCAATCCGCCGATTTGTACAGGCATCTGACAGGAAAAATTAACATAAATAGCTGAGATAAGTGCCCTATACTCAGGAGACCTAAGAATCTAAGATTACCTTTTCTGCTGTTTCCATGATCTTTGGGCCCTGAACCGGACAGGCGGTGGCCTACTACAGTTTCCTCGACATCCCCCCCCCTCCCGGTAACCCGGGTATTACAGTTGTGGTGGGACTGTTTTCCAATATATAACATTATAGAGTACCTACATGCGAATCTGCAGAGCTTACTTAAGAATCTAGAACATCAAATGGAAAAGGAATTGGCTGGCATTACCACTTTATGCCAAACTTTGACCAGAAGGGACACCCCATCGCCATATGTGACCACAATTACCGATATGGAACATGTAGCTTAAACATCACTGGACCAGCACAGAGAGAATTTAAACCTATCGGCACCTTTGGCAGATGAACGAGATAACTCTGGTGGAACTCATCAGCAGGGGGAAGCTGGTGACTGCACGAGACGGCTGCAGATAGCACAAAATAAAGCTGGGGTGAAGCGGTTCCTGGCTAGCGCCAGGAGCGATGCGGCCAATCGCTCGGGGCATAGCCGGGAAGCAGTAACACTGAATGCAATAAACGGCGATCACAAGGAGGCAGCTAAGGAGAGTTGTCTGCTGTGAGATCACAGAATGAGACCTGTGTTGCAAACCTATTGGCGCCGTTCCTCCCAACATGGACGTGATCCTTGCTTTCTGCCTTTTGATAACTTTTACAGTTAGTGTCCAAATGTTGCACAGACCTCTGTTTGTGATGAAAGCTGTACTGGCAATTCAAAGTAGAACTGGAGTTGGTTAATGAATAGGGCTCTTATGACTATGGAGTAATTTCTCTACGCAGATAAAAGTATGGTAGTTGAAACACTTTCAGTCACCGTTAAGTGAATACATGAATCTTTACTTTCATAAGTTTGCATGTTTTTCAGCTAGATTATAAAACATAAGTTCTATTTACCTGACGGCAATTAGCCTATACTTTTACCTAATCCTCCTGTATATACTATTGAAGACATAATTGAAACTGGCATTATTCTGCATGTTACGCTGCATTTTTTTAAATTTACTTTATATGTTGGATTAGCAACCCTTACTTGTCCATTGTGTTCTATATAAGTTACATGTTCTAGATATCTATATAATACTAATATTGTCATATAAGGTCTGCAGATTGTAGCCAATATACAGTTGTGCTCATAAGTTTACATACCCTGGCAGAATTTATGATTTCTTGGCCATTTTTCAGAGAATATGAATGATAACACAAAAACTTTTCTTTCACTCATGGTTAGTGTTTGGCTGAAGCCATTTATTATCAATCAACTGCGTTTACTCTTTTTAAATCATAATGACAACAGAAACTACCCAAATGGCCCTGATCAAAAAAGTTTACATACCCCAGTTCTTAATACCGTGTATTGCCCCCTTTAACATCAATGACAGCTTGAAGTCTTTTGTGGTATTCGTGGATGAGGCACTTTATCTTCTCAGATGGTAAAGCTGCCCATTCTTCCTGGCAAAAAGCCTCCAGTTCCTGTACATTTTTGGGCTGTCTTGCATGAACTGCACGTTTGAGATCTCCCCAGAGTGCCTCAATGATATTGAGGTCAGGAGACTGATATGGCCACTCCAGAACCTTCACTTTATTCTGCTGTAGCCAATGACAGGTCGACTTGGCTTTGTGTTTAGGATCATTGTCATGTTGGAATGTCCAAGTACGTCCCATGCGCAGCTTCCGGGCTGATAAATGCAAATTTTCCTCCAGTATGTTTTGATAATATACTGCATTCATTTTGCCATCAATTCTGACCAAATTTCCTGTGCCTTTGTAGCTCACACATCCCCAAAACTTCAGAGATCCACCTCCGTGTTTCACAGTAGGAATGGTGTACCTTTCATCATAGGCCTCGACTCCTCTCCAAATGTAGCGTTTATGGTTGTGGTCAAAAAGCTCAATTTTGGTCTCAGCACTCCAAATGACTTTGTGCCAGAAGGTTTGAGGTTTGTCTCTGTGCTGTTTGGCGTATTGTAAGCGGGATACTTTGTGGCATTTGCATAGTAATGGCTTTCTTCTGGCGACTCGACCATGCAGCCCATCTTTCTTCAAGTGCCTCCTTATTGTGCATCTTGAAACAGTCACACAACGTTTTCAGAGAGTCCTGTATTTCACCTGAAGTTATTTGTGGGGTTTTCTTTCTTTGCATCCTGAACAATTTTCCTGGCAGTTGTGGCTGAAATTTTAGTTGGTCTACCTGACCGTGGTTTAGTTTCAACAGAACCCCTAATTTTCCACTTCTTGATTAGAGTTTGAACACTGCTGATTGACATTCTCAATTCCTTGGATATCTTTTTATATCCCTTTCCTGTTTTATACAGTTCAACTACCTTTTCCCGCAGATCATTTGACAATTTTTTTCCTTTCCCCATGACTCAGAATCCAGAAACCTCAGTGCAGCACTGGATGAAAGATGCAAGGGTCTGTCAGGAGTCCAGAAACTCATTGACCTTTTATACACACACACTAATTACAAGCAAACAGATCACAGGTGAGAATAGTTACTTTTAATAGCCATTCAAATTCCTTTGTGTCAACTTGTGTGCATGTTATCAGGCCAACATCACCAGGGTATGTAAACTTTTGATCAGGGTCATTTGGGTAGTTTCTGATGTCATTATGATTTTAAAAAGAGTAAACACAGTTGATTGATAATAAATGGCTTCAGCCAAACACTAACCATTAGTGAAAGAAAAGATTTTGTGTTATCATTCATATTCTCAGAGCAATGGCCAAGAAATCATAAATTCTGCCAGAGTATGTAAACTTAAGAGCACAACTGTACATTATCCCCTTAGCTTCATCAGATAGCTTACAGCTAAAAGGAGGAGACAGTAACACTCACGATTCACCATCAAACCCTATTTACTTATTATTGGTTATGCTTTTATCAGCAAGTAAGTTTAAGAATTCCTTTGTGCGAGTTATACATATTTTAACCCTATTTGCAGAGGTTAAGCTTCCAATATATGTTGCTAGGCAGAATCATGTATATTTGAAAGAAGATTGAATAGCTGGCTTCTAAAAAAGTCTCCAAGTTTATTATATAGTTTAGTGGAACACTAAGATGCCCTGCATAGACTTCCTCTGTTTTAATGCCAGCATTAAAACTATATGAGAGTAATAATATATGGGTTTACACTTATAATGTTAACATCGTATATGGAAGTGAAAGAAGTCATCCTTTTGACATTAACATAAATACCTAATAAGGGGGTTATAGCACTAATGTCCTCCTGTACTCATTTCCCCAGGCAACTTTATTTTTCAGCTATCATGTAAGCAAAAACTTTATAATATTACTTTGTTATCTATATATTATATCAGTATAACCTGATTTGTCTCTATAATATAAGCTTATACATTACATATATCATTGTATTATATACTCACTTTACATATTGTTAAAAACATTTATTATATCAGTTGCTAGTCTTTATTAAACCGCTAGGTCCAAAAGTGACCGCTTCAAATGCTAAATTTTCCTCTTCTATAAAATATAAGCTTTATTGGGTACAAAATTTACCTTTTGTGCCAAATGAGGAAACTTATCAAGAAAATTATTTAAAATGGAGGTTCCAGATATCTATCTTTTGCAATTTATTTTGTAGATTCAACTTGTGTTGGTGGTTATTGTAACACTGAAATGTTTGTTACTTCAGTATTATTCGTATTCAAATAGGTTGTTTTACTTGCACAAAATCAAAAAATTATATAAAAAAAAAGTTTTAAGATTCAAGATCAGCCTCTAAGTCACTTCTTTCTTTGGAACAATGAAAAAGGCTTGAAAAGAACCCCCTAAATTTGTTCCCCCAAAGGGACCAGAGTAATCATTCCGATGGTTAAACATGCCAAGAAAGTTCTGGCCTTTAAATGAACAGGAGGAATTTTCCAGAGGAGAGCGATATCAAAAGCCTATATGGCACCAATAGGAAATTATGCTCAGTACCTAAAGTTGAAGAGGATTTTATTCAAGCCTCATGGAAAAAAGGATCAGTCTGGCCCCCCACCAGAACTGAGCCTGGGTTGGGGGCAGCACCTTCATGCTGATATGGAGGAAGGGACAGGCTTTTTTTCTTTTGGTCATTTGGACTTAAACACAGAGGAACAAGGCTTCCATGTGGGCTTGGTGGTGGCTAACTTCTGAGACACTGAAGTGGAGGATCTTTGCGTCTTGGAATAACAAAAGGAGAGAAATCATCTAGTGAGCTTTTTTTTTTCTTTCTTTTTTTTGCCTTGTGGCAGGAAAGCTCATTTACCTAAAGTGACTGTAGCAATTCAGTAATGTTCCAAACAAGATCTTTCCCTGAAATGGAAGGGAAAGAAGTATGCCTTTACATATCATATCAGCAAACCATGACTTCAGCCATAAGGCAATTGTAGCCATAAAAGTCATAGTAGCACACTTTGCATTAATGCAAGTTATCTCAACAGCTGCATCTCAAATGAGACTGCTTTCAGTCTTGGCCAACCTCAACGAATCCTGAATTTTATCAATGGAAGCTTCTTGGGAAAGAGGGTCAGAGAGGTTGTCACACTATACCGCAGTAGTTGCAGATATACATGCTACACTAACAACTGTAAGAAACATATAGCCTGCCAGCTGAAAGGATCTCCTGAGGGAACAAAGTTTTCTGGCCATCGGATTCTTAAAAGACGTACTGGTAGTCTGCCTAGTCAAAGTGGAACCTGCATCAGGAACCAGGAAGGTAGATAGCCTTTTTGGGGCTGCCCTAAAGAAATTATCAATCTTTTTCACAGTGTCTGCAGGTGGAGGGTCCCCATTCTGCAAGGCAGGTCAAAACTTCCTGCAATAGAGTGTGTATGCACTCCAATTTAAAATGAAATACAATTTCTGTACCCATTCAATTGTAGCTCTTAAGGTTACTTCTTTATATGTTTTTGATAATACATTAATGCTACTATGCCCTGTTTATATATTTTTTTTTAAAAAAAAATTACTTATCACTGGTAATTGCATGCTTTTAGTGCTGAGAATGTTCAATGCTATTCTAACTTTGGTTCAACAATATGATTGCCAATATTTAATGTATGCCTTCTCTAGGACTCTGACATAATTTTTACAATACTATTATACCTAAGTAGCGTTATCTCACATTCAGTGTTTCCCTATAGGCTGATTAATGTCTACCTCTTTTCACTTAGTTATATAGCTGATATCCCTTTAGACCACTATATTACTCATATATACACATATAGTTAGCAGGGCTGCCTTCTTATAGTCCTTACTTATATACTTAGGGTTTTAGGCTACAATGGTGGAGGGAAGTCTTGCCTTCTGCGGCCGAGATGGCGGGGTGATTTACCCTCTCTAACTGGGCTTATCAGGGTTATAAATGCCCCCTATATTTTAGAGCTTGTAATCTGTAACTCAGATGCTTATGAGGATGCCCTTATCCCCTAATTGCACAGTATTTGGAAACAAGGTATTATATACGATCCCTACCTTAAGTGGACAAGATATTATCAATATTACCAGCTTAGCCTATGGTCAACAGTCAGTAGCAGAATACCCATAGATATTGTATCAAGTGATTGATACTACCCTTTCTTAGTCCAGACGGTTGGGCCCTTCCCCTTTATAACTGCATCGTATGGGCCTGGCTTGGGGATAGAAACCCCCCTCCTTTTGACAGCTTTATGTTTTTAGTGTGATTCATGTTTTCCATATGTATTGGACCCAGGGTCCCACAGGGCCATAGTTCTAAGACCTTAGTGCAGCTCCTCCATACTATATTATACTGTAGTATTGTAATATTCTGATGATATATTATACCACTACACTTTCCTATTCTAGTATTTGGCAGGCATAGCTTCAGGCATATCTCTTTAACATGATACTATACCACCCTGATATATACATTTTTATGGATATAAAATGTAATAAAAATTAGGTTTATCATTGAGATCCACAAGTGGTCTTTATGTATAATTACCTTCTCTAGCTTTATTATTACCTTTTATTTATAGAGGTCCAAGAGAGACCTATGGTGTCATTTAGAAGGTTTCTAGATGTTTGGCATCCTGTTTATATACTGTCTACAGGTTGTGCAAAATGCTGAATTTATATTTCTTTTCCTTTTATGTTAATGTTTGCACCTTTATAAAACTGAAGTTTTGTTTTATGTGATGTAAGAATTGATCTTATGTTGATGTATGCCTTTAAATAAACCTCAAATAAAAAAAATAAAAAAATGAAATACACATGGTCTGCTACTTTGTCAGATGGGGGGTCCTAGGTTTCAGAATAATTGTCTTTGGCTATAAAATTGTACTCCTGGAGGGTATGTAGACGGGTCTCTACTAATCTGTCCCAGATGAGCCCAGGGCCGGTGGAGCGCTCTCTTCTGCCCTTTGCATTAAACTGGTGGAGGCATTAAAGCAATCATCTGTATAATTGCAGAGTGAACATAATGTTTTTCGGTAGGAGACAACTATGTGGAACTGTCCAGGGAATAACCCTGGTGGGTAACAAACTCCTGTACTCTGCAGTAAATGCAATGCTGCATAGCTCTGTCTAGCAATAGACAGACTCAGAATATAGGTTATAAAGCTGAGTAGGGGGAGACACCAACACTTCCTTACACATATATGAGAGGGAATAAAATTGTCAGTAGATTGCCCTTCTAAGGGATCTATGATAAATCCTAAGACTTTTGTGGCACCAGTTTGCTTCATAATGATTTAGAATAGTATTTAAAATTAGATACACTCCCATATCCATAGTGCATCAAGCTTCTGCCTCTTCCATGTAGTGTGCTTCAGCGTTAGCACTCAGATGACGTTTGACCACATGACCGGTGCCGGAGAACAGCTTCCGTTAGAGCGGCACACAAATTATAATAAAGAAAAGGTAACTCTGCACTCAGACATGCCGAGAGTAAAACTTGAAACTTTATTAGATGTCTATAAAAACAAAGGATCCTTAAAATTGCATCTTGGCAAAGAAATTGATATAGAGGATCATCAGAGGCCAACGGAGGTGGCTGTGTAGGGAGGTTCCCAACTCCTCCAACTTCTTTGTAGCATTTCTATATACTTCGGTGGTCAGAGGATTTTTTTTTTTTTAAAACCTACCATTAAACCTTTCTTCTCACTGAGGTAGTGCATACAGCTATAATTGCTAATTATGTGGTTTAGGAAGTTGGCCCTCTGACATCTACAGTATAATCCACAATATCCATCAGAGATCCCACAAACAAAGTATCCCTAGTATCATTTTCTTCATTCCATAACAAGGCCAAAAAAGGAGTGAAAGAAACCCAGTGTTACACAAAGTAACAATGTCAAACCTTATTGTGAGCAAAATTTATCATTGATGTTTCCCTATATTTGCGCCTAATAATGCGCATGCAAATTAATGCCCTTAGTTATCATTTACCAATGTGCCTGAAATTGGGCAAGTTCGACTGTAAAATTCTCCTACTCAGGTCATGTTCACCTAGGCACACAGGAGTGCCAGAAAGGGTTAGATTTTGCAAGCATATTTTCTATAGTACACCTTATAGAATAGACTAGTTACTTATTTATCTTTTTTTATGCACCTATATAGAACTTAAAGTTCTCCTAAAAATGCATGCACTAAAGTTCTCTACGTACTGCGGAGAACAGCATTAGAAATCATTTCTTTTAGAGCTCATGTTGAGAGTTCTTTCTGATGTTGGAAGGAATTTCTGTTGCAAGGCACCTGGAAAGGCCAGAGGGGTAAGATTTTGCATTTTCATGTTTGCGTTTGTAATATTCATATTTTATAATATTGTGATTGCACTGTAGCAAACGAGTTCTATATTTATATCTATAGATAGAAATAAATATTAATATAGATTTGTCACATTGTTATCACAATATTATAAAATATGATTACAAGCACAAAATCACAATCGCAATATTGTCAAATTAAAAAAATGTAATTTCTTTCACTTTTTCATTTATATCCATTAGTGACAAAAGCCATAAAAATGTTCTATTAAAAAACAAACAAAAAAAAAACTTTAGAATAGAGATATCAAAACTAAGGCTGGGAGAAACCAAAGTGCCCCTCCGTTTAATTTAATCTGAGAACTCACTATTTACTCTTCCCTCCTCAAATGCAACACTGAGTTCTGCACAATCTTGCACCTGTCTCATTTTGGTTCTTTGCAAGTCCAATGTATACGGGTCTAGGGCTGTGTGTATATGTTGTTTTTAGGCTATTATCTTACTACATACCTGTTCTTGTTTTATAGAAATATACTTTTTCTTTACATTAAAATAACTGTAAATAAAAACTCTCTAGTGCTAAAAACTGTATGTAATCTCACCGACTAGGGTTAAAGCCATGCTGACAAAAGACTACTACAAATGTTAGCTTGATAAGCTATGTATGATACTAAGTGTATATTGTTTACAATTGATCGCTCTTGTTCTTATAGAATAAACTAAAATAAAAAAAATATAAAGTTTAAACCCCTGGCTTTGTCAGTAAAAAAAGGCCCAAGTGTCCCCAACTACAAAAGGGCTAAAGTTCCCAAGAGGAACAAACAGATGAAATAAATCGCAGGTCTTAATATTTTTGTTCAGTTTGGATAGCTCATTAATGCTTTAATCCTACAAAATGACAAGGGAAATCCAGGATGAGGGGACAATATAGTAAATCTGTGCCATGAGATTCTTTCTTATCTAACATCCAGGTTGGAAGATAAGAGATACTGCATGTCATTTTAAACAACTTTCTAATTTACTTTTATTACAACGTTTTCTTCGTTCTATTAGGGTTAGAATTAAACACGACACCTAGTATCATCTGTTGAAGAGTAAATCTAGGTAGCCTTGTAGAACCTCAGGAGTGTGCATGTGTCTTTAGTACTCTGTGGCATCAGTGCTTTGCAACAATGTTTGCAGCATTGCTGCACATTTATGCAAACACTGTTACCATGGAGTTCCCATTTAGTGAATAATGAAAATGTAACTACAATGATGTTTTTAGCTAAAGGAATGTGGACTATGAAAATCCAGGTATTAAGAGATGAAGTACTTGGTCATTTATAGAGTTCCTTACCAACACCACAACTCATAACTCTTGGCTAGGATGTTCTTTAAAGGGACAGTAAAGTAAAAATTAAGCTTTCATGATTCAGAAAGACCATGCAATTTTTAACAACATTCCAATGTAATTATATTATTAGTTTTAATTAGCTCTTCTAGTATCCTTTGCTAAACAGTAATCTTAGATGAGTTCAGGAGTGTGCTCCTGTCCTTAGCCATCAGGCAAAAATGCTTAAAACAATGTTATACATAGTTGCAAACTCTGCTGTTATAGAGTGTCTAACATTATATGGCAGCTGTGTTTGCAACAATGTATAACATTGCTATAAACATTGATGCACACACTGCTGCCAGATGGCTATAGACACGTGCACCCCCCTGAGTTCACCAATGATTAATCTTTAACAAAGGATACCAAGAGAACTAAGCTAAATTGCTAACAGAGGTAAATTGGAAAGTTGTTTAAAAGTTTGTGCTCTATCTAATCCACATAAGTTTAATTTTGACTTTACTGTCCCTTTAAATCAAGCCCCCCTTAAATTGAAAGTCAAACGGATGCAACAATCAGCTTCTCCATGACACGTACTGGGACTGTGCAGAAGGTGCTGATCTCTAAGTTAGATCGTGCCATCCATAAATATATATTAGAACCAACAATATTTCTTGTAAAAGGAGATGACAAAGAAAACGAGATCTGACTGCTGGTTATGACTGGGTGTTCTGTAATCAAACAACTGCAAAATTAAGCTATCTTTAGCTCATCTCCATGTGAGCAGTACCAATCAGAGAGACATACGTCTTTTTTTCTGCCTATATTACACAAATACATTGTGATACTCTCTTTGTAAGAACAAGATTCTCAACATTTACGGAATATAAGTTTTATTTTATGTCATTATGATTGCATCATATTTTATTACCTTAGTATCACATGTATTCTTATTGTCTTGTAT
This sequence comes from Bombina bombina, assembly GCF_027579735.1. Taxonomy (NCBI): domain Eukaryota; kingdom Metazoa; phylum Chordata; class Amphibia; order Anura; family Bombinatoridae; genus Bombina; species Bombina bombina. The sequence continues at coordinate 1,434,000,873 of NC_069499.1, read as the reverse complement.
TTTTATTTTAATAATTTTTCTTATTTCACTCATTTCAAACTGCAGTTTACTTTATGATGGGGTCTAATGTATTTTTTCCCCTCTAGAATGGGCCTTTAAATTCCTCAAACTCATGGCGCTGACAGGAAAAAGCTGTGTTCTGCTTGGGGTAATTGGGACAACAGAATGATGAGGATTAAATTACTACTGTATATGTGATGCTTGGCAATTTAAAGCTCATATGTATGTGTTTCATGCAATCAAGCAGTAGACTAGTACATTATTGCAAATGTTCCACATACATATTTGAATTTTACAGCTATGCATTTTATATGTCCTCTAACAGTGCCGGATTGGCCCACCGGGATGCCAGAAGATTTCCTGGTGGGCCACCAGCGCCGCAAGGTCACATCCTGGGCAGAGGGAGCCTCACAGCCAAGAGACAGAGCAAGCCTTGTGTGCAGAATAGTGCATCTATTTAATGCTGCTCAGCTCCTGGAAGTTGAAAGGTAAAGGACTGATTACAGGATTCGGAACAAAATGTGCTGAGCCCTGCAAAAACAGAATTAGTACATTTTAAAAAAGCGAGGAAACATAGTAAGAGAGAGAAGGAAAAAAGTTACATCTTTAGATTTTGGCTTTGATAGCTGACTACATAAAAACAATTTATGTAAGAATATTATTAATGGACCTTGAGACAGAAGGTCTGGCCTTAATGGAAGTGGCCAAGGTTGGCAACTGGACATCCGAACAAGATCTGCATACCAAAACCTGTGAGGCCATGTTGGAGCCACCAGCAACACAAACGATTGCTCCATGATGATTCTGGAGATCACTCTTGGAAGAAGAACTAGAGGCGGGAAAATATAAGCAGGTTGATAACACCAAGGAAGTGTCAACACATCCACTGCTTCCGCCTGAGGATCCCTGGACCTGGACAGGTACCTGGGAAATTTCTTGTTTAGATGAGAAGCCATCAGATCTATTTCTGGAAGACCCCACATCTGAACAACTTGAGAAAACACATCTGGATGGAGGGACCACTCCCCTGGATGTAAAGTCTGACAGCTGAGATAATCCGCTTCCAAATTGTCTATACCTGGGATATGAACCACAGAAAATAGACAGGAGCTGGATTCCGCCCAAGCAAGTATCCGAGATACTTCTTTCATAGCTTGGGGACTGTGAGTCCCACCCCGACGATTGACATATGCCACAGTTGTTATATTGTCTGTCTGAAAACAAATGAACGGTTCTCTCTTCAACAGAGGCCAAATCTGAAGAGCTCTGAAGAGCCCTGAAAATCGCACGGAGTTCCAAAATATTGATTGGTAATCCGCCTCTTAAGATTTCCAAACCCCTTGTGCTGTCAGAGATCCCCAAACAGCTCCCCAACCTGAAAGACTTGCATCTGTTGTGATCACAGTCCAGGTTGGACAAACAAAAGAGGCCCCTAGAACTATACAATGGTGATTTAACCACCAAGTCAGAGATAGTCGAACATTGGGATTTAAGGATATTAATTGTGATAACCTTGTATAATCCCTGCAACATTGGTTCAGCATACAAAGCTGGTGAGGTCTCATATGAAAACGAGCAAAGGGGATCGCGTCCGATGCTGCAGTCATGAGACCTAAAACTTCCATGCACATAGCTACTGAAGGGAATGACTGAGACTGAAGGTTCCGACAGGCTGCAACCAATTTAAAACGTCTCTTGTCTGTTAGAGACAGAGTCATGGACACTGATTCTATCTGGAAACCTAAAAAGGAGACCCTTGTCTGAGGAATCAAAGAACTTTTTGGTAAATTGATCCTACAACCATGTTTTCGAAGAAACAACACTAGTTGATTCGTGTGAGATTCTGCAGAATGTAAAAACTGAGCTAGTCTAAATAAAGAAACACCGCAATACCACGCTCTCTGATTACAGAGGGTAGGGCACCAAGAACCTTTGAAAAGATTCTTGGAGCTGTCGCTAGGCCAAAAGGAAGAGCGACAAATTGGTAATGCTTGTCTAGAAAAGAGAATCTCAGAAACTGATAATGATCTGGATGAATCGGAATATGAAGATATGCATCCTGGACATATAATGCCCATGCTGAACAAAAGGCAGAATAGTCCTTATAGTTACCATTTTGAAATTTGGTACACTTACATAACGTTTCAAATTTTCTGATCCAGAACTGGTCTGAAATAATTTTCTTTCTTTGGGACAATGAATAGATTTGAATAAAACCCCAAAAATGTTCCTGAAACGGAACCGGCATGATTACCCCTGAAAACTCCAGGTCTGAAACACACTTCAGGAAAGCCTGAGCCTTTACAGGTTTTGCTGGGATGCGTGAGAGAAAATATCTTCTCACAGGAGGTCTTACTCTGAATCCTATTTGATACCCCTGAGAGACAATACTCAGAATCCATTGATTTTGGAAAGAATTTGTCTAAACATCCTTGAAAAATCTTAAACTGCCCCCTACAAGCAGAGCTGGAAATAAGGCCGCACCTTCATGAGGACTTGGGGGCTGGCTTTGGTTTCTTAAATGGCTTGTATTTTTTCCAATTTGAAGAAGGTTTCCAACTGGGGGAAGGATTAGGTTTATGTTCCTTAATTTGTCAAAAGGAACGAAAACGGTTAGAAGCTTTAGATTTACCCTTAGGTCTTTTATCCTGAGGCAAAAAAACTCCCTTCCCCCCAGTGACAGTTGAAATAATCAAATCCAACTGAGAACCAAATAACTTATCACCTTGGAAAGAAAGAGATAGCAATCTAGAATTAGAAGTCATGTCAGCATTCCAAGATGTAAGCCAAGATGTAAGCTCTTCTAGCTAAAATAGCTAAAGACAGATTTAACATCAATTTTGATATCATAATCCAATTCTTTTTGCGCTAAATTTTCCAACCAAAAAGTTGATGCAGCTGCAACATCAGCCAAAGAAATTGCAGGCCTGAGAAGATGACCAGAATATAAATAGGCTTTCCTTAGATAAGATTCAAGTTTCCTATCTAAAGGATCTTTAAAAGAAGTACTATCTTCCATAGGAATAGTAGTACTTTTAGCAAGAGTAGAGATAGCCCCATCAACTTTGGGGATCTTTTCCCAAAACTCCAATGTAACTGCTGGCAAAAGATACAATTTTTTAAACCTTGAATAAGGAATAAAAGAAGTACCAGGCCTATTCCATTCCTTAGAAATCATATCAGAAATAGCATCAGGAACTGGAAAAACCCTCTGGAGTAATCACAGGAGGTTTATAAACAGAATTTAAACGTTTACTACTATTAGTATCAAGAGGACTAGTTTCCTCAATATCCAATGTAATCAACACTTCTTTAACAAAGAACGAATATACTCCTTTTTAAATAAATAAGTAGATTTGTCAGTGTCAATATCTGAGGAAGGATCTTCTGAATCAGACAGATCCTCATCAGAGGAGGATAATTCAGTATGTTGTCGGTCATTTGACATTTCATTAACTTTATGAGAAGTTTTAAAAGACCTTTTACGTTTATTAGAAGGTGGGATGGCAGACAAAGCCTTCTGAATAGAATGAGCAATAAATTCTTTTAGATTCACAGGTATATCTTGTACATTAGATGTTGAAGGAACAGCAACAGGCAACGTACTATTACTGATGGATACATTCTCTGCATGTAAAAGTTTATCATGACAACTATTACAAACCACAGCTGGAGATATAATCTCCACAAGTTTACAACAAATGTACTAAGCTTTGGTAGAACTGTTATCAGGCAGCAGGGTTCCAACAGTGATTTCTGAGACCGGATCAGATTGAGACATGTTGCAAATGTAAGAAAAAAAACAACATATAAAGCAAAATGATCAATTTCCTTATATGGCAGTTTCAGGAATGGGGAAAAATGCAAACGGCATAGCACTCTGATAGAGAAAAAAGGCAAGAGGCATATAGAAATGGGATTTTAAATAATGAAAATATTTGGCGCCAAGTATGACGCACAACACAAACAGAAAAATAAATTTTGGCGCTAACAACATCCGGAAATGACACACTCGCGTCATTGAAGACGCAACCTTGTGAAAGGACGAATTTGCGTCATCTAACGTAACTTTGCGCCAAAAAATCTTGCGCCAAAAATGACGCAATATACTTTGGCATTTTGCGCCCTTGCGAGCCTAATTCTGCCCGCAAATTTAAAATGACAGTCAATTGAATAAACCTCAGGTAAGAAATACATTTTTCCTAAAAAATGCATTTCCCAGATATGAAACTGACAGTCTGCAAAAGGAAACATACTGAAACCTGAATCATGGCAAATATAAGTACAATACATATATTTAGAACTTTATATAAATACATAAAGTACCAAACCATAGCTGAGAGTGTCTTAAGTAATGAAAACATATTTACCAAAAGACACCCATCCACATATAGCAGATAGTCAAACCAGTACTGAAACGGTTATCAGTAGAGGTAATGGAATATGAGAGTATATTGTCAATCTGAAAAGGGAGGTAGGAGATGAATCTCTACGACCGATAACAGAGAACCTATGAAATAGATTACCGTGAGGAAAACCATTGCATTCAATAGGTGATACTCCCTTCACATCCCTCTGACATTCACTGTACTCTGAGAGGAATCGGGCTTCAAAATGCTAAGAAGCGCATATCAACGTAGAAATCTTAGCACAAACTTACTTCACCACCTCCATAGGAGGCAAAGTTTGTAAAACTGAATTGTGGGAGTGGTGAGAGGTGTATTTATAGGCATTTTGAGGTTTGGGAAACTTTGCCCCTCCTGGTAAGATTGTATATCCCATACATCACTAGCTCATGGACTCTTGCCAATATGAAAGAAATACAATGAAGATCAAACTACTTAAAATTGAAAAACCAAATCAACAAACCAGACTAATTTGCAGTCAAATTATGTACATAATATAAATAATGTATATAAACACTTTTTCATGGGTAACTGTTTTTACTACTATATATTTGTCGTTAAACTAAATAGAGAAAGATTGATATCACATTAGCCAGTGGATTAGATTAAAAACAAATTATTTTGTTAAACTAATCATTAAAAAGAGACAGAACCCCTCTTAAGCAATCTTTACTTGATTGACATGTAACCAGAGACTAAATGATATTAGGATGTATTAACACCTTGTAAGTCACAATTGTATTTTAATTGTTAAACTACACTCACAGCTTTCTTAAAGGGGCAGTCTACAATATAATTGTTATCGTTTTAAAAGATAGATAATCCCTTTATTACCCATTTCCCAATTTTGCATAACCAACACAGTTATATTAATAAAATTTTTACCATGTATCTAAGCATCTTCTGACAGCCCCCTGATCACATGACTATTTATTTTGATTGTCTTGTGCTAAATCTTAAATAACTCCTCGGGCGTGAACACAACGTTATCTATATGGCTCACATGAACTAGCAATTTAGAGGTTTAAATGTTATAAACTTTATTAATATATCAATGTTGGTTGTGCAAAGCTGGGGAATGGGTAGTAAATTTGGTGACACTAATCCAGACTTGAGTCTGAATAAAACAAGACTTGTTAAAGGGACAGTCTAGTCAAAATTAAACTGTCATGATTCAGATTGGGCATGCAATTTTGAACAACTTTCCAATTTACTTTTATGATCAAATTTGCTTTGCTCTCTTGGAATTTTTTGTTGAAGGCTAAACCTAGGTAGGCCGATTGGCTGATTTTTAAGATCTTGAAGGCCACCTCTTATCACAGTGCATTTTATTAGCTTTGTACAGCTAGACAGTGCTAGCTTGTGTGTGTCATACAGATAACATTGTGCTCCCTCATATGGAGTTATGCAGGAACCAGCATTAAATGGACATAAAACAGGTTGAGATCTGTGCATATCCTAAAAGGGCTAATTAATTAAAAATTGTTTGCATAAAAAAATTGTTTAAAAATTGCTGGCAAGTATTTAAAAATAATTTTCAAAAATAAGCAAAAGGAATTACATAGCTAAGCTGCCTGGAGCAGCCAACTCCACCCCCTTTATCGGTGTTTAGACACAGGCATTGTATTTCAACCAAGTTCACAGCTTCTAGGCAAGCTCCAGCAGATAATCCCTATGCACTTTTGCATTCTACCAAAAAAACAATAGATATAGATACAGCCACAGAAGGAAATGTGTGTGGGTAGTTAGAGCTTTACAATTCAGAAACTAAAAAGAAAGGGTTAATAGCGAGGCACTGCAGTATACATTTGCAGGTAAAGTAATTAAAGTACATACACGTATTATATTTTGTCTCTATCCCAACTTGTTTTATGTCCCTTTAACTGACTGAAATGCAAGTTTGTAAAAAAGCACAGAGACAAGGGTATTAATGTTGATCATGCAAAACTTGGGAATGGGTAATAAAGTTATTATCTATCTTTTTAAACAATTAAAACAAAAACAAGTAGAATGCCCCTTTTAAAGTCAATGTATTAACAAAATCGCAATTGTTTAGCTTCAGCAAATTAAAATAAACTGCAAATGAGGGAGAGATTTGTAGCCAGGTTAAACTTGTGAAGCTTGCCATGTTCTTTCAGTTTTCAGGATTGAATAATTCACAATTTTCAGACTTAAATTAGAGGAAAGGGGCTAAATAAATTATCAAAATATAATGGAGTTGTTTTACTTTGCATAATCAAGCATTATATATTATGAGCATTTTTTACTGTCCTTTTAAGTAGATGGGATACTGTAATAGATAAGAAATATGAATCTTTATATATTAATTTAATCAGAACTAATCTGCATTTAAATCACTGATAATACTGCGATTATTCTGTGGTACTTAAACAGCTAACACCACAAAAAAAAGTCATGATAACATATAAAAGTGAACACTTGAATAAGTCATTAATAAATACAAACATAAAAATGTAGTAAAAATTCAAAATGTAGTTTTTTAAGTGGTAAACACCACAGAAGAATTATTCCAAAAAAACACAGAGTGTGATGAATCATTATAAAGCATAATTGAGAAGAAAAAAAATCATCTTTATTTGTTGATATCTACCAGATGGGTGTAGATATTACATATAAATTTCCAGCTAACATATTTGTTAGCAGTAAAAAAAATATTGTAGTATCATAAGGAACCTGAAAGTCAAAGATAATTAAAAGTCAAAATTAAAAATTGATGATTCAGATAGAGCATGCAATTGTAAACAACTTTCAAAATTGCTTTCTTCTCTTGGTATCCTTTTGTTGACGATTAAACCTAGGTAGGCTGATAGAAAGCTAAAGACATGTGCATGCTCCTATGGCAGAAAAGTTTGCAACTATGAATAACATTGCAGTAAACATTGTTCCAAACACTGCTGACAGATGGCCAAAGACACGTGCACGCTCCTGAGCTAACCTAGGATTACTCTTGAACAAAGGATACTAAAAGAACTAAGCATTACTAATAATAGAATTCAATTGAAAAAAGTTGTCTAAATTCCATGCTCTATCCAACCCATTTAAGTTTAATTTTGACTTTAAAGTGATTTTAAAACCTAGAGTTTCAAAACCGCTAGGATTTACCATCACTAAAATAAAGGCCACCTTCATTCATCATTTAAAAAAAAAACTGATGAAAAGTTGTCGTTATTTTGCGGCTCTGACGGCTCATGGCACTGCCCATTTTTTCAATTAGGTGGCGTTTCCACCTCTAAGCCAATAGCTGTGTGAGCCGATCAACATTATGCTGTAGGCACGCACGGCTATTGGCTAAGAGGTGGAAATGTCCCCTTATTGAAAAAATGAGCAGTGCCATGGGCCGTCAGTTGCAGGGCATTGCAGTGAAGTTGCAGCAAAATAAAGGCACTGATGCATAAAGGTGGCCTTAATTTTCAGTAATGGCAAATCCTAGCCTTTTTGATACTTTAACGTCCCTTTAAGTTTGTTAAAAACATATTTACTAATCTATTACTGTCGCAACTTTTTCCTATGATTTAGCTTTTTAGTCTCTATCTTATCATTTCTATTTTATAATTTCATAACATAATCTACCAGCTGGTTATTGATATATATAATAACTGTCCAGTAACAGTTCACTTTACTAGATAAAACAGTACACCATTTAAAACTTGCAGCTAGAAGCTTGCACAGACAACATATTAGTGCATCTAATCTAATAACTGCAGATCAACTAGATACAGGATGTTTGTTTAGGAAGAATTGCTGTTTTGCGCTTTCACAAGCAGAATATTAGTAATTATAAAAATAGCAAAATTTAAAAGCAAACGATTTCAACATCCACTGTTTTGGGCAACTGATAATTGGGCTGTCTTAAAGGGATATTAAACAATGAGATTTTAATGTAAAATCTTTAATTAAATGTGTGTAGTTAGAAATCTTTGCAATATACTTTATTTTGTAGCGCCTTCCTGTAATTTTGGTTTTCTAAACTCTGTAAAGTAATGGGCAACGTGCCAAAAAGCTGCAACTTTTCCAACAATCCTCATTACCTGTTGAGGACCCCAAGGAACAAATATAAAAAACAGGCAATAAAGGAGACTATTCAAACAAGGCTGTGAGGAACATTGCATTATTATCTATCAAGGTTTTCCCATTTTTTGTCTTATTTAAATATGTCCCTAATTGTTCTCAGCAGAAGTGAGAGAAGTAGAAAACTAGTTCAAACACTGTATGGCCTATTACACTTTAGGACCTAGAGTACTTTACTAACTAAGGGGCCGCTTTATTAAAGGCTTCGCCAGCTTTCGCCCCCCTACGACTGCAGGTTCCACAAGAGTTTGCAGTCTGTATTTATGAAGCAGTGGTCATCAGACCGCTGCTATCCTAAACTCTTTGTCACCTTTTAGATGGCGAATTTAAATGTCCTCAGTTTCGTCCGACCATGGAGATTAAATGCTCCTGCCCGCGCATGATTGGCTGGGTGTGGACGGCATTGCACAAGAGCGCAAAAACAGAATTTATGCTTACCTGATAAATTACTTTCTCCAACGGTGTGTCCGGTCCACGGCGTCATCCTTACTTGTGGGGATATTCTCTTCCCCAACAGGAAATGGCAAAGAGCCCAGCAAAGCTGGTCACATGATCCCTCCTAGGCTCCGCCTTCCCCAGTCATTCGACCGACGTAAAGGAGGAATATGCATAGGAGAAATCATATGATACCGTGGTGACTGTAGTTAGAGAAAATAATTCATCAGACCTGATTAAAAAACCAGGGCGGGCCGTGGACCGGACACACCGTTGGAGAAAGTAATTTATCAGGTAAGCATAAATTCTGTTTTCTCCAACATTGGTGTGTCCGGTCCACGGCGTCATTCTTACTTGTGGGAACCAATACCAAAGCTTTAGGACACGGATGAAAGGAGGGAGCAAATCAGGTTACCTAAACGGAAGGCACCACAGCTTGCAAAACCTTTCTCCCAAAAATAGCCTCCGAAGAAGCAAAAGTATCAAATTTGTAAAATTTGGCAAAAGTGTGCAGTGAAGACCAAGTCGCTGCCTTACATATCTGGTCAACAGAAGCCTCGTTCTTGAAGGCCCATGTGGAAGCCACAGCCCTAGTAGAGTGAGCTGTGATTCTTTCAGGAGGCTGCCGTCCGGCAGTCTCATAAGCCAATCGGATAATGCTTTTAAGCCAAAAGGAAAGAGAGGTAGAAGTCGCTTTTTGACCTCTCCTTTTACCAGAATAAACAACAAACAAGGAAGATGTTTGTCTGAAATCTTTAGTAGCCTCTAAATAGAACTTTAGAGCACGGACAACGTCCAAATTGTGTAACAAACGTTCCTTCTTTGAAACTGGATTCGGACACAAAGAAGGTACAACTATCTCCTGGTTAATATTTTTGTTAGAAACAACTTTAGGAAGAAAACCAGGCTTAGTACGCAAAACCACCTTATCTGCATGGAACACCAGATAGGGCGGAGAACACTGCAGAGCAGATAACTCTGAAACTCTTCTAGCAGAAGAAATTGCAACCAAAAACAAAACTTTCCAAGATAATAACTTAATATCTACGGAATGTAAGGGTTCAAACGGAACCCCTTGAAGAACTGAAAGAACTAAATTGAGACTCCATGGAGGAGTCAAAGGTTTATAAACAGGCTTGATTCTAACCAGAGCCTGAACAAAAGCCTGAACATCTGGCACAGCCGCCAGCTTTTTGTGAAGTAAAACAGATAAAGCAGAAATCTGTCCCTTCAAAGAACTTGCAGATAATCCTTTCTCCAAACCCTCTTGTAGAAAGGATAGAATCTTAGGAATTTTTATCCTGTTCCATGGGAATCCTTTCGATTCACACCAACAGATATATTTCTTCCATACTTTATGGTAAATTTTTCTAGTTACAGGCTTTCTAGCCTGAATAAGAGTATCAATGACAGAATCTGAGAACCCACGCTTTGATAAAATCAAGCGTTCAATCTCCAAGCAGTCAGTTGGAGTGAGGCCAGATTCGGATGTTCGAACGGACCTTGAACAAGAAGGTCCCGTCTCAAAGGTAGCTTCCATGGTGGAGCCGATGACATATTCACCAGGTCTGCATACCAAGTTCTGCGTGGCCACGCAGGAGCTATCAAGATCACCGAAGCCCTCTCCTGATTGATCCTGGCTACCAGCCTGGGAATGAGAGGAAACGGTGGGAATACATAAGCTAGGTTGAAGGTCCAGGGCGCTACTAGTGCATCTACTAGAGTCGCCTTGGGATCCCTGGATCTGGACCCGTAGCAAGGAACCTTGAAGTTCTGACGAGACGCCATCAGATCCATGTCTGGAATGCCCCATAATTGAGTTATGTGGGCAAAGATATCCGGATGGAGCTCCCACTCCCCCGGATGAAATGTCTGACGACTCAGAAAATCCGCTTCCCAATTTTCCACTCCTGGGATGTGGATTGCAGACAAGTGGCAGGAGTGAATCTCCGCCCATTGAATTACTTTGGTCACTTCTTCCATCGCCAGGGAACTCCTTGTTCCCCCCTGATGGTTGATATATGCAACAGTCGTCATGTTGTCTGATTGAAACCTTATGAATTTGGCCTTTGCTAGTTGAGGCCAAGCCTTGAGGGCATTGAATATCGCTCTCAGTTCCAGAATGTTTATCGGGAGAAGAGATTCTTCCCGAGACCATAGACCCTGAGCTTTCAGGGATTTCCAGACCGCGCCCCAGCCCACCAGACTGGCGTCGGTCGTGACAATGACCCACTCTGGTCTGCGGAAGCTCATCCCTTGAGACAGGTTGTCCAGGGTCAGCCACCAACGGAGTGAATCTCTGGTCCTCTGATCTACTTGGATCGTCGGGGACAAGTCTGTATAATCCCCATTCCACTGTCTGAGCATGCACAGTTGTAATGGTCTTAGATGAATTCGCGCAAAAGGAACAATGTCCATTGCCGCAACCATCAAACCTATTACTTCCATGCACTGCGCTATGGAAGGAAGAAGAACAGAATGAAGTACTTGACAAGAGCTTAGAAGTTTTGATTTTCTGGCCTCTGTCATTTCTAAGGAGTCTATTATTGTTCCCAAGAAGGGAACTCTTGTTGACGGGAATAGAAAACTTTTTTCTACGTTCACTTTCCACCCGTGAGATCTGAGAAAGGCTAGGACAATGTCCGTATGAGCCTTTGCTTGTGGCAGAGACGACGCTTGAATTAGTATGTCGTCCAAGTAAGGTACTACTGCAATGCCCCTTGGCCTTAGCACCGCTAGAAGGGACCCTAGTACCTTTGTGAAAATTCTTGGAGCAGTGGCTAATCCGAATGGAAGTGCCACAAACTGGTAATGCTTGTCCAGAAAGGCGAATCTTAGGAACCGATGATGTTCCTTGTGGATAGGAATATGTAGATACGCATCCTTTAAATCCACCGTGGTCATGAATTGACCTTCCTGGATGGTAGGAAGAATTGTCCGAATGGTTTCCATTTTGAACGATGGAACCCTGAGAAATTTGTTTAGGATCTTGAGATCCAAAATTGGCCTGAATGTTCCCTCTTTTTTGGGAACTATGAACAGATTGGAGTAAAACCCCATCCCTTGTTCTCCTAATGGAACAGGATGAATCACTCCCATTTTTGACAGGTCTTCTACACAATGTAAGAATGCCTGTCTTTTTATTTGGTCTGAAGACAATTGAGACCTGTGGAACCTTCCCCTTGGGGGTAGTTCCTTGAATTCCAGGAGATAACCTTGAGAAACTATTTCTAGCGCCCAAGGATCCTGAACATCTCTTGCCCAAGCCTGAGCGAAGAGAGAGAGTCTGCCCCCCACCAGATCCGGTCCCGGATCGGGGGCCAGCATCTCATGCTGTCTTGGTAGCGGTAGCAGGCTTCTTGGCCTGCTTACCTTTGTTCCAGCCTTGCATCGGTCTCCAGGCTGGCTTGGTTTGAGAAGAATTACCCTCTTGCTTAGAGGATGTAGAATTTGAGGCTGGTCTGTTTCTGCGAAAGGAACGAAAATTAGTTTTATTTTTAGCCTTAAAAGACCTATCCTGAGGAAGGGCGTGGCCCTTTCCCCCAGTGATGTCTGAAATAATCTCTTTCAAGTCAGGGCCAAACAGCGTTTTCCCCTTGAAAGGGATGTTAAGCAATTTGTTCTTGGAGGACACATCCGCTGACCAAGACTTTAGCCAAAGCGCTTTGCGCGCCACAATAGCAAAACCTGAATTTTTCGCCGCTAATCTAACTAATTGCAAAGTGGCGTCTAAGGTAAAAGAGTTAGCCAATTTAAGTGCTTGAACTCTGTCCATAACCTCCTCATAAGAAGATGCTTTATTGAGCGACTTTTCTAGTTCTTCGAACCAGAAACACGCTGCTGTAGTGACAGGAACAATGCATGAAATTGGTTGTAGAAGGTAACCTTGCTGAACAAACATCTTTTTAAGCAAACCCTCTAATTTTTTATCCATAGGATCTTTGAAAGCACAACTATCTTCTATAGGGATAGTGGTGCGTTTGTTTAGAGTAGAAACCGCCCCCTCGACCTTGGGGACTGTCTGCCATAAGTCCTTCCTGGGGTCGACCATAGGAAATAATTTCTTAAATATAGGGGGAGGGACAAAAGGTATGCCGGGCCTTTCCCATTCTTTATTTACAATGTCCGCCACCCGCTTGGGTATAGGAAAAGCTTCGGGGGGCACCGGGACCTCTAGGAACTTGTCCATCTTACATAATTTCTCTGGAATGACCAAATTGTCACAATCATCCAGAGTAGATAACACCTCCTTAAGCAGAGCGCGGAGATGTTCCAATTTAAATTTGAATGTAATAACATCAGGTTCAGCTTGTTGAGAAATTTTTCCTGAATCTGAAATTTCTCCCTCAGACAAAACCTCCCTGGCCCCTTCATACTGGTGTAAGGGCATGTCAGAACCATTATCATCAGCGTCCTCATGCTCTTCAGTATCTAAAACAGAGCAGTCGCGCTTTCGCTGATAAGTGGGCATTTTGGCTAAAATGTTTTTAATAGAATTATCCATTACAGCCGTTAATTGTTGCATAGTAAGGAGGATTGGCGCACTAGATGCACTAGGGACCTCCTGAGTGGGCAAGACTGGTGTAGACATAGAAGGAGATGATGCAGTACCATGCTTACTCCCCTCACTTAAGGAATCATTTTGGGCAACATTATTATCAGTGGCATCATTGTCCCTACTTTGTTTGTCACATTCATCACATATATTTAAATGGAGAGGAACCTTGGCTTCCGAACATACAGAACATCGTCTATCTGATAGTTCAGACATGTTAATAGGCATAAACTTGATAACAAAGCACAAAAAACGTTTTAAAATAAAACCGTTACTGTCACTTTAAATTTTAAACTGAACACACTTTATTACTGAATATGTGAAAAAGTATGAAGGAATTGTTCAAAATTCACCAAAATTTCACCACAGTGTCTTAAAGCCTTAAAAGTATTGCACACCAAATTTGAAAGCTTTAACTCTTAAAATAACGGAACCGGAGCCGTTTTTACATTTAACCCCTATACAGTCCCTGGTATCTGCTTTGCTGAGACCCAACCAAGCCCAGAGGGGAATACGATACCAAATGACGCCTTCAATAAGCTTTTTCAGTGGATCTGAGCTCCTCACACATGCATCTGCATGCCATGCTTCTCAAAAACAACTGCGCATTAGTGGCGCGAAAATTAGGCTCTGCCTATGACTAGAAAAGGCCCCCAGTGAAAAAGGTGTCCAATACAGTGCCTGCCGTTTTTTTAACAGAATTCCCAAGATTAAAATAACTCTTCAAAGTTATAAACCATTAAATATGCTCATAAAGTAATCGTTTTAGCCCTGAAAAATGTCTACCAGTCTTTAAAGCCCTTGTGAAGCCCTTTATTCTTATATTAAAAAGTAAGAAAATGGCTTACCGGATCCCATAGGGAAAATGACAGCTTCCAGCATTACCAAGTCTTGTTAGAAATGTGTCATACCTCAAGCAGCAAAAGTCTGCTCACTGTTTCCCCCAACTGAAGTTAATTCATCTCAACAGTCCTGTGTGGAAACAGCCATCGATTTTAGTAACGGTTGCTAAAATCATTTTCCTCTTACAAACAGAAATCTTCATCTCCTTTCTGTTTCAGAGTAAATAGTACATACCAGCACTATTTTAAAATAACAAACTCTTGATTGAAGAATAAAAACTACATTTAAACACCAAAAAACTCTTAGCCATCTCCGTGGAGATGTTGCCTGTGCAACGGCAAAGAGAATGACTGGGGAAGGCGGAGCCTAGGAGGGATCATGTGACCAGCTTTGCTGGGCTCTTTGCCATTTCCTGTTGGGGAAGAGAATATCCCCACAAGTAAGGATGACGCCGTGGACCGGACACACCAATGTTGGAGAAATTGCGTTCTTGTGCAATGCTGAATTCCGGCAGCGGAATTCAGCCACCAGGGGCGAGCTGCAGTGGACAGGGGAGCGTATGTATGCCCCCGGTCCACCGTAGCTTGATAAATCGACCCCTAAAGCTTTATACTTAAATCTCCAATATATAAACACGTAATATGATTGTACAAATACATCTACATATAAGGCAAATCTTTGCTTTGAATACATCACTATGTCTAGCATGAATTTATGGTTTAAAATCCCTTTAATTATTGCAAAGTCTAACAATATTCATAGTGTTTGCTCATAAAACACACATTTTACAAATGTAAAAAATTACATTTACATGTATTAAAGGGACAGTCAAGTCCAAAAAAAAAACTTTCATTTTTTCAAATAGGGCATGTAATTTTAAACAACTTTCCAATTTACTTTTATCAACAATTTTGCTTTGTTCTCTTGGTATTCTAGTCGAAAGCAAACCTAGGAAGGCACATATGATAATTTCTAAGCCCTTGAAGGCCGCCTCTATTTTATTTACTTTTCACAGCAGGAGAGAGCTAGCTCTTGTAGGCCATATAGATAGCATTGTGATCACGCCCGTGGCTAGTGGCAGACACTGCACTAATTGGCTAAAATGCAAGTCAATAGATAATAACTAAAAGTCATGTGATTAGGGCGGTCATAAGTTGCTTAGATACAAGTTAGTCACAGAAGTAAAAAGTGTATTAATATAACAGTGTTGGTTTTGCAAAACTGGGGAATGGGTAATAAAGGGATTATCTATCTTTTTAAACAACAAAAATTCTGGTGTTGACTCTCCCTTTAAGTATGTACAATGTACAGTAGTCCATTAGAGAAAACAACAATTAAGTAGCTAATTTTCTAAAGTTTCTTTAGATAACTAGGAAGATGGCTTCAGCTTCCTTTCATCAGCAGGGTTAACTCTGAGCAAAATAGAAATTAGTTACACAATAGTAACATGACAAATATAAGGTACTTTACCAATGACCAGATTACCACACCCTGTCATGCAACTGGGGATGTTGAGAGTATAGGATTAAGAGTGAAACAGAGAATCTGAATGAATATTGTTAGATACCGCACCTTGCAAATCTCTCCTTGTCATTTGGGAGCTGATCATCATCACACCTGTGAGAAGGAAAACAACAAAATGAATTGTCATGAATAAGGCACAGTTTAACTGAAGAAAAAAAATAAAAATAAACCACACACATTTTCAGAGGTAAGATAAAATTATATACACATACACACAAAACTATAAATGCCATGCACTCACTTCCATCTTCTTGTTACTTACCTAGGTGAGTTTAACTCTTGTTAGTTACAAACTGTCAGGGTACAGGTCAATGACATATGTATATATACTAATATATATATAAATGAAAATAATATGAAAAGGATGTGTGTATATATGAGGCCGTCTATTTTATCAGATGTGCTGTAGAATAGCCATTCTGATGTAAAGGATTGATTTAAAACCCATAATCAGTCCTCCCCCACTTTTTCAATTACACAGGACACTCATAAAGATTACTTCAAAATAGACATTTCTAGCTAGAGTGTGAACATGAAGTCCATACCAAATTGTAATTAAAACTTCCCCGTGACACTGAAACATTTGCTCTTTAATTGTAAGTGCGAAAATTCAGAACACTCTTTACCCCATGCAGTGAATGAAGACGAAGTGTCTGGAATATCCTTTGAGGCCTGATGAGATGTAGATTAGAATACTGGAATGTCAAAGGTACATACCCATATATGGGCTTCCTGCCTGCTAGAGGATTTCTGTCTAGGTAAAAGGCTCAGAAAAACAAACATTTTCCAAGGGAACTATGGTTTAGCAGCCATGTGTTAAGTGACCCCCTGTGAAGTTTCCATGTACAGAGAACAGACAAATTAACATTTACTATCCCTGTATAGCATAAATAAAAATATATTGCTTGAAAAAGGAATGATGCAAAAAAATTTCATGTATGTTTGAAATAATTCAAATAACCCATATATGTATATAAATATTGAACTGGGACATATTATATTAAATAAATAATTGCTGTATTGAATAATAACTACATTGATAAACATTGCAAATAGATATGAATGCTAAATCATTTCTAAAAATTATTTCTTTCTATTGCAGTCAGCAATTGGTCATGGACATCAATTTATATATTCAGAGATGGTTGGAGATATAAAACATGCTGTATTTGCATGAATGCCATATCAGGATTTTAAATGCCATTAATCTCAAAATAATTAGCAGTATTGATTTGCTTAAATATAGTATAATGCTAAAGGCACATGATATTTCATATCAAAATAATCAGAAAATTGATATGATGCTGCTCCATCTATAATTCATTTTGGGAGTGATTGATGCAGGGAGTTATGATCTAATGAATAACATAATTTATGTAAGAACTTACCTGATAAATTCATTTCTTTCATATTAGCAAGAGTCCATGAGCTAGTGACGTATGGGATATACATTCCTACCAGGAGGGGCAAAGTTTCCCAAACCTCAAAATGCCTACAAATACACCCCTCACCACACCCACAAATCAGTTTAACGAATAGCCAAGAAGTGGGGTGATAAGAAAAAAGTGCGAAAGCATATAAAATAAGGAATTGGAATAATTGTGCTTTATACAAAAAAATCATAACCACCACAAAAAAGGGCGGGCCTCATGGACTCTTGCTAATATGAAAGAAATGAATTTATCAGGTAAGTTCTTATATAAATTATGTTTTCTTTCATGTAATTAGCAAGAGTCCATGAGCTAGTGACGTATGGGATAATGACTACCCAAGATGTGGATCTTTCCACGCAAGAGTCACTAGAGAGAGAGGGATAAAATAAAGACAGCCAATTCCTGCTGAAAATAATCCACACCCAAAATAAAGTTTAATGAAAAACATAAACAGAAGACTCAAACTGAAACCGCTGCCTGAAGTACTTTTCTACCAAAAACTGCTTCAGAAGAAGAAAATACATCAAAATGGTAGAATTTAGTAAAAGTATGCAAAGAGGACCAAGTTGCTGCTTTGCAAATCTGATCAACCGAAGCTTCATTCCTAAACGCCCAGGAAGTAGAAACTGACCTAGTAGAATGAGCTGTAATCCTTTGAGGCGGAGTTTTACCCGACTCGACATAGGCATGATGAATTAAAGATTTCAACCAAGATGCCAAAGAAATGGCAGAAGCTTTCTGGCCTTTTCTAGAACCGGAAAAGATAACAAATAGACTAGAAGTCTTTCGGAAAGACTTAGTAGCTTCAACATAATATTTCAAAGCTCTAACAACATCCAAAGAATGCAACGATTTCTCCTTAGAATTCTTAGGATTAGGACATAATGAGGGAACCACAATTTCTCTACTAATGTTGTTGGAATTCACAACCTTAGGTAAAAATTTAAAAGAAGTTCGCAACACCGCCTTATCCTGATGAAAAATCAGAAAAGGAGACTCACAAGAAAGAGCAGATAATTCAGAGACTCTTCTGGCAGAAGAGATCGCCAAAAGGAACAAAACTTTCCAAGAAAGTAATTTAATGTCCAATGAATGCATGGGTTCAAAAGGAGGAGCTTGAAGAGCCCCCAGAACCAAATTCAAACTCCAAGGAGGAGAAATTGACTTAATGACAGGTTTTATATGAACCAAAGCTTGTACAAAACAATGAATATCAGGAAGATTAGCAATCTTTCTGTGAAAAAGAACAGAAAGAGCAGAGATTTGTCCTTTCAAAGAACTTGCGGATAAACCTTTATCTAAACCATCCTGAAGAAACTGTAAAATTCTCGGAATTCTAAAAGAATGCCAAGAAAAATGATGAGAAAGACACCAAGAAATATAAGTCTTCCAGACTCTATAATATATCTCTCTAGATACAGATTTACGAGCCTGTAACATAGTATTAATCACAGAGTCAGAGAAACCTCTTTGACCAAGAATCAAGCGTTCAATCTCCATACCTTTAAATTTAAGGATTTGAGATCCTGATGGAAAAAAGGACCTTGCGACAGAAGGTCTGGTCTTAGCGGAAGAGTCCACGGATGGCAAGAGGCCATCCAGACAAGATCCGCATACCAAAACCTGTGAGGCCATGCCGGAGCTACCAGCAGAACAAACGAGCATTCCTTCAGAATCTTGGAGATTACTCTTGGAAGAAGAACTAGAGGCGGAAAGATATAGGCAGGATGATACTTCCAAGGAAGTGATAATGCATCCACTGCTTCCACCTGAGGATCCCGGGATCTGGACAGATACCTGGGATGTTTCTTGTTTAGATGAGACGCCATCAGATCTATTTCTGGAAGCTCCCACATTTGAACAATCTGAAGAAATACCTCTGGGTGAAGAGACCATTCGCCCGGATGCAACGTTTGGCGACTGAGATAATCCGCTTCCCAATTGTCTATACCTGGGATATGAACCGCAGAGATTAGACAGGAGCTGGATTCCGCCCAAACCAGAATTCGAGATACTTCTTTCATAGCCAGAGGACTGTGAGTCCCTCCTTGATGATTGATGTATGCCACAGTTGTGACATTGTCTGTCTGAAAGCAAATGAACGATTCTCTCTTCAGAAGAGGCCAAGACTGAAGAGCTCTGAAAATTGCACAGAGTTCCAAAATATTGATCGGTAATCTCACCTCCTGAGATTCCCAAACTCCTTGTGCCGTCAGAGATCCCCACACAGCTCCCCAACCTGTAAGACTTGCATCTGTTGAAATTACAGTCCAGGTCGGAAGAACAAAAGAAGCCCCCTGAATTAAACGATGGTGATCTGTCCACCACGTTAGAGAGTGTCGTACAATCGGTTTTAAAGATATTAATTGAGATATCTTTGTGTAATCCCTGCACCATTGATTCAGCATACAGAGCTGAAGAGGTCGCATGTGAAAACGAGCAAAGGGGATCGCGTCCGATGCAGCAGTCATAAGACCTAGAATTTCCATGCATAAGGCTACCGAAGGGAATGATTGTGACTGAAGGTTTCGACAAGCTGAAATCAATTTTAGACGTCTCTTGTCTGTCAAAGACAGAGTCATGGACACTGAATCTATCTGGAAACCCAGAAAGGTTACCCTTGTCTGAGGAATCAATGAACTTTTTAGTGAATTGATCCTCCAACCATGATCTTGAAGAAACAACACAAGTCGATTCGTATGAGATTCTGCTAAATGTAAAGACTGAGCAAGTACCAAGATATCGTCCAAATAAGGAAATACCACAATACCCTGTTCTCTGATTACAGACAGAAGGGCACCGAGAACCTTTGTAAAAATTCTTGGATCTGTAGCTAGGCCAAACGGCAGAGCCACAAACTGGTAATGCATGTCCAGAAAAGAGAATCTCAGGAACTGATAATGATCTGGATGAATCGGAATATGCAGATATGCATCCTGTAAATCTATTGTGGACATATAATGCCCTTGCTGAACAAAAGGCAAGATAGTCCTTACAGTTACCATTTTGAACGTTGGTATCCTTACATAACGATTCAATATTTTTAGATCCAGAACTGGTCTGAAGGAATTCTCCTTCTTTGGTACAATGAAGAGATTCGAATAAAACCCCAGCCCCTGTTCCAGTACTGGAACTGGCATAATTACTCCAGCCAACTCTAGATCTGAAACACATTTCAGAAATGCTTGAGCTTTCACTGGATTTACTGGGACACGGGAAAGAAAAAATCTCTTTGCAGGAGGTCTTATCTTGAAACCAATTCTGTACCCTTCTGAAACAATGTTCTGAATCCAAAGATTGTGAACAGAATTGATCCAAATTTCTTTGAAAAAACGTAACCTGCCCCCTACCAGCTGAGCTGGAATGAGGGCCGCACCTTCATGTGGACTTAGAAGCTGGCTTTGCTTTTCTAGAAGGCTTGGATTTATTCCAGACTGGAGATGGTTTCCAAACTGAAACTACTCCTGAGGATGAAGGATCAGGTTTTTGTTCTTTGTTGAAACGAAAGGAACGAAAACGATTATTAGCCCTGTTTTTACCCTTAGATTTTTTATCCTGTGGTAAAAAAGTTCCTTTCCCACCAGTAACAGTTGAGATAATAGAATCCAACTGAGAACCAAATAATTTGTTACCCTGGAAAGAAATGGAAAGTAGAGTCGATTTAGAAGACATATCAGCATTCCAAGTTTTAAGCCATAAAGCTCTTCTAGCTAAAATAGCTAGAGACATAAACCTGACATCAACTCTGATAATATCAAAAATGGCATCACAGATAAAATTATTAGCATGTTGAAGAAGAATAATAATATTATGAGAATCATGATCTGTTACTTGTTGCGCTAAAGTTTCCAACCAAAAAGTTGAAGCTGCAGCAACATCAGCCAATGATATAGCAGGTCTAAGAAGATTACCTGAACACAGATAAGCTTTTCTTAGAAAGGATTCAATTTTCCTATCTAAAGGATCCTTAAACGAAGTACCATCTGACGTAGGAATAGTAGTACGTTTAGCAAGGGTAGAAATAGCCCCATAAACTTTAGGGATTTTGTCCCAAAATTCTAATCTGTCAGACGGCACAGGATATAATTGCTTAAAAACGTTTAGAAGGGGTAAATGAATTATCCAAATTATTCCATTCTCTGGAAATTACTTCAGAAATAGCACCAGGAACAGGAAAAACCTCTGGAATAACCACAGGAGATTTAAAGACCTTATCTAAACGTTTAGATTTAGTATCAAGAGGGCCAGAATCCTCAATTTCTAAAGCAATTAGTACTTCTTTAAGTAAAGAACGAATAAATTCCATTTTAAATAAATATGAAGATTTATCAGCATCAACCTCTGAGACAGAATCCTCTGAACCAGAAGAGTCATTAGAATCAGAATGATGATGTTCATTTAAAAATTCATCTGTATAAAGAGAAGTTTTAAAAGATTTTTTATGTTTACTAGAAGGAGGAATAACAGACATAGCCTTCTTGATGGATTCAGAAACAAAATCTCTTATGTTATCAGGAACATTCTGAACATTAGATGTTGATGGAACTGCAACAGGTAATGGTACATTACTAAAGGAAATATTATCTGCATTAACAAGTTTGTCATGACAATTAATACAAACAACAGCTGGAGGAAAAGCTACCAAAAGTTTACAGCAGATACACTTAGCTTTGGTAGTTCCAGCACCAGACAGCGATTTTCCTGAAGTATGCAACGTGAGACATCTTGCAATATGTAAGAGAAAAAACAACATATAAAGCAAAATTGATCAAATTCCTTAAATTAAATGACAGTTTCAGGAATGGGAAAAAAATGCCAAGGAACAAGCTTCTAGCAACCAGAAGCAAAGAAAAATGAGACTTAAATAATGTGGAGACAAAAGCGACGCCCATATTTTTTTAGCGCCAAATAAGACGCCCACATTATTTGGCGCCAAAATGCTTTTGGCGCCAAAAATGACGCCACGTCTGGAACGCCGACATTTTTGGCGCAAAAGAACGTCAAAAATGACGCAACTTCCGGCGACACGTATGACGCCGGAAACAGAAAAGATTTTTTGCGCCAAAAAAGTCTGCGCCAAGAATGACGCAATAAAATGAAGCATTTTCAGCCCCCGCGAGCCTAACAGCCCACAGGGAAAAAAGTCAAATTTTTAAGGTAAGAAAAATAATTGATTCAAGTGCATTATCCCAAATATGAAACTGACTGTCTGAAAATAAGGAATGTTGAACATCCTGAGTCAAGGCAAATAAATGTTTGAATACATATATTTAGAACTTTATTAAAAAAGTGCCCAACCATAGCTTAGAGTGTCACAGAAAATAAGACTTACTTACCCCAGGACACTCATCTACATGTTTGTAGAAAGCCAAACCAGTACTGAAACGAAAATCAGCAGAGGTAATGGTATATATAAGAGTATATCGTCGATCTGAAAAGGGAGGTAAGAGATGAATCTTTACGACCGATAACAGAGAACCTATGAAATAGACCCCGTAGAAGGAGATCATTGAATTCAAACAGGCAATACTCTCCTCACATCCCTCTGACATTCACTGCACGCTGAGAGGAAAACCGGGCTCCAACCTGCTGCGGAGCGCATATCAACGTAGAATCTAGCACAAACTTACTTCACCACCTCCATAGGAGGCAAAGTTTGTAAAACTGATTTGTGGGTGTGGTGAGGGGTGTATTTGTAGGCATTTTGAGGTTTGGGAAACTTTGCCCCTCCTGGTAGGAATGTATATCCCATACGTCACTAGCTCATGGACTCTTGCTAATTACATGAAAGAAAACCATTTCATAGAAATAATGAGTTGTTTAAAATGTTGGTTAATAAATGTATTGCTGTGTTTGTTTGTCACGCTGCCCCCGATGGACAAGGTCCAGTGTTGCGATACAGATATTGTAGCCAGGAGACGATTGGTTGTTGCAAGAATGCATCTCCTTGGCAACGTACATTCACAAGGTGAACCAATAGCAGGGACAAGGTTTCGAAGGGCCGCCCATTATCCTCACCAGTGATGGGAACTTATATAAGTTAATGCAAGAGAGAGAAACAGGACAGAGAGATTCTGCTGACTAACTTATAACTGGTGTGCTGGGTGTGAGATACCATTTTACTTTGGCAAAGCTGATCTATCCTTTTCTCATTGAATGCAAAATATACTTATTGGTATTTCTGAGGTGAGATCAAACCTGCTGAAGGATATTAGATATCGATTGGTGTTCATCCTGGTAATGTATTAAAATATTGTGGTAAATTGAAAAGAGCAAATTGTGTTTTTAAACTGTATTTCATAGCCTTAAATAGCTCTTAGCTTGCCTTTTTGTATGCAAACATTTAAAGTAAACATTCATTATTGCTGTATGTAGCAGATTTAAAGAAATAGTTTGTATTTCAAGTTAGTATTTCATAGCCTGTATATTGTTAAACATATATCATTGATGCTAAGTAAATTATCTGTGAAAATTTTGATATTTTAAAGTAGAATTGTGTTAGAGTAAAGCGTGGGTAAATAGCTGAGTATTTTACTTAGAATCCCATTGTGTTAATTGAATGAAAGGCTATTTGTAAATAAGGCTGGTTTTAAAGACAAACTTTTATGAGCCTTGTGAGAAGTATAGCATATCTTAAATGTTTTTAAAAGTGTATAATATTGTTTCATATCCTGGTATTACAAATATATTCCAATATGTTCATAGATATTAACTAATAAAAAGAATTCAGATATTTATATTAATTTAATTAATTTACATATGTACACATATCTGCTAAGATATACACATGATTTAAACCAAAGGGCAGTGTTGTATGTGGCCCATACAAGTCAGTTGCTTGCCAACAATGATTCTGTGAATAACACTTGGTGTGACTTTGTTAATTCGTTGCTTTCGCTTTGCATACTAACAGCAGAAGCTTACTATTTTGCTTCTTTCCTCTATAGAGGCTGATAATAGTGTGTACACTGGCAATTTGGATTATGAAGCCGTTGAGATGTAGAAACTTTTCCAACTGTTCCCTACACAAACAGAGCAGTGAAGGATATTAATCATCAGTGTTAGCAATTGCTTTAGGGATCTATTTATTTATTTTATG
Source organism: Bombina bombina (assembly GCF_027579735.1). Taxonomy (NCBI): domain Eukaryota; kingdom Metazoa; phylum Chordata; class Amphibia; order Anura; family Bombinatoridae; genus Bombina; species Bombina bombina. The sequence goes on along the minus strand of NC_069499.1, from coordinate 1,433,976,489 downwards.
CTGTCCTAATAGTGACAATAATATTTTAACTTTTTCTTTTTTATAGTGTTTTTGATACTAATAAACTTGCGAGATTGTTTAGTTTGTTGGACTCTCTCTTATTTATCAACCACCCCACTAGATATTCGATTTGAAGTGTATGAGTTTGTGCTGGATAAGGGTCACCTTTCATTCTTTTCTCTTTTTTATAATTTCACTGTGTAACTTAATTTAAAAAGGCTTACCCAAGGCATGCCTTTATTTTTATTAATTTATTTATAGAGAGGATAGAAGAGAAGAAGACCGAATGGAGGAGGAGGAGAAGAGAAGAAAAAGTGGATAAGATTATATAGATATTCACACACACAATATGGCCCAAAGTATATATGGCCATCTGACCATCACACCTAGAAGAGCTTGATTGACATCCCTTTCCAAAACCATGGGCATTAAAAGGACATTAAACAATAAATGCATTGTATATAGTATTGAGGAGATCCCCAACCCCCTCTAATCACTAGTGCTGCCATGTTCAAATCTATATTTCTCTACTTTACAGTGCTAGCCTGATTGCACATGTGCAGCAACTCTCCTTCAGATAACTGCGGTGTAACCTATGTTCCATAATGGCAGTAACCATGGTTAGAGGGAGGTGCATAAAAAGTGTTTAGTGTCCCTTTAATACAATGTTGGCCTTCCCTGTTGCAGCTATAGCAGAAGCAACCCTTCTAGGAAGGCTTTTAACAAGATATTTAACTGTGTCTGTGGGAATTTGCACCCATTCAGCCATAAAAGCATTTGTGAGGTCAGGCACTGATGTTGGAAAATAAAGTTTGGCTCACTATTGGTGTTCTAATTCATTCCAAAGGTGTTTAATTGGGTTGAGGTCAGGGTTCTGTGCAGGACAATGAAATTCCTCCACACCAAACTTGTTAAACTACATCTTCATGGATTTTAAGCAGTGGCAAAGTTATGCTGGAACAAGAGAAGACTTTACCCAAACTGTTGCCAAAAAGTTGGAAGCATCTCAAATGTCTGTACGCTACTGGCACCTTTAAATTTTATCCTAGCACATACAATTTCGGGTTCTGTACCCCCAGCCTTGTCCCCTTTGTGTTCATGAACTGCCCCCCGCCACACAGTTAAATACGCAAAGTGTTGCGGTGGTCTATTAGTGGGAATTGCATGTGCCAAATAAGACAAGCAAGCATGACAGTGAGAACATAAAAGTCAGTGATTTCCTGGAGCTATCTTGAGTGAACTGCAGAATTTAATAGCACAGTCTGAAAAGAGAGCTAGAGCCCTGTGACAGTGGGCCCTGAAGGAGAGAAAAGATCACAACTAAACGCATTTTCACCATATATCCTTACTGCCTAACCATTTCACTTTCCATACTTATGTCAGTTCCTTCAATAAGCCAACCTAGGTGCTAATTAAATGTGGGAAGCAAAAACAAACAAAAAAAAAGCAAAAAAACATAATTTATGCTTACCTGATAAATTCCTTTCTTCTGTTGTGTGATCAGTCCACGGGTCATCATTACTTCTGGGATATAACTCCTCCCCAACAGGAAATGCAAGAGGATTCACCCAGCAGAGCTGCATATAGCTCCTCCCCTCTACGTCACTCCCAGTCATTCGACCAAGAATCAACGAGAAAGGAGAAACCAAGGGTGAAGTGGTGACTGGAGTATAATTTAAAAAATATTTACCTGCCTTAAAAAAACAGGGCGGGCCGTGGACTGATCACACAACAGAAGAAAGGAATTTATCAGGTAAGCATAAATTATGTTTTCTTCTGTTATGTGTGATCAGTCCACGGGTCATCATTACTTCTGGGATACCAATACCAAAGCAAAAGTACACGGATGACGGGAGGGATAGGCAGGCTCATTATACAGAAGGAACCACTGCCTGAAGAACCTTTCTCCCAAAAATAGCCTCCGAAGAAGCAAAAGTGTCAAATTTGTAAAATTTGGAAAAAGTATGAAGCGAAGACCAAATTGCAGCCTTGCAAATCTGTTCAACAGAGGCCTCATTCTTAAAGGCCCAAGTGGAAGCCACAGCTCTAGTAGAATGAGCTGTAATTCTTTCAGGAGGCTGCTGTCCAGCAGTCTCATAGGCTAAACGAATTATGCTACGAAGCCAGAAGGAGAGAGAGGTAGCCGAAGCCTTATGACCTCTCCTCTGACCAGAGTACACGACAAACAGGGAAGACGTTTGTCGAAAATCCTTAGTTGCCTGCAAGTAGAACTTGAGGGCACGAACTACATCCAGATTGTGTAGAAGACGTTCCTTCTTTGAAGAAGGATTCGGGCACAGGGAAGGAACCACGATCTCTTGATTGATGTTCCTGTTAGTGACTACCTTAGGTAAGAACCCAGGTTTAGTACGCAGAACTACCTTATCTGAATGAAAAATCAGATAAGGAGAATCACAATGTAAAGCTGATAACTCAGAGACTCTCCGAGCCGAAGAAATAGCCATTAAAAATAACACTTTCCAAGATAACAACTTTATATCAATGGAATGAAGGGGTTCAAACGGAACTCCTTGTAGAACGTTAAGAACAAGGTTTAAACTCCATGGCGGAGCAACAGTTTTAAACACAGGCTTGATTCTAGCTAAAGCCTGACAAAAAGCCTGGACGTCTGGATTTTCTGACAGACGCCTGTAGCCGATAAACCCTTTTCTAAACCTTCTTGTAGAAAGGACAATATCCTAGGAATCCTAACCTTACTCCAGGAGTAACCTTTGGATTCGCACCAGTATAGGTATCTACGCCATATCTTATGGTAAATCCTTCTGGTAACAGGCTTCCTAGCCTGTATCAGGGTATCAATAACCGACTCAGAAAAACCACGTTTTGATAAAATCAAGCGTTCAATTTCCAAGCAGTCAGCTTCAGAGAAGTTAGATTTTGATGTTTGAATGGACCCTGTATCAGAAGGTCCTGTCTTAGAGGTAGAGACCAAGGCGGACAGGATGACATGTCCACTAGATCTGCATACCAAGTCCTGCGTGGCCATGCAGGCGCTATTAGAATCACTGATGCTCTCTCCTGTTTGATTTTGGCAATCAATCGAGGAAGCAGCGGGAAGGGTGGAAACACATAAGCCATCCCGAAGTTCCAAGGTGCTGTCAAAGCATCTATCAGAACCGCTCCCGGATCCCTGGATCTGGACCCGTAGCGAGGAAGTTTGGCGTTCTGGCGAGACGCCATGAGATCTATCTCTGGTTTGCCCCAACGTCGAAGTATTTGGGCAAAGACCTCCGGATGAAGTTCCCACTCCCCCGGATGAAAAGTCTGGCGACTCAAGAAATCCGCCTCCCAGTTCTCCACTCCCGGGATGTGGATTGCTGACAGGTGGCTAGAGTGAGACTCTGCCCAGCGAATTATCTTTGATACTTCCATCATTGCTAGGGAGCTTCTTGTCCCTCCTTGATGGTTGATGTAAGCTACAGTCGTGATGTTGTCCGACTGAAACCTGATGAACCCCCGAGTTTTTAACTGGGGCCAAGCCAGAAGGGCATTGAGAACTGCTCTCAATTCCAGAATGTTTATTGGTAGGAGACTTTCCTCCTGATTCCATTGTCCCTGAGCCTTCAGAGAATTCCAGACAGCGCCCCAACCTAGTAGGCTGGCGTCTGTTGTTACAATTGTCCAGTCCGGCCTGCTGAATGGCATCCCCCTGGACAGATGTGGCCGAGAAAGCCACCATAGAAGAGAGTTTCTGGTCTCTTGATCCAGATTCAGAGTAGGGGACAAGTCTGAGTAATCCCCATTCCACTGACTCAGCATGCACAATTGCAGCGGTCTGAGATGTAGACGTGCAAAGGGTACTATGTCCATTGCTGCTACCATTAAGCCGATCACCTCCATGCATTGAGCTACTGACGGGAGTTGAATGGAATGAAGGACACGGCATGCATTTAGAAGCTTTGTTAATCTGTCTTCTGTCAGATAAATCTTCATTTCTACAGAATCTATAAGAGTCCCCAAGAATGGAACTCTTGTGAGAGGAAGGAGAGAACTCTTCTTTTCGTTCACTTTCCATCCATGCGACCTTAGAAATGCCAGAACTAACTCTGTATGAGACTTGGCAGTTTGAAAGCTTGAAGCTTGTATCAGAATGTCGTCTAGGTACGGAGCTACCGAAATTCCTCGCGGTCTTAGTACCGCCAGAAGGGCACCCAGAACCTTTGTGAAGATTCTTGGAGCCGTAGCCAATCCGAATGGAAGAGCTACAAACTGGTAATGCCTGTCTAAGAAGGCAAACCTTAGATACCGGTAATGATCTTTGTGAATCGGTATGTGAAGGTAAGCATCCTTTAAATCCACTGTGGTCATGTACTGACCCTTTTGGATCATGGGTAAGATTGTCCGAATAGTTTCCATTTTGAACGATGGAACTCTTAGGAATTTGTTTAGGATCTTTAAATCCAAGATTGGCCTGAAAGTTCCCTCTTTTTTGGGAACCACAAACAGGTTTGAGTAAAACCCTTGTCCCTGTTCCGACCGCGGAACCGGATGGATCACTCCCATTAATAACAGATCTTGTACACAGCGTAGAAACGCTTCTTTCTTTATCTGGTTTGTTGACAACCTTGACAGATGAAATCTCCCTCTTGGGGGAGAGAATTTGAAGTCTAGAAGGTATCCCTGAGATATGATCTCTAGCGCCCAGGGATCCTGAACATCTCTTGCCCAAGCCTGGGCGAAGAGAGAGAGTCTGCCCCCCACTAGATCCGGTCCCGGATCGGGGGCCCTCGATTCATGCTGTCTTAGGGGCAGCAGCAGGTTTCCTGGCCTGCTTGCCCTTGTTCCAGGACTGGTTAGGTTTCCAGCCTTGTCTGTAACGAGTAACGGCTCCTTCCTGTCTTGGTGCAGTGGAAGTTGGTGCTGCTCCTGCTTTGAAATTCCGAAAGGGACGAAAATTAGACTGTCTAGCCTTAGCTTTGGCTTTGTCTTGAGGCAGGGCGTGGCCCTTACCTCCTGTAATGTCAGCGATAATTTCTTTCAAACCGGGCCCAAATAAAGTTTGCCCTTTGAAAGGTATATTAAGTAATTTGGACTTAGAAGTTACATCAGCTGACCAGGATTTTAGCCACAGCGCCCTACGTGCCTGAATGGCGAATCCTGAGTTCTTAGCCGTAAGTTTGGTTAAATGTACTACGGCCTCCGAAATGAATGAATTAGCTAGTTTAAGGACTCTAAGCCTGTCCGTAATGTCGTCCAGCGTAGCTGAACTAAGGTTCTCTTCCAGAGACTCCATCCAAAATGCTGCCGCAGCCGTAATCGGCGCGATGCATGCAAGGGGTTGCAATATAAAACCTTGTTGAACAAACATTTTCTTAAGGTAACCCTCTAATTTTTTATCCATTGGATCTGAAAAGGCACAGCTATCCTCCACCGGGATAGTGGTACGCTTAGCTAAAGTAGAAACTGCTCCCTCCACCTTAGGGACCGTTTGCCATAAGTCCCGTGTGGTGGCGTCTATTGGAAACATCTTTCTAAATATTGGAGGGGGTGAGAACGGCACACCGGGTCTATCCCACTCCTTAGTAACAATTTCAGTTAGTCTCTTAGGTATAGGAAAAACGTCAGTACTCGCTGGTACCGCAAAGTATTTATCCAACCTACACAATTTCTCTGGTATTGCAACAGTGTTACAATCATTAAGAGCCGCTAAAACCTCCCCTAGTAATACACGGAGGTTCTCCAATTTAAATTTAAAATTTGAAATATCTGAATCCAATCTGTTTGGATCAGAACCGTCACCCACAGAATGAAGCTCTCCGTCCTCATGCTCTGCAAGCAGTGACGCAGTATCAGACATGGCTCTAGTATTATCAGCGCACTCTGTTCTCACCCCAGAGTGATCACGCTTGCCCCTTAGTTCTGGTAATTTAGCCAAAACTTCAGTCATAACAGTAGCCATATCTTGTAATGTTATCTGTAATGGCCGCCCAGATGTACTAGGCGTCACAATATCACGCACCTCCCGGGCGGGAGATGCAGGTACTGACACGTGAGGCGAGTTAGTCGGCATAACTCTCCCCTCGCTGTTTGGTGAAATTTGTTCAATTTGTACAGATTGGCTTTTATTTAAAGTAGCATCAATACAGTTAGTACATAAATTTCTATTGGGCTCCACCTTGGCATTGGAACAAATGACACAGGTATCTTCCTCTGAATCAGACATGTTTAACACACTAGCAAATAAACTTGCAACTTGGTTACAATCTTATTTAATAAAAACGTACTGTGCCTCAAAGAAGCACTAAACGATTAAATGACAGTTGAAATAATGAACTGAAAAACTGTTATAGCATCAATCCTTGAAAACAACACAACTTTTAGCAAAGGTTTGTTCCCATTAGTAAAGTAACAATAATTAAATTTGAAACGTAAAAATAAGAGAGCAACGTTTTTAATCACAGTCAATATATAAGTCTCACAGCTCTGCTGAGAGAATCTACCTCCCTTCAAAGAAGTTTGAAGACCCCTGAGTTCTGTTAGAGATGAACCGGATCATGCAGGAAATACAAGAGTAACTGACTGGAAATTTTTGATGCGTAGCAAAGAGCGCCAAAAACGGCCCCTCCCCCTCACACACAGCAGTGAGAGAGAAACGAAACTGTCACAATTAAAACAAGCAACTGCCAAGTGGAAAAATAATGCCCAAACATTTATTCACTCAGTACCTCAGAAAACAGAATTTATGTTTACCTGATAAATTACTTTCTCCAACGGTGTGTCCGGTCCACGGCGTCATCCTTACTTGTGGGATATTCTCTTCCCCAACAGGAAATGGCAAAGAGCCCAGCAAAGCTGGTCACATGATCCCTCCTAGGCTCCGCCTACCCCAGTCATTCGACCGACGTTAAGGAGGAATATTTGCATAGGAGAAACCATATGGTACCGTGGTGACTGTAGTTAAAGAAAATAAATTATCAGACCTGATTAAAAAAACCAGGGCGGGCCGTGGACCGGACACACCGTTGGAGAAAGTAATTTATCAGGTAAACATAAATTCTGTTTTCTCCAACATAGGTGTGTCCGGTCCACGGCGTCATCCTTACTTGTGGGAACCAATACCAAAGCTTTAGGACACGGATGAAGGGAGGGAGCAAATCAGGTCACCTAAATGGAAGGCACCACGGCTTGCAAAACCTTTCTCCCAAAAATAGCCTCAGAAGAAGCAAAAGTATCAAACTTGTAAAATTTGGTAAAAGTGTGCAGTGAAGACCAAGTCGCTGCCCTACATATCTGATCAACAGAAGCCTCGTTCTTGAAGGCCCATGTGGAAGCCACAGCCCTAGTGGAATGAGCTGTGATTCTTTCGGGAGGCTGCCGTCCGGCAGTCTCGTAAGCCAATCTGATGATGCTTTTAATCCAAAAAGAGAGAGAGGTAGAAGTTGCTTTTTGACCTCTCCTTTTACCAGAATAAACAACAAACAAGGAAGATGTTTGTCTAAAATCCTTTGTAGCATCTAAATAGAATTTTAGAGCGCGAACAACATCCAAATTGTGCAACAAACGTTCCTTCTTTGAAACTGGTTTCGGACACAGAGAAGGTACGATAATCTCCTGGTTAATGTTTTTGTTAGAAACAACTTTTGGAAGAAAACCAGGTTTAGTACGTAAAACCACCTTATCTGCATGGAACACCAGATAAGGAGGAGAACACTGCAGAGCAGATAATTCTGAAACTCTTCTAGCAGAAGAAATTGCAACTAAAAACAAAACTTTCCAAGATAATAACTTAATATCAACGGAATGCAAGGGTTCAAACGGAACCCCCTGAAGAACTGAAAGAACTAAATTGAGACTCCAAGGAGGAGTCAAAGGTTTGTAAACAGGCTTAATTCTAACCAGAGCCTGAACAAAGGCTTGAACATCTGGCACAGCGGCCAGCTTTTTGTGAAGTAACACAGACAAGGCAGAAATCTGTCCCTTCAGGGAACTTGCAGATAATCCTTTTTCCAATCCTTCTTGAAGGAAGGATAGAATCCTAGGAATCTTAACCTTGTCCCAAGGGAATACTTTAGATTCACACCAACAGATATATTTTTTCCAAATTTTGTGGTAAATCTTTCTAGTTACAGGCTTTCTGGCCTGAACAAGAGTATCGATAACAGAATCTGAGAATCCTCGCTTCGATAAGATCAAGCGTTCAATCTCCAAGCAGTCAGCTGGAGTGAAACCAGATTCGGATGTTCGAACGGACCCTGAACAAGAAGGTCTCGTCTCAAAGGTAGCTTCCAAGGAGGAGCCGATGACATATTCACCAGATCTGCGTACCAAGTCCTGCGTGGCCACGCAGGAGCTATCAAGATCACCGACGCCCTCTCCTGATTGATCCTGGCTACCAGCCTGGGGATGAGAGGAAACGGCGGGAACACATAAGCTAGTTTGAAGGTCCAAGGTGCTACTAGTGCATCCACTAGAGCCGCCTTGGGATCCCTGGATCTGGACCCGTAGCAAGGAACTTTGAAGTTCTGACGAGAGGCCATCAGATCCATGTCTGGAATGCCCCACAGCTGAGTGACTTGGGCAAAGATTTCCGGATGGAGTTCCCACTCCCCCGGATGCAATGTCTGACGACTCAGAAAATCCGCTTCCCAATTTTCCACTCCTGGGATGTGGATAGCAGACAGGTGGCAGGAGTGAGACTCCGCCCATAGAATGATTTTGGTCACTTCTTCCATCGCCAGGGAACTCCTTGTTCCCCCCTGATGGTTGATGTACGCAACAGTTGTCATGTTGTCTGATTGAAACCGTATGAACTTGGCCCTCGCTAGCTGAGGCCAAGCCTTGAGAGCATTGAATATCGCTCTCAGTTCCAGAATATTTATCGGTAGAAGAGATTCTTCCCGAGACCAAAGACCCTGAGCTTTCAGGGATCCCCAGACCGCGCCCCAGCCCATCAGACTGGCGTCGGTCGTGACAATGACCCACTCTGGTCTGCGGAATGTCATCCCTCGTGACAGGTTGTCCAGGGACAGCCACCAACGGAGTGAGTCTCTGGTCCTCTGATTTACTTGTATCTTCGGAGACAAGTCTGTATAGTCCCCATTCCACTGACTGAGCATGCACAGTTGTAATGGTCTTAGATGAATGCGTGCAAAAGGAACTATGTCCATTGCCGCTACCATCAACCCGATCACTTCCATGCACTGAGCTATGGAAGGAAGAGGAACGGAATGGAGTATCCGACAAGAGTCTAGAAGTTTTGTTTTTCTGGCCTCTGTCAGAAAAATCCTCATTTCTAAGGAGTCTATTATTGTTCCCAAGAAGGGAACCCTTGTTGACGGAGATAGAGAACTCTTTTCCACGTTCACTTTCCATCCGTGAGATCTGAGAAAGGCCAGGACAATGTCCGTGTGAGCCTTTGCTTGAGGAAGGGACGACGCTTGAATCAGAATGTCGTCCAAGTAAGGTACTACAGCAATGCCCCTTGGTCTTAGCACAGCTAGAAGGGACCCTAGTACCTTTGTGAAAATCCTTGGAGCAGTGGCTAATCCGAAAGGAAGCGCCACGAACTGGTAATGTTTGTCCAGGAATGCGAACCTCAGGAACCGATGATGTTCCTTGTGGATAGGAATATGTAGATACGCATCCTTTAAATCCACCGTGGTCATGAATTGACCTTCCTGGATGGAAGGAAGAATAGTTCGAATGGTTTCCATCTTGAACGATGGAACCTTGAGAAACTTGTTTAAGATCTTGAGATCTAAGATTGGTCTGAACGTTCCCTCTTTTTTGGGAACTATAAACAGATTTGAGTAGAACCCCATCCCTTGTTCTCTTAATGGAACGGGATGAATCACTCCCATTTTTAACAGGTCTTCTACACAATGTAAGAATGCCTGTCTTTTTATGTGGTCTGAAGACAACTGAGACCTGTGGAACCTCCCCCTTGGGGGAAGTCCCTTGAATTCCAGAAGATAACCTTGGGAGACTATTTCTAGCGCCCAAGGATCCAGAACATCTCTTGGCCAAGCCTGAGCGAAGAGAGAAAGTCTGCCCCCCACCAGATCCGGTCCCGGATCGGGGGCCAACATTTCATGCTGTCTTGGTAGCAGTGGCAGGTTTCTTGGCCTGCTTTCCCTTGTTTCAGCCTTGCATTGGTCTCCAAGCTGGCTTGGCTTGAGAAGTATTACCCTCTTGCTTAGAGGGCGTAGCACTTTGGGCTGGTCCGTTTCTACGAAAGGGACGAAAATTAGGTTTATTTTTTGCCTTGAAAGGCCGATCCTGAGGAAGGGCGTGGCCCTTACCCCCAGTGATATCCGAGATAATCTCTTTCAAGTCAGGGCCAAACAGCGTTTTCCCCTTGAAAGGAATGTTAAGTAGCTTGTTCTTGGAAGACGCATCAGCCGACCAAGATTTCAACCAAAGCGCTCTGCGCGCCACAATAGCAAACCCAGAATTCTTAGCCGCTAACCTAGCCAATTGCAAAGTGGCGTCTAGGGTGAAAGAATTAGCCAATTTGAGAGCATTGATTCTGTCCTTAATCTCCTCATAAGGAGGAGAATCACTGTCGACCGCCTTTATCAGCTCATCGAACCAGAAACATGCGGCTGTAGCGACAGGGACAATGCATGAAATTGGTTGTAGAAGGTAACCCTGCTGAACAAACATCTTTTTAAGCAAACCTTCTAATTTTTTATCCATAGGATCTTTGAAAGCACAACTATCCTCTATGGGTATAGTGGTGCGTTTGTTTAAAGTGGAAACCGCTCCCTCGACCTTGGGGACTGTCTGCCATAAGTCCTTTCTGGGGTCGACCATAGGAAACAATTTTTTAAATATGGGGGGAGGGACGAAAGGAATACCGGGCCTTTCCCATTCTTTATTAACAATGTCCGCCACCCGCTTAGGTATAGGAAAAGCTTCTGGGAGCCCCGGCACCTCTAGGAACTTGTCCATTTTACATAGTTTCTCTGGGATGACCAACTTGTCACAATCATCCAGAGTGGATAATACCTCCTTAAGCAGAATGCGGAGATGTTCCAACTTAAATTTAAATGCAATCACATCAGGTTCAGCTTGTTGAGAAATGTTCCCTGAATCAGTAATTTCTCCCTCAGACAAAACCTCCCTGGCCCCATCAGACTGAGTTAGGGGCCCTTCAGAAATATTAATATCAGCGTCGTCATGCTCAGCGTCGTCATGCTCTTCAGTATCTAAAACAGAGCAGTCGCGCTTACGCTGATAAGTGTTCATTTTGGCTAAAATGTTTTTGACAGAATTATCCATTACAGCCATTAATTGTTGCATAGTAAGGAGTATTGGCGCGCTAGATGTACTAGGGGCCTCCTGAGTGGGCAAGACTCGTGTAGACGAAGGAGGGAATGATGCAGTACCATGCTTACTCCCCTCACTTGAGGAATCATCTTGGGCATCATTGTCATTGTCACATAAATCACATTTATTTAAATGAATAGGAATTCTGGCTTCCCCACATTCAGAACACAGTCTATCTGGTAGTTCAGACATGTTAAACAGGCATAAACTTGATAACAAGTACAAAAAACGTTTTAAAATAAAACCGTTACTGTCACTTTAAATTTTAAACTGAACACACTTTATTACTGCAAATGCGAAAAAACATGAAGGAATTGTTCAAAATTTACCAAATTTTCACCACAGTGTCTTAAAGCCTTAAAAGTATAGCACACCAAATTTGGAAGCTTTAACCCTTAAAATAACGGAACCGGAGCCGTTTTGAACTTTAACCCCTTTACAGTCCCTGGTATCTGCTTTGCTGAGACCCAACCAAGCCCCAAGGGGAATAGGATACCAAATGACGCCTTCAGAAAGTCTTTTCTAAGTATCAGAGCTCCTCTCACATGCGACTGCATGCCATGCCTCTCAAAAACAAGTGCGCAACACCGGCGCGAAAATGAGGCTCTGCCTATGCTTTGGGAAAGCCCCTAAAGAATAAGGTGTCTAAAACAGTGCCTGCCGATATTATTATATCAAAATACCCAGATAAAATGATTCCTCAAGGCTAAATATGTGTTAATAATCAATCGATTTAGCCCAAAAAAAAAAGTCTACAGTCTTAATAAGCCCTTTTTGAAGCCCTTATTTACAATCGTAATAAACATGGCTTACCGGATCCCAGAGGGAAAATGACAGCTTCCAGCATTACATCGTCTTGTTAGAATGTGTCATACCTCAAGCAGCAAGAGACTGCTCACTGTTCCCCCAACTGAAGTTAATTGCTCTCAACAGTCCTGTGTGGAACAGCCATGGATTTTAGTGACGGTTGCTAAAATCATTTTCCTCATACAAACAGAAATCTTCATCTCTTTTCTGTTTCTGAGTAAATAGTACATACCAGCACTATTTCAAAATAACAAACTCTTGATTGAATAATAAAAACTACAGTTAAACACTAAAAAACTCTAAGCCATCTCCGTGGAGATGTTGCCTGTACAACGGCAAAGAGAATGACTGGGGTAGGCGGAGCCTAGGAGGGATCATGTGACCAGCTTTGCTGGGCTCTTTGCCATTTCCTGTTGGGGAAGAGAATATCCCACAAGTAAGGATGACGCCGTGGACCGGACACACCTATGTTGGAGAAAATGCAAACGATTCTACATTCCAGCAAAAACGTTTAACATAATAAATACCTATTAAAAGGTTTAATGTACTTTTTACAGAGTAATTCCAGTGAAGTACCATCCCCAGAATACTGAAGTGTAGAGTATACATACATGTCATTATAACGGTATGGCAGGATTTTCTCATCAATTCCATTCAGAAAATAAAAACTGCTACATACCTCAATGCAGATTCATCTGCCCGCTGTCCCCTGATCTGAAGCTTTTACCTCCCTCAGATGGCCGAGAAACAGCAATATGATCTTAACTACTCCGGTTAAAATCATAGTAAAAAACTCTGGTAGATTCTTCTTCAAACTCTGCCAGAGAGGCAATAACACGCTCCGGTGCTATTGTAAAATAACAAACTTTTGATTGAAGTTATAAAAACTAAGTATAATCACCATAGTCCTCTCACACATCCTATCTAGTCGTTGGGTGCAAGAGAATGACTGGGAGTGACGTAGAGGGGAGGAGCTATATGCAGCTCTGCTGGGTGAATCCTCTTGCATTTCCTGTTGGGGAGGAGTTATATCCCAGAAGTAATGATGACCCGTGGACTGATCACACATAACAGAAGAAAAAACAACTTCAGGTGTTGCCTAGATTGACAACATAACCAGCCATAGGGTTACAATGTACTCCATAAGTTATGTTTTTCTAAGGTTCTGGAGGCGAAGAGGTTAGGGAGGGAACTGCTCTGTATTGAATCTGTATCAGAATTTAGGATTGTGATTTACAGCCCTTAACAAGGCACTTCCACATTGAAGTATGTAGAAGTATGTCTCTATAAGGCTGATGCTATCTTTAAATGGGGGATTATTAAATTTAACCTGATTACTAAAGGTTTCTTTCTTAAATGTGTGTGTGTATATATGTGTGTATATATATATATATATATATATATATATATATCCGGGTCTCAAATGTTAACACAAATGTTAATTAACTATGTCTATGAGAATTTGTTTAGCTCATTGATGGGAGCTAGCAAACATACTATCACAGATACTTCTATGACTGATTTAGTCAAATGAAATAGCTGGCTCATTGGATTGGTTTCAACATCTTAATTTGCCAACAATGGTTCTTGTAAGCTAAATTTCAAAAGTGACCAGTTACACCCAAGTTACTTCCTAAACCAACAGCAAGTGGTTTCTTCTAGTTCATCAGAGCAAATGATGGTTAACAATTCTTCTAGTTTTTATGTTGTCTTCTCAACAAGGAATCACTGTCTACTAGATATGTGCGTTTGTGCACTTTGTGTAACATATCAGGAAGAAGGCAGCGACAAGCCGCATTCGGCTCTTTTCAGGAGCCAAATTTATTCTTGTGAAAATGCAACACACTAACATCTGGATTTGCACAATAATAAATCTGGCTCCAAAATGAGCCCAATGTGGCTTGCAGCTGCCTTCTTCCTAATTTGTTAGGACACAAAGTCCACAAATACACATATCTACTGTCCATATCCCTTGAAGAAAAGGTAGCAACAGTACTCCAGGATGCTTCTATGTTTAACAGAAAAAAAGATTTTCAAGTAAACTTTGTTCATGGACTGGAAGGTTTGTAAAAGAAAAAGTTTGGTGTCAGCAGATGATGGATCTTTTGTTATATAGGGATGGAAGGCTATTTGCTTTTGTTAGGAGGGTGCATTATCCACTTGTGTCATACCAGTTCACTCTGTGCATGATAGTCTTTATAAATGTGGTGAAAAAAATGGTATGAGCTACTAAAGCAGAACAGTGACAGTGCACAAGGCTTAATGTGGATGGGGTGGCCAAAAAAAAAAAACCTGTCAAAACAAATGCAGTGCAACGTTTTATGTACAAATGTACTGCAACGTTTATATGTCATACACATCACAATATACACTATTGATACTGTGTACCCATGAAAAATCCTACAAAACAGATTGGAAAACACAGTTCAGTATATAAAACAAAAGTGATATCTGAAGTTTGGACCAAGATCCAAGAGAAAAAAATATTAATAAAAAAATATTCCTTCAATAACATACCTGAGAAATTTACTGTTTGAATCATCATCATCATCATCATCAAAATCCAATCTGAAATAAAAAAATAATTTAGGATGAAATGTACAAAATGTCATAACAAGAGGGATAGAAGAAGGTGTGAAATGTTTTACACTTTACACATATTGTGTTCCTTTGATGCCAATAACCTCAACTTGCTTATAGATTTAAATGTATTTATTTTTATATACAGTGAAAGAAATAAACTTGAGGAAGATTATAAGTGATAAGGAAACCTAACAACTGGAAAGAGTATCAAAAGCATTAATTGTATTTTTCAAATTAGTAAAAAATTGCTGTGAGTTGCTGAGGTAGCAACCTTCTATCTTCTTTTTGTGTGTGTTTAAAGTCCTACCAGCCAACAGAAAGGGTTATAATGAAACACTGTTTGTAGACAACAAGCAGTAATTTCCATAACAATGGTCAACTCATCAATCTTCCCTTTGAAAGGAGAAACATAACAGTCTAAAACGCTACCCTCTTTGGATGTTTCCCCTCTACTCTTCCACTCAGTTACCTAATATTTTCATACATACATACATACATACATATACAGAACTCTCTGAGGATCTGAAAAAAGAATTGTTGCTCTACATAAAGATGGCCTAGGCTATAAGAAAATTGCCAAGACCCTGAAAATGAGCTGCAGCTCGGTGGGCAAGACCATACAGCGGTTTCACAGGACAGGTTCCACTCAGAACAGGCCTTGACATGGTCAACCAAAGAAGTTGAGTGCATGTACTCATGGTCATATCCAGAGGTTGTCTTTGAGAAATAGACATATGAGTGCTGCCAGCATTGCTGCAGAGGTTGAAGGGGTGGGGGGGTCAGCTTGTCAGTGCTCAGACCATACGCCGCACACTGCATCAAATTGGTCTGCATGGCTTTCTTCTCAGAAATAAGCCTCTTCTAACGATGATGCACAAGAAAGTCCGCAAATAGTTTGCTGAAGACAAGCAGACTAAGGACATGGATTACTGGAACCATGTCCTGTGGTCCGATGAGACCAACATAAACTTATTTGGTTCAGATCGTGTCAAGCGTGTGTCGTGACAACCAGGTGAAAAGTACAAAGGCAAGTGTGTCTTGCCTACAGTCAAGCAAGGTGGTGGGAGTTTCATGGTCTGGGCCTGCATGAGTGCTGCCGGCATTGGGGAGCTACAGTTCAGTGAGGGAACCATGAATGCCAACATGTACTGTGACATACTGAAGCAGAGCATAATCCCCTCCCTTCCGAGACTGGGCCGCAGGGCAGTATTCCAACATGATAACAACCCCAAACAAACACACCTCCAAGACGACCACTGCCTTGCTAAAGAAGCTGAGGGTAAAGGTGATGGACTGGCCAAGCATGTCTCCAGACCTAAACCCTATTAAGCATCTGTGGGGCATCCTCAAACAGAATGTGGGGGAGCGCAAGGTCTCTAACAGCCACCAGCTCCGTGGATGTCGTCATGGAGGAGTGGAAGAGGACTCCAGTGGCAACCTGTGAAGCTCTGGTAAACTCCATCCTCAAGAGGGTTAAGGCAGTGCTGGAAAATAATGCTGGCCACACAAAATATTGACACTTTGGGCCCAACATTTAGACATTAATGGTTGTGTGTTAAGTTATTTGAGGGGACAGCTAATTTACACTGCTATACAGACTGTACACTCAATACTTTACATTGTAGCAAAGTGTAATTTCTTCAGTGTTGTCACATGAAAAGATATAATAAAATATTTACATAAATGTGAGGGGTGTACTCACTTTTGAGAGATATTATATATATATATATATATATATATATATATATATATACACACACATACACACATATACATACATACATACAATTAGGGTAGTGGTCAGAATACTGGTATGTGTAATCCAAATCCATGTGTGGTGAGCATAAAGACCAAAGGCATACGCTTGTAAAAAGTAAAATCCAATGTTTATTTTAAAAAGTAAAAAGGACGTAAAACAACATCCAAGATGAAACCCAGCAATGACAGTATCGATCAGGTAGCTGAACTGATCCTCGTGCAGACGCGTTTCGTGCACATGCGCACTTGTTCACTGCTTACCTGAGCATCAGTTCAGTCACCTATTTACGGCTATTCCAATTGTGACATTTTATTAGCTATTACCTGATAGGATACTCATATCTGAATATATACCCCTTAATTTGACAAAGTAATAAGCAATTCAGATATATTTTTATATGAATATAAATATGAACTATCCTAACCTTGCATAAAGATTTAAAACAGATCCCATGAATATATTCAATATTAAAGTATATAAATTAGCATATATAGTACAAAAAATGACTCATATGAACATACAAAAAAATATACAAAAAAATATACAAAATCCTCAAGCCGTAATTTCGAATATATCTATGAGGCATTGATTTGAATAAAACCACATTGGGCATACGTATTTCTAATCTGAATGCATTTTGACCACTAGAGGGCATTAGTTAATGTGAGGTCCAGAAAATTGACACTCTTATTACTGTGTTCCCCTTTAAACTCTATTCCACAGTTATTGCAGTTTAGATAATTGCAGAAATCATCTGTTTCCCTGTTGTCACAGTCCAGGATGAATAAAAAGGTCATCAATATAGCGATAATATTGAATTATTCTTTCCTTAAAGGGATTCATATATCCAAAGACGTGGGACAGCTTCCAACAACCCATGAACAGGTTGGCATAGGATGGGGCAAATTTTGCCCCCATTGCCACCCCATGTCTCTGGAGATAATATTCAGTCTGAAACATAAAAAAGTTGTGAGTTAGTAGATATTCAATTGCCCTCAAGAGAAAAATTTTAGTTGCAGGTTCAAAATTACAGTAAGAGTCAATAAAAAAAACTCAATGGCAGTAATTCCTCTTGGATGGTCAATGGAAGTATAGAGTGAAGAGACATCCACTGCCATTAGTCTATAATTGGATTGTCATCTTACATTTTTTATTTTATTAATAAAAGATGTAGTATCTTGAATGTAACTTGGTAGTTGAAAGCCTAATGGCTGCAAAAAAGTATCTACAAGTTCGGACAGTGCTTCATTTAATGACCCAATGCCCGCAATAATCAGTCTGCCAGGAGGGCATTGGAGATTTTTGTGTATTTTGGGAATGTGATGGAAAAGAGGTGTAACAGAATGTTGAACTATTAATTTTTCCTCTGTTGCCAGTGTTATGATAGTATTATAGCGTGCGTATTTGATGATATCTGTAATCTCTTTCAAAAATTTATTTGTGGGGTTTTCAATAAGTTTAATATATACACTTTTATCCCCTAAATGTCTTTTAGCTTCTGCCATATAATCTGACCTGTTAAGGACCACAACGTTCCCTCCTTTGTCTGATGGCCTGATTATGATGTTCTCATTATCTGATAGTGCACTGAGGGAAGTTTTTTCCTTAGTGGTTAAATTTGTGTATTGCTTTTTTATTTTATTAGAAACAGATTAATTTAAAGATCAAAGCTTAAACTCTACAGTTTTTTGAAAAAACATAATTTATGTAAGAATTTACTTGATAAATTAATTTCTTTCATATTGGCAAGAGTCCACGAGCTAGTGACGTATGGGATAAACAATCCTACCAGGAGGGGCAAAGTTTCCCAAACCTCAAAATGCCTATAAATACACCCCTCACCACACCCACAATTCAGTTTAACGAATAGCCAAGAAGTGGGGTGATAAGAAAGGAGTAAAAAGCATCAACAAAGAAATTTGGAAATAATTGTGATTTATACAAAAAAATCATAACCACCATAAAAAGGGTGGGCCTCATGGACTCTTGCCAATATGAAAGAAATGAATTTATCAGGTAAATTCTTACATAAATTAGGTTTTCTTTCATGTAATTGGCAAGAGTCCATGAGCTAGTGACGTATGGGATATCTATACCCAAGATGTGGAACTCCAATCAGGAGTCACTAGAGAGGGAGGGATAAAAATAAACAAAACCAATTTCTCGCTGAAAAAATAATCCACAACCCAAAATATAAGTTATTCTCATAATGAAAAGAAAAACTTAAAACATCAGCAGAAGAATCAAACTGAAACAGCTGCCTGAAGAACTTTTCTACCAAAAACTGCTTCTGAAGAAGCAAATACATCAAAATGGTAGAATTTAGTAAATGTATGCAAAGAAGACCAAGTTGCTGCTTTGCAAATCTGATCAACTGAAGCTTCATTCTTAAAAGCCCACGAAGTGGAGACTGATCTAGTAGAATGAGCTGTAATTCTCTGAGGCGGGGCCTGACCCGTCTCCAAATAAGCTTGATGAATCAAAAGCTTTAAACAAGAAGCCAAGGAAATAGCAGAGGCCTTCTGACCTTTCCTAGGACCAGAAAATATAACAAATAGACTTGAAGTCTTCCTGAAATTTTTAGTAGCTTCAACATAATATTTCAAAGCTCTCACCACATCCAAAGAATGTAAGGATCTTTACAAAGCATTCTTAGGATTAGGACACAAGGAAGGGACAACAATTTCTCTATTAATGTTGTGAGAATTCACAACTTTAGGCAAAAATTTAAATGAAGTCCGCAAAACCGCCTTATCCTGGTGAAAAATCAGAAAAGGAGATTCACAAGAAAGAACAGATAGCTCAGAAACTCTTCTAGCAGAAGAGATGGCCAAAAGGAACAACACTTTCCAAGAAAAAAGTTTAATGTCCAAAGAATGCATAGGCTCAAACGGAGGGGCCTGTAACGCCTTCAAAACCAAATTAAGACTCCAAGGAGGAGAAATTGACTTAATGACGGGCTTAATACGAACAAAAGCCTGTACAAAACAGTGAATATCAGGAAGTTTAGCAATCTTTCTGTGAAATAAACAGAAAGGGCAGAGATGTGTCCCTTCAAGGAACTTGCAGACAAACCCTCATCCAAAAAGAATGCCAAGAGAATTTATGAGAAGAACACCAGGAAATGTAGGTCTTCCAAACTCGATAATAAATCTTTCTAGAGACAGATTTAAAAGCTTGTAAGATAGTATTGATCACTGAGTCAGAGAAACCTCTATGACTTAGTACTAAGCGTTCAATTTCCATACCTTCAAATTTAATGATTTGAGATCTTGATGGAAAAACGGACCTTGAGACAGAAGGCAACTGGACATCCGAACAAGATCCGCATACCAAAACCTGTGTGGCCATGCTGGAGCCATCAGAAACACAAACGATTGTTCCATGATGATTTTGGATATCACTCTTGGAAGAACTAGAGGCGGGAAAATGTAAGCAGGATGATAACACCAAGGAAGCGTCAGCGCATCCACTGCATCCGCCTGAACATCCCTGGACCTGGAAAGGTATTTGGGAAGTTTCTTGTTTAGATGAGAGGCCATGAGATCTATCTCTGGAAGACCCCACATCTGAAAATCTGAGAAAACACATCCGGATGGAGAGACCACTCCCCTGGATGTAAAGTCTGACGGCTGAGATAATCCACCTCCCAAATGTCTACACCTGGGATATGTACCTCAGAGATTAGACAGGAGCTGGATTCTGCCCAAGCAGGTATCCGAGATACTTCTTTCATTGCTTGGGGACTGTGAGTCCCACCCTGATGATTGACATATGCCACAGTTGTGATATTGTCTGACTGAAAGCAAATGAATGGTTCTCTCTTCAACAAAGGCCAAAACTGAAGAGCTCTGAGAATTGCACAAAGTTCTAAAATATTGATTGGCAATCTCGCCTCTTGAGATTTCGAAACGCCTTGTGCTGTCAGAGACCCCCAAACAACTCCCCAACCTGAAAAACTTGCGTCTGTAGTGATCACAGTCCAGGTTGGCCGAACAAAGGAAGCCCCTTGAACTAAACGCTGGTGATTTAACCACCACGTCAGAGAGTGTCGAACATTGGGATTTAAGGATATTAACTGTGATATCTTTGTATAATCCCTGCACCATTGATTCAGCATAAAAAGCTGGAGAGGACTCATGTGAAAACTAGCAAAAGGAATCGCGTCCGATGCTGCAGTCATGAGGCCTAAAACTTCCATGCACATAGCCACTGAAGGGAATGACTGAGACTGAAGGTGCCGACAGGCTGCAACCAATTTCAAACGTCTCTTGTCTGTTAGAGACAGAGTCATGGACACTGAATCTATCTGGAAACCTAAAAAGGTGACCCTTGTCTGAGGAATCAAGGAACCTTTTGGTAAATTGATCCTCCAACCATGTCTTTGAAGAAACAACACTAGTTGATTTGTGTGAGATTCTGCAGAACGTAAAGACTGAGCTAGTACCAAGATATCGTCCAAATAAGGAAACACCACAATACCCTGCTCTCTGATTACAGAGAGCAGGGCACCTAGAACCTTTGAAAAGATTCTCGGAGTGGTTGCTAGGCCAAATGGAAGAGCAACAAATTGGTAATGCCTGTCTAGAAAAGAGAATCTCAGGAACTGATAATGTTCCGGATAAACAAAAGGCAGAATAGTCCTTATAGTCACCATCTTGAAAGTTGGTATTCTTACAGAACAATTCAAAATTTTCAAATCCAGAACTGGTCTGAATGAATTTTCCTTCTTTGGGACAATGAACAGATTTGAATAAAACCCCAGACCTTGTTCCTGAAAAGGAACCAGTATGATTACCCCTGAAGACTCCAGGTCTGAAACACACTTCAGGAAAGCCTGAGCTTTTACTGGATTTGCTGGGATACGTGAGAGAAAAAATCTTCTCACAGGAGGTCTTACTCTGAATCCTATTTGATACCCTTGGGAGACAATGCTCTGAATCCATTGATTTTGGACAGAATTTATCCAAAAATCCTTGAAAAACCTTAATCTGCCCCCTACCAGCTGAGCTGGAATGAGGGACGCACCTTCATGCGGACTTAGGGGCTGACTTTGGTTTTTGAAAAGGCTTGGATTTACTCCAATTTGAGGAAGGCTTCCAATTGGAAACAGATTCCTTGGGGCAAGGATTTGATTTCTGTCCCTTATTTTGACGAAAGGAACGAAAACGGTTAGAAGCCTTAGATTTACCCTTAGGTTTTTTATCCTGAGGCAGAAAAAAACCCTTTCCTCCAGTAACAGTTGAAATAATAGAATCCAACTGAGAACCAAATAAATTATTACCTTGGAAACAAAGAGATAATAATCTAGTCTTAGATGTCATATCAGCATTCCAAGATTTAAGCCACAAAGCTCTTCTAGCTAAAATAGCTAAAGACATGGATCTAACATCAATTTTGATAATATCAAAAATGGCATCACAAATAAAATGATTAGCATGTTGCAGTAAACGAACAATGCTAGATATGTCACAATCCAATTCTTGTTGCGCTAAATTCTCCAACCAAAAAGTTGATGCAGCCGCCACATCAGCCAAAGAAATTGCAGGCCTGAGAAGATGACCTGAATATAAAACAGAATTTATGTTTACCTGATAAATTACTTTCTCCAACGGTGTGTCCGGTCCACGGCGTCATCCTTACTTGTGGGATATTCTCTTCCCCAACAGGAAATGGCAAAGAGCCCAGCAAAGCTGGTCACATGATCCCTCCTAGGCTCCGCCTACCCCAGTCATTCGACCGACGTTAAGGAGGAATATTTGCATAGGAGAAACCATATGTTACCGTGGTGACTGTAGTTAAAGAAAATAAATTATCAGACCTGATTAAAAAAACCAGGGCGGGCCGTGGACCGGACACACCGTTGGAGAAAGTAATTTATCAGGTAAACATAAATTCTGTTTTCTCCAACATAGGTGTGTCCGGTCCACGGCGTCATCCTTACTTGTGGGAACCAATACCAAAGCTTTAGGACACGGATGAAGGGAGGGAGCAAATCAGGTCACCTAAATGGAAGGCACCACGGCTTGCAAAACCTTTCTCCCAAAAATAGCCTCAGAAGAAGCAAAAGTATCAAATTTGTAAAATTTAGAAAAAGTGTGCAGTGAAGACCAAGTCGCTGCCTTACATATCTGATCAACAGAAGCCTCGTTCTTGAAGGCCCATGTGGAAGCCACAGCCCTAGTGGAGTGAGCTGTGATTCTTTCAGGAGGCTGCCGTCCGGCAGTCTCATAAGCCAATCGGATAATGCTTTTAATCCAGAAGGAGAGAGAGGTAGAAGTTGCTTTTTGACCTCTCCGTTTACCAGAATAAACAACAAACAAAGACAAAGTTTGTCTGAAATCCTTAGTAGCTGCTAAGTAAAATTTGAGAGCACGAACTACATCCAAGTTGTGCAACAAACGTTCCTTCTTTGAAACTGGATTAGGACACAAAGAAGGCACAACTATCTCCTGGTTAATGTTTTTGTTAGAAACAACTTTTGGAAGAAAACCAGGTTTAGTACGCAAAACCACCTTATCTGCATGGAACACCAGATAAGGAGAAGAACACTGCAGAGCAGATAATTCTGAAACTCTTCTAGCAGAAGAAATTGCAACCAAAAACAAAACTTTCCAAGATAATAACTTAATATCAACGGAATGTAAGGGCTCAAACGGAACCCCCTGAAGAACTGAAAGAACTAGGTTGAGACTCCAAGGAGGAGTCAAAATTTTGTAAACAGGCTTGATTCTAACCAGAGCCTGAACAAAGGCTAGAACATCTGGCACAGCTGCCAGCTTTTTGTGAAGTAACACAGACAAGGCAGAAATCTGTCCCATCAAGGAACTTGCAGATAATCCTTTTTCCAATCCTTCTCGAAGGAAGGATAGACTCTTAGGAATCTTAACCTCGTCCCAAGGGAATCCTGCAGATTCACACCAACAGATATACCAAATTATGTGGTAATTTTTCTGGTTACAGGCTTTCAGGCCTGAACAAGAGTATTAATAACAGAATCTGAGAACCCTCGCTTTGATAAGATCAAGCGTTCAATCTCCAAGCAGTCAGCTGGAGTGGGTCGAACGGACCTAGAACAAGAAGGTCTCTCAAAGGTAGCTTCCATGGTGGAGCCGATGACATATTCACCAGATCTGCATACCAAGTCCTGCGTGGCCACGCAGGAGCTATCAAAATCACCGACGCCCTCTCCTGATTGATCCTGGCTACCAGCCTGGGGATGAGAGGAAACGGCGGGAACACATAAGCTAGTTTGAAGGTCCAAGGTGCTACTAGTGCATCCACTAGAGCCGCCTTGGGATCCCTGGATCTGTACCCGTAGTAAGGAACTCTGAAGTTCTGACGAGAGGCCATCAGATCCATGTCTGGAATGCCCCACGGTTGAGTGACTTGGGCAAAGATTTCCGGATGGAGTTCCCACTCCCCCGGATGCAATGTCTGACGACTCAGAAAATCCGCTTCCCAATTTTCCACTCCTGGGATGTGGATAGCAGACAGGTGGCAGGGGTGAGACTCCGCCCATAGAATGATTTTGGTCACTTCTTCCATCGCTAGGGAACTCCTTGTTCCCCCCTGATGGTTGATGTATGAACTTGGCCCTCGCTAGCTGAGGCCAAGCTTTGAGAGCATTGAATATCGCTCTCAGTTCCAGAATATTTATCGGTAGAAGAGATTCTACCCGAGACCAAAGACCCTGAGCTTTCAGGGATCCCCAGACCGCGCCCCAGCCCATCAGACTGGCGTCGGTCGTGACAATGACCCACTCTGGTCTGCGGAAGGTCATCCCTTGTGACAGGTTGTCCAGGGACAGCCACCAACGGAATGAGTCTCTGGTCCTCTGATTTACTTGTATCTTTGGAGACAAGTCTGAATAGTCCCCATTCCACTGACTGAGCATGAACAGTTGTAATGGTCTTAGATGAATGCGCACAAAAGGAACTATGTCCATTGCCGCTACCATCAAACCTATCACTTCCATGCACTGCGCTATGGAAGGAAGAGGAACGGAATGAAGTATCCGACAAGAGTCTAGAAGTTTTGTTTTTCTGGCTTCTGTCAGAAAAATCCTCATTTCTAAGGAGTCTATTATAGTTCCCAAGAAGGGAACCCTCGTTGACGGAGATAGAGAACTCTTTTCCACGTTCACTTTCCATCCGTGAGATCTGAGAAAGGCCAGGACAATGTCCGTGTGAGCCTTTACTTGAGGAAGGGACGACGCTCGAAACAGAATGTCGTCCAAGTAAGGTACTACAGCAATGCCCCTTGGTCTTAGCACCGCCAGAAGGGACCCTAGTACCTATGAGAAAATCCTAGGAGCAGTGGCTAATCCGAAAGAAAACGCCACGAACTGGAAATGCTTGTCCAGGAATGCAAACCTTAGGAACCGATGATGTTCCTTGTGGATAGGAATATGTAGATACGCATCCTTGAAATCCACCTTGGTCATGAATTGACCTTCCTGGATGGAAGGAAGAAGTGTTCGAATGGTTTCCATCTTGAACGATGGAACCTTGAGAACTTGTTCAAGATCTTGAGATCTAAGATTGGTCTGAACGTTCCCTCTTTTTTGGGAACAATGAACAGATTGGAGTAGAACCCCATCCCTTGTTCTCCTAATGGAACAGGATGAATCACTCCCATTTTAAGCAGGTCTTCTACCCAATGTAAGAATGCCTGTCTTCTTATGTGGTCTGAAGACAACTGAGACCTGTGGAACCTCCCCCTTGGAGGAAGCCCCTTGAACTCCAGAGAATAACCTTGGGAGACTATTTCTAGCGCCCAAGGATCCAGAACATCTCTTGCCCAAGCCTGAGCGAAGAGAGAGAGTCTGCCCCCCACCAGATCCGGTCCCGGATCGGGGGCCCGCATTTCATGCTGTCTTGGTAGCAGTGGCAGGTTTCCTGGCCTGCTTTCCCTTGTTCCAGCCTTGCATAGGTCTCCAGGCTGGATTGGCTTGAGAAGTATTACCTTCCTGCTTAGAGGACGTAGCCCTTGGGGCTGATCCGTTTCTGCGAAAGGGACGAAACTTAGGTTTATTTTTGGTTTTGAAAAGACCTATCCTGAGGAAGGGCGTGGCCCCTGCCCCCAGTGATATCAGAGATAATCTCTTTCAAGTCAGGGCCAAAGAGTGTTTTCCCCTTGAAAGGAATGTCAAGCAATTTGTTCTTGGAAGACGCATCCGCTGCCCAAGATTTTAACCAAAGCGCTCTGCGCCACAATAGCAAACCCAGAATTTTTTCGCCGCTAACCTAGCCAATTGCAAGGTGGCGTCTAGGGTGAAAGAATTAGCCAATTTAAGAGCACGAATTCTGTCCATAATCTCCTCATAAGAAGAAGAATTACTAATAATCGCCTTTCCTAGCTCATCAAACTAGAAACACGCGGCTGCAGTGACAGGGACAATGCATGCAATTGGTTGTAGAAGGGAACCTTGCTGAACAAACATCTTTAGCAGACCTTCTAATTTTTTATCCATAGGATCTTGGAAAGCACAACTATCTTCTATGGGTATAGTGGCGCGCTTGTGTAGAGTAGAAACCGCCCCCTCGACCTTGGGGACTGTCTGCCATCAGTCCTTTCTGGGGTCGACTATAGGAAAACAATTTTATAAATATGGGGGGAGGTACTAAAGGTATACCGGGCCTGTCCCATTCTTTACTAACAATGTACGCCACCCGCTTGGATATAGGAAAAGCTTCGGGGGGCCCCGGGGCCTCTAAGAACTTTTCCATTTTACATAGTGGTTCTGGAATGACCAGATAATCACAATCATCCAAATTGGATAACACCTCCTTAAGCAGAGCGCGGAGATGTTCCAACTTAAATTTAAAAGTAATCACATCAGGTTCAGCTTGTTGAGAAATGTTTCCTGAATCTGAAATTTCTCCCTCAGACAAAACCTCCCTGGCCCCCTCAGACTGGTGTAGGGGCCCTTCAGAAACCATATCATCAGCGTTCTCATGCTCTACAGAATTTTCTAAAACAGAGCAGTCGCGCTTTCGCTGATAAGTGGGCATATTGGCTAAAATGTTTTTGATAGAATTATCCATTACAGCCGTTAAATGTTGCATAGTAAGGAGTATTGGCGCACTAGATGTACTAGGGGCCTCCTGTATGGGCAAGACTGGTGTAGACGAAGGAGGGGATGATGCAGTACCATGCTTACTCCCCTCACTTGAGGAATCATCTTGGGCATCATTTTTACTAAAAAATTTTATGACATAAAATACATATAGTTAAATGAGAAGGAACCTTGGTTTCCCCACAGTCAGAACACAATCTATCTGGTAGTTCAGACATGTTAAACAGGCATAAACTTGATAACAAAGCACAAAAAACGTTTTAAAATAAAACCGTTACTGTCACTTTAAATTTTAAACTAAACACACTTTATTACTGCAATTGCGAAAAAGTATGAAGGAATTGTTCAAAATTCACCAAAATTTCACCACAGTGTCTTAAAGCCTTAAAAGTATTGCACACCAAATTTGGAAGCTTTAACCCTTAAAATAACGGAACCGGAGCCGTTTTTATATTTAACCCCTTTACAGTCCCTGGAATCTGCTTTGCTGAGACCCAACCAAGCCCAAAGGGGAATACGATACCAAATGATGCCTTCAGAAAGACTTTTCTATGTATCAGAGCTCCACACACATGCAGCTGCATGCCATGCTGTTCTCAAAAACAAGTGCGCCATACCGGCGCGAAAATGAGGCTCTGACTATGATTAGGGAAAGCCCCTAAAGAATAAGGTGTCTAAAACAGTGCCTGCCGATATAATCATATCAAAATACCCAGAATAAATGATTCCTCAAGGCTAAATATGTGTTAATAATGAATCGATTTAGCCCAGAAAAAGTCTACAGTCTTAATAAGCCCTTGTGAAGCCCTTATTTACTATCTTAATAAACATGGCTTACCGGATCCCATAGGGAAAATGACAGCTTCCAGCATTACATCGTCTTGTTAGAATGTGTCATACCTCAAGCAGTAAGAGACTGCACACTGTTCCCCCAACTGAAGTTAATTGCTCTCAACAGTCCTGTGTGGAACAGCCATGGATTTTAGTTACGGTGCTAAAATCATTTTCCTCATACAAACAGAAATCTTCATCTCTTTTCTGTTTCTGAGTAAATAGTACATACCAGCACTATTTTAAAATAACAAACTCTTGATTGAATAATAAAAACTACAGTTAAACACTAAAAAACTCTAAGCCATCTCCGTGGAGATGTTGCCTGTACAACGGCAAAGAGAATGACTGGGGTAGGCGGAGCCTAGGAGGGATCATGTGACCAGCTTTGCTGGGCTCTTTGCCATTTCCTGTTGGGGAAGAGAATATCCCACAAGTAAGGATGACGCCGTGGACCGGACACACCTATGTTGGAGAAATAGGCTTTCCTTAGATAGGATTCAAGTTTCCTCTCTAAAGGATCTTTAAAAGAGTACTGTCTTCCATAGGAATAGTGGTACGTTTAGCAAGAGTAGAAATAGCCCCATCAACTTTAGGGATCTTTTCCCAAAACTCTATAGAAATTGCTGGTAAAGGATACAATTTTTTAAACTTGAAGAAGGAATAAAAGGAGTACCTGGCTTATTCCATTCCTTAGAAATCATATCAGAAATAGCATCAGGAATAGGAAAAACCTCTGGAGTAACCACAGGAGGGTTAAAAACAGCATTTAAACGCTTACTAGTCTTAATGTCAAGAGGACTAGCTTCCTCAATATCCAAAGTAATTAACACTTCTTTTAACAAAGAACGAATATACTCCATTTTAAACAAATAAGTAGATTTGTCAGTGTCAATATCTGAGGAGGGATCTTCTGAATCAAATAGATCCTCATCAGAGGAGGATAAATCATTATGTTGTCGGTCACTTGAAATTTCATCAACTTTATGAGAAGTTTTAAAAGACCTTTTACGTTTATTAGAAGGCGGAAATACAGACAAAGCCTTCTAAATAGAATCAGTAACGAATTCTTTAAAATTCATAGGTATATCATGTACATTAGAAGTTGAAGGAACTGCAACTGGCAATGTACTATTACTGATGGATACATTCTCTGCATGTAAACGTTTATCATGACAACTATTACAAATGACATTCAGAGATATAATTTCCACAATCTTACAACAAATGCACTTAGCTTTGGTAGAACCGATGGCAGGCAGCAAAAGTTCCAACAGATACTTCTGAGGCAGGATCAGATTGAGACATCTTGCAAAATGTAAAAGAAAAAACAGCATATAAAGCAAAATTATCAATTTCCTTATATGACAGTTTCAGGAATGGGAAAAAATGCAAACAACATAGCCCTCTGACATAGAGAAAGGCAAGAGGCAAACAGCAATGGGGTATAAAACTAATGAAAAATTTGGCGGCAAGTATGACACACAACGTAAGAGAAAACATTTTTGGCGCCAACAATATCTGGAAATGACACACTTGCGTCACTAACGACGCAACCGTGTGTAAGACTTCCGCGTCAACTACGAAGCCTGAAGTGACGAACTTGCGTCAACGGACATACTTTTCGCTCCAAGAATGACGCAATAAAGTCTAGCATTTGGCGCACCCGCGGGCCCAATGCTGCCCGCAATTTGTAAGTAAAAAGTAGTCAATTTAAATAAATACTAAACCCCAGGTAAGAAAAAATATTTCTTAATATGTTTTATTTCCCAAATATGAAACAGGCAGTCTGCACAAGGAAATACATGAACCTGACTCATGGCAAATATAAGTACAATACATATATTTAGAACTTTATATAAATGCATAAAGTGCCAACCATAGCTGGGGTGTCTTAAGTAATAAAAAAACATACTTACCAAAAAGACACCCATCCACATATAACCAAACCAGTACTGAAACAGTTATCAGTAGAGGTAATGGTAAATGAGAGTATATCGTCGATCTGAAAAGGGCGGTAGGAGATGAATCTCTACGACCGATAACAGAGAACCTATGAAATAGACATCCGTTAGGAAAATCATTGCATTCAATAGGTGATACTCCCTTCACATCCCTCTGACATTCACTGTTCAGCTGAAGCCAAAATGACAAATATATAAAATCTTGAAAAAAAAAAAAAAGATATGCGAGGAAGACCAGGTAGTCGCCCTACAATCTAATTCATGGAGGCCTCATTTTCAAAAGACCCAACAGGAAACCACAGCTCTAGTTGAAAGAGCCCTAAACCTCTGAGGAGACTTGCGTCCTGCTGACTCATCGGCTAAGCAAACAATGCTCCTCACCCAGAAAACAAAGAAGTGGACAAGGCTTCCTGCCCCTTACGCTTCTCAGAAAAAACACAAACAAGGAAGAAGTCTGAAAAAACACCCTTGTAGCCTGAAGATAAAACTTCAAGGCCCGAACCACATCCAAGTTATGAAATAACCGATCCTTCAAATAGAAGGATTAGGACACAAGGAAGGAACCACAATCTCCTGATTGATGTTGCGACCTGGAACATCCAAAGGAAGAAAACCTAACCCAGTACAAAGAACAGCCTTAGCCGTAAAAACAACTAGGTAAGGAAACTCACAATGCAAGGCAGCCATCTCACCTTGGCAGCGCACCAAAGCAATAGTCAATAGAAAAAGAACCTTCCCAGACAGAAAATATTAATAGAGGCTGAAACGTACGTCTGGGGTGTGTTTGTTTTCCCTTGTTCAAAGGAGATTTGCCTGGTATTTCGGCGCTGGACTGTCATTTGGCAGGGTCAGACTGATATGCTACAGGAGATTTTATCTTTGTGAAAGGCATAGTGTGCAGAAAGAGTTTGTACCCTGGGAGTAAGGAGGGACTAAGCAAGGAAGTATTTCCAGCTTCAGTTCTAAGCCTAGTTGAGTGCATCTCTCTGTTCTTTTCTGTGTTTATGCAAATGCTCTTAGATCACCCTAAGAGAAAAAGGGGTAACCAGACGTGGCCTCCTTGCACACATGCCTTAGAGGGATGCAACTGCACCTCACTGACGAGGCCCATAGAGGCCGAAACGTACGTCTGGGGTTTGTTTGTTTTCCCTTGTTCAAAGGAGATTTGTCTGGTATTTCGGTGCTGGACTGTCATTTGGCAGCGTCAGATTGATATGCTACAGGAGATTTTACCTTTGTGAAAGGCATAGTGTGCAGAAAGGGTTTGTACCCAGGGAGTAAAGAGGGACTAAGCAAGGAAGTATTTCCAGCTTCAGTTCTAAGCCTAGTTGAGTGCATCTCTCTGTTCTCTTCTGAGAAAACATTAATGTCAACACCATGCATAAGCCCAAACGGAGCCTTCTGCAAAAACTTAGAACAAGATGTAAGCTTCAAAGAGGAGCACTAGATCGAAACACAGGCCTGATCTAGTCAATGAACCAAAGACTGGACATCTGGAAGCTCTGTGAGCCTCTCGAGCAGTAAAACAGATAGCTCTCTTAGGGAACAATTAGAAAAGGCCCTTCTCCAGAGCATCCTGGAAAAGGAAAGGATCCTAGAAAACCTGGCCTTGTGCCAGGGAAATCCCATTCTTCATATCAGAAGAAGTAGGTCCTGCACCCATTATGATAAGTGCAATGATACACCGGCTTAAAGGGACAGTCTACACCAGAATTTTTATTGTTTTAAAAGATAGATAATCCCTTTATTACCCATTTCCCAGTTTTGCATAACCAACACTGTTATATTAATATTCTTTTAACCTCTGTGATTATCTTGTATCTAAGCCTCTGCAAACTGCCCCTTTTTTCAGTTCTTTTGACAGGACTTGCAGTCTAGCCAATCAGTGCCTGCTCCCAGGTATCTTCTCGTGCATGAGCACAGTGTTATCTATATGAAATATGTGAACTAACACCCTCTAGTGGTGAAAAACTGTTAAAATGCAATCTGAAAGAGGTGGGCTTCAAGGTCTAAGAAATTAGCATATGAACCTCCTAGGTTAAGCTTTCAACTAAGAATACCAAGAGGACAAAGCAAAATTGGTGATAAAAGTAAATTGGAAAATTGTTTAAAATTACATGCTCTATCTGTATCATGAAAGTTTATTTTGGCCTAGACTGTCCCTTTAAGAGCTAAAACGAGAGTATCAACAATCCCTTCAGAAAAACAACTCATGGCGAAGACTAAGTGTCCAATTTCACGCAGTCAGCCTCAGAGAATCCAGATTGTGATGAACACAAGGACCCTACCCCAGCGGATCCCTGTAAAAGGTCAGTGGAGGCAAAGCCCCTAAACTGCGATACAACTCGTAGATATAAATGGAGCAAACAATCTGACTGACGCCTGCTTCTGATAGGATCGAACCATCCACAACAAAAAGTGACATGGCCGAAAAGAGAAGAAGGTTAAAAAGAAACCTCTAAGGAATGCTAGAGTCTAGCATACTCTGGATGAAAAAGCTGGAGCCCCACCTGAGTTCAAACCCACCTTCTGCTACAGAAGCGGTGGAGTTAACACTGATGCCCTGCTTGATCATCGTCCCCATCAGATACAAACATTCACAAAATTGTTTCTGCCCGGTTTCAAACCATGGACCTTTCATGTGTTAGGCGAATGTGATAACCACTACACTATAGAAATGGTTCTTAGCAGGGAATCATTGTAGGGGACATCCGATCCTGAAGAGTACGCTCATAGAGAGGGTCGCTGGCAAGGAGCCGAAGAGTGTCTCCGCCCACCATCAAACACGTGACCTCCCCCCCCCCCCGAATTAGTAGAACTCTCCTCCAAAGGAAGATCCAAAAGAAGATCTCCCCAGGGAGAGGTCCCAACTGGTATGAACACAGAAGACCAAATCCTCCAAGGAGAATGCTCTTTGAGGAACAAAGGAATAATTGGAAGGAAACTGGAAGGAAATCCCAACTGCCCCGAGGAGTTTAAGAGAAAAAAAAAAAATTCAGAACAGGGAGATCTGAACGGAACACTGGGATTAGATCTACATGAGTGACCTTTGTATTAATAAATTGTGAGTTGTGAAATATCGCCACTTAAGGAAGTAAAGATTCTTGCTAAAACATCGCTCCAGGTCCTTTCAAGCTCCAGCAACAACTGACACTGTTGGGCTTGGCTTGCGAGAGAGGAAATAGAATTATCTGACACTCCAGTGCGGTGCACGCCGCAACGGCTTAAATATTTATTCCTGACAATTTAAATGGCACAGTGACAATGATGATTGTCCTTCCTTGTGCCGTTTAAATTGTCAGGAATAAGCCGTTGTGGCGTGCACCGCACTGGAGTGTCAGATAATTCTATTTCCTCTCTCGCAAGCCAAGCCCATCAGTGTCAGTTGTTGCTGGAGCTTGAAAGGACCTGGAGCAATGTTTTAGCAAGAATCTTTACTTCCTTAAGTGGCGATATTTCACAACTCACAATTCATTAATACAAAGGTCTGAATTAGATCGACTGGCAACAATAAGTTAGTGTATTATATCTGATATATATGTAGGCTTTTCTCTCACTACTTACTCACCATAAGCTATTTGGATGCCTCTCTTTTCCAGACATTTTGTAGAACTTCATGCCTCAAAACCATAAATATAAAGCCTGCCTAACCCACCTACTCACTGTCTGACCAGATACAAATCTGACATCTGCTTGTTCATCCCCTCTCATGCTATTTTCTAAACCATAACACAGTAGGACCCTGCACACCTTGAGTCAATGTCCTCTTACATTGTTGGTTTTCTTCATTCTTTTGATATCCTTTGTTGAAAATCATATCTAAATATGCTCAGTAGCTACTGAGCATATTTAGATATGATTTTCAACAAAGGATATCAAAAGAATGAAGAAAATCAGATATCCTGTTGAAAATCATATCTAAATATCCTCAGAAGCAACTGAGCATATTTAGATATGATTTTCAACAAAGTATATCAAAAGAATGAAGAAAATCAGATACCCTTTGTTGAAAATCATATCTAAATATGCTCTGTAGCTACTGAGCATATTTAGATATGATTTTCAACAAAGGATATCAAAAGAATGAAGAAAATCAGTTATCCTTTGTTGAAAATCATATCTAGATATGCTCAGTAGATACTGATTGGTGGCTGCATATAGATACCTCATGCGATTGGCTCGCCCATGTACATTGCTATTTCTTCAACAAAGGATATCTAAAGAATGAAGGCGTATCCCATTCCTAGCCACTGCCTCACCAGCCTCTGAAGTCACTGCACATCACTGGTCTGCAGTAATACTGCTGTAAATGTGACGGGCAGCTAAAAGAAATAAATAGAAATACAATTCTAATAGTTTGCTAAATGAAAGCATCCTGATAAAAAACTAAATTTATGCTTACCTGATAAATTACTTTCTTTTACGATATGACGAGTCCACGGATTTCATCCTTACTTGTGGGATATTAACCTCCTGCTAACAGGAAGTGGCAAAGAGCACCACAGCAAAGCTGTATATATAGCCCCTCCCCTTCCCCTCCACCCTCAGTCATTCGGCCGTAGGTATAGGAAGAGAAAAAGGAAAGGCTAAAAGGTGAAGAGGTGACTGAAGTTTACAAAAAATATAAAGAAAAACTGTCTTAAAAAGAACAGGGTGGGCCGTGGACTCGTCATATCATAAAAGAATGTAATTTATCAGGTAAGCATAAATTTCCTTTTCTTTTACAAAGATATGACGAGTCCACGGATTTCATCCTTACTTGTGGGAAACCAATACCAAAGCAATAGGACACGGATGAAAGGGAGGGACAAGACAGGAACCTAAACGGAAGGCACCACTGCTTGAAGAACCTTTCTCCCAAAGATAGCCTCAGAAGAAGCAAAAGTATCAAATTTGGAAAATTTGGAAAAAGTGTGAAGGGACGACCAAGTCGCAGTCTTACAAATCTGTTGCACAGATGCATCGTTTTTAAAAGCCCATGTGGAAGCCACAGCCCTAGTAGAATGAGCCGTAATTCTTTCAGGAGGCTGCTGTCCAGCAGTCTCATATGCCAGGCGGATGATACTTCTCAGCCAAAAAGAAAGAGAGAGGTAGCTGTAGCTTTCTGACCCCTACGCTTTCCAGAATAAACAATGAATAATGAAGATGATTGACGGAAATTCTTAGTTGCCTGTAAGTAAAACTTTAAGGCACGGACCACGTCCAAGTTATGTAACAGACGCTCCTTCTTAGAAGAAGGAACAACAATTTCCTGATTAATATTCTTATTCGAAACCACCTTAGGAAGGAACCCAGGTTTGGTACGTAAAACCACCTTATCAGAATGAAATATGAGATGAGGCGAATCACACTGTAATGCTGAAAGCTCAGAAACTCTTCGAGCAGAAGAAATAGCAACCAAAAACAGAACTTTCCAAGATAATAGTTTAATATCTATGGAATGCATAGGTTCAAACGGAACCCCTTGCAGAACTCGAAGAACTAAATTCAAACTCTAGGGAGGAGTAATAGGTCTAAATACAGGCTTAATGCTAGATAGAGCCTGACAAAAAGACTGAACATCTGATACATTTGCCAAACGTTTGTGAAACAGAATTGACAAAGCTGAAATTTGTCCCTTTAAGGAACTTGCTGATAACCTTTTCTCAAATTCTTCTTGGAGAAAAGACAAAATCCTAGGAATCCTAACTTTACTCCAAGAGTAACCCTTGGATTCACACCAATAAAGATATTTACACCATATCTTATCATAGATCTTTCTAGTGACAGGCTTTCTAGCCTGTATCAAAACAAAATTTATGCTTAACTGATAAATTTCTTTCTTTTGCGATGTACCGAGTCCACGGATTCATCCTAACTTGTGGGATATTGTCCTTCCTGACAGGAAGTAACAAAGAGAGCACCACAGCAGAGCTGTCTATATAGCTCTCCCCTTAACTCCACCCCCCAGTCATTCGACTGAAGGCCAAGGAAGAAAAGGAGAAACTATAAGGTGCAGAGGTGACTGAAGTTTACATAAAAAATACTATCTGTCTTGAATAGACAGGGCGGGCCGTGGACTTGGTACATCGCAAAAGAAAGAAATTTATCAGGTAAGCATAAATTTTGTTTTCTTTTGCAAGATGTACCAAGTCCACGGATTCATCCTAACTTGTGGGATACCATTCCAAAGCTTTAGGACACGGATGAAGGGAGGGACAAGACAGGAACCTAAACGGAAGGCACCACTGCTTGCAAAACCTTTCTCCCAAAAATAGCCTCCGAAGAAGCAAATGTATCAAATTTGTAAAATTTGGAAAAGGTATGAAGCGAAGACCAAGTCGCAGCCTTACAAATCTGTTCAACAGAAGCATCATTTTTAAAAGCCCATGTGGAAGCCACCGCTCTAGTGGAGTGAGCTGTAATTCTTTCAGGAGGCTGCTGTCCAGCAGTAGCAGTCTCATAAGCCAAATGGATGATGCTTTTCAGCCAAAAGGAAAGAGAGGTAGCCGTAGCCTTTTGACCTCTATGCTTTCCAGCATAGACAACAAACAAAGAAGATGATTGGCGAAAATCTTTGGTTGCCTGCAAATAAAACTTCAAGGCACGAACCACGTCCAAGTTGTGCAACAGACATTCCTTCTTAGAAGAAGGATTAGGACACAGAGAAGGAACAACAATTTCCTGATTGATATTCCTGTTAGAAACAACCTTAGGGAGGAACACAGGTTTGGTACGCAAAACCACCTAATTAGCATGGAAAACAAGATAAGGCGAATTGCATTGTAGTGCAGATAGTTCAGAAACTCTTCGAGCTGAAGAGATAGCAACTAGAAACAAACCTTTCCAAGATAGAAGCTTAATATCTATGGAATGCATGGGTTCAAACGGAACCCCCTGAAGAACATTAAGAACTAAATTTAGACTCCATGGCGGAGCAACAGGTTTAATTCTTGATTCTAACTAAAGCCTGACAAAAAAAGCCAGAACGTCTGGGACATCAGCCAGACGCTCGTGCAATAGGATAGACAAAGCAGATATCTGTCCCTTTAGGGAACTAGCTGACAATCCTTTTTCCAATCCTTCTTGAAGAAAGGACAAAATCCTAGGAATCCTGATCTTACTCCATGAGTAGCCTTTGTATTTGCACCAAAAAATATATTTACGCCATATCTTATGATAGATTTTCCTGGAGACAGGCTTTCGAGCCTGAATCAAGGTATCTATGACCGACTCAGAGAAACCC
This sequence comes from Bombina bombina, assembly GCF_027579735.1. NCBI lineage: Eukaryota > Metazoa > Chordata > Amphibia > Anura > Bombinatoridae > Bombina > Bombina bombina. The sequence continues at coordinate 1,433,939,947 of NC_069499.1, read as the reverse complement.
TGCTTTGATAAAATCAAGCGTTCAATCTCCAAGCAGTCAGTTGCAGAGAAAGTAGATTTGGATGCTTGAACGGACCTTGAATTAGAAGGTCCCGTTGCAGAGTCCATGGTGGTAGAGATGACATGTCCACAAGGTCTGCATACCGAGTCCTGTGTGGCCACGCAGGTGCTATCAAAATCACCGAAGCTCTCTCCTGTTTGATTCTGGCAATCAGATGAGGAAGGAGAGGAAATGGTGGAAACACATAAGCCAGGTTGAACAACCAGGGTACTGCTAGAGCATCTATCAGTACTGCCTGAGGATCCCTGGACCTGGATCCGTAACAAGGAAGTTTGGCGTTCTGACGAGATGCCATCAAATCCAATTCTGGTGTGCCCCATAGCTGAACCAGTTGAGCAAACACCTCCGGATGGAGCTCCCACTCCCCCTGGATGAAAAGTCTTATCGCTGACATTTTTTTATCTGACTATTAGCCTTAAGGTCTGGGCGGACAAAAAAAAAAACAGAAGTCCCGGGAATTCGTTTCGTTTCCCATCTTATATGAGCCAGAATATCCATTTTTTAAATTGGTTGAAATCAAAGTGGCAAGAGTATTGTGATCAGAATGCAGAATATAAAAATAAACCAGAATTTTTTTGGGAAGCAGGGAAAGCAGTTATGCGAGGAGAAATCAAGGCATACATGGTCAAATTAACACGTAAATGTAGAGCGAGAGAGGTACAGCTGGCTAACCAGCTCAGAAATGCATATAACAGATATCTTCAGTCCCCGAATCAAGTTACCTGGAGTAAATATATACTATCTAAAACTGAACGAGAGGATTTTTTTTAGAGAAAAATGGGCAGGGGAGGATCTCAAGGCTAGGGCTATGTATCAAGGGTATCAGGGGGTTTCCGCCAAACACCTGGTAAAGATAATAAAGTTTCGGAAAAAGAAAAATTTTATTTCAGCAATCAAAGATGGGAATAAGACTATTACTCAATCTACAGACATCAGAGACGTATTCTTTAAATACTATCATAATATCTATACTAGTGCGGGAATAAACGAGAGTGCGAAGGCACAATTCTCGGATAAAATCAAACTACCTAGTATATCTCTTGAGGAACTGAATCAAATTAACACAGCAATAACGGAGTCAGAGATAGTTAAGGTAATACAAAGGATAAAATCAGGCAAAGCCCCAGGCCCGGATGGCCTTTCAATCGAATTCTATAAAATTCTATCAGAAACACTAGAGAATTTATACAATGACTATTTTTTAAGACAAGCTCTAAAGTCCCCTTATTTCTCTGATTCAATCGTCACCCTTATACACAAGAAGGGGAAAAGCCCAGATGAATTATCAGCTTATCGCCCAATCTCCCTGTTAAACCAGGATTATAAAATTATGTCAATTATAGCCGATAGGCTAAAAAGAGTCGTAGGTAAATTGATACATACAGATCAGGCGGGCTTTATCACGAATAGGAATTCTGTCCGTAATATGAGAAGAATCTTAACTGTGTTGGACCACTTTCGCCGGGTTGGCCAGCCGGGCAGTAAGGACCATCACAATATTATGAATAAAGATCTAGCGTTAATCACCGTAGATGCCGAAAAAGCCTTTGATTCTATTGAATGGAATCATCTCATAACATCTCTTGAAAATTTTGTTTTTTCTGGCCGGCTGGTTGACCTGGTGAGGGTGGTCTATAACAAACCTAGATCGCAGTTCTTAGTGAATGGGGAACACACACAACATATTACTCTAGAAAAAGGAACACGTCAAGGCTGTCCATTATCTCTGCTGCTATTTGATCTTGCCCTAGAGCCTTTGGCGGTTTATATTAGACAAACAATGCAACCAGTTAAGATAGGCAGGGAGAGTCTACTCATATCTCTGTATGCAGACGATATACTCCTTTTTCTGCAGAACACCATAGAGTCTATCCCACGAGTCATTAAAATCATCACTGAGTTCAGTGCTTTCTCTGGGTATAAAATTAACTCTAAAAAATCGGAGTTATTATGGGTTAATAAAACAAGGCAAAGTACAAATCATATCTTCAGAGAAGTTAAAGTCATTAATTACCTAGGGATCAAGATTGCTAGGAATCCTAGTGATTGGTACCGATTAAATTATAGCGAACTTTTTGACAAAATCCAATATGACTTAAACAAATGGAATCTACATTATTTGTCGATATCGGCTAGATGCATGATAATTAAAACAATCATATTCCCGAAAATTTTGTTTCTGATACAAAATCTTCCCCTATTTGTCACTAGGAAAGATATAGACAAATATAATAAAGCTTGTACCTCTTTTATTTGGGGGAAAAAGAGACCAAGAATATCTCTAGATAAAATGAGTAATTCAAAACAATATGCAGGTTTCTCTATCCCCAATATTAAGTATTATAATCTAATAGCCCTGGCAAAATTTGGAATAGACTGGCTTACTAAATCAGAGTATGTAACGTACCACAATTTAGACACTGAGCTGATTAGGCCTTTTAGTCCACAAGCCATGTTACACTGTCCGTATAGGAAGTTACCACAGAATCTAAGCGTGATGTTGACATTTGCCAACATCATTAAAGGGTGGCAGTTATACTGTATTTTAGTTGGGCAGGAATTTTGTGTGTCTCCGTACCTACCCATTATTGGCTGCGTTGATTTCCCATCAGGTTTTAACTACAGACTGTTTTTTGAATGGGGAGAGAAGGGCCTGAGTCATTTCGTCCAGTTAAAAGATGATAGGGGCAGTCAGACCCGAACTTTTCAGAGCCTGGCAGAGCAATATCATTTGCCAGCCAATAATTTTTATGCATATCTGCAGGTACGCCATTATATTGAAAAACTCAATAGAAAAGTGGCAACCGAATGGGGACAGGCTCAGATAGTTCCGGGCCTAAAGCTTTATCAAGCAGGGAAACGCTCAATCTCTTGGTGGTATCAGAAAATTTTAATGATTAAAGGGCAGGCACATATTATCCAAGCTAAGGATAAATTTACTAAATATTTTGACAGGTTACAAACTGAGGAGATAACCGAAAGTATCAAACTCGCTGCCGAGGCGACCTCCTGTACTAGTTGGAGAGAGTCACAGTCCAAATTAATTAATAATTTCTACCTGACCCCATCAAGAATGGCCAAATGGACGGAGTCCAAGGCAGGGAACTGTTTCAAGTGTACAGAGGCAGGGGCAAATCTGCTGCATTGCATCTGGTGTTGTCCCAAAGTCAGGCAGTATTGGGCAAAGGTTCAATATTGGCTGAACTGCCATCTCCAGAGTAAGATTGAGTTGCAGGCAAACCATATTTTTTTTTTAAAAAAACTCAGCCAATATTGGCGATAGACATCTCACTAATCTTGCGATATTGGTGGCACGTAGCCTGCTCTTTAAAAAATGGAGACAAAGAGAAGTCCCTAGTATTAGGGAATGTATCAATGTCATTAAAACCCAGATGATTGTTGAAAGGCAGAATCTGAAGGCCGATTCAGAAAAACAGAATTTATGTTTACCTGATAAATTACTTTCTCCAACGGTGTGTCCGGTCCACGGCGTCATCCTTACTTGTGGGATATTCTCCTCCCCAACAGGAAATGGCAAAGAGCCCAGCAAAGCTGGTCACATGATCCCTCCTAGGCTCCGCCTTCCCCAGTGATTCGACCGACGTAAAGGAGGAATATTTGCATAGGAGAAATCATATGATACCGTGGTGACTGTAGTTAGAGAAAATAAATCATCAGACCTGATTAAAAAACCAGGGCGGGCCGTGGGCCGGACACACCGTTGGAGAAAGTAATTTATCAGGTAAACATAAATTCTGTTTTCTCCAACATAGGTGTGTCCGGTCCACGGCGTCATCCTTACTTGTGGGAACCAATACCAAAGCTTTAGGACACGGATGAAGGGAGGGAGCAAATCAGGTCACCTAGATGGAAGGCACCACGGCTTGCAAAACCTTTCTCCCAAAAATAGCCTCAGAAGAAGCAAAAGTATCAAATTTGTAAAATTTAGTAAAAGTGTGCAGTGAAGACCAAGTCGCTGCCTTACATATCTGATCAACAGAAGCCTCGTTCTTGAAGGCCCATGTGGAAGCCACAGCCCTAGTAGAATGAGCTGTGATTCTTTCAGGAGGCTGCCGTCCGGCAGTCTCGTAAGCCAATCTGATGATGCTTTTAATCCAAAAAGAGAGAGAGGTAGAAGTTGCTTTTTGACCTCTCCTTTTACCAGAATAAACAACAAACAAAGAAGATGTTTGTCTAAAATCCTTTGTAGCGTCTAAATAGAATTTTAGAGCCCGAACTACATCCAAATTGTGCAACAAACGTTCCTTCTTTGAAACTGGATTCGGACACAAAGAAGGCACGACTATTTCCTGGTTAATGTTTTTGTTAGAAACAACTTTTGGAAGAAAACCAGGTTTAGTACGTAAAACCACCTTATCTGCATGGAACACCAGATAAGGAGGAGAACACTGCAGAGCAGATAATTCTGAAACTCTTCTAGCAGAAGAAATTGCAACCAAAAACAAAACTTTCCAAGATAATAACTTAATATCAACGGAATGTAAGGGTTCAAACGGAACCCCCTGAAGAACTGAAAGAACTAAATTGAGACTCCAAGGAGGAGTCAAATGTTTGTAAACAGGCTTGATTCTAACCAGAGCCTGAACAAAGGCTTGAACATCTGGCACAGCTGCCAGCTTTTTGTGAAGTAACACAGACAAGGCAGAAATCTGTCCCTTCAAAGAACTTGCAGATAATCCTTTCTCCAAACCTTCTTGAAGAAAGGATAGAATCTTAGGAATTTTTACCTTGTCCCAAGGGAATCCTTTAGACTCACACCAACAGATATATTTTTTCCATATTTTGTGGTAGATTTTTCTAGTTACAGGCTTTCTGGCCTGAACAAGAGTATCAATGACAGAATCTGAGAACCCTCGCTTTGATAAGATCAAGCGTTCAATCTCCAAGCAGTCAGTTGGAGTGAGACCAGATTCGGATGTTCGAACGGACCTTGAACAAGAAGGTCTCGTCTCAAAGGCAGCTTCCATGGTGGAGCCGATGACATATTCACCAGGTCTGCATACCAAGTCCTGCGTGGCCACGCAGGAGCTATCAAGATCACCGATGCCCTCTCCTGATTGATCCTGGCTACCAGCCTGGGGATGAGAGGAAACGGCGGGAATACATAAGCTAGTTTGAAGGTCCAAGGTGCTACTAGTGCATCTACTAGAGTCGCCTTGGGATCCCTGGATCTGGACCCGTAGCAAGGAACCTTGAAGTTCTGACGAGGAGGCCATCAGATCCATGTCTGGAATGCCCCACAATTGAGTAATTTGGGCAAAGATTTCCGGATGGAGTTCCCACTCCCCCGGATGAAATGTCTGACGACTCAGAAAATCCGCTTCCCAATTTTCCACTCCTGGGATGTGGATTGCAGACAAGTGGCAGGAGTGAGTCTCCGCCCATTGAATGATTTTGGTCACTTCTTCCATCGCCAGGGAACTCCTTGTTCCCCCCTGATGGTTGATGTACGCAACAGTCGTCATGTTGTCTGATTGAAACCGTATGAACTTGGCCTTTGCTAGCTGAGGCCAAGCCTTGAGAGCATTGAATATCGCTCTCAGTTCCAGAATATTTATCGGGAGAAGAGATTCTTCCCGAGACCAAAGACCCTGAGCTTTCAGGGGTCCCCAGACCGCGCCCCAGCCCACCAGACTGGCGTCGGTCGTGACAATGACCCACTCTGGTCTGCGGAAGCTCATCCCCTGTGACAGGTTGTCCAGGGACAGCCACCAACGGAGTGAATCTCTGGTCCTCTGATCTACTTGTATCGTCGGAGACAAGTCTGTATAGTCCCCCATTCCACTGACTGAGCATGCACAGTTGTAATGGTCTTAGATGAATTCGCGCAAAAGGAACTATGTCCATTGCCGCTACCATCAAACCTATTATTTCCATGCACTGCGCTATGGAAGGAAGAGGAACAGAATGAAGTATTTGACAAGAGTTTAGAAGTTTTGATTTTCTGGCCTCTGTCAGAAAAATCCTCATTTCTAAGGAGTCTATTATTGTTCCCAAGAAGGGAACCCTTGTTGACGGAGATAGCGAACTTTTTTCTACGTTCACTTTCCACCCGTGAGATCTGAGAAAGGCCAGGACAATGTCCGTGTGAGCCTTTGCTTGTGGAAGGGACGACGCTTGAATCAGAATGTCGTCCAAGTAAGGTACTACTGTAATGCCCCTTGGTCTTAGCACCGCTAGAAGGGACCCTAGTACCTTTGTGAAAATTCTTGGAGCAGTGGCTAATCCGAACGGAAGTGCCACAAACTGGTAATGCTTGTCCAGGAATGCGAACCTTAGGAACCGATGATGTTCCTTGTGGATAGGAATATGTAGATACGCATCCTTTAAATCCACCGTGGTCATGAATTGACCTTCCTGGATGGAAGGAAGAATTGTTCGAATGGTTTCCATTTTGAACGATGGAACCTTGAGAAACTTGTTTAGGATCTTGAGATCTAAGATTGGTCTGAATGTACCCTCTTTTTTGGGAACTACGAACAGATTGGAGTAGAACCCCATCCCTTGTTCTCCTAATGGAACAGGATGAATCACTCCCATTTTTAACAGGTCTTCTACACAATGTAAGAATGCCTGTTTTTTTATGAGGTCTGAAGACAATTGAGACCTGTGGAACCTCCCCCTTGGGGGAAGTCCCTTGAATTCCAGAAGATAACCTTGGGAGACTATTTCTAGTGCCCAAGGATCCAGAACATCTCTTGCCCAAGCCTGAGCGAAGAGAGAGAGTCTGCCCCCCACCAGATCCGGTCCCGGATCGGGGGCCAACATCTCATGCTGTCTTGGTAGCAGTGGCAGGTTTCTTGGCCTGCTTTCCTTTGTTCCAGCCTTGCATTGGCCTCCAGGCTGGCTTGGCTTGAGAAGTATTACCCTCTTGCTTAGAGGACGTAGCACTTGGGGCTGGTCCGTTTCTGCGAAAGGGACGAAAATTAGGTTTATTTTTGGCTTTGAAAGACCTATCCTGAGGAAGGGCGTGGCCCTTGCCCCCAGTGATATCAGAGATAATCTCTTTCAAGTCAGGGCCAAACAGCGTTTTCCCCTTGAAAGGAATGTTAAGCAATTTGTTCTTGGAAGACGCATCCGCTGACCAAGATTTTAGCCAAAGCGCTCTGCGCGCCACAATAGCAAAACCAGAATTTTTCGCCGCTAACCTAGCCAATTGCAAAGTGGCGTCTAGGGTGAAAGAATTAGCCAATTTGAGAGCATGAATTCTGTCCATAATCTCCTCATAAGAAGAAGAATTATTATTGAGCGCCTTTTCTAGTTCATCGAACCAGAAACACGCTGCTGTAGTGACAGGAACAATGCATGAAATTGGTTGTAGAAGGTAACCTTGCTGAACAAACATCTTTTTAAGCAAACCCTCTAATTTTTTATCCATAGGATCTTTGAAAGCACAACTATCTTCTATGGGTATAGTGGTGCGTTTGTTTAGAGTAGAAACCGCCCCCCTCGACCTTGGGGACTGTCTGCCATAAGTCCTTTCTGGGGTCGACCATAGGAAACAATTTCTTAAATATGGGGGGAGGGACGAAAGGTATACCGGGCCTTTCCCATTCTTTATTTACAATGTCCGCCACCCGCTTGGGTATAGGAAAAGCTTCGGGGGGCCCCGGGACCTCTAGGAACTTGTCCATTTTACATAATTTCTCTGGAATGACCAAATTCTCACAATCATCCAGAGTAGATAACACCTCCTTAAGCAGGGCGCGGAGATGTTCCAATTTAAATTTAAATGTAATCACATCAGGTTCAGCTTGTTGAGAAATTTTCCCTGAATCTGAAATTTCTCCCTCAGACAAAACCTCCCTGGCCCCCTCAGACTGGTGTAGGGGCACTTCAGAACCAATATCATCAGCGTCCTCATGCTCTTCAGTATTTTCTAAAACAGAGCAGTCGCGCTTTCGCTGATAAGTGGGCATTTTGGCTAAAATGTTTTTGATAGAATTATCCATTACAGCCGTTAATTGTTGCATAGTAAGGAGTATTGGCGCACTAGATGTACTAGGGGCCTCCTGTGTGGGCAAGACTGGTGTAGACGAAGGAGGGGATGATGCAGTACCATGCTTACTCCCCTCACTTGAGGAATCATCTTGGGCATCATTTTCTCTAAATTTTGTGTCACATAAATCACATCTATTTAAATGAGAAGGAACCTTGGCTTCCCCACATACAGAACACAGTCTATCTGGTAGTTCAGACATGTTAAACAGGCATAAACTTGATAACAAAGTACAAAAAACGTTTTAAAATAAAACCGTTACTGTCACTTTAAATTTTAAACTGAACACACTTTATTACTGCATATGTGAAAAAGTATGAAGGAATTGTTCAACCACAGTGTCTTAAAGCCTTAAAAGTATTGCACACCAAATTTGGAAGCTTTAACCCTTAAAATAACGGAACCGGAGCCGTTTTTTATATTTAACCCCTTTACAGTCCCTGGTATCTGCTTTGCTGAGACCCAACCAAGCCCAAAGGGGAATACGATACCAAATGACGCCTTCAGAAAGTCTTTTCTATGTATCAGAGCTCCTCACACATGCATCTGCATGTCATGCTTCCCAAAAACAAGTGCGCAATAGAGGCGCGAAAATGAGACTAAATTGAGACTCCAAGGAGGAGTCAAAGGTTTGTAAACAGGCTTGATTCTAACCAGAGCCTGAACAAAAGCCTGAACATCTGGCACAGCCGCCAGCTTCTTGTGAAGTAAAACAGATAAAGCAGAAATCTGTCCCTTCAAAGAACTTGCAGATAATCCTTTCTCCAAACCCTCTTGTAGAAAGGACAGAATCTTAGGAATTTTTACCCTGTTCCATGGGAATCCTTTCGATTCGCACCAACAGATATATTTCTTCCATACTTTATGGTAAATTTTTCTAGTTACAGGCTTTCTAGCCTGAATAAGAGTATCAATGACAGAATCTGAGAACCCACGCTTTGATAAAATCAAGCGTTCAATCTCCAAGCAGTCAGTTGGAGTGATGCCAGATTCGGATGTTCGAACGGACCTTGAACAAGAAGGTCCCGTCTCAAAGGTAGCTTCCATGGTGGAGCCGATGACATATTCACCAGGTCTGCATACCAAGTTCTGCGTGGCCACGCAGGAGCTATCAAGATCACCGAAGCCCTCTCCTGATTGATCCTGGCTACCAGCCTGGGAATGAGAGGAAACGGTGGGAACACATAAGCTAGGTTGAAGGTCCAGGGCGCTACTAGTGCATCTACTAGAGTCGCCTTGGGATCCCTGGATCTGGACCCGTAGCAAGGAACCTTGAAGTTCTGACGAGACGCCATCAGATCCATGTCTGGAATGCCCCATAATTGAGTTATTTGGGCAAAGATTTCCGGATGGAGTTCCCACTCCCCCGGATGAAAAGTCTGACGACTCAGAAAATCCGCTTCCCAATTTTCCACTCCTGGGATGTGGATAGCAGACAAGTGGCAGGAGTGAAGCTCCGCCCAGTGAATTACTTTGGTCACTTCTTCCATCGCCAGGGAACTCCTTGTTCCCCCCTGATGGTTGATATATGCAACAGTCGTCATGTTGTCTGATTGAAATCTTATGAATTTGGCCTTTGCTAGTTGAGGCCAAGCCTTGAGAGCATTGAATATCGCTCTCAGTTCCAGAATGTTTATCGGGAGAAGAGATTCTTCCCGAGACCATAGACCCTGAGCCTTCAGGTGTTTCCAGACCGCACCCCAGCCCACCAAGCTGGTGTCGGTCGTTACAATGACCCACTCTGGTCTTCTGAAGCTCATCCCTTGGGACAGGTTGTCCAGGGTCAGCCACCAACGGAGTGAATCTCTGGTCCTCTGATCTACTTGGATCGTCGGGGACAAATCTGTATAATCCCCATTCCACTGTCTGAGCATGCACAGTTGTAATGGTCTTAGATGAATTCGCGCAAAAGGAACTATGTCCATTGCCGCAACCATCAAACCTATTACTTCCATGCACTGCGCTATGGAAGGAAGAAGAACAGAATGAAGTACTTGACAAGAGCTTAGAAGTTTTGATTTTCTGGCTTCTGTCAGAAAAATCTTCATTTCCAAGGAGTCTATTATTGTTCCCAAGAAGGGAACTCTTGTTGACGGGAATAGAGAACTTTTTTCTACGTTCACTTTCCACCCGTGAGATCTGAGAAAGGCTAGGACAATGTCCGTATGAGCCTTTGCTTGTGGCAGAGACGACGCTTGAATCAGTATGTCGTCCAAGTAGGGTACTACTGCAATGCCCCTTGGCCTTAGCACCGCTAGAAGGGACCCTAGTACCTTTGTGAAAATTCTTGGAGCAGTGGCTAGTCCGAATGGAAGTGCCACAAACTGGTAATGCTTGTCCAGAAAGGCGAATCTTAGGAACCGATGATGTTCCTTGTGGATAGGAATATGTAGATACGCATCCTTTAAATCCACCGTGGTCATGAATTGACCTTCCTGGATGGTAGGAAGAATTGTCCGAATGGTTTCCATCTTGAACGATGGGACCTTGAGAAATTTGTTTAGGATCTTGAGATCCAAAATTGGCCTGAATGTTCCCTCTTTTTTGGGAACTATGAACAGATTGGAGTAAAACCCCATCCCTTGTTCTCCTAATGGAACAGGATGAATCACTCCCATTTTTAACAGGTCTTCTACACAATGTAAGAATGCCTGTCTTTTTATTTGGTCTGAAGACAATTGAGACCTGTGGAACCTTCCCCTTGGGGGTAGTTCCTTGAATTCCAGGAGATAACCTTCAGAAACTATTTCTAGCGCCCAAGGATCCTGAACATCTCTTGCCCAAGCCTGAGCGAAGAGAGAGAGTCTGCCCCCCACCAGATCCGGTCCCGGATCGGGGGCCAGCATCTCATGCTGTCTTGGTAGCGGTAGCGGGCTTCTTGGCCTGCTTACCTTTGTTCCAGCCTTGCATCGGTCTCCAGGCTGGCTTGGTTTGAGAAGAATTACCCTCTTGCTTAGAGGATGTAGAATTTGAGGCTGGTCCGTTTCTGCGAAAGGGACGAAAATTTGTTTTATTTTTTGAGTATACAAGCCTGATGAAACAGGGTCTTCCCTGAGAAACGCGTCGCTATTATCTCTATATACAAGGAGATTTGCCATTAAATACACCAAGCTGTAATTTGTTATTGATGGTATTTTTTATCTTTTGTAAAATAAAATACTTGATACTTTTTAAACAAATCTGGTGTTCGTGTGGCATTTCCCTTGCCAGTAACCATAAGGCTGTTTAGCCTTCCTCCCCTCTGAACATTTTTTCCTTTTTGCTGGAATCAATCTAGTGAAGGATTACTGTTGCGAGGATATCCTGACGGGGATCCCTTGGTACAGCTAGCTGGTTTGCTGTTTAAATACCAGCCCGCTCCTACAGGCACAAGAGAGAGTGCCTTCACGTTTGTGAGTATCCTGTATCTCATCTAACTTGGATATTGTCTGTTTTGATTGATCTACACATGTGGCGCCTCTGTTTCTGTTTTCCTTGCAGTGAAACCTCTTTTTGTTTTATTTTTAGCCTTAAAAGACCTATCCTGAGGAAGGGCGTGGCCCTTTCCCCCAGTGATGTCTGAAATAATCTCTTTCAAGTCAGGGCCAAACAGCGTTTTCCCCTTGAAAGGGATGTTAAGCAATCTGTTCTTGGAGGACACATCCGCTGACCAAGACTTCAGCCAAAGCGCTCTGCGCGCCACAATAGCAAAGCCTGAATTTTTCGCCGCTAATCTAGCTAATTGCAAAGTGGCGTCTAAGGTAAAAGAGTTAGCCAACTTAAGTGCTTGAACTCTGTCCATAACCTCCTCATAAGAGGATGCTTGATTGAGCGACTTTTCTAGTTCCTCGAACCAGAATCACGCTGCTGTAGTGACAGGAACAATGCATGAAATTGGTTGTAGAAGGTAACCTTGCTGAACAAACATCTTTTTAAGCAAACCTTCTAATTTTTTATCCATAGGATCTTTGAAAGCACAACTATCTTCTATAGGGATAGTGGTGCGTTTGTTTAGAGTAGAAACCGCCCCCTCGACCTTGGGGACTGTCTGCCATAAGTCCTTCCTGGGGTCGACCATAGGAAATAATTTCTTAAATATAGGGGGAGGGACAAAAAGGTATGCCGGGCCTTTCCCATTCTTTATTTACAATGTCCGCCACCCGCTTGGGTATAGGAAAAGCTTCGGGGGGCACCGGGACCTCTAGGAACCTGTCCATCTTACATAATTTCTCTGGAATGACCAAATTGTCACAATCATCCAGAGTAGATAACACCTCCTTAAGCAGAGCGCGGAGATGTTCCAATTTAAATTTAAATGTAATAACGTCAGGTTCAGCTTGTTGAGAAATTTTTCCTGAATCTGAAATTTCTCCCTCAGACAAAACCTCCCTAGCCCCTTCAGACTGGTGTAAGGGCATGACAGAATCATTATCATCAGCGTCCTCATGCTCTTCAGTATCTAAAACAGAGCAGTCGCGCTTTCGCTGATAAGTGGGCATTTTGGCTAAAATGTTTTTAATAGAATTATCCATTACAGCCGTTAATTGTTGCATAGTAAGGAGGATTGGCGCACTAGATGCACTAGGGACCTCCTGAGTGGGCAAGACTGGTGTAGACATAGAAGGAGATGATGCAGTACCATGCTTACTCCCCTCACTTAAGGAATCATTTTGGGCAACATTACTATCAGTGGCATCATTGTCCCTACTTTGTTTGTCACATTCATCACATATATTTAAATGGAGAGGAACCTTGGCTTCCGAACATACAGAACATCGTCTATCTGATAGTTCAGACATGTTAATAGGCATAAACTTGATAACAAAGCACAAAAAACGTTTTAAAATAAAACCGTTACTGTCTCTTTAAATTTTAAACTGAACACACTTTTTTACTGAATATACGCAAAAGTATGAAGGAAATGTTCAAAATTCACCAAAATTTCACCACAGTGTCATAAAGCCTTAAAAGTATTGCACACCAAATTTGAAAGCTTTAACTCTTAAAATAACGGAACCGGAGCCGTTTTTACATTTAACCCCTATACAGTCCCTGGTATCTGCTTTGCTGAGACCCAACCAAGCCCAGAGGGGAATACGATACCAAATGACGCCTTCAATAAGCTTTTTCAGTGGACCTGAGCTCCTCACACATGCATCTGCATGCCTTGCTTCTCAAAAACAACTGCGCATTAGTGGCGCGAAAATGAGGCTCTGCCTATGACTAGAAAAGGCCCCCAGTGAAAAAGGTGTCCAATACAGTGCCTGCCGTTTTTTTAACAAAATTCCCAAGATTAAAATAACTCTCCAAAGTTATAAACCATTAAATATGCTTATAAAAGTAATCGTTTTGGCCCAGAAAAATGTCTACCAGTCTTTAAAGCCCTTGTGAAGCCCTTTTATTCTTATATTGAAAATTAAGAAAATGGCTTACCGGATCCCATAGGGAAAATGACAGCTTCCAGCATTACCAAGTCTTGTTAGAAATGTGTCATACCTCAAGCAGCCAAAGTCTGCTCACTGTTTCCCCCAACTGAAGTTAATTCCTCTCAACAGTCCTGTGTGGAAACAGCCATCGATTTTAGTAACGGTTGCTAAAATCATTTTCCTCTTACAAACAGAAATCTTCATCTCTTTTCTGTTTCAGAGTAAATAGTACATACCAGCACTATTTTAAAATAACAAACTCTTGATAGAAGAATAAAAACTACATTTAAACACCAAAAAACTCTGAGCCATCTCCGTGGAGATGTTGCCTGTGCAACGGCAAAGAGAATGACTGGGGAAGGCGGAGCCTAGGAGGGATCATGTGACCAGCTTTGCTGGGCTCTTTGCCATTTCCTGTTGGGGAAGAGAATATCCCACAAGTAAGGATGACGCCGTGGACCGGACACACCTATGTTGGAGAAATATACCTACTAATAGTCTATGGGCTATGTGAGTGCAGTGCACTTGCCTGAGGAAGCAACCACTCAACTGATCATGAAAAGCTGTATCCAGTAGAGAGCCCATCCAGTGCTGTGCATTTAACTGCAGAGTATATAAGAGAGAACAAGATGATCCCACAGGAGGAGGCTAAGGGACAAGTCCCTGTGACACCTAAGGGGGGTTGTCGCTGAAATACTGCACACCATTGACCAAGTACTCCTATACCCCATAATTCAGAAATTGGCAAACCAGAGGGATAACGGGTCTGAGCACCCCAGTCAACTTTAAAACTCTAATCTTCACCTTCCTCCTGAAGGCAAAGAATAAAAACAGTAGTACAGTGAGGTGGGAGGTATTAAAAGATTTGGTTATCTGGGATTATTTGCATCCAATTCAATCCCACACGTCAAGGCTCATGGACTCTCACCATCATATGAAAGAAATAGGTAATAAACTTAAAGGGACATGAAACCCACACTTTTTTCTTTTAAGATTCAGATAGTGACCAACTTTCCAATTTATTTCTATTATCTGATTTGCTTAGTTGTCTTGGTATCCCTTGTTGAAAAGGATACCTAGGGAGCTGCTGATTGGTGGCTGCACATTTCTGCCTCATGTTATTGGCTCACCCAGAGTGTTAACTAGCTCCCAGTAGTGCATTTCTGCTTTTTCAAAAATAACAAGAGAATTAAGTAAAATTTGATAAAAGGAGTAAATTGGAAAGTTGTTTAAAAGTGCATGCTCTATCTGAATAAAGGGGGGGGGGGGGTTGTGTCCCTTTAATAAAATGCACATATTTCAATGTGATGTGCGTTATATCATGCTGTGCAGTTGATGTAAAAGCAACTAAGATATGTTTAACTAAATTATTGCTGTAACCGTTTCATTTCCTTTAAATTTAGTATGGCATAAGTT